>NC_087075.1:11041127-12241127 GCF_026151205.1 Bolinopsis microptera | reverse complement strand
TTAAGTGACGACACTGGTTTAATCAGCTGCATTAAAGTACCCATAACATTATGTAAGAAAGGTTACCACCCTTTAAAAAGGAAATAGCATTTTCCTGTTCTCTGAGATAAACAAAGATTGTTAGCAAAATGAGCAATAAGCATGGACGAAGAGCATTCGCTGAGGATATGATGTCAGCCGGTGACTCCTCTAAAAGTCGAAATGTATATTGTATCAGCGTATTTTGTATGTGACTTTTAAAAGGACGAGACAACCGAATACAGACGGATTCTATGAAAACTATTTAAGAGCAGCCCTAGACAACTCTAAAGAACTACAAGTGAAAAGTTCGGAAACCACAAAGAAACCATAAATAACACGTGATGTCACAGACCTGCAATGCTGATGAAGTTATTTTACTTCAAACTACCGAAATATGGTCTGCAGTGGGGCCGCAACTGTACATTAAATTAGATTAAATACTTTAAACTGATTAAGTTGTGGTCCCCATAGAAACGTCATGTTGGACCCTGAGACCGCGATATTTTAGACAATGATTGTTTTTCAAGACAATGATTGTTTATCGTGGTCACAAATTTCTTGACAAATCAACTAACAATAGGATATAACATTTCGTTGTTATGACAGGTTCAAATGAGGTCTTCATGACGTCATAAAGTGAGATTTATTGTATTTGGCAAATTCAGAACTCAAGTTGGGACTTAACGATTAAAATGCCGTATGACAATCACTGTCGATGAAAAGTTTAACGAATTTAATTTTAAGCATAGCTGACTGGCTTATTCAATAATAACTTAGAGCGATAAAAATGAATAAAATACCTCGTTGGTCAAAAGTTTATTAAGGCTTGCAGTTGTCGAAAGCACTACTGGGGATATTATTACAGGACATGTCTCAAATACTCCTTTATAAATACTCCTCCCTGCTTTGTTTAAACTGACACGAACTACTCATAACATTCCTACATAGTATAAGGAGTAATTATCACAACTACAAAGCTTAAAGTAGTGTCGCCTTTAGTCAAAGTAGTGTCGCCCTGTAAATTTTCAGTGACTGGGAAACTTTGTCATTAAGTTTTAAGTATGGCCTCTATAGGTTTGGCTACCGTGCAGCTTCGATGTGGCAACCGTACGGACACCGAATACCAAATTACACAATTTGAATTAGACTGTGACTGTCATATATTTCAGTAATAAAGTGCGGGTCAACAGTGAACGTGTCCCTTTTCCAAGTATATGATAAAGCTGCAGAACCATATTCGCACGGTGGCTTCAATGTAACGGTTACGACTTTCTTAAGAACCGCGCTGAAATAATGAAGAAAGAAGGTCGTTAGAACAAGAAAATAATCGCAAAACCAAGAAGCACATTTTTAACAAGAAGTACCTTAAATTTTTGTTACGGCAAGTAGCCTGTAACAGTCTACATGGATCCCATAAAACTACATACTGAGATTTGATAAGCCGAACAAATTCCATCTCGCTAATTTAAGTTCAGATTTCCTCAGCTTCTCGTGGAATGTTTGCAATATCTGAGGAAAGACGAATCAAAGAAGACAGCTTAGGTAGACAAATCTATACTGCAAGGACCGCATACTGTAAACAAATATAATAGTAGATGTAGAGACTGGTACAGCAGGACTCTTAAAGAAATACTATCCTATCGGGAAAAGCAAGGTAAGTAGCGTGGATAAAACCACATCGGATATCTACTACATCTTGCCGGTTTTCAGTGTGAAATTAGAATGTTACTTTCACACTGCTGGTATGTTAATGAGTGAAATCTTCGAGGTTAGCGGGACTTTGTGTTTTCGGAGGATAGCTAAGGCTTTTTAGGTAGTTTATATAATATTCTTGTTATATTCTGAATGCCTATATCGGTTTAGTACTTAAGTAGTTAGTAGCAAACGGGTCCGGGACTATACGGCGTAAGAATCTACGGCGTAAGAATCTACGGCGTAAGACTCTAACCCTAACCCGCCGTAGAGTCTTACGCCGTAGAGTCCGGATCCCGTAGCAAACGACAACGACAAACATTGTGAATATGTCAGTATTACAACCCTACGATTACAATACTACAATCGTGAAACTCATCTATAGTCACAACAAGTGCATTTATGCCATGTTTGAATGACCTATAATTGTCAACCCAGCTTTGAAAGAGAGCTTGACCATACATAAAACCTCGTACAGCACATGATATTACGATACTATTTCCGAACCATACTCGCATTGTGGCATTCAAGAGAATCCCGCGATCATTACTTGGCGCGGCGCCAGTCTCTCACTCCACCGACCTTCCGATCGTAATAGTTGGTAATAACGAAGTCTGAGGTCTTCAGGAATCAGCAACATTCCACTGCCATGCCGGAAGAAGCTGTGATCTTTATAGCACTGTGTGAAAATTACTGTTTGACAGATTTTGATGAAGTTTTGACAGGTTCCACTGACGTTTTGACGCTCCCTTGCCTTGGTATTTCAATGAATAATCGCGAATAACTGCGAACATCTGCTGCTGTATTCACATCCAACTGCTACCCTCGTATCATAAAAAATCAACAGAAAAACGATTAAGGTATAGTTACAGTAGAGCAGAAATACAATACTCTGCTCGAACCAAGGGCCCGACTTTTGTCAAGTCACAACACCCTAGGTAACGTCAAACGTAGCCAGATTTTTAATTATCCTTGTCCTAAAAATACCAAGGAGCTGGAAATGAACAATAAACAATGGATCTTACTAAAGACAATGGGACTGTTAACGGCACTATCAATTAAGGAAAGATCTAGTGAGTCTTCTGAGAATTAAACATAATCAAAGATCTGGTATTATGGCAACATTCCCTTCGAAAAAAATACCGTCCCGAGGTTTGAGGGTCATAGAAACTAATTTGGCTGGGTTAGATTTTCTGGGTATGTGGAATTCTGCGCAATTTATCACGCCCATTTCGGCGCTTTTGCAACATCTTTCACTTAAATAGCTCTACTTCTGATCGGAGTAAGGAGCTTCAATGGGTTATGAAAATGTTCGGAATTATCACATTAAGGGGGATATAGCCTGGTTTTAAAGTCTTCAGACTTCAGGTTGCTAATTTATTACGCCACACCCAATTTTTGCGATTAGTTGAGTAGCTATAATTACTGCATTTATAACCATATATCTCTGTTTCTGATTGAGAACGGAGAAAAATATCAGAATCGTAGCGTTAAAAGGGGTAGAACTTGTAATGATCACACATGGCATTTTAAATAACCCGATTCATCTATCTTAATGGATACAGAAACAAAGGTATGGATGTGAATGGACAGTGGTGCTGGGAGGAGGCTCATCCCAATTCCCACTTCATCACTTACAAATACCAGACTATTGGTACTTGGATCCTGTCCATACTGGCACAAGATGTGACATTCTTCCGAGATAGGTACTAAATTGGCACCATTTAATGCTATTCAATCTCTTGAATGTTCTTTTAAGACTTCGGTAAAGGAGAACTTGTGGAATGTGGACCCATGCACCAAAACAGGGTTTAGTGTTGTCCAGCCCAAATGAATTCACAGGAAGTACAGTGATCACAGATCAAGAAATGCAAGGGGTACCAGGTAAAGTGGTCAAAGACCTCAAGCTTAAAACAGAATGTGTCAAATTTGAGCAAATTAATATGGAAACGATGATTCGGCTGCCGCCAAGATCGTATTCTGTAATCTGTTGTAAAAGTTCAATCCCCAGGGCCCAGATGGTACTGGCAATATCTCGTAAAAGATCAGTCTAAACCGAAAACACGTGCGCTTAGATCCTTTGTGAGTATAAATGGTGAATCATGCCAGTCAAAATGTCCTTCCTCTTGAAAAACTCACGGTTACTTTGCAAAAACAAAGGTTCTACCAAAAGATGTGATGGGGGGTTAAAATTCTCATAGAAAATGTGCTTTGCAACGATTATTGATATTGTGTCAGACGGAAGATTTGTTGCAACATGTCCACCTAAAATAAATCAGCAAGTATCTACTCGTGTAAAGACAAATTAAGATTAAATTTCGTTTACTGCTATGCTACAAATATTTTGAACATGTCCTAAAATTATACCTAATCATCAGGAAAAGAGAAGTGTCGCCAAATTCGAACAGTAATCAGTATTATAGGAGCTTTAGAATCTGTAATTACCATGCTCTACCCCCTTAATTAATCTTATAACTTTACAGGGTGAGTTGAAAATAGTGTATAAGTATAATTCTTAACATTCTCATGCTCTTACTCCAATCAGAAGCTGAGATATCTTGTTATCAATAACTACTTGCGAGAGCGAAGTATACTACTTGCGAGAGCGAAAAAAAAGGTACGGCCTAATAACTTGACAACCCAAAGTCTAGGCACTCTAAAACCATGCACTTAGCTCCCATCAGAAGCCGACACGGACATATCTTGTACCAAATACGTTAATCGCAAGAGCGCAAAAATTGGATGTAGCTTAATAACTCAACAACCTAAAGTCTACGGATTTTGTAACAATTCTCCCCCCCCCCCCCCCCCCCCCCCCCCTAAATAAGATAATATTGAACATTTGTATGCCCAAGATGAGCATTTTCCTCCCGCCAGAAGCTGAGATATCTTGTAAAAAGTGTGAAATTGGTACTCGCGAAAGCATTAAAAAAATGTGGCCACATAGCTGAACAACCCGAAATATGGGACTTAAAAACCATGATTTATAAACTTTATAAAAGCAATTAGATCGGAACGGGTTAATATTTTCCCAACGGTTCAAACCAAGATGAACATACCAACAACTAGTGAACACTATGTAACACTAAAGAGTAGGGGGTGACCCTACGCTATAGCGTGTCGATAATCACTTGTTGACTTCCGTTACAATTACCTAACTATATTTAGCAATAACTCGGAGGAAAACAAAATATTTGTACGGTGCCTCCCCACTTATAGCTCTGAAACTTGGCATAACTAGGTTTCTATCAGCACTAGTTTCCATCATCACTGACGGTGTAGTAAAATTCTTAGGTGTATTTGTTGGGGGAGTTGGGCATCAATATGGTCGTCTTGTGGGCAAAGTAGTGTTTAAAATAGTTGTGATGAGGTTATAATATGACCGACAGACTCTGATATGTTTGGAATTAACTGTGGTTGATTATAAAAGTTGATTGTTATTTGTTTGCTATGAGGGGATGAGAGATTATGTTTATTGTGGGATGATGAGTAATGGTACGTTGTGTCACTCTTGTGTGGTGGTTATGCGGAGTAATAGTACGTTGTGTGGTGGGAGGTAATAACGTGACGTCACGTGACGTTAGTAGCTGAGTAGAAACACGTTGCTCGGTACGCGTGATCTTCTTGATACTGAACTTGGTACAATACCAAATGCAGTGTTCGGTTGATTGTGAATAAGTATAAGTGACCGATTGTTGGACTTCAAATTAATCGTTAGTTACTGGTGTCCAATGTAAATTCAAGGGTAATACGATTAGCAGAATCGGATAAAATATGCTACAAATCAGTAAATGAGATCTTTGGTTTCTGAAATCGAATTCATACATGGTTCATTGGGTCGGTACCTGGCCAGGATGAATATCCTCTGGTTTTCATCCCTTCTCGGGTTGTGGGCAGTATCATTTAAAAATACTCAATTCTATAATACGATAATAATCTAAGATATAAAATAATTATTTTATATTTTCAGAGCGACGTACAATTGAACAATAAAATGCTTGCGGAGCTCTCAATTTACGAGCCAAAGACATTTGAGGTAAAAACTATTCGAAGGATTTTATAAATGTTTCTTTAATTTGAAAATCTTAAATGAATACAAATCGAGTTAAATTTCTGTTAAAGATAAGGTAAATAAGTAAAATGCCGATTACGACTAATAGCTGGTCGTCATTGTACCTATTTGCCAAAGGTAGTCCACGACTAATGTCACAGTAAAGTAGAGGTAAAAGTGAAACTTTATTTATTTCAAAGAAACCCAATGGGGTGTTAACATTCCAAAGATAATGAGTTAATCTGAACTAATTTAGAACTTGAAAAATAAGACACGCTATTAAACTTGACTCTGTTAACAAATATATCCATTCAACACTCTTATTAATAAACTTCCAGTCGTTGACGGAGGTAGCAAAACAAAAACTGAACGACCCTGGGAAAGGTCTAGAATGTATTCTGAGACCAGACAAACCTGGGATAGTCCACCGAACTGGTCTTGTACCCAATCACGCAACATTCTGTGAGTAGGACAATCTTTCTGAACATAGATAACTGCTGTATGCGTGTCTTAATTTAATCTGCAACCAATAAATTCTGTTAAATTAAACGCCTCTTTAAACTATTAATACTGCAGGTACTGGTTTAACGAAGCCAGAGTATGCTCAGGAGATCAGTGAACAAGTTCCCAGACAATCTGAGATTCCACCTCCCCACGGCTGGAGAATCACAGGTCTGTCTGTTTGTCAGTTTGTCTGTTTGTCTGTTTATTGTCCTCTGGGTCATACATCAGTGTACCGACGGCAGTACGGCGGCAGTACGGCGGCAGTACGGCGGCAGTACGGCGGCAGCACGGCGGCAGTACGGCGGCAGTACGGCGGCAGCACGGCGGCAGTACGGCGGCAGTACGGCGGCAGTGCCACGGCAGTGCCACGGCAGTGCCACGGCAGTATAGTGACAACACTTATATCAGACTTTTGATCCAATTATTTCATGAGTTTGATGATTAGTTCACATTGATTTGTCAATTTAAGAGACGATTTTGATGATTTGTCAATTAAAAACATATTTGGATAAATCAATATTAGTTGTAAATAAGTTCATACAATATCATTATAAATCAGTAACTGTCACCCTGGAGCAATAAAATAATTTACATTTAGAGAATCTTTCCAGCAGCAATTGCGAGTCGTTTCTTCTCCAGAAAGTCACTCTGCTTGAGGATAGCCCCACATCGGGCAGAGAGAATCTGCTGGTTGATCCTGTCAGTCCGCTCCTCCTTGAGAATCTGTTTGATGAGACTGGCGAATCGTGGTCTATCAAGGATAATCAGCTCTGCTATCTTCTTCTTGCGGTAGAAGGATCTTTCAGGGATTCGTTTCTGTTTCAGGAACTTTTAGAGGCTGATGGAGGTATCAGGACGGTTGGCAAAGTCAAAGAACGAGTCCGCGACTTCCTCAAAAAGATCGACAACATGGTTAACGCAGGAGCTTCTCTAGATGACGCTGTGAGTTACATGGGTATCACATCAGAGAAATACAAAAGATACCAGAAGTACCTGCAATGAATCTGAATTATTTTAATACTTTATTGCTCCAGGGTGACAGTTACTGATTTAAAGTTATGATATTGTATGAACTTATTTACAACTTATTGATTTCTCGAAATATGTTTTTAATTCGCAAATCAATGTGAACTAATCATCAAAATCATGGAATAATTGGATCAAAATTCTGATATAAGTGTTGTCACTATACTGCCGTGGCACTGCCGTGGCACTGCCGCCGTACTGCCGCCGTACTGCCGCCGTACTGCCGCCGTACTGCCGCCGTACTGCCGCTGTACTGCCGCCGTACTGCCGCCGTACTGCCGCCGTGCTGCCGCCGTACTGCCGCCGTACTGCCGCCGTACTGCCGTCGGTACACTGATGTATGACCGTCCTCTGTAGCTATTATTAGTTTGCATGATACGTACAACACCTGACGGACAAGCCAAGTATAGTTGATCCGAAGAATGCGTATAAAGGTATAATGAATCTGACACGGGGCCCTAGTACAGTGCCCTAGATGCCAACCCGGCCCCCCCTGCTCTAGTACACCTCCAGCTCTAACTCTCTCCCTCCAGGACAATACCCTGGAAAGAACCTGGTGCGTGCTGAAAGATACCACCTCAACCAACGCCCCAAAGCTCTGGACTACAAATACCTGCCTACCCCACTTAAAGAGAGAGAGGAGGGAGGGGAGGTCTTCCCTGATAATAAACAGGGCAAGAATTTCAAGTACTCTTGGAGGAAACAGCTTTCTGATCCCAAAGTTTACCAGAAGAAGCCTTGGCTTCCTGTTAAGTAGGGCTTACTCCTAGTCTAAGATATTCGGATGATATCGTCATTAAAGAGAAACTGTCACTAGGCTTTCGAATTTTTATTGAGGTAATCACTTTTTATATCATGTACGTGTTATACAATTGAAAAAGAAAGAAAGCTCAAGAAAGTACTAAGGTTATTGTAAGTAAATTAAGAAATGATTTATAAAATCATTCATCGTTTATTTAGAAGGCGCGTTATCTCGCCGGTCATAATAACCAAATTATGAAAATGGTGGCATCAGGCAAGGTTCATTCATAGCCTGGGCAGTGGGCAGTGGGCCTAACTTGATCAAATATTTAAAAGAGAAAAACCATGCACCTTATCTGTGTTTTTTGTTACAAACAACGGTCATAGGTCATGACGTATGACATAAATACGATAGGCAGTTATCGAAAAGTTTAGCTTTCTGGACGACTTTCGTACCTTTATGTTAGCTTCGTGTTGGTTCTTGTATGTGGATTTTGAGAAGTCTGACTGAGTTGTTTGTTAAAACATATGGCACTTTTAGTCCAGTCATTTATGTGTTTATTCTTTTTTTGATACGGAACTTTTAGTTTAAATGGTGAATCTATATTCTATAAGTTTGATATTTATGAACTTCAGTTTTATAAATTTAATTTATTTACCGCTACATTTTTGAGATCACAGCTTTTATTTTCTTGTTCAGCCTCATATCGGCAACTATTTCGCAGCGAAACCAACCAAACCCTCGGTTGATTTATTATGATTCTCCCCCTCCCAGACCCGGCCCGGGGCATGCAAGTACAACTATGTACAACGTTCCATCGTATATTCGCGTGACTTGACCATCCAGCCACAAACATTAACTGGCTCTGTGGAGTGCGGACCAATCACAACAAAAGCTTTTTCCAGTTGGATAGGTGTTAAAAAGCTGGGCAGTACGTGTAACAAAATGGAACAAGTAATGAAGGAAACAAGACTCTGAAAATCTTAGCTTTAGTTAATTGCACCAAGCGCTTTACTAATCAATTAGTTTCTGATAACATTGTGGTAATATAATTTCCCGAAGCTGCAAGATATTGCAGTTTTTAATTCCCGGGTGCAGATAATTATATAGACTTAAAATAGAATTAAAGTCGATGTACCAAGCGCTTAAAGGGCCGTTGCAATATATAAATCAATTTTATATTGGAAAAACCATTTAGTCTCGTCTAATAGACAATGTCCTTGGCAACACGATTTACCGTAATATATGTAGAGGCTGGAACAAGTTTGTAATGTTGGCGGGGACTAGCTCATGAACTATGTTGTTAAGTGCCATAATTTCGTTGACTTTTTCCGCAAAGTGCCCCTTGAAAACATCATATACTAGTAGAGTTTTCTGTGCCTCCGGCAGACCAAGGAGAACCTTTCCGTCGTTATAACTTACGGCAAAATAAAGTTCTCATAGTTGTCATGTTCTGGACAAAAAGTTCGAATTTTTGAAAAAAAATTCAACGGACTTAAACTTGGACGGACCTTAAATGAACGGACTTTATTTGAACGGACATTAAGACGAACGTTGAGGCCTCCAGCGTTCAATTAATGTCTGTCCAAATAAGGTCCGATAAGGTAGGTTAAGTTGAAAACGACATGTATTCAGCATGTATCTATGTGAAGAGCAAGCAGCCGTTTTCATTCGGGGTTTAAATCTCCAGTTTAACATTAAACGGTCGATACAATTACAAACCAATTTAATTTCAGTTTTCGTAAAGCTATCCAAATAGTAATACAATTATTTACATGGTCTGATTACAATAGCTAATTCCAATTTTATAAATCTATCCCTCCCACAGGTTACTACAACACTGGTTCCCTGCACTGTAAACTGATTGCTTACCTGACTCTCCTCGGGCTGTGGATAGTGCACTGGTTTTGCCAGGAATGCTGTAATGGTACCGACCCTTCCTGTTCACATTCTAAAGAATTCTGCCACAACGTTACTTTCACCACTTGTTTCCTGACATTGCCCTCCTTCCTTGTGTTTCATGGCACTGATTGTTTGGATTTCATAAAGTTGAGATGTGCTGTTAAGGTACCGAGGTTGTTCAATAATAAAGGGTACAGTGCTCTTCATGCTCAGACAGAATGAAGCTGAAGATGATATCAATGACAATACATAGAGCCGGTAGCTACCTTACCGAACTTTATTTGAACGGATATCAATTGGACGCTGGAGGCATCTATTTTAATGCATAATGTCCGTTGTCCAAGTCATGGTCCGTTGAAATTTTTTCAAAACCAATACCATGCACTACGAACTTATTGTCAAGAATATGATTATAACTACTTTTTATTTCTGTAAATTTTAACTTCTATTAATATTATGCCTATGCGGGACTAAATTATATAAACATTTTAACTGCTTAAAGTTAACGTTAACGACTACTTTCCTTGTTATCTGCTTTAACATTTGACTGACGGTGTCAACCCATCGATATCGTTGCTAGCTCTGCACTGCTGACTGCGAAGCAGAGCAACGATCGACGATGCGAAGCAAGAATGCTAGTTTGCGCGGCACGTCGAAGCGGCGAAGTCCTCCAACTTTAACATTTGATTGAAAAAAGCTCCAAAAGATGGCAAAACTCCTGATTTGTAATGGACAATGGTTTTTACTGGGCGGCGCTCAGCCTGTCATTCCGCCGAATCTTTATTCGGTTTATGTTTATAAACATAATACATAATAGCCTGGGGTCCCAGGTAACAATGGTTTAAGCGTTCATAATTTTATTGTCCGTTCATTTTATTGTCCGTTCAAACTTATTGTCATACGTTGTATGACCCGCTGCGCACGAGTGCGCGGCTCCCCCTGTATCTTAGAAACTAGAAACACTATATATACTTAATACTTATAGTTATAGTGAAACGGCGATGGGGGTCACGACGTGATACAACAAACTTACAGTTATTGCTTATGTCCGGTAAAAAACGTACGATAAAGTGAATGGAAATGGACATATTTAGTATTTACTGTTTAAAGTATTTAAGTTAAGATCTATCTGTCTATTGTTTGTTAATAATAATGACCTACCAAAACGCACACCTAATCTCTAACTCTCTAACTGAATTACATATTATATGCTGAAACTCTAACCCTAGGGGCCATCTACTTAGGATGTCCGGAAAATAGGGAGGGGGAGTGGTTTTGGAATTTCGGACAGGGGAGGGGGTTTTTGAAAATCCGGACGTCCAGAAAATTTGGCGGAATAAAAGAAAAAGTCCCATTTATTTCAACTCTTTGAATTTTATTTCAAGTTCAACTTTTAAAATTTTATTTCAACTCTTTGAATTTTATTTCGACTCTTTGAATTTTGTTAACAATGAATTTTAGTTGGTTTTATTTGTACCCTTAACACTTAAAAGTAGCTGGAAATCCGGACGTACCCGGGGGAGGGTTAATTAAAGATGTCATAACCCGGCCATCGAGATCTTTGCGCGTGGCAAGTTAATTGTTAATTGACGATGTCAATTCATGGCGGCGCGGCACAGTAGCGCATTTAGCACAGTAGCGCATCTCTGATCTCGCTGTGAGAAGCCTCATTGAGTGCGCGGCACAGTAACGCATCGCGCTACAACGTGGCAAGTGACCATGAAATGATATTGTCTATTGTTAATGGAATATCCTGGCGCGCGCTACTTGATCCTATAAGCAGTGAGCACTTGCCTCGGCAATTTATAGACGATTAACATCCGGGTAAAGTTTATATCCGAACCTACCAAGACGCGCGCCAAATTGGATTTGTCAATTAAATAGTCTTGTATATATATATATATATATATATTATATTTGGAACAAATATTTTACGAGTATCACCCGTTAATGATGTAATAAAAAGTTTAATTTTGGTTTTCAAAGAAACCATTACAGTTTACGAATCCATTGAAAAACATGATGCAACTTTGGAGGACTTCGACGCGCCGCGTAAACTAGCATTCTTGCTTTGCATCGACGCAGATCAACGATCTCGATGGGTTCAAGCATCAGGGTTGTCGAAGTCCTCCAAAGTTGCAGCATGTTTTTCAAGCAATGGTTGACATCATCAATCAAGCTGCAAATCTTTTATGATTTACGATTTAGTTAGCAGCAGTTTCGTTGCACTTAGGTCTTAGTTCCTTTTGTGTCTTTGACTCCATTTCACAATGGATGATATTCTTAGGGTACATGCTAAATATTTGTTTCTAAATTCAACATCCTCTCAGAAATTCTTATCACTGCTAGAAAACTATTGTGCTTTGTCATAAAGAAAGTAAATGAAAGGCATAACTAAATCAACTGGCAAATGGCGAAATGTACCCGTGTGCCGCTCCCACGTTATAGTTAATTTTTCTGAAGTCATGGAGTGCTTCTTGGATGGGGGTCTAAACTGCTTTTTGTTGTGATGTGAATTTGTTATATATTATTGCAAAGGGTTTTTATTTTTACCTCAGTTTTTAAAATTTGTACCATTTTTGAAGAATTTTTATATAGGGTCATTGCTATATTATGGTATATTGTTTGAATAATTTTTCCCAATTTGAAATAACAAAAGTTAAGTTTTTCTTGAGGACGCCCTCAACAGCCGCCTCTGCAATACCTCTCCTTCCTCCTTATTACTTACTTATTTACTTACTTACTATCATTTTTACTTCGAATCGAAGAGAGATAGTTGCTTTGTTAATTTGACGAGCAACGATCTGGAAAGGTTGACATCGTCAATCAAACAAACTGCTTACACTCTTTAGTCATTTACACTACTTTGGTCATTCCTCCAGATGTGAGAAATACAGCCGGGGTGAAGGAAGCCTCCTCTAGTAGATACGTCAAGCCGAGCTTGGTCACCTAGTATAGTCTTGGGGTTGAGATAAGACAGTCACCCTCGTTTACCTTCTGTAGCTGGGGTTCAACTTTCACATCATGACATACCTCACTCAGGAGATTGGTCATTGTGTCTCTCATGTGATTGTGGGTCATTATCACGTAGCCCCCTAGCTGCTACATTCACTTCAATCCGTCACGTACAGCTACTGATAATGAGGCAGATAACGAATCAGAATATATACTAACTCTAAATAATACGGTAATAAAGCAAGTTAAAGAGACCAAGTTTTTAGGTGTTATTATTGACGAAAAGCTAAAATGGGATGTTCAAATAAGAGCCCTCAACTCGAAACTTAGGTGTGAGATCGGAAGACTCAGTAGAATACGACACGTTATCCCGAAAAAACACCATAAAGAATTGTACCACACGTTATTTGAGTCACACCTAAGATTTGGAATATCGGTATGGGGTGGGTCGAGTAATAATATGCTTCAACCTATCTTCATCACTCAGAAAAAATGTATCAGAATACTATTTGGTGACCTTGAAGCATATCTAGATAAATTTAGAACATGTGCCAGAACACGTTGTATAGATGAACAAATCCTAGGAAGAGAATTCTTTGAAAAAGAGCATACAAAGCCGTTGTTTAACAAGAACGGCCTTCTTACCGTCCACAACCTGTACAAATACACATGTCTATTAGAACTGTTCAAAATTGTCAGATTAGAATCTCCAATCTCACTCCTATCTTTACTCCACAGATCACCATCACAAAGACGTTCAGACCAGTTCATCACCCCGAACCCATCCTCCTCTTTCATTTATCAATCAACAAAAATGTGGAACGACTGTCGAAAAATTGACAGTTTGATAAGCTTTACTAAGTCAACGAACTTAGTTTAAGTAACACTGAAAAGTGAGCTACTCAAGATACAGTCCAGGTACGAAGAATTAGAATGGACAGAATTAAACTTTGATAAGAATGAGCTTGTATTTTAAAACAGAGTCCTTTGACTTTATTATTTTGAAATTGAAGAATCGTCTGGCCATAACTCATTTCGTTCGCATTACAGATTCACATTCACTTTCATTTTCACTATCACGCACAGTACAGGGTCATACCTCAATACCAAATTATTATAGGGCACAAGAACAAATTTGTTTACAATTATCAAAATTTGTTGAGCCCAGCAGCTTACTTCCTATCCTCTCTTCCCCCGTCGTCTGGAGCGTGTGATTTTTGTTGATATCAGAGCTCTTGTTTTTATCTTTTGGTTAACTTTCTGTGATTGGACTCGGTATTTTCGTCCCCGCCGAGTGGGACGATGCTTGCTCGCCAGTTAAGCTATACTTTAGATGACACTAATTTCTACAAACCACAAAATATTAAATATAAAATGTGTCCAGTATGGCGCAAATGCATAATTTGATAATTTCTCGACGCTGTCGTCGGGGTGAGAGTTATCTGAACCAACTGCATGCCCCTACGATTGCGTCACCACTGGTGAGCAAGCATTTGTTTGTTGTTTAGTTGTGTTGGAAGGGAACATTACTTGATTAATTCATCCATTAGGATTTTAATAACGATGAGCTAAGATATACCGTTCATCTTAGACTATTGGATCAATCTTATTATATGATTAGATTTTATAAACGAACCTGGCATACAAAAGATTGTAATGCGGAGGTTGGCTGGCTCTTCTATAATAAATACGACACTCCAACTTACAGAATGCTTGCTAGAGATAAAACAAAATATTATCAGACTATACATGCAGCATGAGTAACTGGTGGATAAGCCTTCGGTAAAAACGGATCCGGAAAAGTCAATGCGGCACTCGGGTCCTTGGTATTGTCGTCGGTATATTGTCCATTATTTACGTTCTGCTTTCATAGTTCAAACAATAGTGAGCTCTAAATATACAGCTTTAAACCGATTAAGTATGAATGAATGAAATACCTGACAATCCGCACGCCTATAATTCAAAAGCATGAGTAACTCGTAGTGATGTACGATTTCTAGAAAGTTTAAATTAAATTTGGTGCTCACAGGTCCTCGTGATCATGTGATCGCCGCATAATGTTCTGTAAATGCGCAGGGCACCTTCAAGCTTAAATTATTCACCATACTGAGGCAGTCAACCAACGCGCGGCTTTATTTTTATGATATGATATGTTTTGATTGTTATTAATAAATACCAAAATTTAAATTTGTTTTACTAAAATTTGTTTTACTTGCAGGTGAGAAGGTGGTCAAGGTCACTTGTTTTTCCACATCTACAGGTGATGGGAGTGTTTGGTATCCACCAGCTGTAGGCAGACACTGTCACGAAACTCCTCTTTGTTCAGAGTGTAGCCATACTTCTGAAGTGACAGTGTCTTGGGACAACCTCTTCCCTTGCTGCTAGTAGAACTCTTTTGAAAGAGGTGCCACATCTTTCAGCTATATATCGTCATACTTGACTTGGAGCTTGGAATTCTTTGATTTCTTAATTTGATTCCTTCCCCGAGTTGGTGAGGCTACTTGATGCAGTGTATACTTCCTCTTGGCCCACTATTGCCTTTGTCAGCAATATGCTCAGAAGACCTAGAATTCGGAAAAATTCTGTTCCTTCAGGCGGTCATTACGCTACTGGAAGCCAACATTCATTATCCAACTGCACAATTGGTTGGTTTGATACTAAATCCCATACACTTTAATTTAGTCTGCAACACCATGATCATGATATCAGTGGCATAACGTTGGATGTTGGCGCTTCTAGCCGTAAGCGTCCCTCTGTTCATACGTCAGTAAATACTCTAAAAAAGTGTGTTTATAGAGCAAAACACGTAGTTTTGCTAGTACTTTAATAAAGCTTTTTCTAGATTGTCCCACATTCAAACACCGATTTTCCCATCCCCAGGTATCTTAGAAAAATGTCTACTTTACAGTTGGCAATGTTGAGTGGCAAGACCAAAACGCTTTGGGCTAACAATGCCCATTAACAAACCACTTCAGACATGGCAATGATGTCCTTCATGCTAAATTTGTCTGAAACTGACCCTACTGCATTTCTAACGTTCTAACAAATTTCTTGGCTGAAATACTTATTAGGTATAATAATGATGCATGATATTAGCTTAACTGATCATCAAACTTGTGGCCCAATCAATTGTGGACATCTGGTACATGATGATATGTACGTTTTTTATTATTTACTTATGTTACTTATCTTACTTAGGTTTTTCCACAGGAACCAAAGGTATATTTACAATTAGGCCAGTGATAGGCCTAGGTAAGGTAGTGTAAATTCCATGCATTCCTCATCCAAGGCTTCACAGGGCAGTTACTCATTTAACCCTCAATCACGGTTTCCCATTCATTTGCTTATTTTTGTGCAGAATTTTCACTTCTGTCAAAATATTACTTTTTTGATAAATGTTCATATCTACTGTTTTATATATTAGATACAATATAAATGCTACTTTAGGACTCCTTTGACTACATTTATGTAAGAACAGAATATGTTTTCTATCTAAATTATAAATTATCTCACCATCTTCTTAATTTGTGCTTTTCATCACAAGGTCCAACATGTCTGGGTGGTTGTGGGGAAAACCTAAACCTAAGAACTTTGAGGAAGTTCTTCAAAAAGAAGGTGAGTTAATTGAGATCAATTAGTAAAGTAATAATTGATTATTAATGACTGTTACCATGTCTATTGTCTAGTGCTGTATCTATTATTGATTTTAAATCATCTTTATATTAGTGCAAGAATAATTTCTTGTCGTGCCTTGATGTCTCTCTTGAATTTTAAATTGTATCCCCTGAATACCTGTCGATTATCTTCTTTTATACACTTAACCAGTTCAAAATATCAAAAATGAACTAGATGAATTGGCCAAATATGGGTTCGCAGGATAGGGATAATTTCGAAATATATTTGCAATACAATCATGGAAAACAACCTCATTTCAGCCGAAGAAGCAAAAGCTTCTGATATGATGCCTGACAACAACCAAGGTAAGATATTTACAAAATACTTAAGAGAATACCATCCAGTAATGTAGCTTATGTTTTACTCAGAAGCTGTCAAAATACTGTACTATGAAATATCTAGGATATAATCTTGTTAATTTATTCATCTACTGCGAATTTTTGCTTTTTGGCAATTACTCGTAGATTAATTAAAAGTCAAATAACTAAGACTCTTATTTGGCCGGCCTAAGTGCATCATGTCTTACTCGATATTCTGAAAGAAACTTCAGGATCCAAGCATATGAATGATTAAGTTCATTAAGGATCTAATTTTAACAGTTAATCACTATCGAATGTCTACTCACGATCCCAACACTTCAGGTGATGCCCCCACTACATCCAGAGTACAAGTCCAGCAATCGCCTCCCCCTCCAAGGGAGGTAAGATTCTCTGGGTTTGATGCTACAGCTTACGAGCGGGCTGCTAAGGCTATGAAGGAAATCGACAAGTCTAGTGAGTTAACTAAGTTTAAAAAATCCATTTCCTCCGCATTGCACATAATGAAACATCTCAGCTCTTTTGATTTAAAATGGTTTTAAGTTGAAGTAGTAAGTTCTTCAAATCCATTATTGACGGCATGTAAAATGTTGAGTCAAAACATTTGCTTAATTGAACAGAATGGTTATTTCTGATGATTTGCACGATTCAGGTAAACTAATGTTCATTCTGATGCTGTGCTCATTAATTTTTGTATTGAATTACATCTTAATAAGAAATTGTGGGAAGATAGCGGTAAGTAATATATTATATAATCTAAGCTAACCAGAACTAGAGGCGAAACTAGAGGTGAAACATTATAACTTTTCCTCTACAGAAAATGCAAAGGAAGCACTAGAGCTGACGCTCAAACAAGAGGAAACGAAGAAAGCTGAGATGGAAGCCAACAAAAAACAGATTGAACTTCAACTCCAGCAAGAGAATACCAACAGGGCCAGGTAGAAAAAGTGAAAACTACCAGTTTATAGCCCTTCAACGACCTTTTTTTATTAACCCTTATTTTCAAAGCGTATTATGGAATATTCTTCAAATGCTCTTTATAGTTATCACTTTTCAACACACAGGGTTATGGAGGAAGAAAAAAGGAAAACGTTGAAAGACCAACAACGGTTCAACCAGCAAAACGAACAGTACAAAGATAGGCTAGCTAGAAAGCGTCATGATGATCAATTGGGTAAATTAGTCAATAAATATGTAATTAGGTAATTTCATAGATTTCATTTCAAATGGATTTTTTTCATTCGATTTAGTTCGAATAATAGCGATGCAAAAGGTTTGTCATTTTCTGTCTGAATCAGAGAACTAAGCGTGCTATTTATTATTTCTCCTGACGAAAAATACCGAGTTTCACAAAAATAATATCGATGACAATTAGTGATTTAAAAATTTAAATCTAGATCAAGACAAAAGGAACAACGAGGAGATTATGAGACGACAGGAAGAGTCAGTGAAGCAACAAGAAATGATGAGACGAGAGACAGTGGAGTATCAGGAGAAACTGAGGCACGAGAACGAAATGAAGAGCATTGAAGCGAAGATGAGGGGCAAGTAAGTTTAAAAAATGCTGTTGATTTTTATGATTTATTGGTGAAAGGAACTGTGTCACTAGGTATCTTATCATGTGTCACTAGGTATCTTATCATATGTCACTAGGTATCTTATCATGTGTCACTAGGTATCTTATCATGTGTCACTAGGAATTGTAGGAATTGTGCCAAATTTACCGACAGATAAAATGTATTTCTTTTAGAGCAAAAGTTGAACGAGATAATCACGACCTTAATAAAGAGAAGATTAAGCTAGAAAGTAAAGAGAAAAGGAGAACGATATTAGAGGCAGTCAGCTCTGTTGGCAATATGATTGGAACTGGTAAGCTACAGGCTATGCTGAACATAAAGTTTTGCTCGCTCTGGGATGCTAGAGAAGATAGCACATTTAGTAATTCTTGAATATTTTGAATCTCAACATTTTGCACTCAATACCTAGCAAATTCGCACAACTTTAGGTATCGACACACTGATATCAAACAAAGAAAAGGCGATGGGGGCTGGAGGTGCCATGTTGGCTCTGGCTGGTGGATTCTTCATAGCAAAGCACGGAACTGTTACAGTTGCTAGGTTCATTGAGAATAGACTTGGAAAACCAACTTTAGTCCGTGAGACGTCCAGAGCAAATTACAAGGTAACTGCGTTGACGTGAGAACATTCAGGAATACTAGACAAAACTGCTAGATTGTTCTACAGTAGGAGGGAACGCGCGTTGTATATATATTCATGGAAAGTTTTTTCAGCAGCATAAAACGTGGTTTTGGCGCCGCGCGCGCGTACACGTGCGTCCGCCCCGGCTCATTCAAATTCTTCACTTTGCCCCATCCCTAGTGGAAATAGCACTTCTAAGAGATAAGAGAACATTCACGACCGACGACGAGTCCAAATATCAATATTGTATCCTAAATCTCCTCCCAGGACGTATTCAAGCACCCAATAACTACCGCTGTTAGAATGTGGCAAGGCAGGAACGGCTTAGACCAGGCCCTGAAAGGAGTCGTCACAAGCCCTTCTCTTGATAGTCGTCTGAAAGTGGTCAGTAGTTTGCCTCAGCAGCAACAACGTATTATATTTCGTGTATTATATTTCGTGCTTACGATTTTCTTTATTTTCACTAAAATCACTGCTGAGTCACTACGAAAAAAAAAACAGTTGCTTTTATTGAAATGAATCCGATATTGTGAGTTTTAGTATACACAGAACTATAGAAATGATATTTTATACCATGTTTATGTTCAATAAACACAGCTATGATAACACAATAATTTTTTCAGTTGGTCGCATCTACGTTCTTCACTAAACAGAACGGCGGAACCTACCGAAATCTTCTTATGTACGGTCCTCCCGGAACAGGGAAAACGCTCTTTGCGAAGGTTCGGAGATTGTAGGAATTGTAATAATAATCAGAAATTCGAAATCTTTACTTTTTTTTTTGGTAGTGACGATCAATTTCGATTGCGACTTAGTTAGCTTTCCCAGGTTAGTTAATCCATCGTTACTCAGTTCACTCTGTCCCCATTATTGCCAGTTTGAAGTGTTGTACTAGTATTGGTATTAGTGGTTAACCTCTCAATCTCTACTTGAACCTTGTCTGAGACACCTAACCACCTTTAAGCATGTAATGAGTTGGTGGGGCGTCCTAGTTGGGCGTCCTAGTGGGGCGTGCTAGTATATTCCTATCCAGGCCTTCCGAATACTGTACAGTCCATTTAATCAGCTATATAACAGCTTTATTTCTCGTAAATATTCTCAGTCTCTGTTTCTTTACTTTAGAATATAACATATCTGATTATTACCTTCGAGGTCAAGTCAGAGTTTGGTCTCTTTAATTTTCTTCGATATACTTTCGGATTACTTTCGCCGAAAGTTCGAAATCAAAATCTTCCGCCTTCTTTCTTTTTTAGAGGGGCTTGACTTAACTGAGTCAATTAGTTCTTCTCTTCGTTGAGGAGAAGAACTAATAGACTCTCTTAATAGCTTGCATAGAGGAGAGGCTATCAGTCCATATGATGATGTGTGAAATAATTTTAGCGGTGTTTGCCAGTTTCTCTGATGGCCGTGGTGAGCTCTGTCTAATATACTTTAGGCAGGAGGCTTGAATAATTTTTTCCTTTGGAGTAATATTATTATTGTGGTGATGTGCCTTCTCGTTGAGCATGAGGATAGCTTGCATAGAGGAGACACTATTTTTTAAATTTTTAATTTGAAAATTCAATTAATTATCATATATATATAAATCAAGCGTTACATTCCAGCCATGCAAAATTACAATGACATATTTTGATATACTAAATGATAAATGGTACTGCAATATAAGTTGCTTAATGTTTGGCCGGATGACAACTAACTAAAAGAGAAAAATAAACTTGATTACATAATAATTAATTCGGCTGAACCAACACATAGCAAGAGCCACATTAACGTTGGGGCCGTCAAAAAATCAGTCCATATGATGATGTGTGAAATAAGTTGAGCGGTGTTTGCCAGTTTCTCTGATGGCTGTGGCGACCTCTTTCTAATATACTATAGGCAGGAGGCTTGAATAGGAGGCTTGAATACTTTTTCCTTTGGAGTAATATTATTATTGTGGTGATGTGCCTTCTGCTCTTCTGTGTTTTTTCGTCTCGTAAATTAGTCTTGCAGCTACTCAAAGGGTGCCAAGAATATTCTGTGTAAAATAAGTAGGCCCCTCCCCCTAATTACATCTACCAACAAGATAAAACCTGCAACACTTGTGACTCACCAGCACACCGAAATAGTTTGTCCGGCAATTTTAAATCTTACACAATTTTCCCACTTCAGAAGCTGGCCACGTCTTCAGGAATGGACTACGCTATTATAACCGGGGGTGACATAGCTCCTATGGGTAAAGAGGGCGTCACGGCGCTGCACAAAGTCTTCGATTGGGGTGCCACATCTAAGAAAGGGTTGGTTTATACTTTTTACTGATATACTCCAGAAATATAGTTTTATTTCCTCTAAAAATGATTTATATATTGGTCACATGATATGTATTAACATACCCTGATAGGTATATTACTAGTATATACTTGATATTATACGGATATTAAATAAAGGTCGTAGGTTCTAGAATACTCTTTAACTACTACATACCAATTTCCTGTTCCGCTATTAGTTTTCCCGTACACCACGCGAGATCGGCTTTCTGCAGAAACGGAGTTGCTACCCTGATCATTAGAGCCGAAAATATTTGTTCGGTTTTCTGAAGTCCGTACCTAAATACGGAAGACTATGGATGTGATTGGTTTCATATACTTATCTAGAAAACGTGATATTTGGCCCGCAGATTTGAAGGAAAATACGCGAATTTGGTCGTCAGATTTAAAGGAATATGCGCAATTTGTCGCGGAGAACTGAAAAAATCGCGATTTGTCGCGAGGCCAGGATCTGAGAAAATCGAGATTTGTCGAGGAGAATGGGACAAATCGAGATTCTGCACATGCTGCAATTTCCTTTTGTCCCCCCCCCCCCCCCCCCCCCCCCCATGAAGAAATTCCTACACCCCTGATAAAACTCCTCCTGTAGCACCCAAACTTGTCCCCGTTTAACTACGCATTTTAATTAGTTCCGTCTCAATTGTTACAAGCTTCCGCACAATAGCTGATTAACTACACCAAGAATTCGGCAATTCGGTTTATATCTCAAGCATTATTTTATGCGATTTTTGCTTCAAATTCCATTAAATTTCAATCCGAGTATTCACATATGTCTGGGATTTAATGAGATATGATCGGTGAATTTATTACACCACCTCGCAAAATCCCGCCAACCGCTAGAAAGGAGGTCTACATTACTGAAATTTACCCTAAATTGATTAATCATAGGGTGGTTGTAAGTTCTTAGTAACTATTCTGACTTCTCTGAAATATACTTCGAATCACAGATACGATAATGAGATAAAAAGGATCCTTTGGTGGAAATCATTTTGATTTAAGAAGCGAGGCTCTGAATTTTGCTGGATCATTACCAAATCAGTAATCATTAAAATTTTTGAAAAATTAGTGCTACCGATAACTGCCGTTTTTTGACAAATTCGCGACCCGTACGTGTAAGGAAATCTTCTTGGTATTAAACCAATATTAGTAAATAAATTGAGTTCGGGGATTACTTTAACATTTCCCCTAAATGATGATCACGTTAAAAAAGATCCCATAATCTCTATGACACGAAATAGTTCCAATAGAAAAGCACGTGTTAAACTGATAGACGTTTTGCTAGTTTTACCATTACCAAGATCACAAGTAGGGAATCAATGCCCAGGGAAGTAGTTAAAACACGAAAACTTTATGGTTATCCTTCATAACTATGATACGGGTGGGGATGAAGGCAGAGAGGTTAGAGTATTACATAATTATAGTGTGACTTAATTGTTAAGTGTTTTAAAAGGAAACCAACCTCCGTCTCCTGTACACAGGAGTGGTGATTTAAACCAGAGAATAAGAGAATTGGTAAAAGTATATAATTTAAATGTTGAATTTTAAAATTATGGGTTTGCTCCTCCGAGTTGCAGCTCCGATTTTACCCTTGACGGTCCTTTATAAATGTCTATCGGAGCTTTTACAAAATAGGTTAATAAGAGTTGTTATGGAAAACATTGTAGATCGAGAAAAAAAAACAAATTATCTTGTTGGTATGGTATGTTTCCCAGTGAGTACGATAATGATGCTTACAGTCCAGATATTCATGAATGAAACTGAGATGAACTTGAATACGTATTTTGTGAAAACAGACGGTTCCCAAACATCTACAGTTGCGATAATCTATCGGCTTACGATAAACATGATACATTTCGCGATTATATCATTGTGTTGCAAATTCGCAACATTGCGAGGTCTAGGTGGTCGCAACATTGCGAGGTGGTCGCAACATTGCGAGGTGGTCGCAACATTGCGAGGTGGTCGCAACATTGCGAGGTGGTCGCAACATTGCGAGGTGGTCGCAACATTGCGAGGTGGTCGCAACATTGCGAGGAGGGCCACGCCCAAAGTGTTTACTCAAGAAAACAACCTCACGGGTCAGGGAAAGGTCCTCCGCTGTCTTGTGTCACACAGCTTCCTGTTCCAGATACTATTAACTATCAGATACTATCTACGTTACTCCCTACTATTCCGTCATATCCACTATCGTCTTACTCAACAGTCAACAGCTCTGATAAAAACTTTTTCTTAAAAGTAATCTGTCTGCGTGTCAATAAAAAGTGTTTGGTAATCATAATGTTTGCAATTATGATAGTGAATTTTTATCGAAAGACAAAAATACTATATGTCAGCAATTCAACGATAAGATTAAGTTAGACTAAACAGTAAGCATGCATCATACACCAACATGACTATAAGTATAATTAAATTATGGATCAGAGATTCTTATAACAAATGATCGGTTTTTATTTCTATTTTAAAATATTAATTTTAACCACTTTATTGCTCGCGTTTACACAAAAAAAATTGTTAAACCCTTTGGTGAAACTATAACTTGTCTCGCTTACCACCCTTGCTAAAAGATATTTAATTTCAATCATGTGTTCATCGATTGGATTTACCAAACTAGAGGAAGTCTGGGTTTGCTCAATAAATGTTTAAGATGTTTAAGCATTTTTGACGTCCTTGTGCGCCGAGAGGAAGTTGTTATATTCACATTAAATTTAATAGTTCTAGTTTGTAGTCAGGACACAGGATCAAATTACTTGACGTCTTGTCTCGGTTGGGTACAAGCACACATGTTATGAGATTTACAAAATAACCCTAAGTGAGAGAATTGTGAAGCGGGTTACACCACTAAATAATGGCCGGGTGAAAGAATGATGTTTTGTCATTGTCATCACCAATGTTCGTATATGGACACTTCATTTGAATTTGAGGATATCAGTAAACAAACAAAAAATTAGCGTTTGGCGATAGCCGCTTAATGCGATACCTCGTTTTTACTGTAAGGTGTTTTCAAAACCTTTTAAAAACTCATTATTTGATGGTTCTTCTACCAATTATAGCCCTCAAATATGTTGATTTGAATGGTTAGCTAATACAGTCACTACTCACTTATTGAGAAATTAGGTTAATTCTATCACATTATATGAAATTTTCAATTTGATTGTATTGCCCAAATAATTTATCTAGGCGGAAAAACTCAATATCACTGTATACGGTGAGGACGATACAGTTAATTCAAGTTAAGGGCTGTTGATGTTAACACTGTCACAAAATTGATACAAAATCGTATATAGGTTAAGTTGTGATAAACGATTATTTAACTCTTATAAATAATTAGTGCAGTTTTGTTACGTGTTGATGATATTAGCTCTCTTAAAGAAAACTCATTGGAGCGCTATCTATAATGGTGATTTTCTTCATCAATATATAAAACATATATATATGGGAAACGCTTCTGCAGAGGTGATTTTGTTGGCCAACTGGGAAATTGGACAAAGCTTCTTTGGGAGCCCAAGAGACCTTTGTTGTGGACACAATAACGTCAGCTGTATTCTCATACATATAATGAAGATTTAAGTTAACAGAGTTTACTTCAGTGCACAGTTGATTAGTTAAGTTCTGCCCCCCCTACCGGGAGGGGCAT
The DNA here is from genome assembly GCF_026151205.1 of Bolinopsis microptera. Classification (NCBI taxonomy): domain Eukaryota; kingdom Metazoa; phylum Ctenophora; class Tentaculata; order Lobata; family Bolinopsidae; genus Bolinopsis; species Bolinopsis microptera. Next base: position 12,216,104 of record NC_087075.1, on the reverse strand, counting down.
TAAGACATGGCTGCTGAGTTACATGGTTACTTAGTTACCTGGTTACTTAGTTACCTGGTTACTTAGTTACCTGGTTACTTAGTTACCTGGTTACTTAGTTACCTGGTTACTTAGTTACCTGGTTACTTAGTTACCTGGTTACTTAGTTACCTGGTTACTTAGTTACCTGGTTACTTAGTTACCTGGCTGCTGAGTTACCTGGTTACTTAGTTACCTGGTTACTTAGTTACCTGGTTACTTAGTTACCTGGTTACTTAGTTACCTGGTTACTTAGTTACCTGGTTACTTAGTTACCTGGTTACTTAGTTACCTGGTTACTTAGTTACCTGGTTACTTAGTTACCTGGTTACTTAGTTACCTGGTTACTTAGTTACCTGGCTGCTGAGTTACATGGTTACTTAGTTACCTGGTTACTTAGTTACCTGGTTACTTAGTTACCTGGTTACTTAGTTACCTGGTTACTTAGTTACCTGGTTACTTAGTTACCTGGTTACTTAGTTACCTGGTTACTTAGTTACCTGGTTACTTAGTTACCTGGTTACTTAGTTACCTGGTTACTTAGTTACTTAGTTACCTGGTTACTCAGTTACCTGGTTACTTGGCACTGAGCACCTCGGTAAGGTAGTGTTTAGATCATAGGTCATAGCATCTTCCGCGTGACAAATCTCACATAGTAGACACATACATTTAAAACATCATTAGAATGGACCATCACATTTTACGTCCTGTCAAAATTCCCACTATTTTAACTTGGTGGATCCAATAATATTCTGAGTCCTGACCAGTTTAAATTTGATAGTTCCACGTCTCCGGGCCCCTAGTAAAATGAAAATAGCCACAATATGACTGCCATATAAAATTAACCTAAAATAGTGACATTTCCTCCCCACTCGTGCCTTGTTCATCGATTAAATGCTTTGGATATCAGAATAGTTAACGTAACGAGAGACAGACTTGGTCACATGTGTAATATATATTATATACCCACTGCTAATATAATAGGTTACCTGCAGGGGTGTAGGAATGATTTTCTTCATGGGGGGGCCAAATTCTAAATATTTTTTGGCGCTTCGCGCCAAAGCCTGAATTTCGAGTTTTCAGATCCTGGCCTCACGACAAATTGCGATTTTTTCAGTTTTCCGCATCAAATTGCGCATTTTCCTTTAAATCTGAGGGCCAAATATCACGTTTTCTATAATTAGTATATGAAACCAATCAGTATCACATCCACAACCTTCCGTCCATAGACATCCATAGACTTCAAAAAAACCAAAAATATATTTTCGGCTCAGAATGAAACATGAACAAAAGTAATTTCCAGAAAAACTTTTTTTGACTTAGAAAATGTTCGGTCCGAGTCATTCTCGATACGTACCTCTGAAAGCAGAGCTCACGCTCACGCTTCCGAGCTCGTATTGCGAAAGGGAGGCCTGCCTTCCGAGATCGCATTACAAAGGGGAACCCTCGAGTCCAAAATCGTATATTGAACTTCGAAAACCGAAAAAAAAATATTTTCGGCTCAGAATGATCAGGGTAGCATGAAACATGAACAAAAGTAGTTTCCAGAAAAAATTTGGAAGTTTTTGACTTAGAAAATTTTCGGTCCGAGTCATTCTCGATACGTACCTCTGAAAGCAGAGCTCCCGCTTCGGAGCTCGTATTGCGAAAGGGAGGCCTGCCTTCCGAGATCGCATTACAAAGGGGAACCCTCGAGTCCAAAATCGTATGTTGAACTTCGAAAACCGAAAAAAATATTTTCGGCTCAGAATGATCAGGGTAGCATGAAACATGAACAAAAGTAGTTTCCAGAAAAAATTTGGAAGTTTTTGACTTAGAAAATTTTCGGTCCGAGTCATTCTCGATACGTACCTCTGAAAGCAGAGCTCCTGCTTCGGAGCTCGTATTGCGAAAGGGAGGCCTGCCTTCCGAGATCGCATTACAAAGGGGAACCCTCGAGTCCAAAATCGTATGTTGAACTTCGAAAACCGAAAAAAATATTTTCGGCTCAGAATGATCAGGGTAGCATGAAACATGAACAAAAGTAGTTTCCAGAAAAAATTTGGAAGTTTTTGACTTAGAAAATTTTCGGTCCGAGTCATTCTCGATACGTACCTCTGAAAGCAGAGCTCCCGCTTCGGAGCTCGTATTGCGAAAGGGAGGCCTGCCTTCCGAGATCGCATTACAAAGGGGAACCCTCGAGTCCAAAATCGTATGTTGAACTTCGAAAACCGAAAAAAATATTTTCGGCTCAGAATGATCAGGGTAGCATAAAACATGAACAAAAGTAGTTTCCAGAAAAAATTTGGAAGTTTTTGACTTAGAAAATTTTCGGTCCGAGTCATTCTCGATACGTACCTCTGAAAGCAGAGCTCCCGCTTCGGAGCTCGTATTGCGAAAGGGAGGCCTGCCTTCCGAGATCGCATTACAAAGGGGAACCCTCGAGTCCAAAATCGTATATTGAATTTCGAAAACCGAAAAAAATATTTTTAGGTCATAATGATCAGGGTAGCATGAAACACGAACAAAAGTATTTTGTTCAAAGTTTCAAGAAAACTTTGAAAATTTATGACTCAGAAAATTTTTGACTTATAAATTTTTGACTTAAAAAATTTTTTCCCAAAAATTTTTAGAAACCTAAATTAAAAAGTTGGCCCTTTTTGGCCCCTTGCCCAGATTTCATGGGGGGGCGATGGCCCCCCCCTGCCCCCCCCCGCTTCCTACACCCCTGGTTACCTGCCACCTACTTAGTAATTTCCTTTTTGGGGATGGATTCAATTCCACTCGGAGTTGACTCCAGTTATATTACTTCTATTTCATCCTTATGTTCGCCCCACGGTATGAATATTTCGCGAAGAAATTGGAATATTTTACGGATAGTGATAGCCTGGTACACGTCATTAATATATCGTGTCTGGGCCTTGTAATATACGATCACGAGGAATCGATCATGAGGAAGTTACTTACTTGGGAGGGACAGAGGAAGTGTAATGGAATTGGTAGAACATCTAAGGAAGGTTCTAGCATATAATCAATATATTAGGGGTTGTTAAACCCTAAGATCCTTCTCTCTGAGGCCCAATGGTATTGAGATGTGCGGATCATGATCAATCAGGCCCATTGTCACTCGGGTCTTTATTCCTTGAGCACATCACCAATCACCATGGCCTAGGGTAGAACTTCACTAAAGTAAAAAGTAAAAATATGGGGCACAAGGTTCTGTAGCGAGACAACGTCAATCGGAAGTTTTACTGCACGTTCAGTATTGATTTAAGACGTCTAAGTTACTTGGCTAAGATCTATCTGGGCCAAGAGTTAAAGAAATATTTATCCCAGCCACCACATGACATTTTATTGTTTTGAACTCTATTGCCTATGGCAGGTGCTACAGGATCGTTTCAAAACCATAGAATGGAACATAACGCCCTACCCAACACCTTTTCCCCTTTATTTGTTGTTTTAACACCAACTCTTTACTCTACCTACATCGAGGCTACGTCATACACGTTTAATGGGGTCCCTCCATTGTAGAACACATGTTCACCTTACTATCCCAGAAAGTTCTTACTGCACCTACCTACAACTACAAACCGCGTCTTGAACATTTTAGCGTGAAAGTTCGCCACAAAAAGACCAAACAAATTACAGTAAAAAAGTTTTCGTGAAGGAAACACCAGCGGACCGCGGTAAATCGGGATTGCGGTAAATCGGTGTTTTGATTGTTCACATTATGCATATTAAATATTGTGCAGTAAATCGGGGGATCGGGTTTTTACTGTACTAACTTTATCATTTATACTGCTTGTAGCCAAAATAACTGATTTTTTGATAATATCTCTACAAATGTAAGGCCATATTATGATTGATAAGTCGTGAATAAATGTGGAACATTTTCCAACATTGGAAAAGTTTTTGCGACATTAAGTGCACACTCTACTACACTCTGCTACTAAATTATATTACTCGCTGAAACATTCACAATTCCTAAATTTAGTTTCTGCGTGATAACAGGTTAGTTTAAATACGTGGAGGCCAATGAAAATTGCGGATTAAAGAGTTATTTAATGCGAAAGTTATGAAATTCAATAAATATACTTTAACCGACAAGTTATGTAATTCAATAAATATATTTCAAACGACAATATAAGAAACAACCTTTGCGCTATGTTCCTAAATTTTTTAACCTCAAATATACGGGTTAAGTTAAGTAGTTGAGTAGTGGTTCAAAGAATTTCCAGGAAAGAAATTGTAAGAACCTCTTTAAGTATTTTAACTATTTACTAGCCGTAAATTGGAACGTGGAAAATTCTATGATTGGTGATCCTTATTGGGAATTTACAAATTGTTTCTGATTGATGTTTATGAAATTAGCAAAGGCAGTTAATTATTATTCTGGCATAATCACAGGTTGATACTGTTCGTGGACGAAGCGGACGCTTTTCTGAGGAAACGAACCGAAACTCAGATGTCGGAGGATATGAGGAGTTGTTTGAACGCATTCTTGTACCGAACCGGGGAATCCAGTAAAAGGTATGTCCAGTTTGTAATGATAGCCTGCTTACAATAGCGTTCATGAAGATATTTTCAATTCTTGTAGAGGATTGGAAGTGTCAAAATGTTGAAAGATCAATTGGTAACTTTCGTGATGTGTCCCTCCAAGGTCTTAATTCAGGTACTTAATTCTAGAGAATAACACGGTTTCTCATTTCAGTATGATGTTGGTGATGGCTAGTAATCGACCTGATCATTTGGACTGGGCCATCAATGACAGGTGAGTCGAGTGAACCAACACTCAATAGGTACCTCATCAATTATTTGAATATGTTTATTAATCAAGGGTGGGGGGGGGGGGGGGTGGGGAGGGTAAAGTTTCAGTGTCATCTGGATTAGAGATGGGTGTTTAAGTAGCTGTGAATGTTTTTAAGGTTTGGGTATCTCTATTTAAACATGCCAAATTACTAGAAATTAAATCAGCATTTTGAACCTTTACTTACTCATCAATCAATCAAAAAACTTCCACATTTATATTTAAATGTACAGCGTACCAATAGTGAATAGATTTACCCAATTTGTTGTTTTGATAGTGCTAATCCTCGAAATTAATCCATTTGGAAATGAAGGTTTTGCAGATGGTCATGAACCACAGTGATCATGTCACGTTTCTCCCCCGCGATTATCTATATCTCATTTGATCATATATATTTTTTTGTAGTTGGTATTTTAAACACATGCCATATATGGCATGTGTTTAAAATATCAACTACAAAACTATGAAATATTCTGAAAAACCCTTTGTGTCCACTGATTGATGCGATGTCATGAAAAAATATTTCAACCACTTAACAATTAACATACACGAATTGTGCTGAAAATTGGTGTTTCAAAAATGATTGCACTGCAGTCAACTATTCCTGAATGGCGCAATCGGCAATACGTGGGTAGTTGGTGCTGAGTATAATATGGTAAAACCCCGATTTATCGCGGAGTTGGGAAAGGAAACAGCCGCGGTAGATCGGGGCGCGGTAAATCAGGGTTTGTTAGTATACATTGTGCATGTTAAGCCCTATTTGAGGGAAGGAAATGGCCGCGGTAAATCGGGGCGCGGTAAATCAGGGTTTTACTGTACTATAATATGGTATGTGATTGGAATCCCAGCTATGAAATCAATATTATTATATAAGTGGTGAAATAAAATATTTCAACCACTTACCAGACAAGAATTGCGCTGAACAGTGAACATAGGTGGTGTAATGATCTACTTTTCAATGCGTGGGTTAAACACAGCTAGAGAAGGTTGCGCAATGGGTCAGGGTGATCGTCGCAGGTTCTCGAATCTTCTCGACCACTATAATTTCCACCGAGATACGATTAGATAGGAATAGAAGGATTCACAATTCTCAAACCAGTTGACATCTTGGCAGCACATCATCCCCAACCATAGTATCATACTCTCATAGTCTAGGATTATTGGATCTATCATCATCGTCAGAATATAGTATATAAATCTTCTTATTATAATCTTAAAACCTGACAGACAAAAGTGGTTAGTACCAACTAATATCACAGCTTTGGCCGAGACTCTATCAGTATTTTTGGGCTACCAGTTTCCTTGTTAAGATAGCTAAGTGACTGGGTGAACTTCGTGGGTGGGTAGTGAAAACGTGGGTGATAAATGCGTGGGTGCTGAATCGAGGTGGGTGGGTTGGTGAAACTGATAACTAGAGATCACTATATTTAAACTTTCATTTTAGGGTGGGGCGCTTAAACCCACGAAGGAAAAAGCGGTTATAGTGTCCTAGTGAACAATTTGGCAATCACCACCCAGAATGTTCACCGGAACATGCTGTGAATTATTGTATGAAGTATTACAATCTTTTAAAACTAATAACTTTGTCATCTATATCGTTAGAAGGTTAAGCTTCAAAAATCAACCATCTTCAGTCGTTAAATTGAGTGCAATAGTTTATTTCTTTATTTCGCATTAGCGGTATTAATCGTTAATCTTCTTAGTCGCTATTATATATGGAAATTGGGTGATTCCAACTTCTATTGTGTGAAATAAAAACGCGACATTTGTCAGTTTTTAGAAGTTGCTGCTAAACTCAGTAATTTGGGAGAGAAAATGGGTAAAATCAAAAAGATATCAAAAACTTAGACTAATCAAGAAATTTAAATATTTGAATTGGAATTTATCACAAATTATTTAAATTCCAAGAAATTGTTTAACTCCATATTATATCTTCTAACTTTTGTAATATAAAATATAGTAGTAGTAGTAGTAGTAGTAGTAGTAGTAGTAGTAGTAGTATATTTATCATATCTAAATATTATGTGCATAGCAAGATCATCCAAATTATATAAAATCTATTATCTAGATAATTTTGAAATCCTATCTGCTTATCTAGATAAACAACCAAGGAGATAAACTGCCAACCCTAGGTACAACGATGTTTCACCCAAAGATCGGTTCACAGTATAGTTAGGGCAATTTGTAGTTTTAATTGGCTGAGAGACAAGACTAAGGATACAAGTCGGACGAGGTATAATTATCCACCACCATGATGATTCAGTCCCTTAAGATATACTTTAAGATATGTTCACTGGCAAAGTTTAAGTTTCCAACTAATTGATAATTATTTATCAATTTTTCTGGGCAGCGGGATGTGAAGACAAACGTACTGACTACGAACCCAAAATAATTTGCCGGAACTTTTTTTGGATCGCACAGCCTTTCAGCCACTGGGCACTGAGCCACTGGCAATAGATGATTATCTGAGAAAATGTCCTTTAGTTCAATATTGGAATTATCATTGTTAATTCACGTTTAGCGATTAAATTAATGAACAATTACAAATCAGCCAATTAATCAGTATGATAATTGCCCAATTAACTGGCAGGTTGGATGAGATGGTTGAGTTTCCGTTACCTGGCCTGGAAGAAAGAGAGCAACTCCTCCAGCTATACTACAAGATTTATGTGGCCGATCTAGCTGAGAAGGGGTGAGTTTTTTATGTTTCTATAGGATTCTGATTGGTTAATTTATAACCTACAAGTTATAATGAATGTCGGTGAAAGTATTTTACCCCTACGACATCATTTCTCAGAAGCTTGTAAATCATTGATACCGATCTCGGCCAAATACCGGGAAAACGCAGCTATTTAAATGAGGATTTTAAATAAAATTCTAATATGATTGTAAATTTGCAATTCATTTTCAGAGATATACAGATTGAGGAATTCGACTCAGACTCAGTTTTAAGTGATATAGCTGCTCGAAGCGAAGGTTTCAGTGGTCGAGAAATCTCCAAACTCGGAATTGCGCTTCAGGTATTTATTTATTGTGGATTTATTTCATTTGTCGTAATATAATGCCTTATTCTGGCATTCAATTGGTGCAATTTAAACAACTAAACCTGTTGTAAATACCAGAACTATCAAGAAAATTTGATCAGCCACCCTGTTGATCAAATTTTGGCATGCTTGATTAAATTTCATTAATTTAAAAATGCAATATGTAGATCACACAATGGAACAATTAACACTGGGGGAAGGGGGGGGGGGGGGGGGGGGCTGACCATATCACAGTGCTGGCAAGCACGACTGTGCCTCTTATACTCACTATACTATTTACCCCCTTCACTATTATACCCCCTTTACTATTTGCCCCCTTTACTATTTACCCCCTATACTATTATACACCCTTTATTGTTTTTCAGGCATTAAGACTCATCGAAAGTAGTTCAGCAGGCATATTTTATGTTCAAAACATTCTAATTGAATGTCAAAGATGACAGGAATAAGAATTAGTTATATATGGAGATTTTTTAAGAATTTTGCATAAAATACGCGCCAGCACTTTTATACGAAATTCGCTAAAAAACCCAAAATCGCCATATTCAGGTGCCTTAAAAACCATCAAATAACGGAGTAGTTCGCTGTTTATTAGTCTCATGATTGAAATACTGATAGTTGGATAATATTCTGTTGGAAGAGACAAGGACAAGTGAAACAAGGAAGTTAGGAGTAAGGGCAAATTTTCGGCGTCAACGCCATCTTCAGGCTCAAATTATTTGTTATATAACAAATAATTTGAGCCTGAAGATGGCGTTGACGCCGAAAATTTGCCCTTACTCCTAACTTCCTTGTTTCACTTTTCCTTGTCTCTTCCAACCTTAAAAACCATGTTAAAACAGTTAGAGATCTGAAATTTTGCAGAGCGTCTAGATGTTGACCAAATCGACAGCAAAAAAAGTTTTAAGTTTCAGGAGCATCGGGAAGTGTGTTTTCCAGAACCCCTGTTTTACGACAGATTGTCGTGATACATATATATTCAGGGATAGACGCTTTGCCAGTCAAATGTAGTCAATTGTAGCCTGAATTTAAGTGTCCGTAGATTCAAAAGTATAAAAGATACAGCCATTTCCGACCACAGGTCTTAAAGATAATTGTTTACACTTTAGTTTAAATTATATGATTTAACGTCATTATCACCACTTGATGACGTCATCAAGTTAACCGTTTTTAAAACTTTATTTTTGACAAAGTAACAACTTTTCAAATCGATTTTACACCAACTTTGAGGGCATACTAAAGTTAGATAATTGTTCAAGCATTCTGAAAATCTACCGGAAAGTTTTTCTAGCTTGCTCCTTCATAAGGGTATTCGGCATTCGCTATTGGAGTTAGTGCTTTTTTGAAGAAAAATTATATAAAACTATAAAAACGCTAATTTTACGATCTAGTATACTCTGGTGTTGGGCCATCCCTTAGGTTGTGTAGCTCAGTTCTGCTTCCTAAAGGTCTAGATTGTGTCATATAGGCTAGTTTTAAAGTTGAAAATCAAAAAGTTGCACACATGAGGACAAATTGCACATAATATCTCGGTTCGGGATACTAGCCAAAATGACTTCATTAAAATTGAAATAACTCCATCAATTTTCAATATTTTTGCTCGAAATTTTCGAAATCGATTGATAATTGCATTTCAAGCTTATTGTGGGCAGCGATTTTTGATTTATTAATATAGGTATATAGGTATATTAAGGTCAGCCCCCCCCCCCCCCCACTGGATTAATTCTTCGTTAAAAAAATCTATTTTTATACTATTTAACTTTAAATGTAGCGATTAATTCTATTGATTCCATTTGACATTGTTATTATATAACGTGAATATAATGTAAGTATTATAATTCTTACAAGAACTATAATGAAAGTAACCAATATTAAGAACCTGATTTGCTGTCAACTTCTGGAGTCTGGACTCCACTCTTGTTTCCAACAATTACCACTTTAACAATTTCACAATCCCCAGATTAAACTTTGCCATTTGACAATTCATCCCTTAACAGTTACAATTTACCATCACTATATCACAATTCACATTCTCGTATTTATAACCTTCAACTTTACAGTTATCATTAACAATTTCACTCTCTATTTTGCAATTTACCTGCACGATTCAACATGGTTAACCAATGAAAGCTGAAGTGAATATCATCATTATCCGGGCGGGTTCTGACGTTGGTCTTAGTTGGTGGTGATCCCACTAAATTAATAGCTCTAAACCATGTTAAGCCATTTAACTGTCTGACAACTTGTTGAATTGCAGACTAATCTACTTTCAAGTATTTGAGATCATAGTCACGTAAATTCACGTCAATCTCCACGAACCAGATTCGAAAATGGTTAAACCAGTCACTTGCAGCGACCGAGGAATTGACAATGTCTGCAATCACACCCATGAAACATAGTCTATAATAATAGTCTATAATTTTTAGAAAGCCCTGCTCACGGCCAAAAAAGGCGAATTTAAGGCCACAGCGCATTTCACCATAAAACCACGTGACGATAAACCAAAAAAAAAAACACGTCACATTTCAAAACACGTGCGAGATTCTACTGAACTCTCCATCACAGGCGTCAGCGTACGCGTCTCCAGACAAGACGTTCCGGCCGGAAATGTTACTGGAGAGATTAGCCGAAAGTCTGGCAGCCAACAAGCAGAAATCAGTGTGGAAGAAGCATGAGGGTATAGAGGGACTTGTAGGGACATGATAACAGTGTTCAGTCTAATTCTAATAGGTTCAATTGGGTGGGACCGTGACACTTGAGATACAGAGATATCCCCGCCCTTCACAAGTATTGTTCGTGAACAAAGCTCAGATCAACCTTAGGCTGTTAAGCATTTATTTTTGTTGTTTCTATTTAGAGAATTGAAGTGGGTTGATTATTTCGGTTCCTTTTTGAACCACGGCCTTCCAGACAAGTCCCAACAAACGGACCCTACCAGTGTTGAATGTTACCATGGTTACCATGGTTACGCTGGCCAATCAGCAGGCTTGCTACAGGTCACCTGACTCTTACCAGCCAATAAGAGTGCTAGCTGTAAATCATGTGGTTTGGAAGCTGGCCAAGTGACCGAGAGCAGGTCTCCTGCTTGGTCAAACTGTACACTTTTGATAATATGCAAGACAGGAATTTATAGGTTTTGATAAGTTCGTATTATTTGTCAGTTTATATTTTCTGGAGTTATAATTTATTTTATGACAGTCACGCTATATTGAATCAAGACATATATATGTGTACATTAATTTATTGTTTTTACAATCTCAATGTATTTCTTCTTTAATCTAAATAGTGTTCAATGAAAAATCAAAACTCAAGTTTTGGGCAAAAAAAAACAGTAAATTCGAAAGTAGTATTTACAATTTACAGCATAAATAAATCCTGGACAGTAAGCAAGTAGAGCTGAGCTCGGAATCTCTCAAAGTGAGTTATCAGAATTAAGAAATTGAATTCACCGAACGTTATGTATATATTTTATTTGGTCAACATATGATCAAATAGATAGATTATTCAAATAGATTCAGGTCATAAGGGTAGACACGATACTTAGCTCATCAATTTCACTACAAGTTAAAAAACAAAAATTTCATAAAATTACATAGAACGAACATACGAAAAGACGACAACAATTTGCAAACTAAATGAATTAAATTATTTCCTATTGAGCTAGAGTCAAGATCAAATCATCCGGGATAATTCAATTGTTGTGTCGAAACAGTACCAGACCTAAGGTCTGAGTCCTTCAATGAACCCCGAAAGTGTGAAACTCCTTCAGAAAATTCCTTTTATCCTCGCAAATGAGGAGGGAATTATTCTGCGGATCTTTTGACTCCTCTGAAATCAGGTGCATTCTCCGCCGATCGTTTGACTCCTCTGAAATCAGGAGCATCTTCCGCGGATCTTTTGACTCCTCTAAAATCAGGAGCATCATTTGCAGATCTTTTGACTCCTCTAAAATCAGGAGCATCATTCGCAGATCTCTTGGCTCCTCTTAGATTTGGAATACCTTCCGCCGATCGTTTGACTCCTCTGAAATCAGGAGCATCTTCCGCGGATCTTTTGACTCCTCTAAAATCAGGAGCATCTTCCGCGGATCTTTTGACTCCTCTAAAATCAGCAGCATCATTCGCAGATCTTTTGGCTCCTCTTAGATTTGGAATATCTTCCGCCGATCGTTTGACTCCTCTTAAATTGGGAACATCTTCCGCAGATCTTTTTACTCCTCTGAAATTAGGAGCATCTTCCTCAGATCTTTTAACTCCTCTTAAACTGGGAGCATTATTCGCAGATCTTTTTACTCCTCTGAACTCTTCTGAGCCAAACCCAGCCCTGAAATTTGGGGCTTCATCTATTTTAAAGAGTGTACCTCCAGACCGTTTCTTCAAGACACCACATTCTCCCTCAGCTATCAGACAGATCATGATCACCAAAAGTTTGCTCGTCATGATGAGATTCCTCAAACAGTTCCTGAAACACTGAGGGTTAGACAGATACTTCTCCCAGTTATATCCTAGGTCTTGTCAAGTCACATGTCAAGTCACATGTCATGTCACATGTACTTGTTGGAGTCTGTCAACGGTTATATTTGGTTTTTGGCACGAGACTGTAGACAGAATGATCTGTTGGTAATCCTGAGATCCCGCAGACCTGTCACCAGATCGTGAGTCGACAAAACGTGCTCAGTACGAGAATACGATTCTCGTCTTCTCTCCAAGTCTTAAATCCAGTTTTTTGGGCCGTGCTTCACTAACCACTAGTCTGTCTTTGACAAAGTGCCACTCAAATTTTGAAATAAACGATTTTTTTCCGATCAGGTGTGACACCAAGCGGGCAAGTCATTGTTAATCGACCAACGTCTATCTGCAGCAGGTGGCTCTGTGCAAAAATTTGCGAGTGACTGGGAGCTTTGCTGCTTTCGGAGGAAAAGTTTCCAAGAAAGTCGAAATTCGCACCTATAATTTGAACACCAAGTTTGATTTTAGGAGATAATTTGTGCCCCTGCAAAATGGTAAGCGAGGACAGGCGATAAGAAATTCCAAAATTGTAAATACTAAACATTGGGTCAGTTCAAACCAACGAGCTGAAGTAAATTTGTTTGATTAATTCTTTTATAAAAATAAAATTTGGGGAAATTTTCGATCAAACATAGAATTAGAATCTCTTTCGTATTTAAAGCAATGCAAGGTCGTGTTAATGTTTCAAAAAGTCCGTCAAAATATGTAGTAAAATAGGTCAATAAAATTTGTTGTCTCCATACATCATATTATTTCAAAATCATTCGAATTGAATGTATTTTCATCATCGGTATTGTAAACCATAATAAAAATCCACGTTTCGAAAGAGATAATCAACTTACCAATTGAAATGAGAAGTGTACAGAGGAAATAAAGGTTACTTCAGAGAAGCTGCGAAGCTGACTTCAGAAACAGTAAACTACGGTCCTAATAAAGTTGGAACAGTTAGCAGGTTGAACTTGAATTATATTTAAGGTTTATATAGTATTCGGCTGACTACCGCGAGTTCAATTAAGACTTCTAATTCAAATTGGATGGACACAGGTTATTGAGTTATGAGTTACATGTTTTACCTAATTGTAAAAAGGTTCCGACGAAAAATTTCGCGTAAGTCAGGTTAAGTAAAGTTAATAGCCTTTTAAAAATTTTGTAAATCAAAACCTTTTTAAAATCTATAAAATCTGGACTCTTTGGATTAGGGTTACAAAATATTTTAGATAGTTGGTTATAAATGACGACTTAAATAGTCTGCAATTAACATGGGCAAATTAGCGCAGCTGATTATAAAGACATAATCGTAATCAGGACTCTTGAAGTAAAGACAGAACCGCTAAATTCTGGTTTAGGGGTCGGCAATCACTTTAACTACGTTACAGTACAGCTCTATTTTAAAGTCTGTTAACGGATGGTTATTTGAAAGTGTCTGAGCAGTTTATTAGATGCCACTAAGACACTAAGAGTTACCAAAGGGTTTCACAAAGTTTCGAAGGAAGCTCACCCGGAATATAGGAACTGATCCCGCTTTGATCAGTGCGAGAATTTATAAACGCGTATATTAGCGTCGCGTTACTGGCTCTCTCTCCCTCCCTCCCTCTCTCTCTCTCTCTCTCTCTCTCTCTCTCTCTCTCTCTCTCTCTCTCTCTCTCTCTCTCTCTCTCTCTCTCTCTCTCTCTCTCTCTCTCTCTCTCTCTCTCTCTCACTCACTCTCTCTCTCTCTCTCTCTCTCTCTCTCTCTCTCTCTCTCTCTCTCTCTCTCTCTCTCTCTCTCTCTCTCTCTCTCTCTCTCTCTCTCTCTCTCTCTCTCTCTCTCTCTCTCTCTCTCTCTCTCTCTCTCTCTCTCTCTCTCTCTCTCTCTCTCTCTCTCTCTCTCTCACTCTCTCTCTCTCTCTCTCTCTCGATATGATACTAGGCTTGCAAGTCGAGGTCAAGAAACAAGAATCACGCGGTTACCAGTTAGTGGACTTCATAATGTGTGAGGAGGTCGGTGGTTGAGCCAGTCGTAATCGTGGTGATCAGGCTCCTACTAAGCGGTAATACTAATATGTTCTCGGCTGGGTTTAAATTTAATCGCAATCAATTTTGAAAAACGGGGTATTTATATGATTAGAGGAATGATAAACAATGAAGTGGAAGCACGTACGTAAAAGTAAAACATGACCGGTAGATAAAGTTGTTTTGAAACTGGGTTTATTTTACAGTCATGTAAAAGATAAGTATGTTATATTATGACAGATTATTTTAAGCTGTCATACTCGTATAATATTCTGTCATTTGCATTTGTCATTATTTAATCTGACATACGTATCAAACTATCATTGACAATTGAAATATTGATATACAGTCAATGACAGATTATATTATAATGGATTGAACAAATTTATCCAACAATTTTTAATTTCTAAGATGTGAGAGCACTAATCACTATTTACTTATTTAGCACTTTATCTACTTATCTAAGCACTTTCTAAAAATAGTGGATAGTCATAACATAACTTCTCAACTTGTCAAATTTTATATAAACGCTTACGTCCAGGTAAAATGATGTCTGATTGAAATTAAATTAAAGATACACTTACAGCGAGAAAGTGAAAGATATCCGACTAAAATATTAACTGATAAAAGTATTCACCTCGTACGTATTATAAAATAAGTAGATATATAGTAAAAAGTAAAACGACGCTATAAGAGCATATAACTATAAGAGAGCTAGATATAGTTGACAACCGACGGTATCATAAAGTGAACCTTTAGGGTCTGCCCACACTACGCCATGTGGCGACGGGCCACATGGCCCGATTAACCTAAACACACTGTGCCACTTGGCGTGGATTTAGGAAATCTGCGCCTCTATTCAGAGGCACGGATTTCCTGCCCACACTACGCCATGTTGCGACGGGCCACATGGCGTGGGTCAAAAGTCACAGTGTGTTAAGGGGCCGGCTCCCTCTAAGAATCCACTATAGTATTGTCACACTGGCAGACAACGCCCTTGTCACCTCCAGATCATTGTTTATTGTTCATTTTTCATTATTTACACAGGGCCAGAAAGCGGGAAAGCAAGCTCAGTAGTTTATATTATTGCAAAGTTCCGAACTGTACATTATCCGGGGTTATCCGGGGTTATCCGGGGTTATCCGGGGTTATCCGGGGTTATGCGGATGTAATAAATAGCGACGGCAAGGATCTGCTGGAAGCTGGCTCTGCAGCTAGAGCCCGTCTGCATCAATCAGTATAGGTTTTTAGGAGTCCTGCTATGACCATAATGATATGATGAATTGATCCTGATACAAAGTAAAGATTAATGAAGCTGAGGAAGCTTTACAATCCTGGTTTACCCGAGATTTCGCCACAGATATAGCAGCGTCCAATTTAGAAATTAAACATGTAAAAGTAATACTAATGGCAGATGCAGGAGAAAAATCTTTTTGAGTTTGACCACAATTTCTTGTATAACGGATATACTCATATAGAAAAGTCTACGTTGCGGTTAAATAGAAATTTCCAACACCGCAAAATAACGTCCACTCGTCCAGCTCCTCTAGATAAAGACGTCCAGTGCTAGTACTTCAACTTGTAGTTGTACTTGTAGGTAGAAATGTCCAGAGCTGCTAAATATTAGAAACGTCCAGCATTGCTAGTACTTTATTTAACTATATAGAAAAATCCAGTACTGCCAAATTAAAACGTCCAGCTCTGTTAGTGCTTACAAAAACTTCCAAAACTGTCAAAATTTAAAAAATGCCCAGCTCTACCATCTAGAAGTAGAAGTAGAAACGTCCAGTACTACTTCATGGACACGTAATCCAGGCAAACTCGTAAACTGGTAACTTAAAGCAAGCTGGACAACCAGGTGGTAATCCGACGTTGTCTGCCCAATAATTTACTTGATGAAATAAAATTATTGGGAGAGGCTGTGTGAAACGGTTCACGACCAGGCCAGGTGGTAGAAGGGTGATAATACCGCACAACCCTGTTTAGTGTTTATAAGCTGGTGGCGCAGCTTTTGGCGGTACGCGCACCACAATGTTGAAATGGTAATTTAATAAATATTGCCCATTTTGCGATTGTAATTACATCTCCTGTTCACCCCCTGTCACGTGACCTCGAGGGGTGTAATAGCTTGCAGGGTTATTACACGTGACAATGACTTGTATCTTGTATCTTAGTAATAGTACAGTTTCTAGCGGTCACTGGCATTACCATGGCTATCAATAGTGATGATGGATCTAAACTTCAATTGTCCTCGCCTGATAAGATTGAATTGACATATCAGTGCTCTGTGTTTTTGGCGGTGCAGTTCGATTTACGAAAATTGTTTACCTCTGCATGGATAAATCATTATCACGTGAATAACAATATCTGTATCTAAAATTATGTAAATATCATCGGACAAACAAGAATGGTGTAATCAGGAAATGAAAATATTTTCTGTTCATTGTCGGTCAACTTAAAATTTGCGACGTTGGCTTGAGCAGCTCATTTATACTGAATACTACGTTTATTCTTCTTGTTCTAATCTTTTCTTCTAAACACTAAGAGCACAAATAACAAACACTTGAAAACACGAAAACTCTATGGAGGTCAAAACTGAAATGTCCAGTTTGTTTCTCAAACAAAAAAGCCCAACTTAGTTGGATCGAAGTTGGCAGATTTAGGAAAATTTAAAATCTCGCTGTCTATTGTCAAATTTTCCCACACCAGTTTCGGCAACCATATATTTTTACAGGCTCTACTTAGTAAAAGAGTTAGTCTGTTGAATTGTGTAAATGATGAATGTAAGTTAAACAATTTTCTGGATTTTTCATGGCTTGATCAGGTGAACCTAGTGATTGTATTGAAAAGTTCCTCCTGGCAAGACAGGAGGGTAAGACCCCTAAAAATTAATACTACTAATTTTAATTGGTAATAAGCATGTAAGTGAGAAAGAAGGGCGTAAACTCAAGCCATCTTGGTCTGTGCAATCCTCATGGTCGCCCATGAGAACTGTTAAAACAGAAGATGAACTGCCTTAATATAAGTTTATATACAGCCATGTGAACCTAAATACTTAAATAGTCGGTTTTCAACTTCTCTACCAATTCTAGATCTAACGACATATAAATCCAGCAGTCGGCACAATGACGCAAGGTAAAATACACAATTCCACGCCCTAGACCCCGGTTATTGCTCAACCAATGTTAGAAAAGGGTAACGACCTGGCAAAGCTGAGACCCACAACCTGGCTATCTTATCCCCACTGTTTTCCTGCCCCTACTCCGCCCCATTGTTCCCCCTATTGTGGAGGATCAGGCAAGGACAAACCCACACTAAGATGCTGAGTACAACGACAGGAGCAAGGGACAATGGGGTTTATAGTGTTTACCTTGATTAAAGTTTTTAGGGGAGCAGCAGTGATCTTTAGCTTTACAAATACAAGCATAATGTTGCAGTTTCAGGTATTTGACCATGATATCAACACGTGAATGATGCCGTTTAAAGATAAAGTAATGATCCCTCTACAAGGATCATTATTTACCCCCTGAATAGTGGATAGGTCGAATACTCTGGAATACAAATAACCTTTGTAGTGTTTGTCTAATATGATTCGGTTTAGACTTAGAGAGAAGTTAATTTAACTTACAATAGAAGTAAACACATAAAAATTATAAGCTTTTTGCATTCTTGAAAACGCTGCTTTTTAGAAGCAATTCTATTGTAAGATCGTGCCAAGGGACGATATCATTATCAAAAAACTGCACTGAGTCGAACTCTTTGACTAATTATTGTTCCATGCCCAATGGACGATCTGAACGAGGATGCACACGAGGATATGATTTCCATAATTTCGTCGAAATTTCATATAGGTATCCTCGCGGTATCCTCACGGTGATGGAAATGTCCATCATCGTGCACAATTTCCCACGAGGATGATTTCCTCGCGATGAAATTATTGGACATTTTCATCACCGCCGCGAGGATACCTATATGAAATTTCGACGAAATTATGGAAATCATATCCTCGTGTGCATCCTCGTTCAGATCGTCCATTGGGCATGGAACAGGGGTGTTAGACCGCGAATAGATGGACGGGTTCTGAAATCGTATACTTATATCTAGGAACTTTAAACAAGCATTCGATAACCCGAGTCCCACGTGCAGGCAATATTTTCTCGTAAACCATAATATTAATTATGGTCGAGAAGACATTTTTTTGATAACTGCAACTCTTTGATGTCGTACAACCCTACCCAAGGCCAAATAGATTGGGAATATGATGTTTATTGACCTGAAAATCCTCATTTCCAAGTGAATAAACATACATATAATAAACATATGATGGTAGTTAATTAAAAAGTTAAAAGCCGAGCTGGTTACATATGATATTAATACTGAGCTACTGGTTACATATAAATACTATTACTGGTTACATATATCTATAAATATAATACTGCAAGACACATCGGGTTATCAGGAAAACGGGGTTATTTATATATCTAGATATGAAGCCGATCATACGATATTTTCTTCTTGACTGAACAAATGTAAACCCGTCAACTTTATAATCATCATTACATGTGACACCCCTGGAGATTCAGGTCAACTCCTGATTGCGGTAAATTCAACCCTCCTACAGGCCTGGTTTGTAATCTAATTCGGTATGGTTTACCTTTTAATAATATCAATAACTTATTATTCGAATTTCATTGGTCAATATCCCATAAAATAGTGTAATTTCATAGAGTTTATGGTGATTTGGTAAGATTAAGTTAGCATAGTATTAGTTACGCCATATAATAGGATTCATGCCCATGATTGAGGCTTGAGGCTGAGCCACTGTAATGAATATTGCAACCGTATTTCTTAATATCAATTAGTACTCACTAAACTTCTCTGTTGGGTTTCAACAAAACAGTTGAGAGGTTAAAGTCATTTACTCCGACCCACCCTTTAATTTTGATCCTGGACCTATGTGGCAAGTTTGCTTCCTAACCAGCTAAACCAAAACCAAAACCAAACCGACCAACAATTAGCACAATGGATGAAAGTCATCGAGTCATCCGATCCCAGCTACAAAGCTACAAGTAGCTAATTGTTATCATAATTAAGGATCTATAGATAATGAGGCCACTAACATTTTTAGATGCTGTAGTTAGGAGTGCCGGCGTGCAGTTAGACGATCTCCGTTCTGTGCGACAGCGAAGTTTAGAGGAAGGTAGTGAACGGGATTTCGAGTCACTCGACTCCATCTACAAGTAGCTAATTATCAGAATAAAGGATTTATAGTAGTCATAGATAACCCAGTTCAAGTTAATTCAGAATTTATTCCCTCAAGCCAGTTTTCCTGGATCCTAAAACTCCGCTTCCGTCTAAACTGTCGTCCAATTAGTATCTGTTGCAGCAATTATAATTCGGCTACTCACAATATTATATCAAGGATCTAGTCGTACTTTTACTCTGCTATTATACAATATGATCTCAGGACGAAAGGGCCAGAAATCTGTATTCTCCTAAATTTTAGGACCATCCGTTGGATTATAAACCAACGGTATCAACCATTTTTATGTGTGCTATCCATTATCCATATTTTAGAGCAAGGCTAAGGACATGAACCGGAAATAAACGATTAGTCGCAATCATAATTTAATTGTGATGGGGCTCACAAAAATCAGGAAGAAATTAGTCACAAGTTAAGAAAGTCCATAATATTAACTCGAATCAAATGGTCTCCCAGTCTCATCACCAGAGAGAGCAATATTAGTTACGAGTTTCAAAGTCTAAACCTTCACTAAAGCTGTCCAAATTGTACCCTTCCCGAGATATACAAAGCCCTTATTTAAAGTCATGGTCCTTGTGAAATAGTGCGTCAGAATGGTTGATCTATAATGTCAAACTGAGTTTCACCCTTAAAAATTAAGAGTGACACTTAATAGAGAATTTGCAGTTAAACTTATTTTTAAGTGCAACCTCCTCCTTAAACTGCTGTTTAAGTATGACCTAAAGATTGGTCAATTAAAATACGGCCCTAAATGCTTATTTCTGGGTGGATAATAGACATTGTCTTGTAATTCGACCTCAATGTGGTTTAAAATCAAAGGTTGCTTGTCATATTAAGTTGAAATCGATCAGACAAATCTCATGCTCGAACAGTTCCAGGTTAATTTTCTGATCGAATTGGCAGCGGCATGTTATTAATGACAATACAAGTACCTAAGTCTAAACCTTCAATGCGTGTGAAATGTTGCGTCAGAATGATTGAAGTATAGTCTTATAAGCTTATAGTATGTTATACTTATAGAGATATAAACATTGTAAAAGACGGTTGAGTGAATGTGTTTGCATGTCTTACTTTTAAGGGGAAGTAAACTCTGCCCTACTTTACATACGGCAAAGATCTTTAAGTTCAGGTGGATTACCTAATTTTGGACAGTAATTTACTAGACATAGGTTTACGAAGTTTCTTTTTTAAAGCATAAAGTGACTAGACAGCAAGTTTAACGGTCACTTTTTATCGGGGCATGCAAATTTTGCGTCACAAAATTTCCAATTAATTGCTGATTGTGTGTGACAAACGAGGAAGTGGGAGATGGTGAAAGTGTTCTACACCCACTGACGACGCCACTGTTCTCAATTTCTGGAATCCGAATTATTATTTTTACAATAAAAATATTGAATAATAAGCTGAGTGAAGATACGTATCACGTATCTGCAAGATCTTTAAAGGGTCATAACTCGGTCAAATTGTGAACAACCAACTTGAAATTTTGGGAAAGCAGACTTCAATAGTTCAATTATCAAGCAAAATGTGTCTAGAAACTTTGAAGTTCTTAGCTGAAAGCGTTCTCACTTTATGGTGACAATAATAAAAAGAGGGAGTGGCGTGTCACACCCACTGGAATTAGTTGAATTTGACGAAACTTTCAGGGAAATCTAAGTTTGACCCATATCTATTATTTCTGAAATTTCTGTGCAATTCTAAAAAGAATTACGTGAGTTATTAAAGGGTTGCGTGTGGGCGATTACTTCTGGGCCACCCTGTATCAGCAATGACCATGGTGAAACCCCATATTCCCAGACTTCACACCCCCAAACTCCAGACTTTTAAACGTGATTAATTTAATCAACGGCGGCTTCTACAGTTTTATTCACAAACTACTTAACGATATCAATCAAAGATTATCATTTAATCTTATCACCTATCGTAATGCAGTTCTATGGGAGAATTTCGTAATAAACCTCTCGAGAGATCTGGTAATTGACATAAAAAGTGTTCCAATATAGAAGATGCTACAGCAATAGTAAATAGCTATATAAATAACTAATAATAGTTGATAATAATAATAGTAAATAACTAATAATAATTGCTCAAAAGTTATCCCGGTTTAGGGGTGCTCCGAAAATAAAGCTCATCGAATTATTTGCCCTTCAAAAACCTGATTTTGGTCAAACTCGAAAAATTTCGAAACAGAAAAAAAATGTGATTTTTGCTAAATCACAAAACGCCCGTTTTGGGTATTTCCATATTGCCTGATTTGTACGAAATCGGTGGGTTCTCGATGTTTTGAAATTTACGTGGGGTCCTCACTCCTCAATAGCCAAATATCATTTCTTGACAGATCAAATAATACGTGGTTATTATCATTGTTTATAAAATATAAATATTTGTATATAGTCTCTATTGGTCAAAACGATTAGGTTTTGTACGTCACATGTGAACAAATGAATAAAAATTATCAAGCCTTCTCTCCTACAGATCCAGTTCCAAGTTAATATAAAGAGTAAAATCCGATCTTCAATAAAATCCAATAATACCTTGGATTCTGAGTGCTACGCGCGATAATTTCCGACAACTTGCTTGAGTATACTATAATAATATCATTCTCCAAATTGTAGCTTACCAGCTAGTTTCGTGGAGACTTATCCAACCGTCAAACTAATTTCTCCTTAAACACTTTGTGCACTTAAGATTGATTTAGCAGATCTCAGCACTTCACGTACCGGTTAATAACCTAACGCATATTGATATCTCCGAAATCCATTACATAATATAGTATCATCCCCCTTAAATTATAGTTCACCAGCTAGTTTAGCTGTTAACTAGCTGGTGAACTATAATTTACTCCTACTCCTATCCTCGAGGTGTGTCCCTGAAAGTAACCCCTGAGATTTCGCGGGAACCATCTAACCATATACTCGCTCTAAACCTTGTAAATTGTAACATCTGATACTAGTAACACCCAATCATGTCTATGGGAATTGTTTTAGTGGGAATTTATCAGTTTAATTTAATCAATGGCTGCTTGATTTATGGCTCCTGAAAGCTGGCAGACATGATGGCAACATAACTTAATAAAAATGGGTATTATCGGTACTGATTCCCTCAATTATAACTGGAGGGCGCTGCAGCCTATATTTCCGAGAATTACCAATTGAAGCTTCAGCAAAGTGAGAGGCCTCTGGCCTGAAGTCCTCAGGTTAATTAAAGTATGGTACACAATTTACGAAATCTAGAGCTATTTAAAGAAAATCCGTCTAGAGAGATATTCATATAGAATGCACTTCGAATGGCCGTTGGAAGATTTTTGTTATAAATTTGGAGTCGATCTTTAAAATTTAATGAATTGACTAAATAAGATTAAGAGAGCTCTTCAAATTCGACAAATTCAATTAATCAAGATCCGGGTCATGTCTTGTAAAAGCTGCTGCAAATTGATTGTTATTGTTAATTGATTACCTAGTATTTATTAATTCTGCTATGAAAATGAAAAATTAAATGAGCGTCAGAATGAGAATAAGATATTGATAAATAGTACATTCGACAGATTGTACACTTGTAATAGTACATTCTACAGATTGTATACTTGAAATTTAAAATTAGTATTGGTTCTGGGAACACTTCTTTGTTTAATAATATCCAGTTATAAAAGGTACTGTAGTGGAGGGAGGTAAATTCTGTCAGAAAATACTAGCAGTAGAAGTTGATGGCAGTTCAGTTGAAGGAATAAAATTGAATGGTATAACTACCAAAAGTTTAAAGACCTCTTCAATAGTTTAAATTCGACAAGATTAAACCAAGATCTGGCTGCAAAACTAAACTGTTGCTATTTATTTATTTTGCTATGAAAATTATAACCTGCAGCGTTAGATTAAGAGATTGGCAACGAATATAACAGCAGTGCACTTGAAGGAATAGCCGAAGAAGATTATTAAAATTAAGGTTACATTTTCATAAGCCCTTTCCTCGTACCCCTCTGTTTTTCATGAAAGAAAAAACCAAAGATAATATATAACGAAAGATAACCTACCGTTTCGGCACTTAATTTGTAATACTTGCTTATCAATATTCAGTAACACCAGAACAATATAACGTAACCACAATATTAACAAGGACACTATAATAACTAAAATAGCTGAGCACTGCGATATAGTAGACCGGAAGAATGCATGATGCATGTAGTGGGGAACCGTTCCTGCCGAGGAGCTGGCATAATACCATTAACTATAAGAACAACTATTCGGGAAAATTAATGAAACCTGCAGTGGTTTGTGACTTTAGCGTTACCCCGCGCTTCTAAGCTACTGTTATGGTAAGTTGGTAATTAATGTACTCAACAAAATTGCGTTGCCGAATTCCGCGACCAATTTTAATTTTACAAGTTACCTACTTTGTGTCAATAAAACCCGCCTTATTGAATCGTGTGGATATACAATTTAATCGGAAATGGATTTCATTAATACTAATACCATAAGGTCGTTGGTTCAAATCCCGCTCTCACCCCGACTTTTCATGACGGTACTACCTTACTGCCTTGATTCAGTTAACTGAACGAGAATAGACCATGCAGCTGACCCACCATATGAATAACACCATAGTTGGCACACTTTAGTTGGCATCTAATTCTTCACGTCGGCACTCGGCGTGCGTAGAAAAACCAGGATTTTCTATACACCTTAACCCATAACCTGGTAACCTTACGGGGGGGGGGGGGGGGGGTCTGGGGGCGCCGTCTTAGGGGGCGCCGTCTTAGGGGGCGCCGTCTTAGGGGGCGCCGAATTGTCGTTTTAATGTGGGACAATTTCGAAAACTTAACTACAATACTAGCAAAACTGCGCGTTTTGCTATAGTCATAGATGCACACTTTTTTAGAGATTTTACCGGCGTATCCTCTAAAATCAACTAATTTGTTCAATTTTAGGGAGGGCACCAAAAGGGGAGGGGGCGCCAACAGTGGGGCGCTTTTTCGGCGGGGGGTGCCATGAACAGGCAACGTTACGCCACTGCATTAAGCAAGGATGATATTAAACCTATGCATTATTTATCCGTTTAATACTTTCAACACTACTATATAACAAATAATTTGAGGCATGGCTAAGACGATGGGTCCACTCGTGGACAGAATGTCGCTGGAGTAAAGTCAGCCGGTGTCCCGGGTTGAGACGGGGGTAGTGAGGCAGTGTAGCGGTGTACGGCAGTCTTTTATTCTCTGTCCCAGCTTGGCTGGGACATCTCTGAAATCTTAACAAGGTCAGTTTTCTAACTTCATTTATTCAATTTCCAATTTTCTAGCTCACTTACATTTTGATTGATAGTTTTCATTACTAACTATTACTCTACATAGATCTCCCTTCACTCTCATTCTTTTGTCATTGATCCTTTTATTTACATGATCTGCTCGGCCCTTTTATTTCCCAGGTCTCTGATCACTGATAGTTGTCCTGCCGACACTGCTGTACTCCTGATCTGCCCCTTGATCACCTGGCGTCCTACTTCGACAAACAATGCAAGAATTACCCAAAGTGTTCGTCGATCTTCTCAAAACAGCCACTCTAGCTGAAAAACGTGCAATGTTGGAAGCCCTAACCCTCGACGTTGCTTCTGAATCTGCTGCAGAATCTACTGCCTCGTCTGATGACAGTGTATCCCTTGTTGAACATGTTAACGACCTTAACTTGGACAAAACCCTTTGTGATGACCTCCGAAAAGAGCTTGACTCTCTTAACTGAAAACAGAGGGGTCGTCCAGTCACTACTCAGTGGCTTAGTCCGACCACTCATTCTTATAACTATGGTCATGTTATGAACAAACCAATTCCTATAAACGATTACCCCAATTTTTGCAAGCTCATGGAAGTGGTTAACAATCACCCTTCAACATCTGGTGATATGGACTCCTGCCTGATAACTCGTTATGCATCGAGCAAGTCTACTCTCCGACTCCATCGTGATAACGAGCCACTCATATCTCAGACTAGCTCAATTTGTACTGTTTCACTAGGTGCACCACGAGAACTTTCAATCGTTCTTGATAGTAATAAAAACAGCGATAGTCCTGATCATGTGCTACGAGCCACTGATAAAACCATGAACATTATGAAACCTGGTGCTCAATCTAAAATGAGACATGCAGTTTATTCTGGTAATGTTGTCGGTGAAAATGAACAAGTACGTTTTAGTCTCTCGTTCCGTAAGATTAAACCTCCTGAAGAGGATCAAGTGGATTTATCCCAAGTCAATGAACAAGTCACGAAAAAGCAGAAGATTGTTCTTGTTGCTGGGGACTCTTTTGCTGCTAGATTAGATGAAAAATTGTTAGGAAAGAATAAGCAAGTAGTTAAGAACATCGCCGTTGGAGGCAGTAAACTTGATAAGGTCAAGAGAGATATCGAGAAATTCGTGAAAGATAACCCTAATTTAGAAGTTGTTAAATTATTTGTGTCTGTTGGTACTAATGATATACGGTACTGTGATAATGGAATAGCACATCTTAAAAGTGCGGTATCTAGTTTAATGAGTTCCATAAAGTTGATACTTCCAACTGCAAAAGTATGGTTTCAATCTGTTCCTCCAATTAATCCTAATGGTTGTAAATTTACTGAGAGAAATGTTATTCGAATGAACAATCTGATTTACAATATGTGCTCCCGGTATAGGCATTATTTCTTAGATATCTTTCCTGCTTTCTTGGATGCTAGGGGCTGCATCAACACGAGACTTTTCCCGCATTTTGACACTAAGAAACAGCGTTTTGATATTCACCCAAATAATAAAGGCATGGGTGTTCTTGCAAGATTCTACATATTTATTATTCATTCAAAATGGTTCAATCCTCTTGGTTTCTAAACCGCAATTCAATTAAAAATTTGATACCTACTGTGCTGCGGTAATGGAGTCAATTCAGGGTTGAACAATTTTGAAATATGTTTTCATTAACACAAATGATTTTTAATTGCCAGGGTGCAACCCAATGGTTCACACTGGTAGGCTGTATGCATATTTTAAATTACATTTGAATTAAATTTTTGACAATGATCGATCTAACACTTTACAGGATGCGAATCGGCTGCTTTTGTAATTCTAGAGCACCAAAGAATTCCTGTCAAGTGGATAGTTCTGCTTGGGGTAGGGGGGTTAGGTTTGGATCGGATATCAGGACTAGGATATTTGAAGATGCACTTATCTTCAATTCTAGACCATCTAACATTGGTATCTATGTTCTGCACTTGTTCATCATGTTTTGTCTAATTGGTATGATTTTAACAAGCTCGAAAGAGTCCAATGAGATTGATAGGTTTATTCATCCCAGTAGATTCTACTTTAATACCAGTAAGGCCTTCCCACTTGTGTCTCATATTAATTGTGCATACCTGTATATCTTTGGTTTTGCAATTAAGAACTTCATCTTTACTCAGTACCAAAGACTCAGTCGGAGATACCGAGTTGAAAGGCTGACTGCCGCTAATATAGTGTTTGGTGCAGTAACTAGCACATCTAGGCAAGTTCTGAGTATGTCGATTTTACTTCTATTGACCTTAAACTTCTTGCTTATTGCAATATCAAACCCTAGTATGCTTAATCCCGGCCCTAATCACATATCAGTCTATTATCAGAATGTTCAAGGCTTGATACCGTTTTCTCAACTTAACAGTAAGCAACCTCATCTTGATAAATCCAAAATATATGAACTTAATGCACATATTGAAGATTCACATCCTGACGTTATTCTGCTTACAGAGACTTGGCTTAAAAACTCTGTAATGGATAGAGAGGTCATTCAAAGCTCTAACTATGAAGTATTTAGAAATGATCGCTCAAAAGTATCACATCCACCTGATGATAACAATCCGAAAAAATATAGGAAAAATGGTGGAGGAGTCTTGATAGCAATCAGATCTGATATTCAAGCTGAAATCAAAAGACTGTCTGTACGTAAGGGGTCCGAAATGGCCGCTATTGAAATAAACATAGGTGAAAGTAAATACATTTTTTGTGTGGTTTACAGAGTCGGAACTTTAGGAACAGTAAACCATGAAAGTATTGCCAGTACAATCAAGTCTTTCTACTCAAGCAAACGCCCTAAAAAACTTTTCATCGTTGGTGATTTTAATCTCAATGGAGTAGATTGGTTTTCTGAGGACGGAATTGTTACACCTTCTAGTTTAATTGAAGAGGACTTCATTACAACATTCCATAACTTTGATCTAGATCAATGTATAAGTAGTCCTACACATGTTAAGGGTAACATACTAGACCTTCTTTTGAGTAATTGTAAAAATTTAGTAAGAGATCTTACGGTATTGAAGGGTCACGGTGCTTGCAAATCTGACCATTATCCAATAGCTTTTAAAGTTGCTACAAAAATCACTTATTCTAAATGTCCTAAAAGAAAGATTCTCAACTTTAAGAAGGCAAACTGGACGGCCATTAACGAAGACTTGAATTCTATTGACTGGAATGCTATGTTTTTAAAGCTAGGAGATCCTGAATATTGTTGGCTTGCCTTAAAGTCTGTAATATCGAAAAGTATCTCAAAGCATATCCCAACTATTACTTTAAAGTTAGCATATAGAAATCCCTGGTTTGACTCAGAGGCCCATGAGGCATACTTGAAGAAAAAAAGAGCTCATGAAAAGTGGAAACTAACCGGCCAACAAAAGGATTATTTTAAGTTTTGCTCACTAAGAACACAGTTCAAAAATCTATCTGATCAGAAGATGAACGATAATCTATATAACGATGATGACCCTGCATTGATCTCAAAGAAATTCTGGTCGCATGTAAAATCCTCTTCAAAGAATTCAAGAATACCGGATAGGATGTACCTTAGAGAAACATACAGAGAATCTCCATTAGACAAAGCAAATATGTTCAATCAGTATTTCTCAGAACAATTTTCTGACGAATCTAAGTATGATATTGATATTGATTGGAGAAGTGATACTGAATTCGACTTAACTTTCTGTGCAGAGAATATAAAACATCTCTTAAGGAACATTAATTCTAACAAAGCTTGCGGCCCTGACGGTATCCATGGTAAGATACTGAAGAACTGTGCTGGTAGTCTCGCTTGCCCACTTTCAATTTTATTTGAGATATCATATAACTCCGGTATTATTCCAACTGAATGGAAGCTGGCTCACGTAGTTCCGGTTCACAAGAAGGGTAGTAAGGAGGACATTGAGAATTATCGGCCGATTTCCCTAACTAGTCTTATAATGAAAACATTTGAACGCCTTATTAAACAGGAACTCTTGAATAAAACAATGCATCTTCTTGATGATAGACAGCATGGATTTCTTGGAGACAGATCTTGTACCACAAATATGATTAACTTTATTGACAGTGTCACGCTATCCCTCAATGACTGTTCGACTATAAGTGTAGACATCATTTACTTTGATTTTGCTAAAGCCTTTGATTCTGTAAATCATGATCTTATTCTTAAGAAACTTAAACTCGTCTTTAATATTGAAGGAAGGCTACTCAAATTCCTAACCAACTATCTTAGTGAACGGGAACAATGTGTTTTAGTTGATGGTAGACATTCAGAGATCAAACCTGTTTTGTCTGGAGTTCCTCAAGGCTCCGTCCTAGGTCCCATTCTATTTGTCTTATTCATAAACGATCTTCCCATGAGATTAAGTTCAGGCACAAATTTGGTACTTTATGCTGATGACACGAAAATATGGAGTCCTATTAAATCATACAACGATTATTGCACACTTCAGAATAACATAAATGAACTTAATTCTTGGAGCATAGAAAATAAGATGCGATTCCATCCATCAAAGTGTAAAGTCCTCTCTATTCCTGGAAAGAAATTCAGCAGTAGGATATTACCTATTCCATTTATCAGATTTCAATATTTGCTCGGTAATACTCCCTTAGATTACACCAGTACGGAAACAGATCTTGGAGTCGTTATAAATCAGGGCTTTCGTTTTGAAGAACACATAACTAAAATATTGTCCAAAGCTAACCAAAAATTTGGGCTGCTGAAACGCACTTGCTCATTTGTCCAAGATGAGAGACGAAGAAGAAATTTATACCTTGCACTTGTTAGAAGTCAATTTGAACACTGTTCCCAAATCTGGCGTCCATTTAATAAAACACAACTAGATAAGATGGATGCTTTTCAAAAAAGGTGTATTAAGTGGATTTTTGATGAGGAATTCACAAGCTATCAGTCCTTTGAAAACTATACTTACAAATGTCATCAATTGAAAATCCTTCCTCTCAGCAAGAGGTTTGAATTGAATGACCTGACCTTGTTTCACAAAATAGTCAATGGTGTATGCACACAAGAGCTTCCTAATTACTTACAACTATACAAAGGAAGCACACGCTTAAGATCATGTCACCATGACAGCCTAAGTTATGTAACGACTCTTGTTCAAACACAGTGTAATAGCAGTCTCCTTAAGAAATCATTCTTTTATCGGACACATCTGCTCTGGAATAAACTTCCTCTCGAAATAAGAGACCATAGCTGTCCTGATATCTTCAAGGCCAAACTTAAGGATCACCTATGGTCGGAAATGCTACCCACAGATCCAAACGATAGTCACGCTGAATTCTACCTGTCTGATAATGATTAGATGCATCTCATTTCTCCCAATGCCAATTCTCTAATCTAAAATAACCGATCCAAACTATTTAAGGGGTTAGGGGTGGGTTGGGTTGTGGGTTGGGTTTTTAAAAGTATTGTATGATATAATCTATTTCATTAAAAAGTTAACAAATTATTAACATTATGATATTTTATGCACGCTGTATTTTATTATTGCACAATCATCTCTATTACTATATATCTTACATTTATATGTGTTGATTGTATGAAATGTTTTGTCAGGGACCATATTTTGTAGGTGTAATTTTTGCACGAACTACGTTCTGGTTTCCCGTCATTATAGTACATAGAAATCACTTTTTGACCGTGTTATTTTCATGCAATTACATTGATGTATGTACTATTTTGAAAAGATTTTCAATAAAAAAAAATAATCTACTAATTGTCCAGGCGACTGCAAATGCTTTTCGATTATCATAAGTTTGTTATACTGATGGGTTAAATTTTGAAAAAAGAAACTTTTCCATAATTTGTATTTACAATGAAATGTTCCAATATTACAGATTTGATCATTCAGCAGCTGTACATTTTTCCTGTTTGCATCGAAGGTATTGTGTTTGTCACCAGCAGGCAGCAGTGTGAACAAGATGATCACTGTGAAGAAGTGTGGAACTCTGCTCAAACTCAGCGTTGTCTCATTTTCAGTCAAAGGTGGCCACGTGAGTGTTTGATTCAACAATAATATCATCAAATCATTAAAATTTCAATTCAATCCAGCAAACATTAAATTTGAATAAAGCACCTGTTCCTATTGTCAAAGTATTTCTTCTCATAAGTTGATGAGCTGTTACAATTCTTTCGAAACTGTCCAGTACAATCTAAATTCCATCATGGATATCATGTTTGGAGGTGATAAATACTTGGTTAGTAAGTACTGACGTAATTCATAAAGAAAATTTAGAATGCCTTTCCTTCAATATCTGAATAATTATCATAAAATATTATGAATCATACCATTTGCCAGATGGCATTCACGGTCCATCAGGCTGCACTCTGCAGGCATCAACCGAATCGACGCATCAATTATTTTCCAAGTTATGCATCATGCTTAAGATTTATTGAATTCCGCTGCAGATCTCCTAAGATCAGCCTCAGAATTCGTTGGAGTTCTATATAAGGGCATTTAATGCCCTTTAATACATTTTTCGGGGCCAATCAAACTTCCAAGTTGAAGATTTCATTTCCAACGACTTTGTGTCCGTATAGTAGACACAACTAGATGCGGAGCGATTATTCATTAATTTATAAAAATATTCAGTTAAACACATTTGTATCTATAGGTAAACTATAGGTAAAAATATAATATCAATCATAAGCTGAAATGTACTAATCTTTGTATTCTAAATGGGGAAAAGAAGAAACATTGTCAGTCAGTCGAGAAAATTGTCAGTCAGGCTAATGGCAGCTTTGTAGATGTTGTGACAATGCTAGTAGTGGTCCCAGGCTTGCGACTGGAATTGCGGTGTTAAATCGATTTAACGGTATACCAACGATCCACCTCCCACTTGTTGTTTGGTACTTAGCATTAATAGTGTTAGCTGTAGCCATTTATAGCAAGAATCTTAAAACTAAAGGGGATGGCAAGGGAAAGAGGAAGGAAAAAGAATAACGGAACAAACAATTAATTAAAGTATTTACAGAAGCATTAGTTATTGTAATTACAAGCTTCAATAATAAATCACTGACTAAAACATCTAATTAAAATGACACTTGGTACGCTCGCCCATTTTCACTGGTCAGTCTGAACTTCGGTTTAGCAGATTAGCACGTTGTACACTTATTCACCTAAGTTTCAGAATTTTTTCAGTTTAGCAGAGTTAGTACGCGTGTTTCAATAAAATCAAAATATATCAGGAGAGTTCTTTAATAATGTTATGGTCATCTAGAATACCGAACTTCCTGAAAACGTTATTATATTTCCTCAGACAACGTTTAATACCTTTAATCAGTCTATCACGGCTATATCCTCTATCAATTAGAATTTTGAATATCTTGTGAAGATGGGAGGTAAAGATATCCAATCTAGTGCAAACATTACCATATCTAAGAACTTGACTTGAAAAAACGTTGTAGCCAACCTCGGTTGGGATGTTACTGTGAGGAAATGTAAGGGATACAACATGAAAATGTTCGTTGCAAAAACTAAAAGGGTAAAATTACAACTAATTTTCTAGACTGATCAGCATTGATTATTAAGGTTAATATTTTAAATAGTAATCTATTCTTTCTATCAGTTTAACCCGTTACTCCACGGAGGCCTGTATCTTCTATTGTCTCAAAAGAGTTCTGATGAAATTCAGATCGCTAGATCCTGATTGAGCAACATAACTCTGGATTGGGTAACGTAGAACTAATCAGTGGCGTAACTTAGGGCCCCGCAGACCCCGCTGTGCGGGGGGGCGCCGTATAAGGGGGGCGCAATTTTCCTGAATTTTAGGCCCTTTCACTGAAAAAACGTCTTGTTTGTGTATTTCCCTGTCCGATTATGCGTTCGGTCGACGCGAAAAAAATATTTGGGGTACCCTTTTTTGCTTCAGGGGGGCGCAAGAAGCCTTAGGGGGGGCGAGAAAAAAGTACCCGACTTTTTTTTTTAAAATTTTATTTTTTTAGGGACACAAAAAATTTTAGGGGGGCGCTTTTCGTCACTGAGCGGGGGGGGCGCCAACAGGCAAAGTTACGCCACTGGAACTAATATCCAGCTTGCAACGACAATATCACGGATGATTGGGTTAAGTTCCATATCGACTGTTACCAAAACAAACATAATTGAAATGATTGATAAATGATAATTGATATGATAACTGATTGTTTTGTTTGTTGATCACCAATTACCAAACATCCACAGTTTAGCAAGGTAGCCCCCCAATTAGGAACCATTAGAACTGATTGGTTTTAAACACGATGCTATCATATCATGGATCAAAATGATTACTCCCAATTAAAACTAGTCAATCAGTTAAGACATTGTTTAAGAAAGCATCTGTTGTTTATTTTATAATTGTGGCTGAGGTTCAGTTATTGCAACTGCTTCCTGCAAAACCAATGTTTTTGACTGGTTTGTTTTCAGTCATTTGCACCTGCTACACTTTATTTGATAAACCTGCACTTCCTTGTCCCTTTTATTGTATGTATAACGGCACGAGTAAACGTTGCGTCATCAGGAAAATCAGCCTTCTGGTGCATCAAAAGCAAAAGTAGCTTCAGTCGCAATTTAAGACTATGAAAACTATTTCCATCTCGTTCTGTGCATCATGAATCATGATAATGTCATTTAATATGACTATTAGATTAATGATTAAGTTTGTCTCATGGTTGCAACAAGTTATTGTGTTAATGTTTATTTTCAGTTGTACCTACAGTGTAATTGTATTTTAAAATTCATGCAATATTTCTTATTCTATATAACGTGGCACAATGATAGGTTAGTCTACAGTAACTATAACTCTATTCAGAAGTAAAATGACCGCACACAATTTCCTATTGAACGGTTTTTCCCACTATATTACAAATCCTAAGAAATAACACTATTGTAAGTCCCCGCTGTAACTGCAGCTTACCACATTACACTACTACAGTAACTATAGCTCTATTTAGAAGTAAAAGGACCGCACACAATTTCCTCTTGAACGGTTGGGGGAGGAAACTAAAACTGATATGAGTAGTACATCATCAAAAGCATTCTGAGTGTATTGTGTTATTGTATAACTATACATATTATACATTATCTTTGGGCCATTCTCTTACTAAGTAAACATTCCACATAGTTGACTGTTGATATATGCCTTTAAAGCTAGTATAGCATTTTTGTATTTATTATGTTTGCGTTTGGTCAGTTGTTTGTTGGAAATATTTCACCGTTATTTCATTGAATTAATCGATTTGTCACTAAAATTGCAATCGTCCAAACAATTAGAATACCACGAAATTTTCTATTTACAATGCATTTTACAGCTACAATGGTAAACAATAACAAAGATAGGTATGTTCAGTACAATAATTCTATCGATGTAGAATTTTGTCAACGGACGATCAGTGTTCCTTTTTCTAGATTCTTTTGTGACGAGTTTTTGAGTCGCCCATTACGACTCACCCCCTTTACCTCTCCCAGTATTTTTAAATAGATAAATAATGATTCGACTTTGATCAAAGTTCCATAGGTTGCACAATTATAGGAATATTTGCGGTAGATTTGCAATAGATTTCCGTGCGACCTAAAAATTAACGCAGTTTATTTCAAGAGCATGTATTCCATGTTTCCTGACCAATCTGTTATTAACTGAAAGGTAATACCCACGAAGTCCCGTCACGGTACCCATCAATCGCATTTCAACCCCTCATGGGGTCGGGTGTGCGGAATAACTTCTTAATTATGACAGAGTAGTTAATTATAGGAGCTGCTACTTGTAATTATTAGTTAATTATAGGAGCTGCTACTTGTAATTATTCTGAATCTGACACTGCAGTAGTTCTGAAGTATTGTTGAGAGTCGTAATAGTTACTGTAGAATCTGGCATTAATCTTATGACTCTATGAGGCTGTGCTGGCAACCTTTAGTAGAATCCAGGGAGGCCTAACTACAAGTACAAGGCTTGAAACATAGTCTTGAAAAACAAGTCAACATTTCAAACTGGCTACTTACGAGCTACTCTATATATAGCTGCATTATACAATACAGGTGCAGCTTCTCTTTCACTTTGTATAACACTTAAGTCTTAACACTCGGTTTTGAAGCACTAACCTTGGTGTCGTGCAGCATCCCAGTTTCCAATTTATAAAAAAAAGGACTTATAAGTAATGATGTGGTTACACTAGTGGTCACGTGACCACAATCTCGTACTGATCAAATTACATTATTGTATTCTCAACGGGTTACTCGCACATTGATCAGATTTATCAGACTTCTGAGTTTTGAGTTTAACCCTTTGTTTTCTCTCAGATGACATTTTGAAAATTCTTTCGCTGTTTTTTAATCATAAATTAAGTAAGTAAAATGACCTCAATCATCAACATTGTTCTACTCTAGGATACTTAATTTTTTATCCTCATGTTTCCTGTTCGTCCCCTTTGTCGTCAGTACCTTTTTATACTCGTTACAAAGTTTCTGATGTTAGCAAGTACATAATAAAATGGGCTGACGAAGATGTGTACAGAGAAGGTTCCCCTTATGTTTACACGTGTAAGATAGGAATCATCATCAGTAAAACTGGGTATATAGCTTCTCAACTCACGGTTTAGAGAGATCACCTTGGTAACACGTGATCACCTTGGTAACACGTGCTTTATATTTTTATTGGAAAATCACGTGGTCTTTAAATCTCCTCCAATTGGTCGATATCACATTAGAAAATTCCAGATTGGTTGCTTGTTGTCGCCTGGTAAATCCGTCATGTTTATCACTCGCCAAAGAGCTGAGGGTTACTACATCACGTGACACTGACGGTATTAGTCACGTGATTCTAAAACTCTCCAAGTTCAGAGAGCTTGAGTAAAGATTTCATTGTACCGAAGGGTCACGTGACAGCAATGTATCACATTTCTCGATAAGATAACTTAGTAATCCGAGAACAAGGGAGCTGATAGTAGAGGAATTCTTTGCTTTCGTCATTGTTCGGGCAGACTCAAATGTTCTTTCAAGTTTTAAATTCTTTCGAATTCATTTTCGAGGTGTGTCATTCAGTCATTGTTCTATTATAGTACACTTTGGTTCCTAGTAAAGGTTTGGTTTATGACCGTTTTCAAATTTAAATAATACATATTGAAGACAGTGTAAATTAACTGTCACACCAACATTTTTACAACGCTTGCATTCGTCATTTGTTTTGTAATGTAAAACCTGTGTTTTTAACATTTAATAATATATAGTACTTGTATATATCAGATACCATGATTTGCTTCTATAATAATTCCAAAACGGCGAGAGATTTTTTAAGCAGGATGTGTTAATAGTGGATTCTGAGTTTTGGAGGTTACCATGACAACCATAGCAACCACAGCTGGTTCCTTAGCAACTAGAGTTTTAAAATTCCTAAATCAACCACCGTCCCCTTTTTGTCGCCGCAAGTTCGACTAATTTATAAACTTTCTTTGGAGATCATGACGTGTAATGTTACTTGAGAGGGCGTTTTGGTATTTTATGTTGTTATGAAATCCACTTTATTAAAGATAAAACACAGTCGATTTCCAGAATTTTCAGTGTAGGTATTTATCAAGTCTCACGTAATGGAGGTAGATAATTAATTTACGAGGAGTCGATCAGTTAAAATATTTTAGGAACACATATCTCCATATCGGTATTGATCGCCGCAAAGAAAACTGAGTAACGACGTTGTATGTTTTAAATATACCCAAACATTGAGTGTTAATCAAATTCCCGATTTGTGATACCCTGATCATTCACAGCTGCCATATAACGCCGCGAAAGTTCTAATTTTATGAGCTCTGAAGGCTCAGGGGAACACTCCAACATTGAAATTACACCTCACACTTACGTAATTCTATACCTCTGTTATTTTCCGAGCCCCTATCCAAAGTCGAAAGTCAAAATTATATGTTTCGGAGCTGAACTTGAATAATAGAGGTCTATGCCGCGGTACTTGTGTGGTCATACGTCATATGTTTGTGTTTATGAGTGCGGTTCAGTTGTTATTCCAGTAGGACTAATAGGCAGAGTGTGGGTATTTGCAGCATGCCTTACTGGATGAATTGCGATGATTTTATTGTGTTTATAAGTTCATAACTGTACCCTTCAGGTATTTGTCGTAACATCTTTGAGCGCTATGATGGCTTTTATAAGGCTTTAGTTTTGATCTTTTGTCAAGATTTTTAGCCCTATGCTTAACCAAAATCAGAGCCCCCAGGCTTCAACCCTAACACTTATACTTTAAGTGCATATTTGTCAGTTGAAACATCTGACATATGGCGTATTGAGGTAAGAGTTCATGCGGCAGATACTCATGCGGCAGATTTTTGTTTGTTGTTGAATGTTGATATAGAGTTACTTGCCACTTAGGTCCAGGATCATTATGATACATAACGCCTGACTTCTAGGCATGGTGCTCGGTTGTGGGACACACTAAGTTTCTCGATGTATTTAGTTTTACAGATTCAGCTCCAAAATGATATCTCTGCAACTCCAATTCTATTTATAAATAGATTAGGACGTTATTCAAGTATATTTATAAATAGATTAAGACGTTATTCAAGTATACACTTTCTTTAAACTTAAAATTATTAATATTACCACATATATATTTGAGAATATGGTTAATTTAATCATATTCTCACGTATCGGTTATATTAGTTATAAATACCTTTGTCCTTTTACTCATAAACATCACACTTCTCACGCCCCACAGTTATTTATAATTTAAATCTAATTTTAATATACAGTTTAAACGGTCACGTTCCGTATATCACCCTGAATTCTTACTTTTAGACGTTTCAATCGACTAACAAGCCCCCACTATCTAGTTACCCATTCGAGACTCCAATGAAATAGCATTACAAACCCTGGAGAAAGACAGTAATTGGAGGGTTCTTCTGAAGAAGTAGCGGTAAAATGGTGGTTACGAAGTCTCGCCGAAAATCTGGTTCAACCACTTTAGTGGTGAAACGGAGGAACAAGTCAGGTGCAATTCGTCTGGAGGGGAACCTTAGTGATTACCTCAATACGGTAAGAAAATAACATGACGTGCAGTGGGTTATTGTGCAGACTGCAGCTTTAACAAGCCCAACTGTAATTAATTAATTAATTAATTATATCTTACTTCTTAGTTGTAGTGCACATACGGAACGTTCACCAAAAATTTTCTGTACATGCGTTCACTAAAACTCATCTCACGTTCTGAACGTTATGGATAAATTACTAGCAGTGTTCAGTAGCATAAATACTGTGTGTGATCATGGGCTCATGGCGACAAAGTCAGAAATCTGTGCACAGAAATAGGATTGCTTCATTTTGTTTCAGTCTGGGAAAATTAATAATTATCAGTTGGGGTAATCAAGATTTCAAAAATGATGTTTTCATGAATTTTTGTTTTTGATAATCACAGACGTTCACAGACGTTCAACAACGTTCACTACAAAATGACTAGACTGGAACGTGTGTCCAATACGTCAAAATCCACCGTTCACTACAACTAAGAATTATATAGACATTAGACTTAATCAATAAAGTGAAGCACAACATCCTCGAGTTATGGTGTAGTAAAAATAGAGGTGCAGGCCAGATTGGAACAAACAAAATGAAACTATGCTTGGTGTAGCTCGTTGGGATAGTATAAGAATTCTGGTTCCTATAGTTGGGAATGAGGTAGTTGTCTGTTCACAGATCGCCCTCTAAACTTATAAGGAAATATTTCCTGTAGATCCTTGGTATATTATATGCAACATTTGACAGAGCATAGTGTGGAGTGAGCTATGTGCCCATCCTTGGAGAACCCGGTGGATGTCCTTGCTGTACGGCAGTGTTAAACAAGGAACTGAAACCGAGGGGTTCCGTTCAGGCCCTGCACACTTTGTTTCTGTCTAGTTCTAATGTACCGTCACAATAGTGACTTTAATATTAAAAAAGTGGGGCGGTACACAATAATAGACTTCCTTATCTGACTGAATATAAATCTGCACATGCTATCACGTGACGTGTACCGCCTGCGGAGGTAACTATTTTAAAATCAGTCACGCTCTGCACATTTCCCCTTCTAATAAGCACCAATATTTTACACATTCCCACGCATATATTGGTCCGGGTCCAAGCTTTTGTTTAACTTGCGAAACCTGAACTTATTCTGAAGTCTGGTGATCACACTGTCACCACAGCGGCTGGTATGCAGCGACCGAGATTCCAGCTTCGTCCAGGGCTCCCCTCTTTCCCAAATCGCATTAATGCACTCCACTTTAATGCACGTGACCCATATTTACACTACAATCCAAACACCACGTG
Organism: Bolinopsis microptera; assembly: GCF_026151205.1. NCBI lineage: Eukaryota > Metazoa > Ctenophora > Tentaculata > Lobata > Bolinopsidae > Bolinopsis > Bolinopsis microptera. Next base: position 12,176,923 of record NC_087075.1, on the reverse strand, counting down.
CCATCATCAGGCGGCCCTCACGTGCACTAACACCTTACGTTACCATGCGGATCACGTGTACCCCACGTGACCTATTACTGGGCAATTTACGCGTATAACATTACATGCTAACCGAGGCTAGATGGGGTGAAATCTAGGAAGTAGAAGCGTGGATTTGTTTGGATAAGCCCGGCTTTGGCTTCCTACGACAGCTCGAAGTCTGTGACCTGTGTTTATTTAGCCCAATAATTTGTGACGGCGTTGTTTTGTTGTTCCGTGTCCTAGTCTGTTTAGTTTGCGCTGCATTTTTCTTCCTCTCTCTCTTGCTGTGCTCCCATTTTTCTTCCTCTATTTTCTTCTTCCTGTGGCCGTGGGCGGATGATACTGTTGGCAACATGCCTAGTTTGATATTTGTCTTATCTATATCTGATCCTATCTCAACGTCACCGCTTAAAAAGGATGTAAATAATATCTTCAATATAATATGACTCACTAACTTTAAATACATGTAGTATTACTTTTGGGGTTGGCAATTTTAAGGGAGAAATTTTCTTGTTATACCTGATCGGGACATTTGATCACGACTTAATCTAACATTTCAAATGGTCTGTGGCACACTGGCACTGTTGTTCCGGAATCCCGGTCACCTTTTGTAACACGATACATGATAAGTTTCGGTGTACGATTCTAATCACCATGTTTTACACTTCTTGCAATCGTTTGATTTAATCCACCGCCCACATCATGTTTGATCATGATTTTTATTTATTGCTAAGATCGACCGCTTTACGTTTAAACGTTTCTTATAGGACAAGTATATCCATGATATACAAGTATAATATCCATGATATCGATCCTCGTTTCTAACTTTCACAGTTTCACTGTTGAGTAATTTCTAAGCTTATAGTTGCTACTCATTGTTCAACAAATACAGTGAAACTTGCATTATTAAGAGGCCCTCGCAAGTGTTAAGTCCCATAAGGTTTGAGAGATAGCGCCGAATAGTTTCACTGCCAACTATTACAATGATTATAATATCTGGTTTCCCCCTCTCTCCCTCTCTCTCTCTCTCTCTCTTTCTCTCTCTCTCTCTCTCTCTCTCTGGCCCTTTTATCTCCTTACACTTCCGCAATCCCCTATTAGTATTTACATACTTTGCAGTCCCAACTTTAAATCAGCTAATGGCCCCTCCACAATAAATACCTCCACAGTCCACCTTAATACTGATCCAGTTAATAATAAAAAGAGTGCTTTAATAATATCCCCGCAAATTACCCTGCTCATCTCTCTCTCTGACCAGAGAGCGGTACATTCCAACAATCCAACAAATTGTGTGCTTGCCAAACACCGTACGATCTACCTTTCTAGCCTTTCTAGCTCCGCACGATCTTGCTGTAAGTCACTTCTTGTAATTTGGGATCTAGCATTCAGCTTGTGATTCTGTTGGTGTGTTGTAACGAGTGTGAGGGGAGAGAGAGAGAGAGAGAGAGAGATGGAGAGAGAGAGAGAGAGAGGGGAGAGTGTTTTAACTTTTACCTTGTTAAATTTACTGGGGTTAGTGTGGTTTGTTCTGATTGTCAGGAGGTTTTACATTTCAATTTGAGATTTAGTCACGATTTAGCTAATGATATCAGTTAATCCTTGTCCATGTTAAGAGAAAAGAAGTACAATTTCTGGGAAATAGTATTGCGTAGTAGGTGCGTAAATAGGTGTCCTGTGCTCTACCCAACCCAAATCTAATGAGACACTACATAGCCGGACAAATTGTACCCGGCCATAATTTAGAACCAACCTTTAAATCTAATTCTGCAATGTAGAGTAAACCTGGAGCGGAGCACATCTGGGAACATGGAAGTTGAATTTAATGTTAAGTTTTGGTTAAATTGCGTGCAGTCTTTTCACGGAAACAGTCGACAGATAGACTTGCTAAAGAAACCTAACGTCGGACAATTTCCTGATTGTGTTAAGAAAGTATTATCTGTCTGCCTGAAATATATTCTATTTGCACCTTCATAAATTCACATACACAAAATGCCATCAAAGGCCACCGAGAGGATGGATATTCCCGATGGTGATAAATCCTTACACATCGTCCAGCTAATGTAATTTCGTAGTCATAGGGATCGTCGTGGTAATGTTAGGTCCTTAGCTGGCCGGAGAATAGTGGTCCTGTTGGATGCCACCTAATTGAAATTAATCCGATGAGTACGTTTGTCTTATCATACGATACTATTAAGTGGGGATAGTTGGTTAGTGTCTGTACGTCGTTTAGCTGTATTTATATTATGTTTAACTCTGATTTATTGAGTTTGCGGATTATTTTGTGGGAGACTGGATCGGTGGGATTATTAATGCAGTTAGATTTATTAGGAGGGGGGGGGGGGGGGGGGGGAGTATGCAGTTATTTGGCATTTGCGGGTTTATTGAGTTCGTAGGTTGGGTGTATTGGTGATTTCATATCTATCTTCACTCGGAGTTATTTGACTAATTTTTGATTTATGGGGCACTGAGCCGACTGAGCCGCCCGGCACTGAGCCGACTAACAGAGTCGATATATTTTAATGTTGCCATGGGGTGGAAAGTCCGGTAGTTTCATTGTGTCTTGACATATCTCCTATTTGTTTCGCTTACGATTCTAGCCTCGGACAATTTTTGATGATTTTGATATATTGTCTCACAAGAGTGTGGGCTATATGTGTAGCCCGTGTAGGCTTTGTAGCTCTACATACATATTAACGCTGAATGACGTGCCACATCGGTTAGACTTAATCGAGTCTATCACTTAATGGGTTTATCCTCATGTCAGGATCCCATGCCTTGGTGCAGACTCTAGTGGTGAATCTCACCACTTTGTCTGTATGTGTCTTGTGTGCGGCGCTTTAATTTAGGAAATCTAATTATCTGATTTTGGTTCGACTACTGTTCTTCAGCTTCTGTCTGGATGAAGATCCGTGTGCCTCTCAATCAATGCTGATAGTGCAGGAATATGATTTTAGGGTCATACATCAGTATTCCGACGGCAGTACGGCGGCAGTACGGCGGCAGTACGGCGGCAGTACGGCGGCAGTACGGCGGCAGCACGGCGGCAGCACGGCGGCAGCACGGCGGCAGTACGGCGGCAGTACGGCGGCAGTCCCGCGGCAGTGCCACGGCAGTGCCACGGCAGTGCCACGGCAGTGCCACGGCAGTGCCACGGCAGTATAGTGACAACACTTATATCAGACTTTTGATCCAATTATTTCATGAGTTTGATGATTAGTTCACATTGATTTGTCAATTAAAAACATATTTCGAGAAATCAATAAGTTGTAAATAAGTTCATACAATATCATTATAACTTTAAATCAGTAACTGTCACCCTGGAGCAATAAAATAATTTACATTTAGAGAATCTTTCCAGCAGCAATTGCGAGTCGTTTCTTCTCCAGAAAGTCACTCTGCTTGAGGATTATAGCCCCACATCGGTCAGAGAGAATCTGCTGGTTGATCCTGTCAGTCCGCTCCTCCTTGAGAATCTGTTTGATGAGACTGCCGAATCGTGGTCTATCAAGGATAATCAGCTCTGCTATCTTCTTCTTGCGGTAGAAGGATCTTTCAGGGATTCGTTTCTGTTTCAGGAACTTTGAGAGGCTGATGGAGGTATCAGGACGGTTGGCAAAGTCTCTGTGCACTCTGTTGTAGGAGGATAAGGCTTCGCCAGCTACAGAGGAGCGGGAGTAGGTTTCATCAGGCGAGCATTATCAGTATCTGGTGGAGTAGCTCCTCCTCGTCTAGAAGGTATAACAGCTTGAGTGGCACCAGGAAGGATAGTAGGATCGTTGGTAGGACTAGGAGAGAGGGGACGAGATCTCTTTCGTGTTGGGGTAGCCAGTAGTGTCGTTCGATGTAAACTGCAGAGGGATATGTTCAGCTGTAGTTCTCCAGAAGGTAGTCGAGTGTAGTCCTCTGTCCTGCAATCTTTACAATCTCTGAGTTTGATATCCTGAAACAAGAAGCAGAAGAACAAACCCCAAGCTGCAACTACTGATGCTGGAACTAGTGTTAAGCCTGCTAACCGTTCTATTGGACTTCAAGCTATCTCCTGTGACCGCTGCAAAGGACTTGGACACACCCCCACACTTTGTCCTGACAATTCTGACACCACTTCCTCAACACCTAATGCTGTCTTCTGCTCACACTGTAAGCTGAAATCTCGCTACGAGGGCGAAACTATGAAGATCGAGGTGCAGTTGTGTCCAGCTCATATACCTGCTGTGGTAGAGTCCTCGTCCTTCAAGAAGAAAGAACGAGTCCGCGACTTCCTCAAAAAGATCGACAACATGGTTAACGCAGGAGCTTCTCTAGATGACGCTGTGAGTTACATGGGTATCACATCAGAGAAATACAAAAGATACCAGAAGTACCTGCAATGAATCTGAATTATTTTAATATTTTATTGCTCCAGGGTGACAGTTACTGATTTAAAGTTATAATGATATTGTATGAACTTATTTACAACTTATTGATTTCTCGAAATATGTTTTTAATTGACAAATCAATGTGAACTAATCATCAAACTCATGAAATAATTGGATCAAAAGTCTGATATAAGTGTTGTCACTATACTGCCGTGGCACTGCCGTGGCACTGCCGCGGGACTGCCGCCGTACTGCCGCCGTGCTGCCGCCGTACTGCCGCCGTACTGCCGCCGTGCTGCCGCCGTACTGCCGCCGTACTGCCGTCGGAATACTGATGTATGACCGATTTTAGTCCGCGGACTGGGTCGGGCTTCTTGGATACTGCCCTTTTTCTATCTGTTCAGTGTCTCTCACTGGCGATTTCTTTATTTCTTGTAGTTATAACAAGGAAGACAAACCGAGAAATTACTGAGGATTAAAATTGTTCCATTCTGCCTGACTCTACTCTTTTTCATGCTGTTTCGCACCTAGAAAAAAAAAGCTCAATCCACGAAAAAAGGATAATATCCATTGATCCACTTACCAAAACAATTCTACAGAAGATCTCTGCAAACGCTAAATTCAATTTCCATATAAATAATTTCCATATTGTGTTCGTGTAATTGGGAATGTAAACCAAAAATTCCGCAAATCTTATAAACTTCCTTCTGTAGAAAGGAGCAGATGTGTTGTGGGGCTCAAACATAAGACTAACAGAGAACGATCTACAAGAGATACTCCCTACAGAACCCAGTCCCTCCAGCTCCCCCGAGAAGAACGTTATAGCCGAGTGTGCCATGGTTAGTGGAGCATTGGTTAATTAATTTGTTAATTAATGTAATTAGTAATTAGGGTGATTAGTAATTAGCTTTTATTTAGGATTAGAATGATTACTTTGTGTCTTGTTTATAACTGTATTAACTGATAATTGGTTAGCTATCTGGGTGGATACTCAAAATAGTTCGGTGTTATAAAACACGGAAGTACTCTAGTTATTTACTACATACTACGTATTAAATTTATATTTTATAGTGTTATTAATGACGTCATCAAACCAATCATGACGTCACTGTATTTCAGTGTAACGAGGAGTTGACTACCAATCATGTTTGTAGAGAGTACCTGGAGCGTCTTCAGCCTCACTTCTCAACTGTAAGTCTCCACGGGAAATGTTTACATCTTCTAAACTGTTCCGACACTAAAACTTAACACACTCCTGCACCACTGTTCTAATTATAGCAGCTATGCATATTTGCCTCTCTAGGAGAAGCCTAACCCTAATTACCGTCCTTTTGGCTGAAGTAAATACAATTACAATTATCATCATAAAACTCCTTTTTTCAGGTACCGAAAGGAGGTCACGAGATCACTCTAACACAGACATCTGAAGAATGCAGAAAGAACCTCTCGTCTCTAGATAATGGAATTTACGACGAAGACGACAGCAATCTCTTTCACTTTAACCCTCCCGCAGCTCATATTGATGTCATGTAAGTAGAGTTGCTTTTTACTAACAATGTTTAATTTTGGTTAGTAGTTTGGTTGAGGTTTTTTCGGGTTAATGGCTAGGGTATAGAATTGGGTGACAGTCGTGATAAGAAGACTTAGTACTAGATCTTTCAGTTCCTCATTCAGAGCTAAGACAGAGTTCGATCACGAGTCCTCAGTAGATAATATAAACGTGTCCGTTTCCTCAAAGACAGCTTCTACCCAGAGTTCTGAGAAGCAGACAGTACCATTTTCTACTTCTTGGATCAGTGCTGTGTATTCAAAAGGTAAGTTGAGTCTCAAACTTGATACCCAACTCGAAATTAATTTTCCCCATTAAAATCATGTGTAATTCCAATGAAATTCCCCATAAAAATGCGTCTCTCTTGAGTCTCTGCAGAATATTAAAAACAGATAACACATAAACCCTGCTATAATATAAAAATTATCAACCAGGTCCACCACTAGACCTGTTCACATGTGACCAATACCAAGCCATGCTGTCCCAACGTACCACCTACTGCTACCCCATCCTAACCAAGCTGGATAACGTGGAACATGATCAGCCCCATTCCCCACCCCCGGTATCCGAAGGGGACCAGCCTACCACAGTTACCTTGACTACAGAATACTATCATCCTACTGCACCCCTCCATGATACTTCTCCTCGACCAAAGTTTGTCAGGTTTGTTTTATTGTTGGTCCGTGTGTCCTGTTGTAAAGTGTTGTGTGCGCGAAACTTTAAGTAACGTTTTCTCCTTTTTTGTGCGGATAAATCAATGTTGAGTTTTCATAAAAAGCTAAACTGGACCTACTTTTATATTGATTTAATGAACATTTCAGATCAGTGAAACGGTTAAAACGAGACGCATATTTCACAGAATACCCTGTTCCTGACGACCATTGCAAGTAAGATCAATTAATTTAATTTACTTATGTAATTTATTTCTATCTTGTATCATGAGACATCGTGAAAATATGTTAATGATCGTTAAAATATGCGAAACATCGTTAAAACATGTGAAATGCTGAACATAATAGTTGGAATTCCACAAGGAATTTGTGAAATTAACACTGCGCGAACCCCTAACCGTTAAATATTACGGTTACTTTATTAAGTATTTATACGTTTGTAATACCCACCAAAATTCATTTTCTGTTCCTATCAAGTAATGGGAAGTAAATTATTCTCAACTCACTACTCAAGTGCGGATAACTTTACTCATTATTCAAAAAACCACCTCAATATTCGCATTACATAGTAATTTACCAAACCATCCTTTTTTTTCCCGTTTGTTTCATATTTCTCACCACTCACTAAACCGTCCCCCAAACTTCCGGATCTGAACTATCTCATCCCACATTCCACCCATTCTTGCTGATGACAAGATGTCAACTCGTTCTCGTTGCCATAGCAACACGCTCTGACGAAAGCAACACCTGCTCTATTTTACACTACCATATAAGGAATAATAGGGCCGCTAATTACACCTGTTCAGTGGTATACAATCCCGCAAATATAGGAAGAAAATTGCGGCTTCGTATACCATTTTGTGTACATTATAGCACGGCTAGTGCACTGTGTATTGCAGCAGTTTCGTGAGGTGACTTCCGTAACTCTAGCATTAATTGTGAGGTATTGTCGAGGTATTTAGTGTGACTGAGAATGCTCTTTGCTTGTATTCTTGACAGATCCGGACCGATCTAAATTAGTTATCAGCTTTCTGTTTTACTTGTTCTCACTTTTCAATTGATATCCGGTGTTTTAATTTACCGGGAAAATCTTGTACATTTTACATTGCGACGGGTATAATATACATTTCAAAACTGCATTGATTTCCCCGCAATAGATTGTCAATTAATTACATGTATAATATTGTGTATATTTGCGTGATAAAGTTGACGATATAATTAATATTACGTCATTACTAAACTCGTCACTTGATCTCCATTTTACCACTGTACTGATTACATTATCGCTTTCTCCACGTTGATTGGCTACTTTGTTGCCAGCTGACATAAGAAGCCTCCTGATTGGCTGGTTTTTCTCCAGCTGATAAAGGAAGTACAAATTAAGCTCTTCCTACTTGGAGAGATATAACAGTGTGTGTTATTTCTCTTTGAACTGTACTGGCAAAGATGCGTTACTTTTGTGTCACTTTTTAGTGTATGGCAATTATTGTTGGTTATAGTTAATGTTTGGTCATATAGATACTTAAGTTAGTTATTTAGATTATTCGTGATAGATAAGTCATGATATTAAATTTCATGTATAAATTCCAATTCCGTAGCAAATTTTCTCTTTGAACTGTATTGGTGGAGACTTGTTACTTTTGTGTAATTTTTTAATGTAAGATTTGTTACGTGACCAATTGTTGGTTATAGTTAATGTTTTGTCGTAGATACTCATCTTAGTTATTTAAAATAGTCATGATATTAAATTTCATGTATATATAATATATTCTAATTCCATAGCAAATCTTAATGGTGTCATGATTTTATGGATATTGTCACTGATATATTGCATTAACGTTCAGCATGTAACTATAACGTAAAAAGCAATAATTGGATATTAACTAAATGTAATAAGTGACAATTATTTAGCTGGGGTTAGGCTTGGGTCTCGTACTGTTTGACTCTCGATACTGCAGGAATGTTCACCGATTAAGAACGCTTAACGTTATATAATAATATTTTTCGCTTCAAACTGTGCAGGTAAATTAATTTTACGTTTTTGTATCGACATTGCAATGTATTGTGACGGAAAAGTGCACGAATTCAGCAAGCTTGCTAGTTTTTGCTTCCTTGCTTATCGTTAAACAAGCATTCAGTTTAAATCTTCAGTTTACTTCCTACGTGAGCTAGAAGGCGGAGTCGATTCTCTGTGCTTGATGAGGGCCGGTTAATATTTAAACCGTTATGTACTCAGCATTTAGTTGAGTTGTGTTTCTGTTGGATGGCGTGAGTGTCAATAATATGTTCTCTGACGAGTTTTTAAGTTTTACTTATCTACCGTGAACAGATTCCGTTTGGGCTGTAGATTTTTGCCGCCAAAGTTAACGGGGAATTTGGCCCGTCTGATACATTCTAATGATGTGTATCGGTAAATGTAGAATCTACAAACGAAACGAGCACCCGTATTCTTTAAAATTTGATATTGCGATCTTCAACTTTCTAGCGTCCTTATAAAATTAAATGTTCCTCTCCAAATTTCTGGAACCTAATAAAAATCACTCGGTCGTTTGTTAACTAAGGATGTTTCCGTCTTTATTTCGTCTCTTGATTTAGCAGATTACTTACTTTAATACATTAGCAGATTACTTACAGATTACTAGCAGATTACTACAGATTACTTACAGATTACTTACAGATTACTTACAGATTACTTACTTTTAAATTCGTATTTACCTCACTAAAAGTAACGATTTTACGATTCATCGACCATGACAGTTGACATTGAGAACCACGTTCATTTTTACTTCACACGCTAGCTAATCTATTATACCAGCTATCAAACTGGTTTTATGAGCCCTAAAAAAGTGATGGCGGAGCAGACTCTGCCAATTAGGTCCGTTTAATCAACTTTTCCGTGTCATCGTATTAAGACCTGCAGTGATCCAATGATAAGAAAATTCACTTCCTAAATTTTAGGGCGGGGTCTGTTCGTGCATGATGAGCCGAATCATTAGCAGACTTCTGGGTAGTGTTTCAACTGCCATCTTCCTTCATGTTGCTTGTATTACATATTATTCTTTTATTTATAGCAGCAATTTGAAGGTAATTTTGTGATTTCTCAGTTTACTTCCGAGAACACCATTGGAATCGGAGTTTTCAATTTCGCTTCTTTTAATAGATTGCTACTCGGTATCGCCGGAGTTAGAGGTGTTGAGAAATGTTGGGCACACCAATCACACTCCAGAGTTGTTGGATAAACTTTCATTATGATAGCAGTACCTTTTAATAAGTGGGGAAAAGTGAGACGTTTAGAAACGTTTCAGAAACGTTTAGAAACGTTTCACTCTTAACTCAAAAGTGCACCTCACAAAACATAACAATAGAAACAAATGTTGTTCTTTTGTTATGTTCCACGTGGTATACTTTTAGAGTGAAGTAAGTACTGTGGCTACAGGAACACTTCCTATGAAGTTTATTAGAAGGTTTGTGTTTATGTTTAATGGTCTCCTCCCATCATTTTTTTCACGAAAACCAGTAGTAACATCGGAAATTTGGCATCACAATATGGAGACGAATGAAGTGTTTTACTTATAAGTGGCGTATTTAAGTGGTAAACCAAACGGTGGTAATGGTATACCAAACGGTTAAACCACACTAGCATCGGTAGATTGGCGAATGATCTATACTTCGAGACACAATTAAATCTTGTTTTTTACAACCATGCACTCTAGTTCCTTATATTCTTCCTTATATCCTTCAGGCTTTACGTCCATCACCTTCACTACGGCATCAGAAATGATTATAATAATCGGTTAAAGCACCCTTAGTTCATAACAATGGCTCCTTATTGAACTCAAGTAGCTGCCGATTACCGGTACTATTACCACCATTGTGAGCACCAACAAAAGTGACGGCGTTACAAAATGGGGCGTTATCACAACCTGATTCGTCTCTAAAACCACCGCTCTCTCACAACCTGATCCGTCTCTAAAACCACCGCTCTCTCACAACCTGATCCGTCTCTAAAACCACCGCTCTCTCACAACCTGATCCGTCTCTAAAACCACCGCTCTCTCACAACCTGATCCGTCTCTAGAACCACCGCTCTCTCACAACCTGATCCGTCTCTAAAACCACCGCTTTCTCACAACCTGATCCGTCTCTAAAACCACCGCTCTCTCACAACCTGATCCGTCTCTAAAACCACCGCTCTCTCACAACCTGATCCGTCTCTAAAACCACCGCTCTCTCACAACCTGATCCGTCTCTAAAACCACCGCTCTCTCACAACCTGATCCGTCTCTAGAACCACCGCTCTCTCACAACCTGATCCGTCTCTAAAACCACCGCTTTCTCACAACCTGATCCGTCTCTAAAACCACCGCTCTCTCACAACCTGATCCGTCTCTAAAACCACCGCTCTCTCACAACCTGATCCGTCTCTAAAACCACCGCTTTCTCACAACCTGATCCGTCTCTAAAACCACCGCTCTCTCACAACCTGATCCGTCTCTAAAACCACCGCTCTCTCACAACCTGAATCGTCTCTAAAACAACCGCTCTCTCACAACCTGATCCGTCTCTAAAACCACCGCTCTCTCACAACCTGATCCGTCTCTAAAACCACCGCTCTCTCACAACCTGATCCGTCTCTAAAACCACCGCTCTCTCACAACCTGATCCGTCTCTAAAACCACCGCTCTCTCACAACCTGATCCGTCTCTAAAACCACCGCTCTCTCACAACCTGATCCGTCTCTAAAACCACCGCTCTCTCACAACCTGATCCGTCTCTAAAACCACCGCTCTCTCACAACCTGATCCGTCTCTAAAACCACCGCTCTCTCACAACCTGATCCGTCTCTAAAACCACCGCTCTCTCACAACCTGATCCGTCTCTAAAACCACCGCTCTCTCACAACCTGATCCGTCTCTAAAACCACCGCTCTCTCACAACCTGATCCGTCTCTAAAACCACCGCTCTCTCACAACCTGATCCGTCTCTAAAACCACCGCTCTCTCACAACCTGATCCGTCTCTAAAACCACCGCTCTCTCACAACCTGATCCGTCTCTAAAACCACCGCTCTCTCACAACCTGATCCGTCTCTAAAACCACCGCTCTCTCACAACCTGATCCGTCTCTAAAACCACCGCTCTCTCACAACCTGATCCGTCTCTAAAACCACCGCTCTCTCACAACCTGATCCGTCTCTAGAACCACCGCTCTCTCACAACCTGATCCGTCTCTAAAACCACCGCTCTCTCACAACCTGATCCGTCTCTAAAACCACCGCTCTCTCACAACCTGATCCGTCTCTAAAACCACCGCTCTCTCACAACCTGATCCGTCTCTAAAACCACCGCTCTCTCACATGACCCTACAATGAAACCGCTCATCTCCCGGCCCAGCCCACACAGGCCACCACTGCAACAGCAGGATAATTATCAGTTCCTCCTCCATCTAGGAAGTAATATCACACCACGTGACCTGTAATCTCCCATCACGTGACTTACTCCGTACAATTCTCATCTTCTCTCTCTCTCTCAATAAGGTATAAACTACCAGGCTGGTCGCTGATTATACCTCTTTTAGAGCACGAGAGCAAGCTCCTCATGCTTCATATAATAATGCTAGAGATCGGTGCTATATATAATACACTGGACACAGCGCACACAGTACACAAGTTGCATGTGTCGTGTATTTGTTGTATGCTGTGTAGTAGGAAGTAATTATAAATTGAATTATGTGTGTCACTGAGGGAGAAGCAGTGGTTTTTAGTGTATTCTTTTCTTTCGTTTTGTCTCACAGGTGTGTTTTTTTGAGGTGTATAGTTTTTGCTTCCGTAGTTTTTAAGGAAGGTTTACTGCTGCTGATTGTCGTTCTTTTAAAATCAGCTGCTGAAATCGACCTAAATTACCGTTAAAGTCGCAGGGACTTCATTATCGAATTATGGCTCAATATTAAACCATCGATTTGTAGCGCCTTGCATCACACTAATCGGGGGCCTAAACGAAATCGGGTCGTTTTCTAAAGACCTTCAAGGTACCCCAACGGCAAATTATCCCAATTTCCTATGTGTGATACCCTACTTGCCCGATTTCACGTGACAGTTCGTGCACGTGCAACATAGCTCGCTCTCTAGGCCCCCCTGGGGGTCGATTAATGAGGCTTAGTAAGCGAGGATGTACGTTCAGTTTACTTCCTTTAGCAGCTACTGACATGCTTGATTCGTCCTCGTGTGTTTGTATTGCCATCTTCCTTTCAAAAGAGGGCGTTTTCTTTTGTTCTTTGGTAAAACCTAACTTGTTTCTGGGTTGCAGACCGTTACCATGGTAACTGCAACTACGTCAGACAAGACTGTGTTCCTACTTAAAGTTTGTTCAAGTAAAGTACTACTAAGACAGTTTAAGAAAGACTTGAGTCGCAGTCAGTCTCTGTTAATTAAGTGAGATTCCATGTCAAAATTGAAGCGGTGTGAAAGAGAAGCAGTGGCGTGGCTCGTCCTATGACAGCTTGAGTGCTACTCAAGTCACAATATTCTAACTTAGCAGCTGAAAATACTGCGATGCTTGTCTCATTTTGTATAAACTGTGCCTCCGGAAATCGTTACGTCTTTAGTTTGTCACTTTATTTAGTTTTCTCTTCCTTACAATCCATTATTTTCAAGTCTATAAATGGCCGTATTTTTTGTCGTTATGATATCTATCACTTACTATTAGAAATTTGTTTCGATCATGCTAATAAACAGGTGTAGCTTGTTTGAATCGTGTGAATCATTGTCAATAAAAGATAAATCCAACCAGTTTGTAGCCAGCTATCCTCCACAATATGTCTGACGGTGAAGAACTAGATATAGACGTAGAAAGCACAGACAATCTGCCTCTCATAAAAATAGAACGCACCGATCCTCCCCCACAAGAGTTCTCAACTCTGCCACAATTCCTGCCCCAGAAGATTCCTGATTTCTCCCAGAAGATTCCAGATCTCTCCCAGAATGTTCCAGATCTTTTGCCGCAGATAAAGGTTGAGATAAAGGAGGCAGCTGAGTTTCTGGCAGAGAGTTTGTGTAGTATGGTGGGACTGCAGCTTCATGGGGGAGATATTCAGAATAGTAACAATGTGTGGTTTAAGCCAAGTTTCATGTACGTTTATTCGATGATAAATTATACATTTGTATTACCTGTACACTGGGTTATTTGTAAGTTTGTCATTTATTGTCCCCGGAAATTATCGTAATAGGGAACATTATACATTAGGATACATAACATGAAGACTTTGTTGTAACTTTGTATGAAAAGCATTAATACGTTAGGGACAACCATATATACATTCACATTTAAGTTTGTCCCGGAAACCACCGCCCTTTATTTTCTCCTTGGATTTCATTCGTTCGGCAAAAATTCGATCTGCGATTTCCTGTCATCGACAGTGGTTTGTGCCGCCAAAATTTGCCCAACAATACGGTAAAAACCGTGTTATAACAACTATTTACTTATTATTTATAGCATGTAACACCACCTCTAACAAAACCTAATTTCAGTCAGAGCTCATTCCCCAAGGAGACAAGTAGCCCTTACCCAGAACAGAGGAGCTACCCACCCACCAAGAAGAGAACTATATATCCTACCAGTTACAAGAGCGCTGAGGTTCGTCCCTCCTTTATACTTTTATTATGTTTACTATTTTTTCCACATTGTTATTTTTATACCCAGTCGGCTCAGTATCTTTTGGTCCGGGCCTTGCTTGCTGGCCCTGCCATGGCTCTCTAGCTTGGGCTGGTTTGACTTATATAAATATATATACCAGTTACAAGAGCGCTGAGGTTCGTCCTTACTCTGATGTTAGATTTATAGACTACCATTAGTCTCACTTCCTTGCAGATTATAAACAGTTAATTAGCTAGTGTGTTGCTTTTTGTGACACGTTATAAACAGTTGATTAGCTTGTGTGACACACCCTGACCGTACCAGGTGACGAAGAACAGTAGTGTGGGAGGCGATGACACCCGACACGAGGCCGCAACTCTAGTTGAACCTGACCAGCCCAGGAAAAAGAGGAAATATGTACGCAGAACCACCAAAGAAGGTTAATTTAATTAATTTACAAGTGGATAATTTGTGTGAGCCGCAAGTTTTATTTTAATTCTCAAGAGTCTAGGCCCCTAACGCTAAATAACCCTTCAGAACAAATAGAGAACGGTACGGCTCTGTGGCAGTTCCTAATGAGGAAGTTGGAGGATCAGAGGTGTAGAGGCTGGATCAGATGGACTGGAAACGATCTCGAGTTCAAGGTATTGAAACACAAGAAAAGATTTTATAAGGCGCCATCGAAATGAAAAAAAGGATAACAACTTTTATGGTTGAGATCCATTTGAATCTAATCATTGCATCGTACTATTATTGTATCTCATGTATTACTGGATTATATTTGTGTTCTGGTGGATGATAGCCCAACGTTTTAGGTTCTGGATCAGAAAGAAGCTGCTAAGCAATGGGGTCTGTGTAAGAAGAGAACCAAGATGACATTTGACAAGTTTTCTCGGTCAATGCGGTTCTACTACTCTAAAGGTATCCTAGTCCACAATCCTGACAAGAGATTGACCTACATCTTCTGTAGGCAGCCTCATGATCCGGTCTACACGGAAATGTTGGAGCGTGTCATGAACACATTGCCTCCTAACACTCTTCACTGTACTGCAACGTGAGTTTTATTATATTTATTGACTTTTGTTACTTACTTTTACTTTTAGTTACTCAGTATAGTGTTGCATAAGTTCGGATTTCGGAATACTCCGTGCTTAATCAGAGCTGTATCCTAAACTTTAAATCCTTCAGATGTATAGATCCGACACACGAGCACGAGAAAATAAAACTGCTGGTCAGAAAACGTCCCAAGAAAGCCAAGGCCAGAGATCCTGGAATAGAAAACCCAAACAGTCGTGGTGACAGTGGGAGTGAGTCTCCTGGAGATTGTGGTTCCCGGAGTATTGGGCTCCAGTGTGGTTCTAATCAGGTTTGTTTTTGGCATTTTCTAGTTTACATGTTTTAACTCTAAATGAATCGTACTATTGAAGTTATGTTAGTTGTTCACCAATATTTCCTCATTATTGCAATATACCGTCCTCTTCACCGAACAGTGAACACTCTGACTAACACTCCCTCTCCAGGACCAGGACCCAGATTACGGAGATCACATGAGAGGTTCCTTGATACCGGAGTATGTGATGCCGTACCAGAACGAACATGGATCTGCCGCCTCCCCACCCTATTCTAGCAGCAATATGACCGGTATGTTATGATTGGTTAGTTTGGCATTTGGGAGTGGTGGTTGAGGTTTGGATATCGTTCAATATGCAGAACAAAAACGGCTTAGTTTCTAACCTTGTCATAGAAGCATTTCAATTAACCATTTTATTTATGACTTATCTTAATCTATCAGTAAGTAACTAATAATAATTTGATTAATATATTATTTGCTTATTAATTGTCCCTCTCAGATTCTGGATTCTGTTCGAGTAGTCCATACTCTGACTACAGGAGACGATCCGAGCATGATTTGTATAATTCCTCGCCGATGGCTGCCCTTATTGCTGCTGCATCACAGGTTTGTTCACGTTGAACTCTTTAAAAAACATTTCATCAATAATTCATTAATGAGTAACATTGATTAACCAAACAAGTTTGTAAATCGATGTCATTCTCTATTACATTTTAACAAAACAGCTTTGCGTAAATATATTGACAATATATATCCTATGATTTAACATGTTATCCAATTCCAGGCGGTGGCAGTCCCAATCCCAGGTCCCCGAGTGTACCCCAGCATGGAGATCCCTTCCTCCCCTTCCCACCGCACCACCCCTCCACCCTACACTCCACCGCCAGACTCCCGACCCAGTACACCACCTTGTGGTACACCGCGAGCACCACAGCTCTCCGCCGAGTACACCGAGATGATGGTTTCTGCAATCGAGTCGGGGGAATTGAGATACGAGGAACTGTCACCGCAGGAAGTGTCATCGGAAAAAAACCGGGGTTATGTTGACTACTATCAGAAAACGAACGATGAGGTGGAAAGTGGATCGTCACATACGAACCATACCGTGCTGTCTTCCCGGCATAGTACAGCGACTTCGTATGAGTACAATGTTGAATCGACCGACAATCAGCAGAATAGCTCGTCCGTCACTATTCTTGACTCGGGAATGAACTATAGCGCTGCCCCAGACATGTTTGTTCCTGAGACCCAACTTTCTGACAGTCTGAGTACGAATGTTCCATCTCCTACAACCATTCCAGATACTCAGGACACGACACCAGAACTCTCCATGGACGAGACAAAGGAATCAACAACATCAGAATCTCAATTAACCGGTACAGTGGATGTTGTACCAGAGATGACCTCTAGCGACGATGTCCTCCCCCAAGACACAGACGGGATTTTCAGCTTTAACACGGAAACTTCAGTACAGGTTTCCGGGACCGGGGAGAGGTCCACAAGGATCAGTCAAGATTCAGGGTTTTGTGAAACTCCGAGTACATTTAACAGGATTTCTAAGGATTCTGACATAGCGTCGCAAGATTCGCAAGAAATTTGAAAAGCATCGTCAGAGTTAACCTGTATTGGAGTTTATCAGATGTTGATTTGGCATGATGTGTGATACAAGCCAAAGTATGTTTTGTAGAGCACTTCAAAGATGATTTACTGTTTTATAAGCTTAAAAAGCTCTGCTTAAATTATATATACAGGTTGTGTTGCCGACTTATTTTTCAGATGTTTTATACTACCTATTAATTTGTTTTTATGTGAAAGAGATTTTCATTTCATATGATTTTTGAGCGACAACTTTTAGTAGTTGAAGGTGAAAGATTTACGTGATGTGCGAATATTAGTAGTTTTTTGTTTGAATGGTTGTTGAAAGAGTTACTTTTTATCGTAATGTGCGTTGATATTGGTCGCATTTATTGGATCAGTTTTTCATTATATTTTTAGATTTAATTTACCCGAGCGCGCTAGCAGTGCATAATTTTAGAATCTTAGTCTTACGTCATTATCAAATGCTTTAGTCCGTACAGTGTTATACACGGGTTTAATTTTATTGATAAGCGCTGGAGAGTCGTGAGATCATTTCAAATTATAATAAAATATTGGTTTTATATTACTAAAATGCTGACTATACACATTAAATCCAAAAAATAAAAGCTCATGGAATTGTAAATTAGCACTGCATGTATTGATCGGCAAATGTACTATACTGCAAGATTAAATTGTTGTAAGTTTACAATGTTTTGTTAAAGATTCCTATTTTATAAGTATTGAAAGAAGATGTTTCATTTTTCGATAAACAAATTAAAAAATTTAATGAACGATTCTCGCCATAAACAGAAAATATGGCGGAATGACATGCTAGCTGAGCGCTGCCCAGTAAATGTGGATTGCGGAAGCTGGTAACTGGGGAGGTACTGCAAATTTTGACACGTGATATCAATTAACCGATTATGGATCATGGATTAGCTTATACTATAAGTATAAACCAATCGAATCCCAGAATCACTTGTATCACGTGGTGACCCCCACTGTCGCTTCACTATAGAGTTTCTACGCGATACAGAGGGAGCCGCGCACTCGTGCGCGGCGGGTCATACAAGGTATGACAAAGAATCACTGTCACAATCTTAAAAAATAGGCGCACGCTATTTATTTAGTCTATGTAATAACTATAAGCCCTTTTAGAACAATCTCGAAGATCGACTGTAGAGTGATTTAGCACGCTCGCCAAAATGACATGTACCAAATAACGGAGTAGTTCGCTGTTTATTAGTCTCATGATTGAAATACTGATATCTGGATATTATCCGGTTGGAAGAGACAAGGACAAGTGAAACAAGGAAGTTAGGAGTAAGGGCAAATTTTCGGCGTCAACGCCATCTTCAGGCTAAAATTGTTATAAATGTTAGTATATAATAAATGCTTCTATACTAGTTAAAATGCTAAATTAAAATTACACACACTGAATACAGGTTACATCAAATGGTATTGTACATTACATTGAAAATAGTGATGTACACACGTTTTACACTCTGTCCAAGTACATAATATCTACTGAACAACAGGGTCGTGTGCTATTTGTTTAAATTTGTCTTTGAATATGTTGTAAAAGAAATCCCTTAAGCTTCTCGCACTCTTCTTTGTTATTGATACTAGGTTTAAATAAATTAATGTAGTAAGCTTCTGTCACTTTACGTTTAATGGTGCTATATAAGTTAATTTCTAAAATATCGAAGGAAATATCTGGTTCTATGTTATCGTGAAACTCTGAATAATGAGCAGCCAACGCATTATCAGGATAGGTTAAAGGCCTGTTGACTGCTCTTCGATGCTCTGAAAATCTATCGTGTGCTGTTCTACTCGTTTCCCCTATATATAGCTCTTGACATAATTTACACGTAACTTTGTATATGACACATTTTGGTTTGCAGTCGTGATTTGTTGTGATGAGTGGACATATGATACAGTTTGGTATGGTGCAGTGTGGTTTGTCGTGTGGTCGTGATGAACATAGGATCTCTGAGAGTTTCTTACCTGGTGTGAATATGAATTTGACCGGTAAGTTGTGTGAGAGGGCAAATTGAGTGACTTCTTTGGAAAATGGCTCGTTAATGAATGGTAGAGTGCATGTTACGTGGTCGGTATCTTGTATGTTTGATGATGAAGGGTTATGACGTGTTGTAGGTGAGAGAGGGTGAAGTCGTCCTGTTTTGTTTATACGTCGTGGGTCTTGGTAACCGTTGTTGACCAACAAGTTGTCTACTATCTTCATGGACTCTTCTTTATACTCTGGTGTTGATGAGCAAAAAGCAGCCGTTTTGTAGAAGTTCTTGATGGTTGCTACTTTAGTTCCCTCATTGTGGTGGCTGTTGGCGTGCAGTGTGATATTCTTTTTCTGCTTCTTTCTGTAGAATTTGTGGTGTAGTGTTCCCTGTTCGTCAATCTTTATCTGGGTGTCGAGGAATGGGGTGAAATCCTGACGGCTTTCCGGATAGTCAATTTCCCATTTGAGCAACTGGTCTGGGTCCTCGTTTGAGATGGACTCCACTATCCTCAGAGCTTCTTCTTTGGAGCTGGCTAGACTCCCGGCATCATCCACGTATCTCCGGTAGAATGAGACGTGTAAATCAGTGTAAATCGATCTTCTCTCGAACATATATACTCGTACTATCGCTCCTATTGGTGATGGTTGGCACCCCATGAAGAGACCAATTTTCTGGAGGTAGAGTCTTGAGTGATATGTAAAGTATGAGTTGGTGAAGACGAATTCAAGGATCTTGTGGATGTGCGTGAGTGTTAGACCCCAGGTGTCGAGGTCTTCCCAATGTTCTTCGGTGAGTGTAATGAGGTCTTGAATGCAGCCACTGATGTTGATGTTTGTGTACAGTGCTGTGACGTCAGCTGTGAAGAATGAGAGACCTGAGAGTTGTTGATGTGACATGTTTTGAAGCTCTTCTAGGTGAGTGTGTATATTGCTCAGGTGAGATGGAACATGATTAAGCAGAGGAGATAGAATAGATTTAACAATCCAAGCAAGCTTCTCAGAAGGGGAATTTATACAAGACACAATTGGACGTATTTTACAATTAGAAATAATATCTACATCTGAAACTAAGACATTACAATCAAATTTATGAGTTTTCTGTATTAAATAAATAGTCGGTAGTTGGGTATTATGTGATTTAAATAAGTCTACTGTTTTGCTGTCATAATTACACATCCTACTTATCTCTGTCCATAACACATTACTCTCAGTCTCTAGTCTCTCAGTAACCTAACCTAGTCAGTTGACTATCCGGAAAGCCGTCAGGATTTCACCCCATTCCTCGACACCCAGATAAAGATTGACGAACAGGGAACACTACACCACAAATTCTACAGAAAGAAGCAGAAAAAGAATATCACACTGCACGCCAACAGCCACCACAATGAGGGAACTAAAGTAGCAACCATCAAGAACTTCTACAAAACGGCTGCTTTTTGCTCATCAACACCAGAGTATAAAGAAGAGTCCATGAAGATAGTAGACAACTTGTTGGTCAACAACGGTTACCAAGACCCACGACGTATAAACAAAACAGGACGACTTCACCCTCTCTCACCTACAACACGTCATAACCCTTCATCATCAAACATACAAGATACCGACCACGTAACATGCACTCTACCATTCATTAACGAGCCATTTTCCAAAGAAGTCACTCAATTTGCCCTCTCACACAACTTACCGGTCAAATTCATATTCACACCAGGTAAGAAACTCTCAGAGATCCTATGTTCATCACGACCACACGACAAACCACACTGCACCATACCAAACTGTATCATATGTCCACTCATCACAACAAATCACGACTGCAAACCAAAATGTGTCATATACAAAGTTACGTGTAAATTATGTCAAGAGCTATATATAGGGGAAACGAGTAGAACAGCACACGATAGATTTTCAGAGCATCGAAGAGCAGTCAACAGGCCTTTAACCTATCCTGATAATGCGTTGGCTGCTCATTATTCAGAGTTTCACGATAACATAGAACCAGATATTTCCTTCGATATTTTAGAAATTAACTTATATAGCACCATTAAACGTAAAGTGACAGAAGCTTACTACATTAATTTATTTAAACCTAGTATCAATAACAAAGAAGAGTGCGAGAAGCTTAAGGGATTTCTTTTACAACATATTCAAAGACAAATTTAAACAAATAGCACACGACCCTGTTGTTCAGTAGATATTATGTACTTGGACAGAGTGTAAAACGTGTGTACATCACTATTTTCAATGTAATGTACAATACCATTTGATGTAACCTGTATTCAGTGTGTGTAATTTTAATTTAGCATTTTAACTAGTATAGAAGCATTTATTATATACTAACATTTATAACAATTTTAGCCTGAAGATGGCGTTGACGCCGAAAATTTGCCCTTACTCCTAACTTCCTTGTTTCACTTGTCCTTGTCTCTTCCAACCGGATAATATCAAGATATCAATGACATGTACGTTTCAATTATTTATGAAAAACGAAGCGTGATATTAAAAATCTGAAATAAACCCGGTCAATAAAATTTGTTCAAATAAGGGGTCGTTCACATATTACGTAATCAATATTTTGGCAATTTTTACCCCCCCCCCATCCGTAATCAACCGTAATCAAGACCGAACCCCCCCATAATTATATAACATAATCAAGGTTTGACCCCCCCCCCCCCCCGTAAATGTTAAGCCATTTATTTATTAATTTTAAAAACTATCACAACGGATTAATGAATGAAATAATCGCAAAGCACTTACCAAACGAAAATTGGTTTAAAAAACGAAAATTTTGATTACATAACTATTAGTTATGTAATCAAAATTTTCGTTTTTTAAACTAACAAAAATTGTCTAATTGGTATTTCGAAAATCGGTAAAAAATTAAAATCTTGATTACGCAATCAACGACCAAAAACCCCCCGGCCCCGTAATCAACCGTAAGCATTCAAAAACCCCCCTCGGCTGATTACGTTATATGTGAACGACCCCTAAGCGCTAGTCAAGATTTCATTCACTTTATGTTTATATAAACTAAAAATGGTTTCAAATTACCTAGCTTGCTTTAGTCTATATTTCACTATTTGCTATTTAATTGCTCGCTTCTCTTCCTTTGTATTTTTATAATCTACCAAAACACGCGCCGAGTTGGAACAAATATTTTTATATATCACCGGCCGTTAACTCTTCCTGTACAAGAAGTAAGCTTGAAAAGAGCGCCGCGCACAAAGACTGGTGTGCCAGGTAAAGCTTCAAATACCGTCAACCTTGTAAAAACTTTTTATAAGTAAAATTTACTCGCGACATGCTTTTTAGCGCGCCATGAGTTTCTCTGGTAAGTAATTACAAATTAGCAATCATATCGTAAACATAAACACAAAATTCAGACATACAACTTAAAATTAAATTTTATCGTTCATCGTTATCGCTTCATGACACCATGCAAGCAATAACAACGTTATTGTTTTTACTAGTTCGTTTAGTTGTAATAATTGGCATAAAATTGAAATTTTTGTTTACTGCAATATTTGTTTGACTGACTGAGCTTTGCTAACTGCTGCTAACTGCTGCTAACTGCAGCTAATTGCTTTTACCTAGCCATGAGTCTACGCGTACTGTATGACGCGCTTGTTTTGGCTCTTGTTTCACCCCCTTGTGCCGCCTTCGGCGGTCACGCGCTACTGCAGAGAGGGCTATGGTTAGAGCAACTAACTGCTGCAAATGGCACGCGCGCGCGAGGAGGAGCAAAGTGCAAAGAAACTGCCACTAACTGCTACCAACTGCCACTAACTGCTACTAACTGCTACTTATAACTGCTACTAACTGCTACTAACTGCTACTAACTGCTACTAACTGCTACTAACTGCCACTAACTGCCACGAACTGCTACTAACTGCTGCAAACGGCGCGCGTTAATAGCAGTTACTTTGCACTTTGCTCCTCCTGTGGCGCGCGACAGCAGCAGTTAGCAACAGTCAGCAGCAGTTAGCAGCAGTTAGCAACAGTTAGCAGCAGGTAGCAGCAGTCAGCAGCAGTTAGCAGCAGTTAGCAGCAGTTTCTTTGCACTTTAGTCTCCACTCTCCCTGTGTGAGGGAATGTACATTTTTGTAAGCAAATTATAAATCGTTATTATATGACCGGTGTTATAACTGAAATGCCTGCAGGACTTATGAATACATTTTAAAAGATGATACCGAAGTTATATAATACTTTAATGATATAACCATTTAAAAACAAATCTTGAAATTTGTGAAAATCTTAAGCTTCTCAGATAATAAATTAAGATCTTCATAATGATTTCAAAATTATATCGAACGTTAATTTCAATAATGTAATAAAAGTTAAGGGTCACCTGACAGAATTAGCTTTGTAAAATTTGGCACTAAGAACTGTTTGCTGTAATGATTTTACAGAAATCACAATACATGGATCTTGAGTTTGAAGTCAAGGCTTGACTGTCAAGTACTTTTTGGAATACAGGTCTACTAGTTGCTATAATATTTACTAGATGTTAAGTTATAACTTATTAAATATTAATATGCTTACATCACAGCACAACAAATGCCATGTTCAAGGTTGAATAATTTTTGTTGAACATCTTAAAAATTGTTTAAGCAGCTGCTGACTCTATTATAACTATTTTCACTGAAAATATTAGTTCTCAGTGGCTATACATCTGAAGCTGTCAACTCATGAAACTTCAGCAGTCACCACATAACAATTCTGTGTTGTAAATTTAGTTCACAAGATACATTAACTATCATCATATTAGAATTAGAAATTGAATGTTAACCTGTCCCTGTCATCCTTTAAAGTTTTAACTGTGCCCATTAGAACAAACGATCCTTGTTTGACTGTCCTCATGATACAGCCCCTATTTTGGCTACTATTTCTCATTCCTTGCATGTACCTGGTATTAGTTTTGACTGGTTTCTTATTATTACCAACGCTGATCTCAACTTGTGATTTAATGTTTTGGTAGTTTCTTTCCCTAAATTCACTGCTTTGGTAAATTTTCTGTTTCAGTTTCCCACTTGACCAAATGTTACGACAGTCTAAGAGCCATGTGCTATTAGTATCTTCATCATCTAAATGTTTTTTCTCCCGAGTGTTGGGCATGGACAAGGAAAGATTAGTTAGCCTAACTCGTGGACGGGAAGTAGGGAGGTCTACTTTTGTGTGATCTATTTCAGTCAAACTCTCCTCTAAGCTTGCATCCATATTGCTATGATTTTCAGGACAGGTGTCAGGTCGATTATGAATCAAATTTTCTTCATCAATGGTAACACTATCACGACTGATGGCATTTTCGTTTTCTCGACTATCGCAAACTTCCATTAGCTCACATGACTCTTCCATTGGTTCATCATCTCGAGTAACACCCTCTGGTAAAGAAGAGCTACTCCAAGGGTTACTGTGCCCAGGGTGACTGCACCCCATATTAGTTTCTGCTAACTTTGCTATGTGTTCATAGTTTGGTTTTCTCTTTTCTTTGCTCTTTACTGCACACTCTGATCTCTTGGACGGGGATTCTGCTCCACTGGAAGGACATGTCTCAATATCTTTTTGATGAGTTTTGTTCTGAGTTTGAATAATTGGCGAAATTGTCTGTTTCTGATCTGATAGGGACTTACCTCGTATTTGACTATTTTTTTTCTTCAAAGTTTTATCTTTGTTTAGTTTGCTTGCCCCTTTACCCATCTGGATGTTGGCAGTTTTATTATCATTTTCATCATTTTTAACATGAGACTGATAGCTTATTAAACTCGTACTGGAATTCACTCCAATCCTTTTGAAAGTTTTCCTCCTTTTGCCGTCCTTTTTACGTGCTTTGCGTTTTGAATGGGGTTTCTGTGTGTTAGAGCTAGACACCTTGTTATTGCCTCGTTTCTCCCCTGCCGACCTATCCTCTCCTGATATTGTCCTCTCAATCTCTATAGACGAGTTTCCCATTGGCATGTTCCTCGGTGAAGTCATGTCAAATACATTTTCTGAATCAAAATTCAATTGGTCCATTTTCTGATCATCGGTACTAAACATATCCTCAAAATCGGTGTCACTGGCAGATTTTAATTTCGCTGTCAGAGGACGGGGATCTTTGATGCTAAACAGTTCAATGTCTACATCCGACATTCTTGTACTGATTGCTGCTGAAATATATTTGTGATGAATGATAAATCAATTACTGATATCTACATGTCGGTATATCTGGACTAGATGTTGTTGAACGTAATGTGAACTGAGGAAACTTGCAATCAATGCTGTATCAAATATATAACTTAAATGCACAAAAAATATTGAAATGCAGAAGCACATTTTTTTCATTAAACGGTTTCATCAGAGCCAAAATAACCCAAACAATGTCGATTGTAGATAGAGAGAAAGTTGTTAATGCGAATGAAGATAAAATAAAAACTGTGCAGAATCAAAATAAAAACGTCTGTCCATTAAGTTGCACAGAATGGGTACTATGTAAACAGGATTGAAGCTGAATAATGAGGCCGTATCAAAAAGCACAAAACTTAACGAAATCGTAATTCAAACAGTAGCTATCATTGTTTAAACAGTCACAAACACACTAAAGATTGACAAAACTGTGCGTGTCATGCATGTTTTCTTTTCAATACCATTGTCCAGTAAAGTTTAAAAACACAATAAATTGTTCTGAAACAGGAGACACAACCTCAGACTCTCACGTGACAACATCTCGTCACAACTATTTCTGAATTGGCAACACAATATGTTAGGAAAACATCATGCACCCTTAGCTAACTTGAATACTGTTTTGTTGACGCTTACGCAATGTTGCAAACATGCGGTCATGTTGTCAGGATATAAACATGATTGTAATGGTCACGGTATTAGAATAAATCGTGGAATTATTACCGTGTTCCTACAAGCATGATGCAAATGTGGTTTATTAACTGAACACTTTGTGCAGCTCTCTGTGCATGGTACCGACCAAGCTACCCTGAATTTACTGTGAACATGTCTACTACAAGATTAGAACTCTGTTAACGAAGATAATCTTTATTATTTATAAATGTATGTTTGTCTTATGGAAAACCGCTTGTTTTACAGACTAGGTTTTTGTTTTTCTTAACTGTTCTTTCTCAGATATGTTTTCTGGTTACCTTGGTTTTGATCCAGCATGAGATTTGAACAATTGATTTTAAAATAAGCAATTAAGCAAGTTAAGTTAAAAAGTTTAGATGAAAAATGGAAAATGCGGGGGAAAATGGCTCAGCCTGAACTGGAGGTGAACTAAATTTTAAGTTAGCAGTTGACTAAGAAATTTAAAACTTTATCAAACATTGCATATGAAGGATCCTTGGCTTCGGCCTCAGTTTGCCTCGGTCATCGAAAATCACCAACCAAATTTTGGCTTCAAATGAACAAATTTCGTAAAATTTCTGAAAAATAAGCTTGTGGTCGCTGAAATAAAAGTTACTGGTCTGTTAATGAACACTAAACTGTTTCAGTTGATTTGAAAATTTACAAGAAGATAAAGAGACAAAACATCGGAGTTTGGGCTGAATTTATTGGTGCCCGAGTTCTTGGTACCCGACATTACTATGGCCCGATATTTTTGGGTCTGGAGTCACTGGATCCAGAGTTCCTGTGCCACACGGTCTCCTTGAGCTTGGGTAAAACGTTGCAATGTGAAGACCAACACTTGTCAGTGGAGTTATAAATCAGGAATACAGGGTCATCATATTGTCCAAACGTCCTAATCTGCCCACGAGCAGTGAGATAAACATTAATGATATAATACAGTACGCTTATAGTTGAACTCATTGTTATTTAGAGTGCTGATCAGTAATAGTAATACTCAGTTTAATACCAGTGGAACTATACCACAGCCCCGGAAAGGTGGCCTTTAAATTACGAGATATTATGTAATTCTACCACAATTCCGAGCTTTTAGTGTAATTCTACTACAATTCCGAGCTTTTAACCGCCATGCTGTACTGTTTAATTAGCTGGACTCTCGTGCACTGAGTAATTCTGCAGGTTTGCTCCATAATCCGTATAAATCATGTCACATATAGGTGGATTAATTCTCTCTAGTGACAAATTAGTGACAGATTAGTGACAAATCACTGATTCCCAAATTCAAGTGTAATCTCGCCTTGATGTAAAATTTAAGTAAGAGTTTTCTCATCACCACCTAGACGAGCCATCTCACATTATATCCTAACCCAACTACTTAAATCCCTATTTGATCCTTTTTGCAAAAGTCAAGTAGGAAACAAATGTACCTCGTTCATACAGTGATATTATGATAAATTCCATTGTAACATAATATCAATATGATCTGTTTTGAATGTTGATTTCTTGCCAAAAATGAGTAGAGTCGTAAATATAAAAGTTTGAAATTTAAAAGTTTAAATTGCATTGTTTAATTAGCTTATTATAACATTTTATACATACCACAAATTTGTAAGTTCCACCAGCTCCACTGTCTGGTATCCAGTCAGAAAGCAGAAATGCTGGCAAACTCGTTTTATAATTGTATTAGAGTTAATCAAGTGATACGAATATTAGAGTTCACAATTTAAGATAACAGCGTTTGTCCTGCCAAATTCTTGACTTACAATACAACGCCCCCTGTACTGAACAAACTTCCTTTACAAGAAACAGCAAGTGCGCCTAGTCATGCCTCTCAAGCCAGACCGCATATTCTAAAAGTCTATAAATAGATTACCATGAGCTTTAAAAGTTATGAAATTCTACGGAATTCCCTCGTTGAGTCACCTCCGTATATCTACGAAGTTAACATGCACAGTACGTGACTATGCGTGACCTACATGTAACGTTATCTTAATATAGGAGCATCGCGGCTGAAGCTCTACATATCATAGAATGTAACCATATAAAAGATGTAAATCTGGAACCACTACTTCCAGTATTCCGGGGTTCGTGCTCTCAACAGGTCACAGGGGACCCTCACCTGGAACCACTACTTCCAGTATTCCGGGGTTCGTGTTCTCAGCAGGTCACAGGGGACCCTCACCACTACTTCCAGTATTCCGGGGTTCGTGTTCTCAGCAGGTCACAGGGGACCCTCACCTGGAACCACTACTTCCAGTATTCCGGGGTTCGTGTTCTCAGCAGGTCACAGGGGACCCTCACCTGGAACCACTACTTCCAGTATTCCGGGGTTCGTGTTCTCAGCAGGTCACAGGGGACCCTCACCTGGAACCACTACTTCCAGTATTCCGGGGTTCGTGTTCTCAGCAGGTCACAGGGGACCCTCACCTGGAACCACTACTTCCAGTATTCCGGGGTTCGTGTTCACAGCAGGTCACAGGGGACCCTCACCTGGAACCACTACTTCCAGTATTCCGGGGTTCGTGTTCACAGCAGGTCACAGGGGACCCTCACCTGGAACCACTACTTCCAGTATTCCGGGGTTCGTGTTCTCAGCAGGTCACAGGGGACCCTCACCTGGAACCACTACTTCCAGTATTCCGGGGTTCGTGTTCTCAACAGGTCACAGGGGACCCTCACCTGGAACCACTACTTCCAGTATTCCGGGGTTCGTGTTCACAGCAGGTCACAGGGGACCCTCACCTGGAACCACTACTTCCAGTATTCCGGGGTTCGTGTTCTCAGCAGGTCACAGGGGACCCTCACCTGGAACCACTACTTCCAGTATTCCGGGGTTCGTGTTCTCAGCAGGTCACAGGGGACCCTCACCTGGAACCACTACTTCCAGTATTCCGGGGTTCGTGTTCTCAGCAGGTCACAGGGGACCCTCACCTGGAACCACTACTTCCAGTATTCCGGGGTTCGTGTTCTCAGCAGGTCACAGGGGACCCTCACCTGGAACCACTACTTCCAGTATTCCGGGGTTCGTGTTCTCAGCAGGTCACAGGGGACCCTCACCTGGAACCACTACTTCCAGTATTCCGGGGTTCGTGCTCACAGCAGGTCACAGGGGAACCACTACTTCCAGTATTCCGGGGTTCGTGTTCTCAACAGGTCACAGGGGACCCTCACCTGGGGTTGTTACTAGTTTCAGGTTTCCTTCTTCACGTTTCTGTAGGCCCCGTACTGGGCGTTATATATCATGATCTGGAGTTAATTCCAGTTTGACGAGTATCGCGTGATAAATAAAAAGCATGATTCAGAGAA
Organism: Bolinopsis microptera; assembly: GCF_026151205.1. Lineage (NCBI taxonomy): Eukaryota > Metazoa > Ctenophora > Tentaculata > Lobata > Bolinopsidae > Bolinopsis > Bolinopsis microptera. The sequence goes on along the minus strand of NC_087075.1, from coordinate 12,147,617 downwards.
CAGCTCATATGTAGGTTTCTAGTCGCCTGTTTTGCCGGACCTCCTCGTTCCTGCTTAATATTATACATTGCTGCATTGTTGCTTGCATAGTTTATATTTGTACACTGAAACGATTAATTCATATAAATGAAGATCAATGTTATTCCAACGCACCGTATCCTTAACAAATGCTTAAACAAATAAACATAACGTCACATGAATCCACCATGCCGCATTTTACCTGTAATTTTGCGAAGTGGTACTTCCATTTGAAGGCGTGCGAGGTTTGATTACCAGAAGATTGGATTAGATTCCTAGACTAGCTTGCAAGCTTTTGTCCACTACATTTAATCTCCACATTAGCTCTTTAATGTCCTCATTAGTTTATCTTCCATTGTGTGATGTACCAATTAGACACAGAGTAGTTACATTTAGGTACAAGTGCTGGTTTTTCCGGTTAGCTCGGTATAAACTACACACTACGTACCCACACGCCGGGGTACTCTATTATTACACATGAGGAGCAGTGAGCCGTGCACTGCGGCCCTTACTCTAGCAAATCACCTCACTATCCAACTAGTCGTCTGATAATATATAGTAGCCCCTTAACTAGAGTCAGACTGGAAAGTAAGGCGTGTATTGCAGCCCTCCCGCTAGTATAGAGTGAGGCTGGTTCTCCTGTAATGTGTAAATCACGTCACCCCAATCACGCCACTAAAAATATAACGTTATGTTTGATGTTGAAGGGGAGTGACTTGTGTTATAGTTTTGTTTCCTATATATAGTGGTTAAATGCTATCACTATAATAATAGTGTTTTATACTTTAGTAGCGCTCTCGAGCAGCCCCCTTGTGAGTGAGGTTGGTAAGGCATGAGGCTGGTTCCCCGCTAAATCACGTGACCCCAATCACGCCACTTCACTGTTAAAACTGCAGTGGGATGGGATGATCTGTAGGCGGTGTGACTACTGTGTGTGTGTGTGTGTGTGTGTGTGTGTGTGTGTGTGTGTGTGTGTGTGTGTGTGTGTGTGTGTGTGTGTGTGTGTGTGTGTGTGTGTGTGTGTGTGTGTGTGTGTGTGTGTGTGTGTGTGTGAGTGTGAGTGTGTGTGTGTGTGTGTGTGTGTGTGTGTGTGTGTGTGTGTGTGTGTGTGTGTGTGTGTGTGTGTGTGTGTGTGTGCTGCTACTGCTCTGTTGTGATGATGTGTGATTATTACTCTTTTCTCTTGCTGCACTTATACCTACATGCGCCATTATTATTATCAGTTAATAGTTTTGTTGTGGTGATGTAGGTTATGTTTGATGTTGGGTGTCTTGTGTTGGTATAGTTTCCTGTAGTGTATGTGATATCACTGCAGTACTGACCCGTAATTATAGTTACATGTTATATTATAGGGGTGTATATAATGTAATGTCTATTATATAACCGCTATTCAACAGGTTTTACTCACCATATTTTACATATTATTCACGTATTATTTTGCATATTATTTTGCATATTAGAGTACGCGATCTCACGGTTTCTCTTTTGTTTCTTAGGGCTTCTAATAATAGTCTTCTTAATGTGCTGTTTAATAATCGCTGTGCCTTTAGTCTGCTGTTAAACTATTGATTTTACTCTGCTCAGTGCGTTGCCGTGCATAATAAAATTTTATTCTTTCCGAATATTTCTTGAGAATTCTTGTGAATTCTCGTGAATTCTTAAGAATTCTTGAGAATTTTTGTTTATTCTTGTTAATGATCAACGCTCGATTCATGACGTCATGAGATTTAAATTAACGGTTTGAGTAAGTTTTCTTTAGAGTAGCATTACAAGAGAGTAGCTTAAGTTAGCACCTATTGTTGTATCAGTCTAAATAGTTATACTTATTGGCGTGTACATTGTTGTGTCATAAAGGAATGGTAATATTTCAAAATAAAAGGGGTAATTAAAAATACTGAGTTTTCTATATGTTGCAGTAAGTACTAAGTTATCTTACATAATGTTAAATAGATTCGTTAGCGTATGTTATCTATTTATATCTCATAACATTACACTATTTTAGTAATACTATTTAACTACCTTACTCGGGAATATTATGACTGGGATAAAGTGGTGGGTTTTGGGAAGTTCCGCCATATTTTTCCCGGTCATTAATTTTCCCAGTCATAAATTAATCCGCTATAAGATTCCCGAGTAAGGTATGTACTTTTCAATATTTTACTAGCAAACAGTACTTGAGTACTACGTCCTTGTAAATTAATAGTAGGTACTAGGTACCCTAGGTTGTATGTACCTTAGGTACATGAAATTATTAAAGTCTCTAGAGACATAATACGTATTATTATTATTATGCAGGTCCTTGTTACAGGCCGTATTACCTGAAAAGTCGCCTGATTCGTATAATATGCGTTATATTACATAATGTATTATATTTAAATATTAAAATATGTATTGCAGCCTGCGCCTCATGAGTTAGGATTGTGCTATAACGGTTGCTAATTTAATAATGTCAAAGTAATACAGTTCCAGTGTACTTACAAACTACTCGGTTTTTTATCTAGTCTATAAGTAATATTATTCGTCTATACCAAGACACAGTTATATTACACTAGACTTGGTACACTAGACCTTGTACAATGTACACTAGACCTTGTACACTAGACCTTCAAGTACACTGAATATTCATGATTTGTTCTAGACAGTCTACTAATATCTGGGTCTCCAGCCGGGCTTCTTATGAGGGGAATCATCCTCTGATTTAGAACTAGTTCCAGGTTAGATTCGTTATTTTCAGCATGTGTTGAGCACTTTCCTATCTAACCTTCTGTCCGTGTCTATTTAAACCTGCTCACCTATTCAGCTTGATATTGTTACTGAACCTCTGTCATAGAAACAACAACCATAACCTGAACCACACTGACCACCACAGCAGTGATTATAACAGATGATGTGGAGGCAAATGAGACCATGCCCGACCCAGCCACTCCCCCAATCAAGCCAATTGCGGTTGCGATACTAGCACCTACTTCAAAGTTTGACGTTCCGAAGTAATTCACGTCGTAGAGGACATAGGTGTAGCCCAAGCAAATTATCCCGTCCAAAAACTTCGTTATGAAGTTAGTTAAAATCGCTACCGCAAGGTTTTGTTGTGTGAGCATCAGTACAAAGTTTGCTACGTATACTAGGGAAACAAACCCCTGCAGTTTACGAAATCCAATCTTGTCTCTTATCCAGTGTATAAGGAACAAAGAGGGTATACCTGCGAAGTTAACAAGTGCCAGTAACAAGAGTTCCGGCCCTTGAGTCATGGTATGAGAACAATGATGGGTCGGTCCTGCTTCCCTGATCTTCAGCATCTGGATCAACGCTGGAACGAGGAGGGTGGTCAACCAGCCATTAAAAGTAACACAAGCAATGAGCAGCCCTATTTTTGTGGTTCTAGCTGCGAAGTTTGAAACAGTCACTGTTTCTGGCTGTTCTGCTTCGTCTTCTGACCCTTCATTTTGTGGGCCTTTTGTATCTTTTACACAGAAGTGAACCATGATGATCGGAAGAATGAGTACGGGCAATGTCGAGAAAAGTAGAAACTTCCTCCATCCAATCCAATCAAGTAGTAGAACCCCAACACTGATGACCACATTGACCCGGCAGTGTAGAATATGTATGTTATCAATAAAATGTTGTCTAGAATCTCTCTATTGGAAGCTATGTCAGCGGCCCAAGCATAAAGACTGTTGTATCTGAGTCCACAACAAAAGCCAAGGAGGGCTCGAGAAAGAAGAAGAGCTGTAAAGTTTGCAACTATGCCACAGATAACTAAACTGCATACACTCAGATATAGCGAGATTAAAACCGTCTTCCGTTTTCCAAACCTGAGATACAATATCATTAAATCTATTTTTCGAATTTTTGGTTACAGTTAAAATTGTCTAGACTTCTAGAAAAATATTTTTACCCTACCTTTTTGCCAATGGTCCTGCAATCATAACTGAAACTGCTAAGGAGAAGAACAGAATGCAATCCAATAATCCTTCTTTCCAATGAGACAGTCCAATGTCACATGAAACTTGTTGAGTTAACATTCCTGATACGTGAGGAAATATGGTTATCAGGCTTCCTCGTGTGTGATACAGAGTAGGAGTGGGGTTTTCAATACAAGGAAGACTATCTTGTAAAATGCAATGTACAGAAAGAAATTACAAATGTTCACTTCAAAAATAAATCGGGACAGAAGTAGATACAACTTTGAAAGTTACACCAACCAGGCAAATCCAACTCTGTTCCATCTGCAAAGTCGCATAGAAGACAACATATCAACAACATCTTATCATTCCTTGTCCAAGTTGTTTGTTGCTGGTCGTCTTTATCAACCAGGACGTCATTCTCACCGTTTGTCATTTTAAAAAAGAATTACGCTGCCAAGTGAAATACAATATCGAGCAGAAAAGTAAACGAAAATGAATATCTAGTAACATATCTGATCAAAGCTTGCTGAATATTGCTGTAATGTCTCAACTCTCAATGTTAACTTACTTCTATTAAAGTTTGTTAATATCATGAGATCGTTCTTCGTTACTATTTGGAAGCTTCTTCTGGATTGAGTGTGTACTATCATAACATTGAAACGATCTGAATATTGAGCTGTAATTCCTCATTGTATAATGTAGAATGTTTAAAAGGTTAACTAACTTCGATTATAGTTTGTTAATATCATGAGATCATCTTCGTTATTATTTGGAAGCTTCTTCTGGTTTGAGTGTGTACTATCATAACATTGAAACGATCCATAAAACAAATAATATTGCAACATGTGCCGACAACTTCGAGATCATCCGTAGAGTTACAATACCCGTACCAATAGGACGTCCCGCTTTGGGCTATACGATTTGGGTGTCTAACGTGACACACAGCACACACGATACCAGGTTCCGGGTCACGTGACACAGATAGCACACACGATACCAGGTTCCGGGTCACGTGACACAGATAGCACACACGATACCAGGTTCCTGGTCACGTGACACACAGTACTCACGATACCAGGTTCCGGGTCACGTGACACAGATAGCACACACGATACCAGGTTCCGGGTCACGTGACACAGATAGCACACACGATACCAGGTTCCGGGTCACGTGACACACAGCACACACGATACCAGGTTCCGGGTCACGTGACACAGATAGCACACACGATACCAGGTTCCGGGTCACGTGACACAGATAGCACACACAATACCAGGTTCCGGGTCACGTGACACAGATAGCACACACGATACCAGGTTCCGGGTCACGTGACACAGATAGCACACACGATACCAGGTTCCGGGTCACGTGACACACAGCACACACGATACCATGTTCCGGGTCACTTGACACAGATAGCACACACGATACCAGGTTTGAGGTCACGTGACACAGATAGCACACACGATACCAGGTTCCGGGTCACGTGACACAGATAGCACACACGATATCAGGTTCCGGGTCACGTGACACAGATAGCACACACGATACCAGGTTTGAGGTTCGTGGAGGCCGGAGAGGGTGTTGTTATGTTCCATGTTATGTTTATTTAAGGGTACAATCAAATACAATAAGACTAGATATGATATGGAAATATCGAGCCAATCTCCATATTTAAGTTGTCACTCCAGTAGAAAATTAGTAGAAACTGTATTAGTTATTTTTCTTTCATTGAACTTACAGTCACCTGCTTTTGGACTAAAATCGAGCTGAAGGGCTTCTTACTGGGTCGCTAGTCTTACTTAAAATCCAGAGAATTCCCTTTGTACAATGTCTGTACGACCGCCCACGTGCAAATGAAACGAAAAAATATGAACTTGCGTTCAGTTGCGTTGTAACCAGGGTAACGAGGGTTATTACACACACGTGCACGTGCAATGATTATTTTAACGTAATTTTGGTTGGGTTTGTTGATATTACGCTGTGTTTAGTGCAAGCAACATGTCTAGGTTTTTTCTACTATGTCGAGGCGGAAAAGGTGCAGAAGACCACCTACTCCACGATCTGATACAATACAATACTTTGAGAGGGGCCACGACTTATCCTAGCCCCATTTCAGCACAAATTAATCTCTAGTTTAGGAGGTATTATCCTGATGAACTGCTAGTTTAAGCCAGCCAAGTGCTGATTTAACTCTACCTAAAAGCCAGCCAAGTGCTGATACAGATATACTTTGGCACCACGCCACTGTTAGATTTGGCTGGAGTTGGATTCGTTCCAGCACTTTCTTTGTCTCAGTGATTATACCCCAGGGTATTATACTGGTATGCTACTGATCCCGTACCTGAAACATTCCCTGTACACCACTACACAGGTGTAATGAGATCATTATCTTCAGCCGGTACTGCTACTGCTGAATGTGTCATATGACCGTTACTGGTACTAACCGTCCGGTGTCCAGCCGGTCGCGGTACTACTACTAACCGTGCAGCATTCAACTGAATTTTGTCCTGCTTTTGTACTGCAATTATCTGGCATTATGTACAGCAATTAACCACTATTATAAGCTCAAATACTTCATCTAGCTACTGTTTGCAGCGTGACCTGAATATCGTTTTGTAGAGCGTGTCTGAGTTCTTTGAGTATACTAGTATGCTACTGATCCTGTGTCTGAAACATGTCCTGTACATGCCTGAACATGCCCTGAATATGCTTGAAACATGTCCTGTACATGCCCTGAACATGTCCTGTACATGCCCTGAACATGCCCTGAATATGCCTGAAACATGTCCTGTACATGCCTGAACATGCCCTGAATATGCTTGAAACATGTCCTATACATGCCTGAACATGCCCTGAATATGCTTGAAACATGTCCTGTACATGCCTGAACATGCCCTGAATATGCTTGAAACATGTCTTGTACATGCCTGAACATGCCCTGAATATGCCTGAAACATGTCCTGTACATGCCCTGAACATGCCCTGAATGTGCCTGAAACATGTCCTGTACATGCCCTGAACATGCCCTGAATATGCCTGAAACATGTCCTGTACATGCCTGAACATACCCTGAATATGCCTGAAACATGTCCTGTACACCACTATAACACAGGTGTAATAACATCATTATCTTCAAATACTTCATCTAGCTACTACTGTTTGCAACGTGACCCGAATCTTTTGTAGAGCGTGTCTGAGTAGTACTAGGTGTAAGGAAACGTAAGGAACATTTACAAACTTATTCGCAGCTCCACTAACTTTGTAACTACTAACTTTGACGAGTTACTGGCCTCACAACTTGTGTCTCACCACATTATGCACTTATTGTAGAAAAGTAGAAACTACTAGTTCTTTGAAATCGTTATATAGTAACCAGCTGGTGCTGGTGCTCAGTATTTGATTTATTCTTTGATCTACATTCTGTTTATGGTGTTAGCAGAACTTTGAGAACCTTTCATGTTGGTCAATGATTCTCTGTAATTTATTCTACGCTATGCTCAGTTCTGATTTGCATGACAACTGTTTATTGAAAACCTGGATCATTCACTGTGTATTATGTGCACTTATATTATCCTCTGGGCGTGGCGATCCGGTGCTCTACTGAAGAACTGATATTATGTATCATGTAGTATGTTGCTTCCCTTTATTTGTATAAACTATCTTAACTGTGGCGAGGCGGTGCTCTACTGAAGAACTGACATTATTTATCATGTAGTATGTTGCTTCCCTTTATTTGTATTTATATAAATAAATATTTATATTTATATAAATAAACTATCTAAACTGTGGCGAGGCGGTGCTCTACTGAAGAACTGATATTATGTATCATGTAGTATGTTGCTTCCCTTTATTTATATAAACTATCTTAACTGTAGCGAGGCGGTGCTCTACTGAAGAACTGACATTATTTATCATGTAGTATGTTGCTTCCCTTTATTTGTATTTATATAAATAAATATTTATATTTATATAAATAAACTATCTAAACTGTGGCGAGGCGGTGCTCTACTGAAGAACTGATATTATGTATCATGTAGTATGTTGCTTCCCTTTATTTATATAAACTATCTTAACTGTAGCGAGGCGGTGCTCTACTGAAGAACTGACATTATTTATCATGTAGTATGTTGCTTCCCTTTATTTGTATTTATATAAATAAATATTTATATTTATATAAATAAACTATCTAAACTGTGGCGAGGCGGTGCTCTACTGAAGAACTGATATTATGTATCATGTAGTATGTTGCTTCCCTTTATTTATATAAACTATCTTAACTGTGCGAGGCGGTGCTCTACTGAAGAACTGACATTATTTATCATGTAGTATGTTGCTTCCCTTTATTTGTATTTATATAAATAAATATTTATATTTATATAAATAAACTATCTAAACTGTGGCGAGGCGGTGCTCTACTGAAGAACTGATATTATGTATCATGTAGTATGTTGCTTCCCTTTATTTATATAAACTATCTTAACTGTAGCGAGGCGGTGCTCTACTGAAGAACTGACATTATTTATCATGTAGTATGTTGCTTCCCTTTATTTGTATTTATATAAATAAATATTTATATTTATATAAATAAACTATCTAAACTGTGGCGAGGCGGTGCTCTACTGAAGAACTGATATTATGTATCATGTAGTATGTTGCTTCCCTTTATTTGTATAAACTATCTTAACTGTGGCGAGGCGGTGCTCTACTGAAGAACTGACATTATTTATCATGTAGTATGTTGCTTCCCTTTATTTGTATTTATATAAATAAATATTTATATTTATATAAATAAACTATCTAAACTGTGGCGAGGCGGTGCTCTACTGAAGAACTGATATTATGTATCATGTAGTATGTTGCTTCCCTTTATTTATATAAACTATCTTAACTGTAGCGAGGCGGTGCTCTACTGAAGAACTGACATTATTTATCATGTAGTATGTTGCTTCCCTTTATTTGTATTTATATAAATAAATATTTATATTTATATAAATAAACTATCTAAACTGTGGCGAGGCGGTGCTCTACTGAAGAACTGATATTATGTATCATGTAGTATGTTGCTTCCCTTTATTTATATAAACTATCTTAACTGTAGCGAGGCGGTGCTCTACTGAAGAACTGACATTATTTATCATGTAGTATGTTGCTTCCCTTTATTTGTATTTATATAAATAAATATTTATATTTATATAAATAAACTATCTAAACTGTGGCGAGGCGGTGCTCTACTGAAGAACTGATATCATGTATCATGTAGTATGTTGCTTCCCTTTTCCTATAAACTATCTAACATGAGGTATCTCTCCTATTCCGTGTATTGAGTACACCTTGTTACTACTGAATGTGGCTGGTATGGTCGTGTATTCCAAATGTGTACACTGTATAATAGTCATTACATTTCTCTTGCTCTTGTTCTCTTGGTTTGGCGGGATGTTTCCAGTAATTCCTGTGATTGTCTGCCACATGTAAACTACATGTAAACATATAACATGAACATTTACCGTTCATTCTCTCTCACAATACTCTCAGACAATGTCTCGTGACGGTTGAATATGTCACGTGACTGGTGAATGTGGCACGTGACATCGTGACTGGTCTAACATACAAATCACTGCATCGCTGACAGTTCACGGCTTTGTTATCTTACTAGCGTGTGGTTATGAATTAGATTTATATCAAATTTCGCTTTCAGCTTACTTTTTTATGGGTTCTAATTATAACTTCTGGATAATACTGGTTTGGTAATATGACTGTATGAGGTTTGATATTAAGTTATTTAATAACTCCAGTAACCCGAATAACCGGTTCTCAAATCTCAAGTTAAGACGTTTTGAAAGTCACACTTTTTTTCTGACAGTCCAACCAAAAATCACACACTGAGTACGTGTCTTTTCGTTATCATTTCTTTTCGTTATCATTACTGTAATTACATTGAAAGATTGGATTTGAGAGTTATCTTAACTTTTAAAAGTTGGGCGTGATTTTTTAACGTCAGTTATTCTTGATTTTTCTAGAGTAGCGTACATCAGATTGTCAAAACAAGTTATGTTCTTCAAATCAAACTCAACATTTCATTAAAAGTAATACTAACTTATTATTGAAGGCAATCCTTAGTCATTACTTACATCTCTCGTTACAGCTGAATTCTTGCTGTATTTCCGTAGAAAACAAGATTTGGTATTATCAGCAGACATAATTCATAATACTTTGATCAGATAGTCCATCTAGAAGCTGTTTATCAGTAAGCTGTATTAATATTACCACTGGAATTATCTGGAACCACTGTACTGCACACAAAGAAAACATCTTTGCCCGGTGATATATCACGTGACAGTCCCGATCCACAGTATAATGTTTCCAGGAATTCTATGTCAGGTGCACTGTGCTCACGTGAGACTAGATGGTCACGTGGGGCGTGGGCCGAGCAGAGCCCTTTCCTCCCATATTTAACTTAACTGTTTAATCTCCAGAAAGAAGCTCCATGGATTTACCAATGAGTTAATCCTTTAGAAGTGAATTTTAAAATCCTACCATAAGTCTCGGACATCATACATAATTAGATCTGCAGAAAATAACATAAATTCCATTGTGCAGGCTGAGGTTGCATAATGCCGAAAATAGTTAAAGGATGTAATTTTGGAGGATTTATTTTCGGAGGATCTATTTTTGGATTTGATATGATATTAGGTACGTCCGCCAATACTTATGATCTTTAATATTCATTCCTTCAGCGTCAAAAAAGATGTCTCTCGTAGAGTCGTAGAGGGAGAGACTGTTTCTATAGCAAATATTAGAGGCTGTCTCTCGTAGAGTCGTAGAGGGAGAGACTGTTTCTATAGCAAATATTAGAGGCTGTCTCTAATAGAGTCGTAGAGGGAGAGACTGGTTATATAGCAAATATTAGAGGCTGTCTCTAGTAGAGTCGTAGAGGGAGAGACTGGTTCCATAGCAAATATTAGAGGCTGTCTCTAGTAGAGTCGTAGAGGGAGAGACTGTTTCGATAGCAAATATTAGAGGCTGTCTCTAGTAGAGTCGTAGAGGGAGAGACTGGTTCTATAGCAAATATTAGAGGCTGTCTCTAGTAGAGTCGTAGAGAGAGAGACTGGTTCCATAGCAAATATTAGAGGCTGTCTCTAATAGAGTCGTAGAGGGAGAGACTGGTTCTATAGCAAATATTAGAATCTGTCTCTAGTAGAGTCGTAGAGGGAGAGACTGGTTCTATAGCAAATATTAGAGGCTGTCTCTAATAGAGTCGTAGAGGGAGAGACTGGTTCTATAGCAAATATTAGAGGCTGTCTCTAATAGAGTCGTAGAGGGAGAGACTGGTTCTATAGCAAATATTAGAGGCTGTCTCTAGTAGAGTCGTAGAGGGAGAGACTGGTTCTATAGCAAATATTAGAGGCTGTCTCTCGTGGAGTCGTAGAGGGAGAGACTGGTTCTATAGCAAATATTAGAGGCTGTCTCTAGTAGAGTCGTAGAGGGAGAGACTGGTTCTATAGCAAATATTAGAGGCTGTCTCTCGTGGAGTCGTAGAGGGAGAGACTGGTTCTATAGCAAATATTAGAGGCTGTCTCTAGTAGAGTCGTAGAGGGAGAGACTGGTTCTATAGCAAATATTAGAGGCTGTCTCTAGTAGAGTCGTAGAGGGAGAGACTGGTTCTATAGCAAATATTAGAGGCTGTCTCTAGTAGAGTCGTAGAGGGAGAGACTGGTTCTATAGCAAATATTAGAGGCTGTCTCTAGTAGAGTCGTAGAGGGAGAGACTGGTTCTATAGCAAATATTAGAGGCTGTCTCTAGTAGAGTCGTAGAGGGAGAGACTGGTTCTATAGCAAATATTAGAGGCTGTCTCTAGTAGAGTCGTAGAGGGAGAGACTGGTTCTATAGCAAATATTAGAGGCTGTCTCTAGTAGAGTCGTAGAGGGAGAGACTGGTTCTATAGCAAATATTAGAGGCTGTCTCTAGTAGAGTCGTAGAGGGAGAGACTGGTTCTATAGCAAATATTAGAGGCTGTCTCTAGTGGAGTCGTAGAGGGAGAGACTGGTTCTATAGCAAATATTAGAGGCTGTCTCTAGTAGAGTCGTAGAGGGAGAGACTGGTTCTATAGCAAATATTAGAGGCTGTCTCTAGTAGAGTCGTAGAGGGAGAGACTGGTTCTATAGCAAATATTAGAGGCTGTCTCTAGTAGAGTCGTAGAGGGAGAGACTGGTTCTATAGCAAATATTAGAGGCTGTCTCTAGTAGAGTCGTAGAGGGAGAGACTGGTTCTATAGCAAATATTAGAGGCTGTCTCTAGTAGAGTCGTAGAGGGAGAGACTGGTTCTATAGCAAATATTAGAGGCTGTCTCTAGTAGAGTCGTAGAGGGAGAGACTGGTTCTATAGCAAATATTAGAGGCTGTCTCTAGTAGAGTCGTAGAGGGAGAGACTGGTTCTATAGCAAATATTAGAGGCTGTCTCTAGTAGAGTCGTAGAGGGAGAGACTGGTTCTATAGCAAATATTAGAGGCTGTCTCTAGTAGAGTCGTAGAGGGAGAGACTGGTTCTATAGCAAATATTAGAGGCTGTCTCTAGTAGAGTCGTAGAGGGAGAGACTGGTTCTATAGCAAATATTAGAGGCTGTCTCTAGTAGAGTAGTAGAGGGAGAGACTGGTTCTATAGCAAATATTAGAGGCTGTCTCTAGTAGAGTCGTAGAGGGAGAGACTGGTTCTATAGCAAATATTAGAGGCTGTCTCTCGTGGAGTCGTAGAGGGAGAGACTGGTTCTATAGCAAATATTAGAGGCTGTCTCTAGTAGAGTCGTAGAGGGAGAGACTGGTTCCATAGCAAATATTAGAGGCTGTCTCTAGTAGAGTCGTAGAGGGAGAGACTGGTTCTATAGCAAATATTAGAGGCTGTCTCTCGTGGAGTCGTAGAGGGAGAGACTTGTTCTATAGCAAATATTAGAGGCTGTCTCTAGTAGAGTCGTAGAGGGAGAGACTGGTTCTATAGCAAATATTAGAGGCTGTCTCTCGTAGAGTCGTAGAGGGAGAGACTGGTTCTATAGCAAATATTAGAGGCTGTCTCTAGTAGAGTCGTAGAGAGAGAGACTGGTTCTATAGCAAATATTAGAGGCTGTCTCTAGTAGATTCGTAGAGGGAGAGACTGGTTCTATAGCAAATATTAGAGGCTATCTCTAGTAGATTCGTAGAGGGAGAGACTGGTTCTATAGCAAATATTAGAGGCTGTCTCTCGTAGAGTCGTAGAGGGAGAGACTGGTTCTATAGCAAATATTAGAGGCTGTCTCTAGTAGAGTCGTAGAGGGAGAGACTGGTTCTATAACAAATATTAGAGGCTGTCTCTAGTAGAGTCGTAGAGGGAGAGACTGGTTCTATAGCAAATATTAGAGGCTGTCTCTAGTAGAGTCGTAGAGGGAGAGACTGGTTCTATAGCAAATATTAGAGGCTGTCTCTAATAGAGTCGTAGAGGGAGAGACTGGTTCTATAGCAAATATTAGAGGCTGTCTCTCGTGGAGTCGTAGAGGGAGAGACTGGTTCTATAGCAAATATTAGAGGCTGTCTCTAGTAGAGTCGTAGAGGGAGAGACTGGTTCTATAGCAAATATTAGAGGCTGTCTCTAGTAGAGTCGTAGAGGGAGAGACTGGTTCTATAGCAAATATTAGAGGCTGTCTCTCGTGGAGTCGTAGAGGGAGAGACTTGTTCTATAGCAAATATTAGAGGCTGTCTCTAGTAGAGTCGTAGAGGGAGAGACTGGTTCTATAGCAAATATTAGAGGCTGTCTCTCGTAGAGTCGTAGAGGGAGAGACTGGTTCTATAGCAAATATTAGAGGCTGTCTCTAGTAGAGTCGTAGAGAGAGAGACTGGTTCTATAGCAAATATTAGAGGCTGTCTCTAGTAGATTCGTAGAGGGAGAGACTGGTTCTATAGCAAATATTAGAGGCTATCTCTAGTAGATTCGTAGAGGGAGAGACTGGTTCTATAGCAAATATTAGAGGCTGTCTCTCGTAGAGTCGTAGAGGGAGAGACTGGTTCTATAGCAAATATTAGAGGCTGTCTCTAGTAGAGTCGTAGAGGGAGAGACTGGTTCTATAGCAAATATTAGAGGCTGTCTCAGCTCTAGTAGAGTCGTAGAGGGAGAGACTGGTTCCATAGCAAATATTAGAGGCTGTCTCTAGTAGAGTCGTAGAGGGAGAGACTGGTTCTATAGCAAATATTAGAGGCTGTCTCTAGTAGAGTCGTAGAGGAAGAGACTGGTTCTATAGCAAATATTAGAGGCTGTCTCTAATAAAGTCGTAGAGGGAGAGACTGGTTCTATAACAAATATTAGAGGCTGTCTCTAGTAGAGTCGTAGAGGGAGAGACTGGTTCTATAACAAATATTAGAGGCTGTCTCTAGTAGAGTCGTAGAGGGAGAGACTGGTTCTATAGCAAATATTAGAGGCTGTCTCTCGTGGAGTCGTAGAGGGAGAGACTGGTTCTATAGCAAATATTAGAGGCTGTCTCTAGTAGAGTCGTAGAGGGAGAGACTGGTTCTATAGCAAATATTAGAGGCTGTCTCTAGTAGAGTCGTAGAGGGAGAGACTGGTTCTATAGCAAATATTAGAGGCTGTCTCTCGTGGAGTCGTAGAGGGAGAGACTGGTTCTATAGCAAATATTAGAGGCTGTCTCTAGTAGAGTCGTAGAGGGAGAGACTGTTTCTATAGCAAATATTAGAGGCTGTCTCCGCTGATGTATAGCAAATATATAGCAAATATTAGAGGTGGTAAAACAGTTAGTTACTTATCTTTTGGGGTTGACCTTTTCCACTGCCTGCAATCCAGTACTTTATGTCACATAATATGTATGTTAAGTTTTAGTGATAAAGAGTTATCATGGTGACTAGTCACATGTTAAATATTATCAAGTCTTATAATGTTATATCTTAGTCGTGCGTGTTAAATATTATCTAGTCTTATATCTTAATCACGTGTGTCAGGTATTAATAAGTCTTATATTTGATTACCAAGACGTTTGAATTTAATACAATTTCCTTGGTAATTGGTAGGTGTTATACACTGTAAGATAAGAGCTAGTGGTACTGGACACTGGTACATTCCGTGATTACATTATACAACTTCATGATTTATATCAGGTCATATCTCTACCAAAATGAGGTGATTTCAGCTGGGTTATATTTCTTGGAAATATTTTATATTTGATCATTAGAATCTACTACATGATATATATTATATATAATATACGCACTTTGAGAGTACTGTGTTACTGAAACAATAATTCTTAGAAAACGCTCACTGTTCCCCTAACAATAAGCTCCTGCTTGAGCACAGATAGTATATAATAGTGAAAACATGGGTTACATGGGTTTTTCAGATTGCAGATGCCTGTTTCTGCTTCATTGCATACTAACAGAATATAATAGAACCAATAATAAACCAGCCACTGGGTCACACCTCCGTTGTATAATATTATAACACACATCAATAACAGCTGTGGTCTGACTGCAAATCTGATTTCTTCCAGTTCAGATACGTTTCTTATCAAATCAAATTATCCTTATCTTTTGAGACCTCATAGTAATGAGACTGCATGCCCAAAGTCCTGCCCCGCCCCCCGCCCTGGGGCCTAAAATAAACCTAACTTCTTAGAATTTAGCTCATTAATTTCTCAAACATGGAAGGAGTACTTTCAGAAATATTTGTCTGGCTACGAATCTAAAAATATTATCATATCATGTTTAAAGAATTATAGCCTGAGATTAGATTAAAGTAGCATCGTTCTGAGACCAGCGTTCGGTATTACAGTTCACAGTCGCGAAATCTTGTTAAGAATATTAAGTTAAGGTTTTATTCTGGAGGGTTCGTGTGTCACAAGGGTATATATTTGATGAATGTCATGTGACCTCGCCGAGGCCTATATATTATTGAACCGCGAGGTTAAGTTTTGTAAATCGAGCAATCATGTGCCTTGCTTCTCTCTCTCTCTCTCCAATCTGATGTCATGTGAAAAACGCTAGTTGCAAATTCAATATCTTCTTGATGGAATTTTTGATGAAATTTTAAAGTTATTTGTGCTAGCCACGTGAACTTTTGAGATGACGTGCTGTAACTTGGCCTTGTGATGGATGCTAGATAACAAACCTAGAAGTAGAGGGGGTAGTTTAAAGTTTTAAAGATAACAAGGTTTCGTTTCTAAACTCATGTTCTCTTTTCCTGTCAACATTTTTCTTCAAGTGTCACTGTTTCATACGGGCAGGAATTTAGTGTTATTTAGTTATTTCCTTGCTCCCTTTATTTAACCTACCTACCCTTCCCCAGAATAGTCACAAGAAATATAACCTACAGTTGCCCCTTCGTTATATAAGAGTAGTGAAATTGTTATTTTTTAGCGTCGTATCCTCACAGGACTCTCGCAAGTCGCAGGACTCTCTAAATTTGGTTTGATGTCGATTTGACCAAATATTCTCCTGCTACGTTATTATGTGATCACTTTTATTCATCTTAACAGCTTGTGTTCTTAAGAACCGCAATATTGAGTTGAGTTGACTGATGGGATCTGACGACAAATCGATCTTATCGAGGGTACATATCTATGTGGTTTGTTTGCTATTCAGTTGTTGTATTCTCCGCCTTTATAGAGGGACCCATCACTAGTGTGTTGGGTATTTTTGGATTTTTTAAGATGATTGCTGTTTGTAGGTTACTCTTTAAAACATTGCGAAACAAATAACGGCTTGATCGTTTATCGAGATCTTCCATTTCGACACGTAGAAACTGTTTCGCCATTCTCCCTATCAAAGAGGGCAACGTTTTTTTTCATTTTCTCATAGACTGACTCAATTAAAATAAGCGAGAAGGCTAAAAATTTACATGAAAATGGTTCTAACTTTTCACTATTTCTGCCATATTTTGCATCATTTCGGTTATTTCAATTTTTAGTTTTCAATTCAGTCTTTATTCACGTTCTCTAAATAAACCCACGCGTACATCAATACATTCGGTAACAACTTCTGAAATTCTTATAAAATAGATATTAAAACTTACTGCTCTATAATTATGTAACATTCTAACAAACCACTATACCAGCTACAGATAGGATGTGTAAGGAAGGACCGGTCGTACCGGAGAGTTCCTCAGATGACAACTCAGTAGATTACATTCCAGATGTGCATGAGAAGGAGGTCGATGATCAGCCAGAAGAGAGCAGCAAGGTAATTGGGATTTAATTAGATAATTAGTTAATTAGATAATTGAGGTATAATTTGGGGATGATTTCCAATTCTGGTGCATCAAATTTCATGAAAAATTCTAATATGGATCGAAAATTAATCCATTCATGTTAAGAGGCGCATAAATAAACAATAACATGGGTATTTTTACGGATAATGTTTGCATATTTCAGAGATTTAAACAATATTTACATAATATTTCAGAGATTTAAACAATATTTACATAATATTTTAGAGATAACAATGTTTACATTATATTTCCAAGATAACAATGTTTACATTATATTTCCAAGATAACAATGTTTACATATTTCAGGAGTTCAAATCGGAGATTGTTTGGTTCAACGTGTATAATATGAGTGTGCTCCATCTCCTCGGCCTAATCGGCTTCTATAATGTTAGTTAATACTTCCCTGTACTAATGCACTAATCACTTATTACTTCCCTAATTACTGATATCATATTAACAGATCAATACATTATGTGTGCTGAATTTTGACAGTTGCTACAAGTTACTCAACGTTAGCTAGTTGACACTAAAAACTGTTACTTGACTGTAACACATGATTGTAAGACTCCCACTATGTGGCGAGTGGAAATATTTTAGTTATTAAAACAATTCACACACATTCTTTACTAGTCTCCTTAATCCGTCCGGTACATTTTAGCGTGATAATTTCAGTTGGAAACTGTTCAGTATGATGCTTATATTCTTATATTTACCGGATCCCAGTTCATTCCGTAGATTCACAATCATTCCGTATTCAGAACAAAATGTCAATAACAGGGATAACATCAACTTTTTAACGGTAGCAGATTAGACTGTTGATCGTGAATATAATCATTTGTCTAGGATGGAAAAGTTAAGGGCTGCTAGGACCCTTTTAAGCGCTCTCTGCTGTAGTTAAATAATTATACGTTTATCGTCCCGAAAAATGGGGGTAAAAAAAATTTAATACCTGTCCTAAAAGTTATCATCATGAATATGGTAATCATTGGTAATCATTGAATTTGAGGGTAATTTCGTATAATAATTATCTCTCAATTAGCTGAGCTCAGTGCTCCATTAATTTCTTATTAATCTGCCTGGAAATAGACTAATCTTATGCACATTAATTAAACATGTTTAGTGCAGTGTTTGTACGCTACGCATTAATATCAATTAAATAAATTACAGTGGAATTTTTACAGAGTCAGGATAAATGTCGCCACGTATCTACAACATTAAATATTTTAAATTTAGTCTACTTTAGTCTACAAATATCTAAACACTTGAGCTGTGTTGTTAGTTTTTAGAAACAATCAAAGTAATGCTAGTTATTTTAGAGTTATGTTAGTAGTCTGGCTAATCGTTTTCATAGTATTCTGTACCTTTATATCACGGCTGTATAAAGACTATGTAAATCCTGAGAAGGACGCAACTTCAGTTTCTATTGTGTAGAATATTTCATCAGCTGAACTAGTAACTAGTAAGCTAGTAATTACCTTGATGGTAATTAGTTAATTAGACTGATTAACTGATTACCGTATCAATTAACTTGATGCGTTTACTTTTATTTTGATACGCTCTCATCTATCCTGATTCCTGGGTGATCATCACTACTTGCCATTCATTTCAAAATAGCGGCATTTTTCTGGTTAAGAGATTTTAGGTGAATACAGTGGGGTGGTTCATCCCTCACTGCTTTAATAATGAATCATAAAATGAATCACCTGGCAAAAATGTCCCGAACTCATGATACCCACGTGATTACCACAGTCCTAAGCTGGTATTGTCTTATTATGTATTCAGTACTAATACCACCTATTTAGTACTAACACCACCTATTTAGTACTAATACCACCTATTTAGTACTAACACCACCTCTTTCAGTCCCTATTTTACGCCTCGTGGCCGACCCTGATATTTTCCTGGTTCCTGTATCTCTTCGGAGGGTTGGGGATAACCGCTGGGGCTCACAGACTTTGGGCCCACAAATCTTACAAAGCTAGACCATTACTTAGAGGTGAGTGGTTAAATTGCGACTAACAACAGATTTGATCGTACGATTTAAAAAAACCATCGCTCTATGGCTTGTTATCCTCTGTCATTGACATTATCGTGTTTTCAAATGCTGTTAAAATACCAGGCTTTCTAATCGTTCCAAAAAACCAGGTTTTCTAATGCTGTGTCAGACTCTTGCTGGACAAGATGACCTCTACAAATGGAGCAGAGACCACAGAGTACACCACAAATGGAGTGAAACCCATGCTGATCCTTATAACGCTAATAGAGGTCAGTTTACTATTATATAACGCTAATAGAGGTCATTTTACTATTATAATTATTTGGTTTGGCGGTGTGATGATAATTAAATGTCAAGGAATAAGTTGTGGGTTCGAAACTCAGTTTTAAAATTTACCAAGAAAGTAGAAACAGTGCTGTTTAGTTTAAAAATTCCTCCCTTTCAGGTATGTTCTTCTCTCATGTTGGCTGGCTGCTAGTGAAGAAACACCCTGATGTCATGAAGTACGGAAACAAGCTGAACTTTGATGACATTCTCTCCGATCCTATCGTTCAGTTCCAGCGCAAGTAAGCAGTTTAAATAACCTTATCTTATCACTATTATCTTAGAGCTCAGGATATAACCTTATCTTATCTTATCACTGTTATCTTAGAGCTCAGGATATAACCTGTAGACTTATCTTATCACTGTTATCTTAGAGCTCAGGATAGTGTGTTTCTACAGAGTAATAGTGGGTTGTGATGGGTTAAACCAGCTTAAATATATCTCGTAATATTGTAATGACGTTGTAGGAACTTTTAGAACTAGTCCTAATTTGTTGTCTCCAATTTGCTAATTACTCAAATTAGCTAATTACACCTCTCTCTTCCAGGTACTATCAGCCCCTATTCTGGAGTGTCTGCGCTCTGATGCCCACACTAGTCCCTTATTTCGGATGGGGTGAGAACGCATTTGTTGCGTTCACCGTGGCTGGAACTGCACGATACGTCTTCACCCTGCACATGACCTGGTTGGTAAACTCGCTGGCTCACTACTACGGTATCAGACCCTACGACAGTGGTATCAACCCTGCAGAGAACAGACTGGTATCACTCGGCGCTATCGGTGAGGGGTTCCACAACTTCCACCACTCCTTCCCATTCGATTACCAGTCCAGTGAGATGGGATACAGTCTCAATATCACCACCATGTTCATTGATCTCATGTACATGTTGGGGCAAGCCTACGATCTGCGCACCGTCAGCAAGTCTGTTATTGCAGGCAAGAAGGAGAGAACGGGTGACGCCTCCGGAGTTGGCAGGTACTTCAAACCTACCTACGGGAAAGCTCAGTGACTGTACAGGGATATAGGTGGTCGGGTACGGTCACCATTCGGCCTCTAACCGGCCTCCATCTCACCACTGTATTGGTATCATGGTGGCCGCCAATTAGTGGTCACGTGGAGGAAGTACCTCATCACCACCCAATTAAACCTAAAGGACAGACAGATTTGTAAGACTGGGAGTCAGAGTTTTACTTGTCACACACACCACAGATTCACACAACCACAAGACCCTCAATGATTATGTATATGATCTGTGCTTGTTGCTTATTTAATTTTTGTTATTAAATAATATATCTGTTTTTATATTTGTTGTACTAATTCTTATTAATTTTTGAATTATGTGCGCTCTTTTATGCTGAGTGTTATAATGATCCTCAGTGATCGAATCTTGCTGAATAATTGCTTAGTTAGATAATTAATTAATTAGTTAATTAGTTAATCAGCTGATCAAATTCTCATTGTTGTGAGATGCGGCCCATTAATTAAATCTCTCTGTTCCAGAGCTTTTGCAGTATAGAAGGTATAAGTAACATAATTGTTATCTTTGGTCTAAATAACTTTTTCCTCAATGCCGAGTTTGCCTAAAAATAACGTCTCAAACAATACTTCAACTTTAAAGAAGCATGAAGTTGTGGTCACCGTATATACTAGATGTCAAGTAATTCCTGGAGCGCTTCAATCGGTAACCCGGTTGCCCCCATAGGGTATGGATAGTCCGTGTCCGAATTTGCCCGTAGCTTCCCGTCTCAGGAAAGAAATGTGTAGAAAAGTCAGTGTAGAAGATGGCAGTTTGAGAATGTCCTAAGCTAGATATCACAAGCAGTCAATCCAGAACTGCCATAAAAGATATAATCTTGCAAAAGAGAAGAAAAACTAACAAAAACGATCCTGGTATCAATATAATGCTAATTTTTCGTAGCTAGATATCCGTTTTATCTTTCTTCAAAAGTTTATAATCAGAGCACTTGTCTGTCTACCTTAATCCCAGTTACTATGAGATACTGACTACTGAGTGGTCTTAGAGTGGTCCGGCGTGTTTGTTACAATGAGATACTGACTACTGAGTGATTTTAGAGTGGTCCGGCGTGTTTGTTACAAAGAGATACTGACTACTGAGTGGTTTTAGAGTGGTCCGGCGTGTTTGTTACTATGAGATACTGACTACTGAGTGGTTTTAGAGTGGTCCGGCGTGTTTGTTACAATGAGATACTGACTACTGAGTGATTTTAGAGTGGTCCGGCGTGTTTGTTACAAAGAGATACTGACTACTGAGTGGTTTTAGAGTGGTCCGGCGTGTTTGTTACAATGAGATACTGACTACTGAGTGATTTTAGAGTGGTCCGGCGTGTTTGTTACAAAGAGATACTGACTACTGAGTGGTTTTAGAGTGGTCCGGCGTGTTTGTTACTATGAGATACTGACTACTGAGTGGTTTTAGAGTGGTCCGGCGTGTTTGTTACTATGAGATACTGACTACTGAGTGGTTTTAGAGTGGTCCGGCGTGTTTGTTACTATGAGATACTGACTACTGAGTGGTTTTAGAGTGGTCCGGCGTGTTTGTTACTATGAGATACTGACTACTGAGTGGTTTTAGAGTGGTCCGGCGTGTTTGTTACTATGAGATACTGACTACTGAGTGGTTTTAGAGTGGTCCGGCGTGTTTGTTACTATGAGATACTGACTACTGAGTGGTTTTAGAGTGGTCCGGCGTGTTTGTTACTATGAGATACTGACTACTGAGTGGTTTTAGAGTGGTCCGGCGTGTTTGTTACTATGAGATACTGACTACTGAGTGGTTTTAGAGTGGTCCGGCGTGTTTGTTACTATGAGATACTGACTACTGAGTGGTTTTAGAGTGGTCCGGCGTGTTTGTTACTATGAGATACTGACTACTGAGTGGTTTTAGAGTGGTCCGGCGTGTTTGTTACTATGAGATACTGACTACTGAGTGGTTTTAGAGTGGTCCGGCGTGTTTGTTACTATGAGATACTGACTACTGAGTGGTTTTAGAGTGGTCCGGCGTGTTTGTTACTATGAGATACTGACTACTGAGTGGTTTTAGAGTGGTCCGGCGTGTTTGTTACTATGAGATACTGACTACTGAGTGGTTTTAGAGTGGTCCGGCGTGTTTGTTACTATGAGATACTGACTACTGAGTGGTTTTAGAGTGGTCCGGCGTGTTTGTTACTATGAGATACTGACTACTGAGTGGTTTTAGAGTGGTCCGGCGTGTTTGTTACTATGAGATACTGACTACTGAGTGGTTTTAGAGTGGTCCGGCGTGTTTGTTACTATGAGATACTGACTACTGAGTGGTTTTAGAGTGGTCCGCCGTGTTTGTTTAGTGTGAAAGATGGGATTAGTCACCACGACGCTAAACGACGCTAAACGACGCTAAACGCTAAATCAACAATGATATAATATCGTAAAGTGAACAATTTCCAAATCGTTCTAGGGTAATGCTTGTTATAGATACACGGTATGATGCAATGATTCAAACAGAATAGTTTTGAGTGGTTCTTAATTTTACATCAAACTATTGAACCACTACAATATCACTCTGCTCATCACATCAGGATTTGTCGTAAATACTGAGAATTTTGATGCAATTACACTTACTCGACATAAAATTTTGATCGAATTATTGGTCAATTAATTTACTTATTAATCACTTAAATCTCAAACAGTGATTTTAATTTCGATCTTAAAATAGTTATCGTTATCTTATGACTGAATGTGGTAGGATTTGATACTTTCCATTGCTCGATGATAGCTAGATTAAAAGATCGGGCTGTGTGATTTGTCTCAGCAGAGAGATACTCTGCTTGCATCCTCTGGCTTGCTGAAAAAGAGGTCTACATTTGATTTATGCAGGAACGCGCGTTAATAAATTTGTACAGAATTACGCGCGAGCAATGGATTATATTGGGCCGGGCGCGCGCGCGATATAATAAATTATAAAGTGATTATGATCTGATTAATTATCTTGTGAAGTTAAGGAATTATAAACAGACACTGTGATTAGCTATTTGACTGGCAATGTGTAGGGATGAGACAAATTCTGGAGGATGAGAAGAATTATATTCACCAGGCTCTGCAGTATAATAAGAGGTCCCGAAAAATTACACTAGCGTAATCATTTAGAAACCCCCTCCTTCCCCATCAGTGAGTGACTCACGACTGATGACTGTACGCGTACGTGGTACGCCGTACGTAATATGTGAACGACCCCTTAGGCCTTAGTGAACCATACTGTTCATACACTGGAAATTACGTAATCAAATTTGTTCTACACTGGACGTTCATTCAGGGCTTTCGTTGGTCAATACTGAATCTTTGTCATGTTTCTAAACAGTATGGTTCCAGGTTCACATATTACGTAATCACTGAACCACCGAGGGAGAGGGAGGGGTTTCCAAATAATTATGCTAGTTTAATTTTAACATATGATAACTGAATATGTGAGCGACACCTAAAACTTCATTTGATTGAAATATGCTATGCCTAATGCCTATACTCCTCAATTCAACTTTAGATTTCCATAGCTTTTCATAAACAATAATCTGCAAAATATTACAGACGCAGTTAATTGGAGCATGGCGTCAGATCTAGATCGTGAAATTCACGGGAAATATGCCCTCAAATTCAACGACCAGGAAATATCCAACAATAATCTGCTTATGATATTTAACCCGAATAATAAGTTCGAGATGCTGATGACTTTTAAAGATGATGATGATCAGAAATGCAGAGCTCGCCTCAGCCTGGACGAAACAAATATGAAAAATGAAAGATTTCACCTATGAAAAAGATCGAAGACCGTGCGAAATAAATCCGCCTTATTGGATGCTGCAATTCAGCGCCTCCTTGACAGGCACAAGTATAGTCACGATCTTTTATGAGAATTTCTGGCAATTATTCTTCACACTTACCCATACTGAAATATGTGGCAGTGGATTAGGATTGAAGATTCTTGTTTCTATACAGTTCGATTATTATAGTGAATATCAGCATATCCGTTACACGGCTGGAGCACTCAAATACAATTATCAAGCAGAATTACCAGGTTACAAAAGCCGCATTTAATTTAATTTTACTTATCCGTTAACGCTACTTTTATTGTTTATGTATCAGCAAATAGGCAAATGACCAAGAAGTTGAAACTACAGAACTTAAAATTACAAACAAAATTATCCAGATTAGATGAACATGAACAACTTTTACCCAGAGTGTAGTGTGGATCAGAACCTAATCAGGGTAACAGTAAAATGTAAATACGCCTGTCAATCTTGTCTGCAAGGAAGTTTGTCAACAGGAGGAAACGTTTACATGTGTAACTGTAGGGATGGGATGATCAGAAGAACGAATGCCATTCACGAATGCAGTGGTATGTATAATTTCTGAATTTTTCATATTTCAAGATAATATGTTGATAGCTAACTTTAAATTTCTACCATAATGCAAAATTTCTGTAATTTGGTCTACAAGTAGATTTAATTTATAATGACAACAACAGAAACTGAAAACTAATGAATATCAGTTCAAGAACCTTTAATTTCTAAAACAAAAACAATAAAAACGATAGTACTTTAAAAAGATAAAACATGTGTGATTTCTCAAACTCTTGACTGTCTCCAACCTCACTTCACATCCTCTGTACTTAAACTATCTTAGTTGTATCGATGAGACTTGAAGTTTTTTCATATAATTAAAAGTTATACATACTTACGAATACAATGGATTGACATGATGCGCCTAGTCATGACCTACTCCTAGTGCGAAAGGCTATGTCTAAATAGCTCTTCTGCCCTGGCCTTATTCTCTTGTGAGAAAGATATCTCCTTTTACGATCACTATTTTCAGTACCTAGTGAAGTAGAAGGGGACGATGAGGGGACGATGAGGGGGACGAGAAGGAGACGATTAAGCATGCACATTGCACAGGGGACAACGTGACAGGTAAGAATTCAGATAAAGTGTTCCAAATTTTGTAAAACGGAGTTTTAAAAATTTAGAAGTACCCCGACCGACCCACCCGCCTCCGCCCCCCCCCCCTCCCAGCAGACCCACCAAAAATAGTAACCATATAACTAAGATATCTCCCACTTAAAGAAATGTGCGATTATAATGTATGACGAACGATCAAGGCTGCTAAATTTACCTGACCAAATATGGTGACGACTGGAAATTAATTTTTTGTTCCAGTCCACACACGTTAACACGATTAGAGCATGGTTACATGCAGTACACTAAACATACATTTAAAACTAAATGTAACTAAACTTAACCCTATAAGTATAATTATGACTCATAAATAACCTGGCCCAAAATTTGCAACTATTAACCCTATTTTTGGTGCCACCTTGGTGCCACCTTAGGTAATCTTAAAGTATGTTTTGTGCAAGCGCAGATTGTGCCAATGATGTCGACTCCGGATGACAATGGTACGGAAAAAACTACAAAAAATGGAATACTAATAGTACTTTCTCCATTTTGCTGATGTTAGATTCTATGTTCTGCTGAACAATAAAGTAAACGTTAAGAACGGCCGTACGGTTGTTCACTGCTGAGGAAGACTGAAAATGTCATCACCATCAGCATTGATTCCGACCTATATTATTGTTAATATTGTTAATTTTTGTGGTGAACACTGAACGTTAAATATTTAAATTTCGAATAATCTAATAGTTGCACAATTAAAGAATTTTATGCATATATGGACACGTTCATTTGAGTTTGAGGATATTGGTAAATATAAGTGACCCTATTAAATGGCACAGTGTAGTTGAATTTGTCACACTATGAAATTACATAAACCCTTGATGGTTAGGATAATCGTATCATCCTCTAGGCTAACTTTGTCACATAACGATATCTTAATCAGGTGATAAGATATCGCTTAAATACGGCCGGCACGGAAATGGTTACATTGTCACACTATAAACATGTGACGGAGTAAATATGGACCCCTTGCTGCCGTTTTTGACCAAATTTTTGAGTGTCCAGTTGATTGGATGGGTACATATGACCATTACCTACATATTTGTCGACTTTTTTCGTTAGATGGTGCACTCAGGTTTACTCTGTCACACATTAAAGAAAATATGTGATGAATGTTTATTGTTTAGGGCACCCTGATAAGCAATGCTGAGTAGTGTAGGTTTATTTGATGGCCTGAAAGTGCTGGGAATTGTTATTATATCATATAGTCGTAAGGAATTAAAACACAGAAGGCACAACCAAGTTTACTTTGTCACATAATCTTGATGATATCTGAACATGTGTGAAATTGAACAAATAATGATATACCAGCTTAAACCCCTTATATTACGTACTATGGATCAAACAACACTGCTAGTACCATGCACCAGTCACATGAATAATTATCAGGTGGTAATATGTTAACAGTGTCACAATTAAACTACCACAACATGGTCAAAAATAGGATAATTTCGTCACAAAAAAATTATTATAACTCTGTTAGCTCCTTACCTCCTACCTTGCTGGCAAAATAACTAGTTTATCGAAAATTTTTTGATGATTAAGTTTCATAGTATTCTAATAGAGGTATAGTTCTTCAAAATAGGGGCAAGACATGTTTACTTTGTCACATCAGTTATTATAAGAGTTAGGTAATCGTCATCAGATTAAAAGATATTTTTCGCAGTTTGGATCGATTAATATACCTGTAATAAAGCACCCTATGCCAATTTTAACGTGCACTATCTTGATATTGTTGGGGCAGGGAAAGTTAATTTTGTCACATTTTCAGTGTCATTGACAAATTAATCTAAAATTGTTAAAATTGAGCTCTGATGTTCTGGACAATATTCTTCCAATCGTTTCTGAAAGAATGTTGAATTCTAATAGAGTTATAGATCTTCAAAATAGGGGCAAGACATGTTTACTTTGTCACATCAGTTATTATAAGAGTTAGGTAATCGTCGTCACATTAACATATATTTTGTAGTTTGGATTGATTTATATAGGCAATAAAGCATTCTAGTATGCCAATTTTAACACACTATCTTGATATTGTTGGGGCAGGGAAAGTTAATTTTGTCACATTTTTAGTGACTTTGACAAATTTAACCTAAAATTGTTAAACTTAAGAATGTTGAATTCTAATAGAGGTATAGAATATAGATCTTCAAAATAGGGGCAAGACATGTTCACTTTGTCACATCAGTTATTATAAGAGTTATTATAAGAGACTATTTCATTCTATAATCATTGTTTTTAACCTATTTACGATTTCGTTTAATTTTTTTGTGACAATGTAAACATCAACTGATCTTAACTTGCATCAACTACATTGTCATCATATAAAGTTTTCCCGCCTTTCAAACCAAAATCAAATATAAATAATTCGCCCAAAATTTAAATTTTCATATATTGTGACAGAATTAACCTCATTTCCCAATAACCAAGTGCCTGTATTAGCTAACTATTCAAAACGATATATTTTAGGGCTATGATTGGTAGAGCAACCATCAAATAATGAGTTGAAAGGGTTTTTAGGACACCTCACATTAGAATGGAGGTATGGTATCATGAGTGTGACAAAGTTACCCAAATATTGCCTTGTAACCGTTCGATCCGTGCCCATTAACCAATGTTGTATCATAATTGTAAGATTGACCTAACTTACTATATTTCAGACCAAGGAATGATAATTAGACATCTGCAGTTAACTAAGTCACACAAAATGTGACATTTGAACCATTATAGTGCCTAACAACAATAGATTTTCTTTTTGAGCGGAGCATATGGGAGTATGGGTTACGTGGCTTATGTTCAGAACTTCTGAACATGCTAGGTTAATAGATGTCAAAATTAAGCCACTATCGTCGAAAACGCTATTATTTTTGTTTACCAATATCCTCAAACTCAAATGAACGTGTCCATATAACAACATCATAGCATGTACATATTATTTGAGCCAAATTTGTTAACGTGACTCATATTCAGCATTAAAGCATGGAATTAAATCTGAACGAAAATGAAATTAATGAGTCACGAGAATGCAGGAAGGCCGAAAAATTAAATTTCCGGATAAATTAATCGCTTCTGCCTAAACCATTCTTGCCAATGTAGATATGAACCATGGCTCCACTGGTTACAGCTACTCTATTTTAATCGCCGTTATATCCATCACGTACAATTACAAAAGCGTAATATTGTAATTACTACCTAATTCTCAATTCTCAAATGAGGCGATTTTTAGATTTTAGCTCTTTATTTTGAGTTAACCAGTTTAATTGCCACTCTCCTGAAACTTAATTTGGAGTTGGAAGAATTTAAACGAGAGTGATCAGCGTAATGAAATTGTTGTATAACTCTGTAAGTTACCTGTTGACAGTTTTCAAATCGCGCCTTATCCGTCGGTTTACTTCAATCACAAATATTTGCTTGACTTAAGAATTTAAATTTATGGGCGTACTGCAGGGTTCACAGTAACTTTCGCTTTGAGGTTGCATGGTTGTTGTAGAATTTTATCACGGAGACATTCCGACATAAGTTTAAACTTATACTGTTGCAGACTCGACCTCGCTTTGTTTTTTTATAAACAGGTAAGTACCCAAAACTTATGAAATGGACGATTTTACATCTTCGGAATTTGATCTGACATTCGTTTAAAGTTGAACTGAATGGTTGCATTGATTTTATATTTTGTGCAGTTTCTATCACTATTAATTCATTTCAGATCAGCAATCTGCAGATATAAAGCAATGGAACCTGAACCTCTTACCAGAGTGATAGAAGATACAGAATACCCCACAGTACCAGAAAACAACAAACATCATCTGATTGAATGTAATGACACCGGCCCTGTTATGTGCGAGACAGTTTCAATATCCAGCCACCGACCAGTAATCACCACCCTATCTTCACCTGGGACATCAAATGGAGATATCGTCAAAAACAGTGACGTCACATTCACCAAACGGCCAGAAACACTTGTGTGGACTAACCAGCAACTTAAGAGAAGCAGTGGTACCGGAGCTACCTCAAATCAGTACAGAAAGAAGATAAGCATGATGGAAAGAGATAATATTTCAGAGATTAAGGTAGAGAAAGCCACGGTGACAGAGATACCCTCCCCGGAGAAAGCCACCGTGAAGGAGGTTCCTACTCCAGGTTAGCTCATAATTGTCTGTTTGATTGCCTGTTTTGATAAAAATTGTTGTTATATAGATGTGTACCCTAAAAATATAGTGCACAATTAAATCTGGATCAAGTGGCATTGGCGGTGGATTCTATATTTAACTTTAAGCTTAATTGAACTTTTGAACAATGAAATTTTGAAGGTCCAACTATAAATACTTGCTTCGATCGTTTGCCTGCTAATCCATGTCCATGCCCGTCTGTCTCCTTGTTATATTATTAATATTAAGCATTAAAATCGTGCACAATTAAAACCGTGTAAACCTTTTGTTTGACAGACTTGCCCTTTTTAATTTACCACTCCGATGGGATCTTGAATTGCACAACCGAGTACTTAAACTCTGAATCAACTGGCATTGGATTGGAGGTGGGTTCTGCATTTAAGTTTAATTGAACTTTTAAACAATGGAATTTTGAAGGTCCAACAATAAAATACTTGCTTCGATCGTTTGCCTCTGTAAATTGTGAATCAAGCTGACTAGACAGGAAGCTTGCTAAATATTCGCCCATATCCGTCTGCCTCCCTACGGACCTGTTACGTAATTATCCAATTTATTAACCGTCCGTCCTCCTCCTCATCTGACTATAAGTATTTCAAATGATATCATGTACGTGGCCACGGACCTGCTGGACCTTCCGTCGGTACCTGATTAATATTAGGAGGATTGTCATAGTCAATACTAGTCAATAGTCGTTATTACTGATCATGAAGTTACTTCTAAGTTGAACACATTGACGCGATGACTGCTGAAATAGCCGTTTAGCTCTATTTTCTTATCGTACAGGGGAGACTGAATATTTGGACGAAACCACGTCTCGTATTGGTTGGTACCCCACTGGTACTACTGAAACCAGTAATTGAGTAATGGCCTTCTGACCGGTAGTGGTCTGTTGCCATAACACTGAGGGAGACATTTCCTCCTGCAAGTACGGATAATTGTATCCCAGCCGCGCCACAGGATCAGAGACATTACCTTATTACTCTGTGCAGAAACAGTGTGTCGTTTAAATTGTTATGATGTTAGGACTGCTGCTGCAGAGTGAGCAGTATTTAATATGTGCTGATCATTTTACCATGGTATTTGCAGCATGATCTGTTGATAGTTTTAGACACGATCGTGATTAGTTAATGTTTTATCTAGAAATTTATGATTAGCCAATTAAAGTTAGAGCTATAGCAGACACTCCCAAGTAGATCCAATAAGTAGGAACAGTGTGCACACGTGCGCTACTCTATTGCACGTGCGCTACTTTATTGCACGTGCGCGTATTAGTCCTGCCATTATGCGCATATCCGGGGTAATTTCAGGTCATTATCAAATCTTATTCCAATAATGAGTTAATAAATATTAATATATATGGCCACTGGCCTAGGGATAATTCAGTGACTTTGTCCGTTGCCATACTTGTGTTAATTTTTAGCTACAAGTACCACTGTATTCTTGGGCTAATTTTCAATAGGATTGTTTAAAACCATGATCAATATCTCCCTAATAATTAATGTATAATATTTGTCTGTTCATCTTCATAAAACCACATTTCAATCAGATCAAATGTCGAAAACATGTCGAAAACATCAAAGACCATAAATTTCAAGTTGAATTGCAGTTATTGAGTTGAGCATGTTGATTTAATAACTTAATAGTGAATGGGAAAATTTTGGGCGACTGATACTGATAGTATAGCGATAGGCGAAAATATGACATTAGTCATAGAAGGTTGGTCGGCCATTTTTATGAGCTTTAGATAGTCCCGTTTTTAATTGTAACATCTTGACAGTTGACATTGGTTAATTCGTCTTATTATTGTTTCATTATTGTTATTTGATAGCAAAAATATGAATAATTTTTTCCTTTTCACCCTTTTGAAAAAAGGCAATAGTGAAAGGTTACGAATGGAGGTTTTTGCAGAAAAACGTGGATTTTGGAGATAGCAGTAGGCGGGTCTGAATATGATGTCATTCCGTCCGTTACCATGAAACGAAAAAGTTGCGCGCGCGCGAGGATTGCTTGCGGAGATGTGATGTATAGATAGCCTGTGATCTATGAATGCGCGGCGCGACTGTGTTTTAATGTATATGATGCATGTAATGTATAATATTACTATTAGGTAATACGCCCAATTTGTACGTGGCACGCATAGTATATTGATGTGTACACGAGTATAGTATACCTTTGCTGATAATTTCTTGAATTACAGATACAAGTTAAGTTCTACGGCAATTGAACTGAATTTCAAGTGTTTCCCGTATTTGATGCATAATTTATCAATATTATTATCATGAAGATTGAAGTGAGCTGATTGGAGCTTATACTTAAATTTATAGTAAATGTGAAATGGAAATCTAGCGTCCGCCAAAACAAAACAACGGGCGCAATTCTTGTTAATGATTTCTCTTTGACGTTAATTTAATTTTATCTGGTAGCTGAAAAATATTTTATCGGTAAAAATTATGATCGGCTAAAATTTCATAGGCGGCGAAGTAATTGATCTGTAAAAGTGTGAGCGATTGAATCTATGTTATGTGCGAAATGATCCTTTCATCGTTAGCGCTCACGTTTTAAGCTTAAAAAATAAAATGGTATAGTAGCGGATAGGGTAAAGAAAATCACCAACATAAAAGTAAAACGTTTAACTTTGAAAATTATGATGAACTAAGAAATTGTTGCAAATACGGCCGCGGATCACCGGAATTCGATATTTTTATGCTTCATGCTTCATGGTGGCAAAATATCAATAATAAAAAAATAAATTAAACAAATAGTCTCAAAAATGTTTGAACTGCTCTGGAGTTCAAATGTTATAGTTTTATTCAGCTAAGTTCGAGGCATATAATATATACATACTTATATTACCTTATCGGAACTTATTTGAGTGGACATTAATTGAACGCTGGAGGTCCTATAAGCGTTCATCTTATTGTCCGTTCAAATAAAGTGCGTCCGTTTAAGGTCCGTACAAGTTAAAGTCCGTTGAATTTTTTCCAAAATTATTCCACTGCGAACTCAGATCATGTCTACGGTATGACAACTTTTTAATTTCAGTAATTTTTAATTTCTATCACCAGATTAAACTATACCATTGGATCAATGAAAAACAAGTTATTATAAAATTTAAATATTCTAAGCATCACATGATAATGGCATGATCACTTTCTTGATCTTCGGCTTCCTCGTTCACTTTATATTCGGAGTTACCATCTACCTCTACATCTTTTTTTTCTTCAAAAAGCGGGTATAACTGCTGCTTTAACTTTAAGCATGGAATATTTAATGCACAATAACCAATTTGACGAAGATGACCTGTGAATCATAGACACTGATCTATAACAGATATTTTGACATTTTTACTGCTTAACGACTGATTGTAAGTGTTGGCACACATCTTCATTCTACAGATCATCTGCAACCCTTTCTGTTTTGGAACAGATTTCAGTAGAACATTGGCAAAACACACAGGAAACGTGCTAATGAGTTAACGAGTTAACGGATCTTCTCACACTGCACCCGTCTAGAATCTAGACTCTAGAATCTAGAGTAAACTGTCTTTAAACACAACGGGGGGGGGGGGGGGGGGAGAGAGCCAAAATACAACGTTACGCCACTGCACGTGCCACGTTTAAATGAAAGGAAACCCTTTAGTTATTCATCTTAATCTTAGTTAGTCTCGTCAATCAATGTTACTCATTAAGTATGATGTCATGTAAAAGTTAGTTTGATAAAAATTTAAGTAAACTGGACCAACAATAACTTTATACGTTCAACTTTTTCCGTTTTGCTGATTAGTACTAAATCATTGCAAAGTCCTTATCAGCTTATTCAGTGTTACTGTTATTAACCACTTCTGGGTTCATTAAGTAGTGTCACTTTATTATTAAATAATTGTTTTATCAAAATAAATAATTGTTTTATTAATGTTTTCAATAGACTCTCCTTCTCGTTCACAGCTAATGCTATTTATCTTCTTGCACTGTAGTTGTTTCCAGAGTTCTTTGCCTAGGACAAAAGCTGGCTGGATACCGGATAGTTAAAGAAATCATTCCACACAACGGACCATCAGTCCTGCTTAGAGACATCTAACCTAACTAACATTCACCCAAGATAAGTAAAAATTAAAGCCGGGATTTAACATAATCACGACATGCATCATAATGGCCTGCAGTACTGTACTTATCTAAACATTTTTTAGATCGTCAATAGATTTGAGTCTGTTGGCTTTGGTGCGGTTATTTAATTTATTTATTAAAGTGTTCTCAGCTGTTGCACATCATTAAAAGTGAAACAATCGCTTTACAGTGCCAAACGATTGCTCTTATTGATTCTTGTTCCCGTAAAACACAGTACACACCAAATGAAATGTTAGA
This sequence comes from Bolinopsis microptera, assembly GCF_026151205.1. Taxonomy (NCBI): domain Eukaryota; kingdom Metazoa; phylum Ctenophora; class Tentaculata; order Lobata; family Bolinopsidae; genus Bolinopsis; species Bolinopsis microptera. Next base: position 12,113,612 of record NC_087075.1, on the reverse strand, counting down.
TTTGTCGCTTACAGTCATTATCTCAATCATCCTGTCCCTGCATGATGCTTTCAAGGCTCCCTATTTCTCACCATTTTCTCTATTTAGTACTTAAGATGTTTTCTTTCATGGTTATGATTTACTGAAACCACTATAATCATGCCAAAGATAAGGTGAAGCGGTCCGTCTTTTGGCGGTTTTTTATTTTTTCAAAAGAACTGGAAACGATATAGAAACGACTTAAATGACCGTTCAAATGACACCGAGGATGACTAGCGGTCGCGTGATTTTGCTATTTAGTCATGGCCTTCAGAAATCATTATGCAATTAAATGGTCAATAAAAGCAAGCAACCGCTTCATTATCACTGCCACTCTGTTAAGCGTTACTGGAAACTTAAGTATCAAATTCAATGGCTTTGATCAATTCCGAAATTCATATGTTGATCATGATGGATTGAAAGGTTTTTACAATTTCGAAATTTTATCTTATAAAACATTTCCTTGTCTTTTAATCATCACAACTCTGTGAATGAGTAGATCACTTTTTATTTATTCGAGTTGGTAAACATGAATAAGATTATTACTTTGTGATTTTAAATATTCAAGATATTCTCGATTTCTTCAAATTCCAATCCAATTCCCTTGGAGTCTTTCCATTTTGTATGCAAGTGCAACGCAAGCTTGAGCAAATAATATGCGGTACTCTACATCAAACCATATCATTATACTCGTCACACTGGGGTGGCTACTTAATAATCCATATTATTATTCATGATCTCACTAATCATTATATTATTACACTGTAGAACACCACGGGTCAGTCATTATCACCGTTGATCCACAAGTAAAAGTAACCAATATTCAGCAATAAGTTGGTGGACCGTTTATGCAGCTTCAAGTTTGCTGAATAAACATGATGACTGATGCGCTTTATAATATGTATCCCTTTTATCCAAGAGTACTCAAAGTTTAGTAAGAAGCCCAAGGTATTATATCATCAAGGTATAATGTTATAACCTTGCGCTTATTTACAGATAACATTACCGCTTACTGTATAATTATTCTCTTATCAAGCGGTAACTTCCGCTACTTTGGAACCTACAAGGCCATGGCACACTGCGTTAGATACCATTTCGTACAAGTTATGTTTCTATATTATACTGTCTCTCTTTCGTACTAAATTCTTGTTGTATTAATTTCTTAAACTTCAGAGAAACAGTATGATAATCTTTTGTCAATGATTTTGTTAATTTTAATTTAACCCTATTAACCTTACCCCTGGGCCTGGATGTTGATGGTCCATTAGCAATTAGAAAACAACCCTCTATTCTCATCTTTTAACAATTTTTTCGAGTAAAATAGTTAGCTGAGTAAACACTAAAGAGTCGCACAATCATATTATCTTATTAATTATATAAAAGGACACTTCTTATGAAAAAAAGATTTTTAGGCATTAGCTGTCAGATTAATTTCGCCTTTCATGCTCTCTTCTCAAATATTAGTTTTCATTATTCGATGTATCGTCCTTTGACTTACAAGTTGCATTGTATATTACAATGCAACTCTGCAGTTGCGCAACAGTAATATAAGTTACATTAATCTATGTATGAAATTAAAGATAGTGATCGACCTAAGCTGTTGGAGAAATAGCGACAGCGCTAAAATTTAATACGGAAATGATCTTAATTTCAGCTGTATAGCAACTGAAATCAGTAGATTTAGCTCACATATGCATATTGCATCATTTTAGTTTATAGATTATTTTATGTATAAAATGATCCTATCTATATCATATATGTAGGATTAATATCATTTTAGTTTTTAATTTTACTATTTATGCGACTAAGGAATGGGCCAAATTTATTTTTCAGTTTATTGCACTTTCGGTTTATGCTCTACAATTCTGGCTTTCGATTTCGGTTTTGAAAAGTGTTCCTATTCTGGAAAAAATTAAGAATTTACATGGAAATGTCATATAACATAACAGTATTAACAAAATTAACATATCCATTGTCCGGTGTGTCGGTACATGCCTGTTATAACGGAATAGGCCATGGCCGGCCCCAGGATATTTTGAACTTTTAATGAGATTATACCATTGAAAGAAGATAACACCCTGTATTTCTGTGGAAAAACGAACGTTTGTAGCTATTGTATTACTATTACCTGTACCAGGAAAAGGTCTTATTCAAACAAGGCTAATACAAACCGAAACTTATATAATTAATTACATTAACTAATTACTTAAATAAACTTCTGTAGAACCATGACAGTTCGCGGAATTTCGACAGTTGCTAGGTTACAGTTGCTAAGATTTCATAAACATTTAACCGTTGTATAATTGCATTGACGTTGTCCGTAAATCAGTTGATAACATTCATCATCCGTTAGCTGTACTCGGATCAGATGGAGGGTGAGAGCTTTCTGATCTGAAGAAGATGGAGCCGTCCAAAAACCCCACGTTAAACAATGGTGGAGCCAGCTTCTCTGCGTACCTAAATAGCTCTAATGTTGCCCGGAATAGTTCTAGAACTTATGGTGAAGAGAACTTGTTTGAGCACAGCTCGGTATCTCCGAGCACTTCCTCCCCACACGACTCCCAAATTACTGTCATTGAAGCCATTCAACCAGACCAATCCACTCACTTTTCAGATGGAGGTTTACATTCTCATAAATGTCAAACACAAGGAAATATTAATAGCCGTCGCGGTTCAATGGACATTTTAATGGACGAGCGAGACTCACTGCTCCTTGATCACATAGGGGACGTTATTTCGTATTACCAATGTCACATGAGATCAGGAATTATAAGCACCGATAACCACTTAGAAAAAGAAAAAGTCAATGATTTCCTTGACAATGACAATGAGAATAAAACTTCAGAAGATTTGTACCAATATTCAAACGGAAAGAATACATCACATCATGGTGATGAAAGCTATCTTATGACGGATAATTTGAGTAGTTCTAGTGGGACAGAGTCCTCGTCGTCTCCCTCATCACCGGCCGAATGTACTTACCAAGTCGATCAAAACAACCAGGTTACAGATAACCATTTCTCTAAATCAGATGAATCTGAAGCTTTGATTAAAGATGATTTCTTCCAATCAAATAATAAAATATCTTTGTCGGACAATATTTCTGTACCTGGAAATTTGTTGGACGGTCAATTAGAAGAGGAATTACAGCTTCTTGACGAGGAGCCTCCAAAATCTAAGGAAGTGACCGTAAGAGTCCGAAATCTCCGATCAAAAGCATTGTGGCAAAAAGCCCGTCCACCATCACTAACTTTGAAACTACAAGAATTACCAGTGGAAGTAGAAATTTCTCCGACGCAAAACCAGGGAGTCCCACTCATTTCTTTAAACCAAAACAAGATGTCTGGTTTTAGGGCTATGATGGCGGAATTGAAGGAGGCGCAACAATTAGAAGGTGCGAATCAAATATAAACTTACCTGCGAAAGAATATCAATTGCAGCTCCACTATATATTTATTGCCGGAACACTAAACTTCCGTGATTTTATGAACACCTAACTTCAATCACAAAATTGAACATTGTTTTGAAGCTTGATCATAAAATATTTTTCATTTATCAAGTTACCGAATAATATAATGTCCTTATTTTCAGACGGAGTACAAGGCAAAACGTCCCCTAAGGACAAAAAGAAACTCTTGATCAGGGCAGCAGTTTTACCTTTGTTACTTTGCGTTCACATCGCATTCGGAACCTACATCTTTATGGTGAGAGATGACTGCAATTTTAATTAATCCTCTTGTTTTAGAAAAGCAAGGTTATATCTACACTATAAGTTATGAAAGCTGTCCTTCGATGTCTTCAAAATGTTGGGTTCTATCAATGGATGAATGGATAACTTCATGGGATTATTGAAAGCGGAAATCTATTTTCAGTGGTTGGAGGGCGATGCCGAAGAAAAGGAAATGGAAAGTTTGAAAAAACAAAGGATTCATTTCTTGGAGCACACTGAGTGAGTTTATCAACGCAAATTCTTCGAACAGTTCAACTTCAATCAGTATTTTTAATGACCTTTTGCTAACTCTACCATCATGAAAACTCTCAAATAATACTCGTATTTTCCTCAGTCAAGCCTTTTAATAGAGCTGTAGAAATTAGGAAGAAATTTGTCTCGTTTGAGAGGAAAATTAATTAAAAAAAGAAAGATAATCAAGCTGACACACTTTCCCAGGAACATGCCGGATTCCCAGATAGAACGACTGACGGAGTTGATTGCGTCCGGCTGTAACAAGGACCACGATGTGTCCCAACCTGGAGCTTGGGGCTTCTGGAACGCCTTTGCTTTCTCCTTCACCGTCATCTCAACTATAGGTACATATACTGGAAAATAACAAAGGATGCTTACTTAGCTTTAGGCTCAGCTTCAATATTATTGAAAGGTTTTATCTTGTCAAAGGCAGATTCGTGCCGAAACTTCGGTTCATTACAATATTCTTGAAACGTAAAGTCGCTGGTAAATATTGCTTTTACTTATGATAACTCTTAAACCACCTGACTACCTCAGGCTACGGAGTGGTGGCACCTCATGATAACAATGGTCGTTGGTTCTGTATTGTCTACGCTTTGATCGGAATACCTGTGATGACAACTCACCTGGCTGTCATCAACTTGTTCTTCATGCAGGGAATCAACAAGCTGATGAAACTTTTAAAGCGTCTGTACAAGTTCTGTTCGTTTGATCAGGGGAACAAAAACTCGCGAATATTTATTAAAATAGCCATGGTTTCTTTAGCTTTTATCCTGTTCCTTTTACTTCATTTCACCATATTCTTCGCAATACAGCACGCTCGAGACCCTAACAGCGTCACTTCGTTCATGAATAGCACCTACTTTGCTGTCATTACATACGGGACTATAGGGTTCGGAGACGTGACTCCTCAGTCGATGGATTTCACCCAAGCTATGGAGGTGGTTAGGGTCCTCATGTTCGCGTCCACTGGCCTGGCTCTGGTGGCACTTTGCTTCACTCTCTACAGAGAGGCAGCTGACACTAACATGAAAGTTATTTCCAAGAAAATGTCAGTTCTCCCTTCGAGGATATCTTCAGTGCAGATAGCCTTTATAGATTCTCTGCAGCGGTCTATGACAACAAGGGCTGCTGCTGCTGCTAGTGATGGTGCAGGAGGTGCTGATCTGGGTTCCAAGAAAGTTTGGGGCCGGGTTAGTCTACAGAAGGTCTTAGAATCATCAGGAGCAGAAACGATCCAAGAGGAAGCGGGGTCGGTCCCTGCTATTAGGACCAATGGCAAGATGAGTCTGTGGTCACGTGTTAATTTACGTGATGTCATTGAACGCGGTGGTATTAGCAGGAAGGGTTCCTCCACCAGGAGCAGCACCGTCAGTCAGGGTTTTCAGAATATCCTAGAGTCTGTATCAAGGAGGGCATCTAGAAATAACGATAAGAAAATTTCCACATCCTCAGCAAGTAATAATTGTAGCAATGTTACAGATGAAGACACGAGCAAAACAGAGTCTCGCGGAGGAGCTAGGAAACCATCAGCTTGCAGCAAATCCATACCTGAAAGTAAAGCTGGTATTCGAGATGTCGAATATCCGACAACTCCAATCACCTCGAATGTTCCTGCTGATAACATCTTTGGTAGCTGTTATAAAGCTGACAATCTACCCGATACGATTAGTTGCAGTAGTTTGAATTCCGGGGCTAACGATCAGAACATTTCAACTCTTATTCGAATAGAAAGTGAGATAAGTCAAGCGATTGCTCATATCCAAACGGATGAGCCTCAGTTAGATAAAACAGATAAGACACTCAGTGAAAGTATAAGTGAAACTAGTTCTTTAAAAAAGCCCAAGGGCTGCTCTGCGGGTAGATAAGGAAATTAATAATTATTCATAATTATTAATATTATGAATAAAACTATATTTATAATGATTTTAATTAATAATATTTTATGCCACATTTTATGAGACATGTATTGTGTTTAAATAATAATATCGGATTATGTATGGCGAATATTTTTCGTTTTTCTTTTGCAACACGATAGTTAATACTTGTTTTATTGTCTCTATTTATATGGCTATTAGTGTGTCACGTGAAGTGAAAGAAGGATCAAATTAAATTTGTTGTTTGTTTACAACAAATTTACTTTATCAAGTATCGATAGATCTTAACGAGGCTCAAGTCGTCGTGGTCGTGGTCGTGGTTGTGGTTGTGGTTGTGGTTGTGGTTGTGGTCGTGGTCGTGGTTGTGGTCGTGGTCGTGGTTGTGGTCGTGGTCGTGGTTGTGGTCGTGGTCGTGGTCGTGGTCGTGGTCGTAGTCGTGGTCGTGGTCGTGGTCGTGGTCGTGGTCGTGGTCGTGGTCGTGGTCGTGGACCGTGGTCGTGGACCGTGGTAGTGGACCGTGGTAGTGGACCGTGGTCGTGGACCGTGGTCGTGGACCGTGGTCGTGGACCGTGGTCGTGGACCGTGGTCGTGGACCGTGGTCGTGGACAGTGGTCGTGGACAGTGGTCGTGGACCGTGGTCGTGGACCGTGGTCGTGGACCGTGGTCGTGGACCGTGGTCGTGGTGACATTCAATTGAATTTTCGTCCAGTGACCAATTAATGAGTTAAATGTGGTGTGGATGACCCCCAAATAAAACATGTTAAACATTAAAAGTGATATGTTTAAAAATTGAACAAGCTATTTGTTTGGTAGCATTTATGGAGACCCTTTCTCCGACATATCTTCATTGTGTTTTTAAACACAAAGCTTGATGTCCCCAAGTTCACAATATATTTCTCACTTGTTAACCCCCTGTTTGAGTTATAACCAAGGTATAAAGACACGCTTTTTTGTGACTTTCTTTGTGAGTCATTATTATTTTAGCTATACCTTTATATAACTGAACTATGGAAGTTAAAGACATAAAGTCTGACCAATATCAACCAAAAGGTCCGTACAAACTTTTCCATTGTCACTTTACTTTACAAACGAACAAAGCGCTTTCTTTAAATTGTATAGCGCTAATAACTTGTTTTATTATCTTCAGCTGCTTTTGTTGATACTATAAGTATAGTTAACAATATTTGAACTTGGTTTATTTTTTAACAATTTACTGTGGACTTCGTTTGCCTTCTTCACATAATTTGAGAAGATGATCCGGCTAGCCCTGCTTACTGCAATGTTAGCAGGCTGTTGTGTTGAAGCAGCCTTTGACGACGACGTTACCTACCGGGATGATTACGACGACGCTTGGGAAAATGAATCAATGGAGGAGTACAACCATCAGGAACATCACTTTAAGCACGAGAATGTATTACCAACAGATCCCATCAAGGAAGACTCTGAGAACTACTTGGAGAGACTTAGAAGGGCATCGGAAGACACTGAAGAGACGTACGATGATGATTGGATGAACATTGGACATTCGGAAGAAGAATCAGAGACCTTTCTGTACCAGGATGAAACAGATCTGGTACAGTTAGCAGAACGAACAGATGAACAAGGTGGACAAGAAGAAGGTACAGTAGAAAATCCCGCTATCAACATCAAGTACAGTTTAGGCAAGGTCTTGGAACCAGGTGATTTTATAGAGGTCCACGGAACTTACTCTGCAGATACATCCTGGTTTAGTGCCAACATTTTGGATGACAGTGGCAACATTCTGTTCCACCTCAACCCTAGACCAAACTGGCGGAAAACAGTGTTGAACTCTAAACTTGGTGGCTGGGGGTCAGAGGTAAGGTGTGAACTGCCAAGCTTAAAATCCTACGAAGATTTCGTCATGAAAATAGTTTTAATGGACAACTTTTACAAAATATATTTCAATGGGAAAGCTCTCTCAGCGACCTTTCCTTATCGAAGAGAGATTTCAACAGCGAAAGACATTATATTCTGGGGCGGTAATAACGGCTTCAAGTGGAACACACTTATTCTACCAGGAACAGATAAAGCTATCCAATATACGGGAATGAAAGAGTTTAAATTAAAAGTTGACGCATTGAAAGAAGGAATTGTTAACAAGGTCGCTGGGAAAAACCTTCAGGAGGTCAAAACGTATGCTAATTCGACTGAGGGATCGCTGGATGTCCTTCAATGGTGGCTCATGAAACAGATACAAGACAAAGCAGGGTTTCTTGACTTTAGTGATGAGACGCTGAATTGGATTCTAACAAACAGGGAAGCATTAGAAATGTTCATGACGTCGGGGGATATTCAAAGTAATAAATACCGAAAGGCTCTGAAAATACTAGGAGACCTGATCCAGCTAGATCCTGCTATCAAAGATGAACCACTGAGACTTCGACTTGCTGTTGCTACGGCAATCACACATTCAACACCAGTAGCCTCCATGGCTGTCGGAAGAAACACGATCGACTGGAAGGCAAGGTACCAGACCTACATGAGATGGAGTGAAGAAGATGTGCTGTTCTCACCATTCTTTGAAGGAACAGCCTGGCATCTCAGGTATGTAGTAGGATCCTGGCAAACAGAAGAAGAGCACATTTGGGCTCGGGAAAACACTCCCGAAGGTTATGATAACCCATCTAAAATAGGGGGCGCTACCCACAGAATGATGTCATACAAACTAAAAAACGATGACGGAACATCAGTCCACGCTGGTTCGCCGTATTACTACTACCTCCCAGTATCCCTCAAATCAATGCATGAGATTGGGGGTGTCTGTGGTGCTATATCAAAGTTCGCTGCAGGAATGTGTCATGCTTATGGAGTAGCTGCCGTCCCAGTGGGACAGCCTGGTCACTGCGCTTACATATGGTACAGAGGTGGAAACTGGGTGCTGGGTAACGATGTCTCTGGGTGGGGATCGTCAAATTCACATTGGGGAATCCAGTATACTTGGATGAGACAAGCATACTACTTCCGTGTTATGAATGAAGCTCAAAAGAACCTGGCTGGTTATAGGCTCTCTGAAAAATTGAGAATCGCAAGTAAGCTGGTGAATCCTGAAGATCGATTTGAAATATTAGAAGATGCCACAACCGAATGCCCTTATAACTTTGCGGTGTGGGTTGATCTTGAAAAGGCAATAAAGGAACCAAATCTAAATAAAGAAACAGTGCAAAATGCACTGCTACCAGTTGTTTTATCGCAGCGGGAAAAAGAAAACAAGTCGTCTGATATTGCTAGTGAAAAGATTGTCACTTCAGAATGCTTTGGAACCAGTAGTCGTGCGATGACAGATAAACATGGCAACACTGCCTATTGCAAACAGGAAACTGCTGATTTTGAAATTGATCTTGAGAAGCCTTCCACAATACAGGAAATAAAGTTCCAATGGTGGGGTTGGTCAAAGCCAGCAGAGTACGACATCTATGCTATGGGTGAAGATGGTGACTACGTTCTGGTGAAGACACACGAAGATGAGCGAGTAGAGGGTTGGTTCAACCATTGGAGTTATCTCAATGGATGGGACATGAAGACTACCAAAATAAAGATGGACTTGAGAAAAGGAAAGAAAGATCCGTGGAGCGGGAAGAACTACTTCGGCATCCGAACCATCAATCTCATTGGAATTTCCTACGATATTCTTGATGACGTGTCAAAGGGTAAGCCAGTTTCAGCAAGTGTTGGTAGTTCAGATCCAGATAGCCTGGTGGATGCTTCAAATTCCACCTTGTGGGACGCTGGTGAGAATGGCTGGTTTGAGATCAATCTCAGACAGATCTGTGCTCTGGATGACATTGAGTTCTTCTGGGCGGACGGTGAGAAACCAGAAAGTGTCAAAGTCACTTACAAAGTTGGAAGTGGTCAGGAGACTGAAGCCTCGGGAGAAGATCCCTTTAGGACGGTGCCTTTAGAAATGGACTGTGGAACAACAGTGAAGGTGGAAATTTTGGGAGGTAATCAAGTACTGAAAGGAGTGAAGGCGTGTGGAGTTTCATACAGTACAAAAGATATCCTGAAACTGAAAGTCAACCAGGCATACGAGGACTTTTACTATGTCAGAACCCATCTGACTGGTTCGATCGACAGCATGACCTACGAGGATTAATTAAAAAAACCCATTATTTAGAGACAATTTAACTATGTTTAATCGTTATTATATCGGTTAAAAACATTGATAATTAGATCTTAGAATTGTTCTTTATTCTCAATTTTTAATATTTTCTGTCTCTTTATATTTGCTTATTGATCATTATAAAGGACAATTAATAAACATGTGAAATTTTTATGTTTGGTCACAAAAATGGGAACATTTCTTTCTGCGTATTTCTTGGTGCTAATTATATTTATAACTTCTATCCTACAGTATTCTATAATATCCTTTTAATTTTATTATAATAATAGAAAGTAAATGGTATTAGCTAACAGTAACATTGATTTTTTTTGCATTTATATGGTATTAGCTAGAAATTTCGGCAGCCGGACAATCGTTCCCAATTTACTTTTAGATCCAGCTACCATGGGTCATGAGAAGATGACGAATCAAAACCAATAAAAAACTGCCTAATCGGATACAAAAATTGCGCCCAACTAATCACGGAATCCTGTTTTGTGATAGTAATAAAATTTAAAAATTTAGGAACCGATCGGATATCTGGCTCGAACTTCGAAGTCAGCAAGGGTTTCAGAGTGGTTATAGATGATCCGGAAGCGTTGGCTTTAGTATATTTGGCTAGTAGTACTCAGGTAAGGGACTCCAGTTTCGGCAGAAGGATGTTCAGATCCGGAGTTGATGGAAATAGAGTCTCCATCAGAATATTCTGGGCAGAGGACAACTGTTGGTTTTCTGCTTTCCTATTCAGAGAGTTGACGAGCTCCTTCTTCTCAACCATTTACCTGGGGACCTCAGGCTATTAGGGGTCGTTCACATATTACGAAATCAGCTGAGGGGGGGGGGGGGGGGGTAAAAATGTTCCAAAAAATGATTACGTAATATGTGAACGACCCCTTATGTTCATAAACATAGAGATTCGGCGGAATGACAGGCTGAACGCGGCCCAGTAACTCAACCATGGGAGCAGGGGTATGGTTATGCTCACATAATTTCAAGTGATCGTTGGGGTGTTTGGCACACCTGTCGGTTTCTGCTACTTGTGCTCCTATGCAACATACTATTCCAACCTGACGAGTGTGTTTCTCATTTGTGCCATGATAATGATCAGTCATGTGACTCCTCAAAATCATGCGAATCTTCTACATTTGATTAATCATATGATTCGTCGAAATCGTCTTGTTTTCTGATCGCCTCACGTGATCCTTGAGGCGAGGGGGATTGTAAAGTTCTAGACAAATGTTCAGGTTCTTCCTTCCACGAGAAAGAACAAATCAAATAACTGTTCCCAAATGAAATCTATCGTTCATTTAAGGCTTAAAAAGTGTTAGGCGACCATTCAAAACAGCACATTTTAGGGAAGCAATCGATAGAATAACCATCACATAATGAGTTAAAAGGGTTTTGAGCACACCTCACAGTAGAAAAGAGGTATCGTATTATGAGTGTGACAAAGTTATCCAAATAATAACACCATATTCTCCACATTTAACTCTATATAACACCATATTCCCTACAGTTTTACTCTATATAACACCATATTCCCCACAGTTTTACTCTATATAACACCATATTCCCCACAGTTTTACTCTATATAACACCATATTCCCCACAGTTTTACTCTATATAACACCATATTCCCCACAGTTATGTCACACGCTGAGACTTGAAGACGATACCCTCCCAACCCTCACAACCGCTGTACTTCACAAAATATAACAGCTCACCAGACTGGAGAGTTAGATAATAATGATATTCACAAAGCACCGATCATATCAGTGCAAGACTACTTACTTACTTAGAAGCATGTGAGAGTTATCATGGGATTATTTTGTTCCACGTGTTATAGGCGTTGAAGAGTCAGGTAGTTTGTGGACGGTGGTATAAAGTAATAATCACTAATTAGTACATATTATATTTCCATCAGATCCTTGTTCAACCCTCCAAGTCCAATGAACTGCTCCTCAATGTTATAATACTAAATGTTTAACTGACATACATTCCTATCAAATGCGTTTTTGTATCTTTATGTAAGTCAACCCAGATGAGTAAAGTTCGAGAATAATGCACCGCACTTATAGCCCTTCAATTGTAATACGACCATTAAATTAAATGCACATTGAATAGTGATCGCTTACAATAACAGCTGTGATTATTAGCATGCGTTTCGTTTGTAGTATAATGTACTGCAAAGTGTTTTTAAAACTAACTTATATTGAATATGTCATTGGTAACTCAAATAAAATTGTGCAATAAACTGTACGTGCAACAGCTGCCCTATTTTCCTTAAAATTAAAAATATTCTCTTTTACAGCAATACAGCTCATTATTCAGCCCCAAGTGTTTTTTACCCGTATTAAATAATTTGTTAACTCGTGATGGATAGGTCATTGGTAGCTTCAGTAACGACCGTTGTGCAATAAAGTGTACATGCAACACCTGTCTTCTTCTTCAGTTGCTCATTTTCGAATATGTTCGCTGAATTTGAGCTTGGAAAAAACATTTCATGACATAATTATCGCATAGCATATATTTATATTTTCTTCATTAATTTGATGACTAAACTTTTCGCAGCAAAACGATTACTTTACCATCGATTAAAATATTTGGACTTAAATTATTGTCTCATTTTGTTTACTCTGCACTCTGCAAAAATCGTTGTTCAGATGGTTAAACTTAAGTTTAACAAATAATCTTTATTTGATAAAAACTGTAACTATTCAGTAGACAGATGAGGCGATGTTCAAACGATTGATACCACTGATCTCATTCACCTTGTTTCGTCTTATCAACCCTGGTATGCCTTCCCTTCCTGACAAACCTTCTCCTGACGAACCTTCTCCTGACGAACCTTCTCCTGACGAACCTTCTCCTGACGAACCTTCTCCTGACGAACCTTCTCCTGACGAACCTTCTCCTGACGAACCTTCTCCTGACGAACCTTCTCCTGACAAACCTTCTCCTGACGAACCTTCTCCCGACGAACCTTCTCCTGACGAACCTTCTCCTGACAAACCTTCTCCTGACGAACCTTCTCCTGACGAACCTTCTCCTGACGAACCTTCTCCTGACGAACCTTCTCCTGACGAACCTTCTCCTGACGAACTTTCTCCTGACGAATCTTCTCCTGACGAATCTTCTCCTGACGAACTTACTATTCCTAACATCGTTAATTTAAATGATTATCATCTGGTAATTCCAACCCTAAATGAAGAGTCCAAAGGAAAGTGCCAACCAACCCACAAAATCTTTATCAAATCTGGAAACTTCTCTCGTCCACTCAATGTTATTAATACTAGTCGTAATGCAAATATAACGGAAGGTGTGTGTCAATTCCCGGTTAGCGCCATGGATCTTGTGCTCAGAGAAGAAATTGCTCCTTCGTGGATAATAGAAATCTCTGAAGTACCCTGGTTCTGCAAACTCGATAACGACAACCGTTACTGCGACGCAATTTCTGATTGCCTAACAGACGAATGTGGCTGTACCAGTAAAGAAGTTTTCTTCTGTCCAAAACGCACTGGATGTGTTACCTTTCCACAGTTGTGTGATGGTAAGAATGATTGTCTTGATGGCGCTGATGAGTGTTTATGCGAGGGTTTTGTGGAAGTAGAATGTCCTATCCTAAACTCCTCTAGTATTTGCTTGTCACAAAGAGAATATTGTGACAGAAAACACATCTTTTCAGAGTTAAACTATTCATGCACCTTTCGTAATGTTGAGTCTGTTGACTGCTCTGCAATTTCGGATAATGAAAACCGTCTCATCAACCCTATCAACCGATGCCTGAACTTTACTATCATACACCTCTTCAATGATAATGATGATATTTCCAGCTATTGTAAAACAAACTGCTCTGAGACTCCTGACTTTGATGATGAAAAATGGGCTAAGTTTTGCGACAGAATCGTGTTAACAAGTATGGGTATAGTCGAGCAGATTGATTTCACTTGTATGCCCAAATACTATGATGAAACCTACCAATTATCAAAACTATGTGACGGAGAATTAGATTGTTCCAACGGTGCGGATGAGGCAGAATGTCCAGGTCGTTTCTATTGCTCCCTCAATACCTCTGAGAGTACAGAGTGGGTGACTCCTGATAAAACTTGTGATAATATCAAACATTGCTCCAACGGGCGTGACGAATGTGATCCCTGTAACTCAGATGGGTTATCCAATCTCCTCCTCAGTTCTTACTTTCTGCTTGCTTTCACAGCTATTGCAGGAGTCTCAGCAATAGCACTGAACTTTAGAGGGGGGATCAGATGTTTCAACAGCAACCCTTCCACATCAGCCGGCAAAGTCGACAGATTGTTGTGTCTCCAGGTTCTTTTCTTTGATGGTAGTATGGGTCTGTATAACTGTGGTATTGTGGTCGCAGCCCTGGTTCTTCGTGCGAATGGCAACTACTGTTTTCAAGATGAAAGTTGGAGATCAAGTATCTTCTGCCAGGCACTTGGACTGACATTCTCAATAGCTTCACATGGATCCCTCAGTGCAATAGCCCTTATGAGTGTAGTCAGGTGTATTAATTGTGTCAGAGTACATCATCAAACCAAACTTAAAACAATATTTATAACATCTGCAATACTTATTGCCATAAATGTGATCAACGCATTGATTCCCATCCTTCCTTTGGTTGCCATACAAAACATCTTCCGTACAGACGTGTTCTTTAAAAACTTTCTAGATAATCCCTTCATCAGCTCTAGCTATGTAAACATGACCAGGTTAGACCAAATACATAAAAGATATTACTCTAACAAAACTGATCTGTACACAACAGTCAGGGACCTCAACACCATCACCAGTAAAGACAACATATTTGATATCATAGAGATCGGATATTATGGAAACACCCGTCTGTGTGTCCACAACGTCTTTAAAGAACAAGAATCCTACTTCATCTATAAACTCTCCTACCTTATTATAGTATCGCTACTTCTGGTCATAGTTACTCTCACTTACCTCATCATAGTTAGAAAGCATTTAGTTTCTCAACGTGAAGTGGGAGACATTGGAGGTGGGATGAACAGACAGAACGCTGCAGCCCCCTCATTAGCTCTGAAGGTTTCTCTGATGATAGGAACACAGCTAGCAAGTTGGTTGTCTTTTATCGGGGCTGCTGTGTACTTCCAAATAGTTAGTGATAGTCCTTCTCCCCTACTGTTTGAAGTGCTAGCTCTGGTTGTTCTACCCATCAACAGCATTCTTAACCCCATTTTCTACAGTGAACTGTACAAGAATATAAATACTCGTTTTTGGAGAAGCTGGAGAGGATTCACTTCAAGAATGCACTAGTGCATTCGATCTTTATCAAACAAGACCCCAAACCTCCCGACAAACATATCATGCACAAAAGTAAAGTAAACATTAAAGACCATGCGTCGAGACAGCAGGAAATTCACTTTTTGAACAGGGAAATCAAGTAGGCCCGTTTTTAAATGAACAAGAAAATAACACTCAATCTAAAAATAATACTGTACTTATCATCCTAACGTTTGATCTTTCTACCAATGACACCTTGATAAATTCTCTATCTTTTATTTCGTGTTTGCGACACGTTGCATGATATTACAATTACATACTTATTTAGTAGCTGAATAGTTTTTAATACGCTGCCTATCAGTTTGAATAAGTTCGGAAAGTTTTTACTTCTTACAATTATTTCGCCCTTTTATATTTTATTGCTATTTCTTCGGAACTGTTTTGATTTACATTTTTAGTCTAGTCACAATTTTAGATTGGAGATAGTTCGTATCAAATAAGTACAGTTTCAGAGTATGAATGTGTTGTATTAGTGCTTTTCATGCAACAAGTAAAACAAATCCTTTATGTCATGTTTCCAGGGTTTGGACTGGAATTTCCCGCTTAAAGAACCTCCATCACGTTACATTACATAATTTTCTGAAAACATATACCTTACTCGGGAATATTATAGCGGGTTAATTTATGACTGGGAAAATTAATGACCGGGAAAAATATGGCGGAATTTTCCAAAATCCACCACTTTATCCCAGTCATAATATTCCCGAGTAAGGTATTACATTTACAATAAATTATGCAATATCACAACATTACAATCAACAAAATAAATTTAATCGCAATGCAATAATAAGTCAAATCTTCATTAAAGCGTATTCTCATTCTCATTATCGCTAATGTTCCCGCCATTATCATTATTGATATCCCCCTGAGCTGCTGACCGTCAAATTCGAAGTTGTATTGTTGTCTTAACAAGACTTTCATTTTATCCGCTAATGGGGCTAATGCTCTGAAGGTCAGCCGGAGCTTAATTTCCTGCCCACCGCTTGGTATTGGGGAACGTCTTGGCTTTGCATCTTCAACTGCTCCAGTAATCAATCCACCGTGGACCATGAAATAGTGGCACAGTTTACTCACTTCTAGCGGGATGTGGCCACAAGTTACTTTAACGGGAAAAACTCCCTCTGTCTTTAGTCTACACACTGCACACGAGAAGCGATCAATCTTTAGAGACATTATTATTATATATATTATATATTATTATTATTTTCGTTTTCTTCTATAACATATAAATTGTTTTCTTCTCTCCGATTCACTGATTCATGGGCAAGAGAAGTGAGAATCACGGTCCACCCTGAAATCTGATTTCTATAACCAAATTGTGATTTTTATAACGAAATTATGGTAGCAACCGCCAATAAAGTTACAGCCCTCCTTCCACTGCTTCAAAAGTCTTCTCTAGCACATAATATGAGACTTCAGGTAAAATAGGATGATCACCACCCCCTTGGAACCCCATAATCTGAGTCGGCGGGTTTTTTATGGCTGGTAAAATTTTTGACCGGGAAAAATATGGCGGAATCATCCAAAACCCACCACTTTATCCCGGTTATAATATTCCCGAGTAAGGTAGTTAATACCTAGCATTTCATGAATACCCGGTTTCCAACAATTTGTAACCAGGGAAAATAAATGGCCATGGTCAGTTTTTACTTTTTGGTCTGCAGTCTAAGAAATAACACAACTTGCTGAAATGCTCTAAAAATTAATAATGTTTTTGCAAAAAAAACATGTTTATAAAAATATCATTATAATTTTAAACTTCTTCTCTAGATTTTGCGCTTCCTCTAAGTGTCCGGACATTGACAAGCGAATGGTCGATATACCCCAAGACGGTAGGAATCATCAACTTTTCCCCATCTTGATAAAGCCATTACATCCTGCCCCTCCTTCATTTTCCTTTCGGAATTGTCATTTCCAGCTTTCTTCTGCCAGGGGATGTCCCACTCTATCTTCTTACCATCGGCCTCCCAGACCCACTGCTTCTCCTCATTGATGTCGTTTCCTCCCAACCACATCCAGTTGTCAGGGTCCCACCTTTTCAAAGTTTCCTCTCTTTTACCCAGGAAATAGTCCATTGCTGTCATCATCTCGTTCAGCTCCCCACCTGACCTTATCTTAGCTAAATGCAGACCAGCATTGTCACAGGCCAGCTTGGCATCCTCCCAACTAACCTTGTTCGAGGAAATGATGTATTTTCCTTGGTAGTCACACGCGTAGGGGTGCTCCATGAACTTATAGGTGTCGTCCCACTCTCCATCGTGGTTGATTCTCATCTGGTTCTGGTAGCATTTGGGCTTTTCATCGCAACCGTTCTTGCGGTACTTCAGTGCATTCTGATCTGGCTGTTTTGGTGCCCATTTAGCAAAGTTTCCGGGTGTTGATCCATTAGCCCACTGCCAGTCGTCGTTGAGGTAGACCACTGCCTGGTAGGGTGATCCAACCACATTATTCACCTTCCTCAACCCAGACCACACCCATTTAGTTTTCGTCCATTCACTTTCTGGTTGTTGATCCTCTGGATATGTCATTTCTAGCAGCATCTTAAGATCTTCGTTTTTCTCATCTGTGTTAATTGTCACAAGGTTCCCCTTCACTGCTCCTGCTCCGATGTCAAAGTTCCTGCAGTTCTCCTGGGCAGTTTTGTAGTCCACTACGGTGGAGAAGAAGGCTATGTTACAAGTAGCGAACACATTATTTGGGAGGTTTGTTAGGAGGTCCCGGAGTCCCTTCAGTTGTTTCCTTTGTTTCCTTGTGATGGCTCCAGAGAGGGTTACCAACACACATAGCAGTAGGATGATCTTCATGGTCTTGCCGTTGAGGGGCAGTGCAGTGCTATGCTCAAATCGGTTCGATTAAAATGATTATATTGAGTGGTTTCTGCTCGTTAAAACTGCTGGGGCAAACAATAAACCAATTAAAGCTGAAAACTAAAGAGTAATGAAGGAGACAAAACACACTCATGACCTCCTTCTCTACTGATCACATGATCGTTTTTAGAAACAAAAAAGTGAAATTTAAGAGGTTGAATTATGTCCAGGTGTTCAGACCATCAATAGTTGAACAATTAACAATGCTCAAACCACACCATGCTATATTATAATTATATTTTATAAATCGGTTAATATCTAAAATCAAATGGTTTTATATTTTAGGAGGTGTCAAATCACACCAATTTTACGGTAGTCGGATTAAAGTTAAGGACTGCAATAGATAATTACGAAATGTATTGATAATGATAGGTCATATGACTAATAGCTATGAATTATTACCAGTACTATAGTATAATTCTTCTCACAGCAACTGATCAGATTGAATGTTTGGTTAAACTTTCTTGTCATTGTTAAAGGAGAACTTGTAAATTGGAAGCTTATCATGCATCCACCTTCGTCCCTCTCCACTCTCACTCATCACCTCGGGATTCCAGCTCACGATCAGTGACATTATTGTCTGGTAGTGATAACAATTCCTTATTAATGACTGTTGTTAAATGACTTGAACTTTTTATTCTAGAGAAGCCCGAACTAGCCGTTCAATTATTTGCACGAAAAAGCCTATTAATAGTATTGGACCAATAATTTTGTAATTGTTTACCAGCCTTGATGATCTTTTGTAAATAATTTTTGCTCCGAATATTTTAAATTGCCTTAGTCTCACACATGACACAGCACTAAAGACTTCAAATTAGTATTCATAAAAGCTAAAAGCTAGCGAAACTTAAATTTTATAAATTAAACAAATGACTCCTCACTCGTAGTCGTTGCTGAAAACAAAAACAAAAAGATTACCTCAAAGCGGTAAATTCGGAGTGTTTATAATATTGATAGCTGCAGCTCTTTTTGAAAGTTCAAGACAATTCGTGCACTTTTATAATATGTTATATGATGTAAGTCGTAAGAGGATTGTGGAACGTTATTATCCAAAAATTTACAGGGTGGGCCAAAGTCAGTACCCATACGTTGGGTCTTATAACCCCGCCGTGTTTTATATTTGAGAGTTGTTGCTTTGCAGATGGCATACTGTACCTACTTGTTCGAGGATTCCGTCACCAAAATGTGAAAATTCGATTTTTGGGGGCCACGCCCAATCAACATTGAATTGTTTATACTGGTGCTTGTGAACCTGTTAGAGACTCCGTTGTAACATATTGCAATAGGTCATTTAATCCGGAATAGGATATGAAAAGATGGTGCGAAACGGATTTAAAATGACGAAGTTATAAAGCAATTTGTTTATCTCGTTAGCAATGATTACCTAATTACGGCACCGTAATTGGGCTCTCTACACGATTCCCATAATGCAGATCTAGCCTCAACCCAATTACCTGATCACACGTAATGAACAAACTCGTTATGCTTCATATCTCGGTCATCTGAGAAGCTAGAACTCTCATTTTTCAGGACAAACGTGATTTAAATGGCCAAACACTATTCAATAAAATTTGGCTTCATCCGACTATCCAAACTATCAAATATATGCAAAAATGAACCTTCATTTGAAAAAAATGAACACGAATATTTTTCGATTTGACAAATTCCTTGAACCAGTGGTGGTAGTAAGTCATACCAGACAGAATTATTTCAATTGGGCACTCAGTGATTGAGCTATTAAGGCCAACATATGGGTACTGACTTTTGGCCCACCTTGTACATTTGAAGTGCGTGTTATATATT
Organism: Bolinopsis microptera; assembly: GCF_026151205.1. Taxonomy (NCBI): domain Eukaryota; kingdom Metazoa; phylum Ctenophora; class Tentaculata; order Lobata; family Bolinopsidae; genus Bolinopsis; species Bolinopsis microptera. The sequence goes on along the minus strand of NC_087075.1, from coordinate 12,093,635 downwards.
ATATATTGAAATTTCTCAATTAATATCTTTATTTCCTAAATTTAGATTTAAATTTGAATTAAGAACACTTCTGTTAAATATGTAAACATAAAATTCATATCAACAATGAAACATGTAAATATTAATAATAATAATTATACAATGAATAAAACTTACAATTTGAATAAAATAAATAATATGACGAGTAATTATCGCATAGCATCTATTTATATTTTCTTCATTAATTTGACGACTAAACTTTTCGCAGCAAAACGATTACTTTACCATCGATTAAAATGTTTGGACTTAAATTATTGTCTCATTTTGTTTACTCTGCACTCTGCAGAAATTTTTATTGAGATGGTTAAACTTAAGTTTAACAAATAATCTTTATTTGATAAAAACTGTAATTATTCAGTAGACAGATGAGGCGATGTTCAAACTATTGATAACTCTGATAGTGTTCACTCTTTTTTTGTCTCACCAACCCTCATGGTATGCCTCATACTCCTGACGAACCTCCTTCTGGTGGCGAGCTTCTTTTTAGCAATGAACCTCCTACTCCTGACGTACTTCCTTTTAGTAACGAACCTCCTACTGCTGACGTACCTCCTTTTAGTAACGAACCTCCTACTGCTGACGTACCTCCTTTTAGTAACGAACCTCCTACTGCTGACGTACCTCCTTTTAGTAACGAACCTCCTACTCCTGACGTACCTCCTTTTAGTAACGAACCTCCTACTCCTGACGTACCTCCTTTTAGTAACGAACCTCCTACTCCTGACGTACCTCCTTTTAGTAACGAACCTCCTACTCCTGACGTACCTCCTTTTAGTAACGAACCTCCTACTGCTGACGTACCTCCTTTTAGTAACGAACCTCCTACTCCTGACGTACCTCATTTTAGTAACGAATCTCCTATTAGTATTCCTAACATCGTTAACTTAAATGATTATCCTTGGGAAATTCCAGCCCTAGAGGTAGGGTCTAAACTTAAAGGAAAGTGCCAACCAACTCACAAAATCTTTATCAAATCTGGAGACTCCTCTCGTCCACTCAATGTTATTAATACAAGTCGTAATGAAAATATAACAGTATAACGGAAGGTGTGTGTCAATTTCCGGTTAGCGCCATGGATCTTGTGCTCAGAGAAGAAATTGCTCCTTCGTGGATAATAGCAATCTCTGAAGTACCCTGTTTCTGCAAACTCGATAACGACAACCGTTACTGCGACGCAATTTCTGATTGCCTAACAGACGAATGTGGCTGTATACCAGTAAAGACGTTTTCTTTTGTCCAAAACGCACTGGATGTGTTACCTTTCCACAGTTGTGTGATGGTAAGAATGATTGTCTTGATGGCGCTGATGAGTGTTTATGCGAGGGTTTTGTGGAAGTAGAATGTCCTATCCTAAACTCCTCAAGTATTTGCTTGTCACAACAAGAATATTGTGACACAAAACACATCTTTTCAGAGTTAATCAATTCATGCATCTTTCGTAATATTGAAAATTTTGACTGCTCTGCAATTTTGAATAATGAAAACCGTCTCATCAACCCTATCAACCGATGCATGAACTATACTATCATACACCTCTTCAATAATAATGATGATATTTCCAGCTACTGTAAAACAAACTGCTCTGAGACTCCTGACTTTGATGATGAAAAATGGGCTAAGTTTTGCGACAGAATCGTGTTAACAAGTATGGGTATGGTCAAGCAGATTGATTTCACTTGTACGCCCAAATACTATGATGAAACTTGCCAATTATCTAACCTATATGACGGAGAATTAGATTGTTCTAACGGTGCGGATGAGGCAGAATGTCCAGGACGTTTCTATTGCTCCCTCAATACCTCTGAGAGTACAGAGTGGGTGACTCCTGATAAAACTTGTGATAATATCAAACATTGCTCCAACGGACGTGACGAATGTGATCCCTGTAACTCAGATAATTCATCCAACCTACTCCTCAGTTTTTACTTTCTGCTTGCTTTTACAGCTATTGCAGGAGTCTCAATGATCATACTGAACTTATGAGGGGGGATCAGATGCTTCAACAGCACTCCCTCCACATCAGCCGGCAAAGTTGACAGATTCTTGTGTCTCCAGGTTCTTTTCTTTGATGGTAGTATGGGTCTGTATAGCTGTGGTATTGTGGTAGCAGCCCTGGTTCTTCGTGCAAATGGCAACTACTGTATTCAAGATGAAACTTGGAGAACAAGTATCTTCTGTCAGGCACTTGGACTGATATTCTCAATAGCTTCACATGGGTCCCTCAGTGCAATAGCCCTTATGAGTGTAGTCAGGTGTGTCAATTGTGTCAGAGTACATCATCAAACCAAACTTAAAACAATATTTATAACATCTGAAATACTTATTGCCATAAATGTGATAAATGCGTTGATTCCCATCCTTCCTTTGGTTGCCATACAAAATATCTTCCGTACAGACGTGTTCTTTAAAAACTTTCTAGATAATCCCTTCATCAGCTCTAGCTATGTGAACATGACCTGGTTAGACCACATACATGAAATATATTACTCTAACAAAACTGATCTATACACAACTGTCAAGGACCTCAACAGTCAACACCTTCACCAGTAAAGACAACATATTTGATATCATAGAGATCGGATATTATGGAAACACCCGTCTGTGTGTCCACAACGTCTTTAAAGAACAAGAATCCTACTTCATCTATAAACTCTCCTACCTTATTATAGTATCGCTACTACTGATTATAGTTACTCTCACTTACCTCATCATAGTTAGAAAGCAGTTAGTTTCTCGACGTGAAGTGGGAGACATTGGAGGTGGGATGAACAGACAGAACGCTGCAGCCACCTCACTCGCTCTGAAGGTTTCTTTGATGATAGGAACACAGCTAGCAAGTTGGTTGTCTTTTATCGGGGCTGCTGTGTACTTCCAAATAGTTAGTGAAAGTCCTCCTCCCCTACTATTTGAAGTGCTAGCTCTGGTTGTTCTACCCATCAACAGCATTCTTAACCCCATTTTCTACAGTGAATTGTACAAGAATATATTATACTCTTGTTTTTGGAGAAGCTGGAGAGGATTTGTTTCAAGCAGGTGCTAGTGCAGTTTTTCCTTATCCAACAAGACCCAAACCTCACGACAAACATATGTCATGACAGCAGGAACTTCAGTTTTTAAACAAGGAGGCCCGTTTTTAGATTAACGAGAAACTAACAAGAACATTCAACCTAAAGACAATGTTGAACGTATCAGCTGCACCATTCCTTCCGTAGATAGAAAAGAGCTATACACCAGCAAGCTGGGTGATGTTGAATAATTTAGTAGTAAAAATGATCGTCCGATCTTAACTGTTTAAAAAAAACTGATCTTAACTATCTTTTATTTCGTGTTTGTGACACGATGCATGATATTACAATTACATACTTATTTAGTAGCTGAATAGTTTTTAATACGCTGCCTATCATTTCGAATAAGTTCGGAAAGTTTTTACTTCTTACAATTATTTCGCCCTTTTATATTTTATTGCTATTTCTTCGGAAATGTTTTGATTTACATTTTTAGTCTAGTCACAATTTTAGATTGGAGATAGTTCGTATCAAATAAGTACAGTTTCAGAGTATGAATGTGTTGTATGTATTTAATTCAATATTTACTTACTTACCTTTGTCATAACATCGTCATTACTGATTCAAATATGAATCAACCAGAAATGTTTTTCAAAAAATCATCAAACTAGACTCAATAGCACGATAAGAATAAATGATATAGTTATCATTTCATGAATACCCGGTTTCCAACAATTTGTAACCAGGGAAAATAAATGGTTAGTTTTTACATCTTGGTCTGCAGTCTAACAATAACACAACTTGCTGAAATGCTCTAAAAATTAATAATGTTTTTGCAAAAAAAACATGTTTATAAAAATATCATTCTAATTTTAAACTTCTTCTTTAGATTTTGCACTTCCTCTATGTTTCCGGACATTGACAAGCGAATGGTCGATATACCCCAAGACGTTAGGAATCATCAACTTTTCCCCATCTTGACATCCTGCCCCTCCTTCATTTTCCTTTCGGAATTGTCATTTCCAGCTTTCTTCTGCCAGGGGATGTCCCACTCTATCTTCTCACCATCGGCCTCCCAGACCCACTGCTTCTCCTCATTGATGTCGTTTCCTCCCAACCACATCCAGTTGTTAGGGTCCCGCCTTTTTAAAGTTTCCTCTTTTATATTCAGGAAATTGTCCAAATAGTCCATCATCTCGTTAAAATTCCATGTGATGGCTCCAGAGAGGGTTACCAACACACATAGCAGTAGGATGATCTTCATGGTCTTGCCGTTGAGGGGCAGTGCAGTGCTATGCTCAAATCGGTTCGATTAAAATGACTATATTGAGTGGTTTCTGCTCGTTAAAACTGCTAGGGCAAACAATAAACCAATTAAAGCTGAAAACTAAAGAGTTTTGAAGGAGACAAAACCCACTCATGACCTCGTTCTTTACTGATCACGTGTTCGTTTTAAGAAACAAAAAAGTGATATTTAAGAGGTTGAATTATGTCCAGGTGTTCAGACCATCAATAGTTCAACAATTAACAATGCTCAAACCACGCCATGCTTTATTATAATTATATTTTATAAATCGGTTAACATCTAAAATCAAATGGTTTTACATTTTAGAAGGTGACAAATCACACCAATTTTACGGTAGTCGGATTAAAGTTAAGGACTGCAATAGATAATTACGAAATGTATTGATAATGATAGGTCATATGACTAATAGCTATGAATTATTTTAACCAGTACTATAGTATAATTCTTCTCACAGCGACTCAGATTGAATGTTTGGTTAAACTTTCTTGTCATTGTTAAAGGAGAACTTGTAAATTGAAAGCTTACAATGCATCCACCTTCGTCCCTCGACCCTCTCCACTCTCGCTCATCACCTTGGGATTCCAGCTCACGATCAGTGACATTATTGTCTGGTAGTGATAAAAATTCCTTATCAATGACTGTTGTTAAATAACTTGAACTTTTTATTCTAGAGAAGCCCGAAGCCGTTCAATTATATGCACGAAAAAGCCTATTAATAGTATTGGACCAATAATTTAGTAATTGTTTACCAGCCTTGATGATCTTTTGTAAATAATTTTTGCTCCGAATATTTTAAATAGCCTTAGTCTCACACATGACACACCACTAAAGACTTAAAATTTCATCATAAAAGCTAAAAGCTAGTGAAACTTAAATTTTATAAATTAAACAAATGACTCCTCACTCGTAATCGTTGCTGAAAACAAAAACAAAAAGATTACCTCAAAGCGGTAAATTCGGAGTGTTTATAAACACTCCGAATTTACCGCTTTGAGGTAATTAACTTTATTATAACTTTATAAATAAAGTTATAATATTGATAGCTGCAGCTCTTTTTGAAAGTTCAAGACAATTCGTGCACTTTTATAATATGTTATATGATGTAAGTCGTAAGAGGATTGTGGAACGTTATTATCCAAAAATTTACATTTGAAGTGCGTGTTATATATTATATATTGAAATTTTATCAATTAATATCTTTATTTCCTAAATTTAGATTTAAATTTGAATTAAGAACACTTCTGTTAAATATTTAAACATAAAATTCATATCAACAATGAAACATGTAAATATTAATAATAATAATTATACAATGAATAAAACTTACAATTTGAATAAAATAAATAATATGACGAGTACGAAACACTCCAAATAATAAATAAAATAAACATTTCTCAAATCTAGTTTGTCACGAACCGCTTCAGTCAATTCTTCAAAAGAATCCTTTCCGATTTCTTCCCTAATAAATAATAATCCATATCTTAAATTAATTTTGTGTCCAAATGCGAATTTTGGCTAGTGACACCTTGGGGAAGCGTTTCAAACTCATTTGATATGGGATATGGATCGGAAAGCATCCAGATCCAAATATAAGCCGATTTATCACAGTTTTATAAAACTTATGAATACAAAAGCTTTGACAGTTTTGCAGCCTTAAACATAATTTAGCAAAGTCTTTATGTTCCGTCTTTTTTCGGCCCTTACTGTTTTCTTTTAATACAAAGACAAAACGTTTGGTTAACGCTTAGCTTTGATAAATATAGCTATAAATCACACTAAAAAAGACTGCAATGATCTAACTTTGTGTGGCTTGGTGGCTATATCTGTTTAAGTTAATTTTCATTTATGATAGCCTTGGTATTGCACTGTAGGTGTTTGAATCTTAAATGGCAATCTTTCAATATTGATTATTGAAGTACATGAGTCGCTCACAAAGCCCTAGCGTAAATGGTAAATCAAATTCTGATTGTTCTATCGCTGAACTATGTCAAGATACAGTTTTTTACACTCTAGCTGGTAATGTGGCAACTCCAACAGCTTTTCATTGTAATAGGTATTAACTGTTAAATATTACATTGGTGTAATTTGACACGTGATAAACTAGAATAAGGACACACAAAACGATCCTGTAAAATTACCAGACCACAATCACCGACACTTACAAAATCCTATCAGTTGTTTAAAACCACCCTGTATCTGGGGGTTCAAAGACGCGAACAATATGGGATTACAAGCGCTCTTCCCGATAAACAGCCAGTGAGCCAAGAGGGCCCACTTTATGGGAATGTTTATGGGGTGCTTTGAGATCCAATGTGCCAGTCCCGTCACAAACAATGGCATAGTGAAGAGCATATAGCAGCCTACTATAATGAACACAGACACGGTGACTTTCCGCTGCATGGCCGTGTTTCTGGAGCGGCGTATCTTGATACTCGCCTTCGCCTCGTTGGTGTTGGCTGCTTTGTGGTCTGCAGCCCTGTTCCACCTCCACTTACTCTTCTGGGGGGCTGGTCCGGGTGTGTGTTCGGGCTGGTGTTGGCGGAGTGTGCGGCGGACTGGTCCTTCGATTGGTTCTTCCGGGGAGTTCCTACTCACTGGGTCTTGTGCTGTTGAGCTGGACTCTGAAATTATCGGCATGTTATTTATAATAATTATAACTCTATAACGTTCTATAACCACCAGTCTTGGTGTTGGATAATACTTTAGATACCACTCAATTAGAGTCAATCGCTTTAGAAATCAGACTAAACTGCAGCTTAGCACAGAACAGCTTTGTAAAACGTTAATGCTAAAATGTTATAACTCCTAAAGGTGGGACAAACAGAATCTGAGAATTACTGAAGAAATTGTGAAATCGAACTAACCTTGGTAGTCAAAGGGGTATTTGAAGTGGACGTTGGAGAACGCAGTGGTGTCACTGAACTGAACTGTACTGCTGAAATAAACCTCATTAGGCACTGATCATGATTTGACGTGATCCTTAGAGCCAATAAGGTATGATTATTCGTGCATTTATCACAGTTGATAAAATGCCAGTAGTGTCACTACAAATATTAGTTTGTGTTCTTGCCAAAAACTTCAAAAGCTGTTAAAAATTCAAAATACAGGATGGATCAGAAACATCTGTTTATTTTTATTTTCCTCTTATTTGATAACGGCGCAATGCAACACTGTAAAAACAGAAATGTAGTATGATCAAATATGTTTGCGAAACAAGCCTAAAGTTTTGAAATATAATTAGGAAATGATGAGCAATTCTGAAATCATAAGTTCATACTCACACTGGACAAGAAGATGTAGCGGTCGGAAAGGAGGCCTGCTGTCTCTTGGACCTTGAGTTAAGACGTTTTCTTGTGATGATGAGCAGCTTGAAGTAGAAGTAGGCACAGAGAAAGACCGGAACAGGGATTGAGAGCATGAAGAAGGTGATGAAGTAGTATCTGTGATAAAAATAATCTGTAAGTTAAATCCTTGATTCAAGAGCCATTCTAGAATTTAATATGTTTGGAAAAAATAGGTGCAGATTCTTGCCAACAAAAATTTAATTCATCAAATTTAAAAATAATTTCATCTGTCGGAACATTATACCGGTGGAAAGCGTCGTTGGATCCCTTGATACCACAGTTGAAAGAGTAGGGAGAGTAAACGTAGGAGTCCCACCCGAACAGAGGACATGCTGCCAGGAGAGAAGAGTGAAGCCAGCTGAACACCAGCATCACCACTATCCGCTTGTGTGACATCACCTGGGAGTTTTAACGTTTCAATCAGATCTATTGACCTTTGTTTGGACGGATCTTGTTGTCAATTATTAACGGCCCGTAAGCCCTTATTTTCGGAGATTTTATGAAAGATTTGCCGTTGTAACTGTAATACTCATTATCATCCTCAGCAGAACTCTCGCAATATTAAGAATTCAACCTTTCCAACACCACTAAGTTTGAGGTTATGTAATTATGTCTAATTTGATTTATAAACTGCTGTCAGTTTCAAGCGAGATAGGGAATAACCGGAGCTCAAACTGCGTAGAAAATAGAAACCTAATTTTCTCAAATGCACGATTTACGTAAATATAAACTGTATCGATGAAGGGCATTAATATAAATGTCAACTCCTATCACGCAATGTCTCGAAGTTCGAGTAAAAAGTGCTCGAAACTTAGCCGCCGGATTTGTCGGTCCTCAATACTTCAATAACAGGATTTAAACTCTCAACCTTTAGCACAGAATGTTGATGGATACTTCAGCTGGCTAATTGGTCTGAAGACTCAGCACAGTGACATTTAGGCAGAATATCGAACCTTCAAAACGTGCTCCCCGATATGAAGACAGGTAAAGATATGATAGCCTGATAAAGACATGTCAATTCTAGATCTGATAACCTGATAAAGACATGTCAATTCTAGATCTGATCTTAAACAGATGGCACCAAGGAAGCCTGTGTAAGGTATCTAAGGTAAAAATGGCGAAATTTGCATTTGAGGGATATTCTGCGCCCTGAGGTATGTGACCTGAATTGGGATCCCCATTACTTAAATTTCTTATCGGTCGTGTCAAACTGTCCAATGTCCAAGATCATCGATATTTCTAATTTTATTCCCCCATAGTATCATTAGAAAATGAAAATTTTAATCGATAATACCAAAACAACAAAACATGCACAGCCAGACATTGATTATCATAATTGAAAAAAATTGGAATTTTAAAAAAATCAATAAACCTCTTTTTATTACATTGCCGTAGTATAAGTTATAAGTAATATAATGTTACCTTGAAGTAAGTGAATGGATGGGTAACGAAATAGTATCTGTCCACAGAAGACATTGCCATAGTCCATAAGGAGGAAACCAGCGCTACGTTATCCAAGAAACCTGACGTCTGTAGGGGGGATGCGTATAAAAGCATAATTTATACAAAAATATAATTTATGCTAACCCCACATTTTAGATATCAAGCTGATTTAGAAATAACTTCGAAAAAATTGATAATTTGTCTATCTAAGCATGACACTAAATCACTAAAAGGTTAAGAATTTACATTGCAAAGATCAGCTCCAAAGACCCATTTATTCTGCAGTACTGAGGAGGATGTTATGGGCATCGTTAACACTCCTGAGGGAGACAATTTTAGTTTTATCGCTTCTAAGAGTGAAGGACATTCATTTTAATTTCAATACCGCTCATGGAGGATACAAAACTATTGGGAGTAAAAATTTAAGTTTCAACACTTATCATACTGGATATCTTATTTTAATTTTAACAGTCACGAGGAATCATATCGAGTATTATTACCGACAATGAAGTCTGCGATCATGAGATTGATGATAAATATATTGTTGCGACTTTTAATCTTCTTGCTGTGAATAGTTACACTGGCCACCACTAAGAAGGAACCTGAAAAACAGAGTTCTATTTAGAAACCATCACAAGGGACATGATAATCGTACTAGTAAAAGTGCAAATAACATGCTCGGCAACGATCATACCCGACAACAAATTCGATATCGCACGGGACAGTATTTTGTATTTTGAATTTAATTTTTACAAAATTGTGACACTCAAAGTATTTAACATGTTATAAATTTCAAATTTCAAAGATTAAATCGGCAAAATATCGAAGAATTGCTTACCGCAAATGGTGATGATGGAAAATCCAACCATGGAGACACCCAACATTAAGCGGTCCGAAAATCGAAGGAGATCCGGTACAACCTGATCACTTTCCATTCTGATAGGACTTTGCTAAACATGCATAATTGTTACTATTGTTGATTGTAATATTCTCTAAAAGTTAAATTAAATACTGAAATGAAATGGTAAGAGTAAGACCACATAATAGACGATCATATAGATTTGTATAACTGTATACGATCATATAGCCTGGCTATAATACGGAAAGGCCATACACGAAAGAAGCCACAGTGAACATCACTGTTGAAGACACGCCAGTGCAGCAAGTTAGTGACTTTACGTACTTAGGTACAATTATCTCCAGCGACGGTACTATCGACCGTGAGCTGTCAGCTAGGATTCAGAAAGCTTCCGGAGCCTTCAATCAACTGAGTAATTATATATGGAAAAACCGCAACATCCAGTCTTATACAAAGATCAGGATTTATAAGGCAGCGGTTTTGACAATATTGTTATATGGTAGTGAGGTTTGGAACACAACCAAAAAGCAGCTACATCGCTTTGAGGTGTTCTATCAGCGTTGCTTGAGGAGAATACTTAGGATAAGATGGCTCGATCGGGTTAGAAACACTGAAGTGCTGGAGCGTGCAAAGATAAATCCAGTAGAGACGTTCATAGGAGCAAACCACCTGCGTTGGTTTGGCCATGTCACCAGAATGCCAGGCACTAGGCTTCCTAAGTACCTGCTTAACTGGACCCCTGCGCATGGGAGAAGATCTAGGGGCCGTCCAAGAAAGAACTGGAGGAAATGTTTGCTGGAAGATGCTGCAGCGTTTACAGGAAACACTGACATAGACCTAGACGGAGCGAGCGAGATGGCTAGTGACCGAAAACTTTGGAGGGAGATGATACGTCACAAACGGGAGTTCATTGGTGCAGGCCACTCGAATGATTGAGGAGACCTAATCAAGTACAATTAGTAGTATAATACGGAAATAATTAGGGGAGAGACGCGGCTTTCAATTTACGTAAATTGCTCACATCAAGCTAATGATTTAGAATATTTCAAAAGTATTAGGTAATAATAATCTAACCCACCATAATAGCAACGTATTATTTTACGAGAAAGCAGTTTTGAAATCAAATTAAAGCTCTAGTGACTGGTTATTAAATTGCTCGAGTATCAATATCATAGACATAACCATATAGCGATTGTGTCGGAATTGTGTCGATTTTGATTGGCTTATATTCTAGGGTTGCACGTCAGCGGTAATGGTTATATGTAGTATTTAAAATTTATCAAATGATCAGGTGATCTTTTTAAATGATTCTTAAATCTTTAAGTTTAAAAGTTTAGCAGTTGACTGACTTGAGTGTCGATTGTCCAAGAAGGAAGTGAAGCGAATCCATGATCGAGAACAGGTAATATATAACGCGTAAGGGAAATTGTTTTGCATGGTACACAGTGTTTGTGGCCTTCTTGAATTCAATCACAACTACTGATCGATTTCCTTTTACTTATCAACCAGTACTAAGTTAAGACAAAAATAAAAGACGACTTAAGCGGTTCATGGAAAGATAGCACTTATAGCAGTTGTACCTGTAGGCGTAATATAGCGACAGGAAGTATTTAAAATTCTTACAACAAGAAAAATCTCCAAACTACCAAACCAGCTATATTTAATTACTACTGATGGATCCGAATAAAGTTGGGACTGGAGGTTGGCATCAATATACTCGACTTGGCTAAATATGATTTCGATTTCTTGGGCTCCCTCTCCATCGCTAAAAATCTCAAAATATAAAATACCTGGACATCAAAGAAATAAAACCTTTAATTTTAAACTTATTTGCCAGAACATCAGCCAGCCCGGGAGCAAGGCTATTAGAAATGAAGAGTTACATGGTACTGGCAATTTAGGAGATGAGTGTTTGATCACATGCTGGAATCACGTGCTAGAATTACGTGCTGAATCGCGTGTTTAATCAGAGACTCCTCTCAGTTGTTGGGCATCAGTTGTGAATGTCTGCACTCGATGCAATACCATACCATTATATAATACCGTAATTTTATTCAGGCAAACTTGAGCTCATGATAACAGTGCTTTGAACTCTTTACCGGGCACGGCGCTCAGCATGTCATTTCACCATATCTTCAATCGGTGTGTTTATAGGTTTATGAACACAAAAGCCTGAGGTCCCCAGGACCTCAGGTCCTGGAGTGTACCAATACTCTGCGACAGAGAAGCTATCCTATTTTCCGTGCAGCCGAGAAATTGGAGGAAAGTTGACAATAAACCAGCCCCGATTATTTGTTGGGTTGCCCTGCAGTCGGATATGGTCAATCGGGTATGTTGCAATTAATCCCTACTAGCTTGGAGTAAATTGGAAATGGTTCCGATAAATCGGGGTTTGCAGGAGTATTAAAGCAAAAGGTTGAGTTTTACTGTAAAAGGTTGAGTTTTACAGCAAAAGGTTGAGTATTACATCAAAAGGTTGAGTTTTACAGCAAAAGGTTGAGTATTACAGCAAAAGGTTGAGTTTTATAGCAAAAGGTTGAGTTTTACTGTAAAAGGTCGAGTTTTACAGCAAAAGATTGTGATACAAAAGATCGAATAACCACACTGTGACAAAATTAGCAACGAGTCAGATGATAAAAATAAAACAATGCGGTTCCAAAGAGTAGTGGCCGAACACCACGTTCAAGGAGTGATTAAAGTTGAGTCCTTACAGTAACTCCTCAACTTTAAATCCAATAGCTGATTTCCAGAAGAATCTTTGAGTCTGTACTATGAGTATGAGTAGTAACCACGGACAAATGTAATATCATATTGGTCGGAGAGACCTCGGCCACTGAACGCGTTCAGAAAATAAATTGTTCCCATGGCCAGAGTTTTAATCAGCCACAAGATGAAAGTGAAGCCTTTAATCAGCGAAAAAAAAACGCATTTCAATATTTTGTGGCGAGGGACTCATCATTGGATAACGACTCATCCACCGTTTTTTCATTTAACAATCATAGATTGCTTTCTTCTCGAATAAGTTTCATCACCATTCATTGGGCTACCGTTCTACCGTCGATGTTCAGTGCAGAACGGGTATTGTATAACTGTGCGTGTTGTCTTGTTAATGAGATTGCACTTTTGAAACATAACGATATTAGATTCGCAAGATGACATTACGCAACCAGTCTGCAGTCAACCATTGAAAATCATGATTTCTTTTTTTGCCTCCTAATTTACCCCATCTGTTGATGAAGCCCGTGCTCCAAAGCAGTTTTACGGAATGAAATAGAGTAAAGCTCAAGTACTGTGATTAGTGGGACCAGATTGTGAGAGACTTGGAGGAAGTCGAGGGATTTGGCGAATATTTGCGAAATGTGCGGCGAATTTTCTTCAATTCCGAAGGTCTTTTTGTGTTGGAAAGCTGCTCAAACATTATAACATATTGGGGCGTGTTTTACAATTCTTTCTATAAGAACGAATGCACATGCATTAACTCTAAAAATCGTGCTATTATAAACACAAGGAAACCTTTAATCATTTCATCCTATTAATTTATTAAAATGGGCTAAACTATTTTAGACGTTTCCAAAAATAACAGCCGTCATAATTGATGAACAAGCATGACACCCAGGTGGAGAAAGATTTAACTGGACGGTGTTCCGCCCCATTTCATGACAGAAGTCATAGTACTCCCGCCCTACGGTAAATCTATTTATTAATACTGTGCTCTCCAGCACGCATGGCCGGTTAATTGGGTAGTGTATTCTTTGCAGCATGGCTGCACTCTGCAGTGTACTGACTGCTGGGTGCAAAAAGCGGAGACTGTAATTGGGTAATTGTTCGTAACTTATGCAAGTTTTCGTAAGAACTGCACTTGCTTACAGGCTTACTGCACTTACTGCACTTACTGTACTTACTGTACTTACTGTACTTACTGCACTTACTGTACTTACTGCACTTACTGCACTTATTGCACTTACTGCACTAACTGCTGCATGAGCACGGTCGTGCATCTTTCAACTGCACTTGCGCGGTCGTGCATCTTTCAACTGCACTTGCGCGGTCGTGCATGTTTCAACTGCACTTGCGCGGTCGTGCATGTTTCAACTGCTCGGTTTTTAGTTAATCCTCGTTACTTTACATGTCCATTGATCGTATGTGGTTGGAATAAACTATAAAGTGCCGGTTTCCGCCAGCTCGAATCTCGTGCCGTGTTTCGCCGTACCGACCTCAAACAATGTTAGACCCTGGATATATTAGAGTCTAACAAAAATATCCAAGGTGGTGTTTTCTGCAGAATAAGGGCAACAACTGTAACCAATGTTGGCGCTAGTAATCATCAAGCAGAGCCACTGTATAACCCGACATCAGCCGCTCAGAGGTTTAACACCTAAAAAGGCTACACGATCTCTTACTCTCTCTCGTTACTCTGGTTTGAGTGGTGTTGATGTGTGCTATTAGTAACGTCCTGATTGCTGGGCAGCCTCTTCTTCTTGACAAGTTTAACCCCACACCTAGCATTTTGCTTTGAGTTGATAGTGTAGCGCGAGAGGAAACTTTTAATCGCGTTTTGGTTTTTCGTAGGTCGCATTTTTTTGCATTTTGGTTTATGATAGGTTTGAGTGAGGGTTTGAATTTTTGGAAATTTCTATACCTTGTAGAGTCTATCATCACTTGGACCGATTTAGAAAATTTCTTGTATACACATTGTTCATCAGGGTATGAGGAGGTTAATGGAATGATTATTTATGCATAACTGTTAATTACTAAGTTTTCATAACTGTTAATTATGTGATGCTATTTAGTGCTACAGCAGTACTAGTACACTGTACCCCCATACTATAATACACATTCTGGGATACCTTTATATCTTCAAGTTCGTTAGTATTCCGTTAGTCTCTTAGTTAAATAATAGGTTGTCTACAATTATCGGCAGCTTTATTGTCTTTGAAGTCGTACTTACAGAATTTTTGTAGCCAGCATCATCAGGATCTGACATCATTCATGTTTTCCATGTTATTCTTATTATTCATGACATTCATACTGGAGTAAACTGAGATACCACCCTCGGTAAATTGGTATTTCCTCTAAAATAAGGAAACAACAATTCACCAATGCAGACAGCTCGTGAGCCCTGTCATTTGTAGTCTTCTGTAGTTATCTGTATTCATTTTTAGTCTTCTGCAGTCATTTGTAGTCTACTCCGGGCCTAGTCCTAAAGTCCGGCACTGATTGTTCGCCAGAAGTTGTTCTATAGATTGGTTATTGATTAAATGAAATAGTGTTTTATTGAATTATGAATTATGAATTATCGGAAATGTGTCCATAGTATCATGGGTTTAATCGCCTCTTACATAACCCACCCCACACAAACAAATTCCTGAGTAATATTCCTGAGCTTCTGAGCTCATATTTGTTTATTATTCGCATATTTCGCTATGGTATTGTTGAATGATATAAAATGGTGCAATGCACCACTCTTAACCTCAGCTGTTCCAAGGCTCCTCCAATTATGTGAGGTGGTACAGCGTAACGTGGAACTGTCCACTCGGGTCGTAGTTATTGAAGTATTGCAATCTACTTTATCAGGTATTGTTAGAATGTGATGTATTACGGAGCTGCAAGCCGATAACTCAAAGGCACTCTCCCTCTCGAATTGCTATTGTTCGTGAATTTGTCTATGTCCAGGAGAATTAAGATCCAAACTGAATCACGAAGCGTAACGTGACTGAGTGATCATATACTGTGTTGTTAGATGTGATCACGTGACTTATATACTGTTAGGTTAAATGTGACCATCTCATTCTTCGCTCATCTCATTTCTATTCATCTGTCAGAAAAAACATTATTTGCAGTCTTGAAACTTGTTTTTTCTGGATTTGTCTGAAAATCTAGCTCCTGCCTCCTTCATCAAATTAAATGTAAGAAGCGTTCCTTCTTCTTCTTAAGCATAAATGTAGTTTTTCTTTATTTTAACTTTTAGATTTTCTGACACCTTTGTTTTGTTTGATAAAAATCGTTTTGTACTTGGTTAACACTTGGTTCGAACCTTTAAAATTTTACTTTTCGGGGTCCTCTTTTTGCCACAATTAATAAACACTCTCAGTAACCCCTGTTATATGGCCCCCAGGTCTGGGATAGACTCTGTAAGTCTGGGAGGTTCAATTGAATCTTGACCGACTTGAATTAGGCTTCAGGGTCCGAATCTCGATTTTGTCTCTCCCTGAGATTCATGTCCGCCATATATAAACACCCCTTTATTATAACCAAGTCCGTTTTTTTCGGGTATTATCACGTCTATATTTACACCGAGCTATCCGGTCTTCTCAACAACCCGTCCCCTGGTTGAAACTGTGCTGTCTTGCAACATTTCTAGTTATCTAACGTCTTGTTACGTCTTGTAACATTATGTCTTGGAGTGACCATGTTGTTTAATCGAAAGCAACTTCACATTCCATGCTGAAGCCGTGCCACAGACTCCGTACATACTAGACTCCTGGTCCCAACCTATCGTGTGAATTTGTGGCAAACTGTTACGGATATTCTGACGGCCACATTTAAAGTTTTTACAACTAAAACAGTAGCCCACAAGCACTGGTGTGGGTTTATTTTCGCCCTGAATACCACACCTGTTGCGTTTTGGTATGAAACTAGGAATGGTTGCTAAGCAACTTGCTTTAGTGCAACCTTCTACAGCTTCACTACTCGCCTGACGCTCATTTTTAACATTTTAGACGTTTCTACTGTTAAGCTGCCATTCACTTTGACTTTGAGTCTTTTCAGCTGCGTATGTGGGTGGGATTGTAATTCTCTAATACTGTCTCTTCTTTTGAGTGCTGCTGGACATTCCTGGGATGGCAATCATAGCAATCCTTAGATAAGCAGCATGTCAGGTTTTTAAACGTCATATTTGAGGGTAGCGTCTGCTAAGTGATGCGAGGTCTAAATTATTATATTTTTACCTATAGTTTACCTAAATTATACTGCTTCAGCTGGTATTTCAGTTTTCTATTGTTTCAGAATTGTTGAGCACAGCGCTATGTTTTCTAGTTCATAATCGCATATTGAAATGGTCAAGATGGCTGGGCTCATTGACAGGTGGTATTGGTTGTTGAAGTCACTAGGCGTAGAGCTTCCGCGGCTGTTCTACATTAAAATCTTTCCTTTATAGATTTTGAGTTTCTAATTCTTGATTATTTAATTTGGGTATGTCCTGATTTTCTGAATATCTTTCTATCTTTAGACTTCTTTTCTTCAGTTTTGCTTGCTCCAAATTTTGCACTCAGCGGAATTGTGGTTGAGAGAAATTATTTCTTTTCCGGGCTTTCGTGAACAAATTGCCCTAAAAATTAAACTTTTGGTATGAAGGCGGATTGATGGTCTGGTGTAGAGAAAATTAACCGTCTCTCTGAACTTAGACAGAAGTCTGTTGTCTTCGTTATGTCTGTCCAAGAGAATTACTTAGCATCTATAATTGAATAATGATATTTCTGAGAGACGTTGCACCATTTTGAACAATGAAGAGGGAGGGTGGATTTCATCGTATATCGTTGCTGAACTCGATGGAAATGGCTCTCTTCCCCAGCTCTTTATACTTGAAATGGTACACTTTTAACTCAAAAGTAGGAGCAGCACCTGAGAGGCATTCTATCGAGGTATTCCTGGGTATGAAGTTATGATGGATCATTAGCACTTCTCTGTGCACTAATCCCCAGTTTTACACCGGGAGAAAGAGAATTGTGAAGTTTTACCAAGACAGTACTCCCATACCCATCATCCTAGCACGATCTGTGTGCAAAATGATTAGTGTTACAATTCGCTAATTCCACCTGCTCAATACCCGGACAATTAGCCACAATTCACTGTTACAGTGTTATAAAAAATGCTCATGAAAATTAGCAGCGAACTGCAACTGCCTAGTGGGGTAATAATATTATTTTTATTGTGGAGCTGGTGACTTTGAAACTTCATCCTCTGATTGCCAATCCCGGCCTGCCATGATGTGTTAACCTTAATTTGAACATAACATGACTTTAAGGTTAGTCATCAGCATGAAGCATCCCTTCTCCTCTCCAAAACAGCTCCTTGTTCATTAGGGTTATAGTGTGACGTTTGTTACGCTTAAATGGGAAATATTTCAGTTTTAATGTAATCTGTTAAAAAAGTTTCGACCTTAATCGGGTGCCATTAAATCATTTAGATCAGGGTGTCTAGGGTTTGAGATTATTTCATTTTTTGATCCTCTCCTGTCGATGATCTGTTGTGGGTTTTGATTTAGTTTTAGACAGTCCACCCAAGCGACATTCTTGCAGACTCGTTGGAAGCCCTGATAGTTGGTCATTATATGATATTAATATCGTTTTGTCCAGTCATGCATATAGCTAAGCCATATCTCTTCCAAAGTCACAAAATTAATTGAGAAAATGTCGGCAGGCACGTTGCATTAGTCCACTTTATACGTTATTTCACTCTGCAGTTCGCTTGAAACTCAACAAGAGTTCCCTATTGTAAGATCATTAAATTCTAAATACCGGTTCCAACTTTATCGGCAAATCCGTCAAATTACTAAATTATTCTGCGCTGGACTTTAACAGTTCCGTCCGATTATCAAAATAAGATTCCGGGTTGAAATTGAATGAATGAAATGCCTTTTGTCGCCATGAATTACCCCAAATTTAATTAGCACCACATTCGGTAATTTAAATTTAATCCGATTTAATCGGTATGCTGTCCTAGGGTATAATGCACAATTGACTCGTTACTTTTCCGATTTCTAGCATTGCCTTCTTCTAGTTCTGTCGTATTCCTTGTCTCTACCTATCTTATGACTTTATGATCGCTCATAACCGTTGATCGAATCAAAGTTTTAGCTTTTTGGCCGTGCCCGCAATTAGTCCATAAACTACCCAAATATAGCTGGCTCCATATTATGATTCTATTTTAAAACATTCTATAATATAGTTAGAGTAATCTCCTTCTCAGATTATGATCATCACCAAACTTGCTACGTACGATTACACCCGCCTCAAATGCCCATCTCAATAAAGCAATAACCACCAAACCTTAAAAAAGCATATTGTGTCATCTAGACGTGATGTGGAGTAAGTTGTACAGTTACTTCCTGTTACTACGTCTCAGCACTGCAAATAACTCTGTTACGTAAACAGTAAGAGGACTCTAAGTCCCCCTCAATGTCTCGCCCTGCCTCCCTCTCTCTCCTTATGTCCTAAGTAGTGCAGTCGTCTGAACTGATCATTTATCTAGTTCCCAGGTTGAAATAATCGGGTCTAATCAGTAATCAGGCCGCACTAATCAGATCTTATCTTAGTATCTGATTAAATTAATTGAGTGATCACGCCCCTGATTCCGCTCCTACCAAGCTAGTTTGTGTGGTAGTGCGATTATAGTCGTAAACCACACCAATTTTAACGCCACCCCGAGTACTAACAACCCGGTTCCTTACAACTCAATGATGATTCATGATCAAATGACTCGTCCCACGTTTTCTCCTTTTCCGATAAAATAGACGGCGTGGTCGGGGGAATGTTTTGTCACTGTTAATCATCTTAATTCCATGGTATTAAGGAGCCGAAAAGCGGTTGCGCTCAAGGTGGTTCTAAAACAAATTTTCTTCATGGGAATTTTAGGACTTCGACCTTTGACATAAATTTAGTTAACATTTCTCCGTAACCAGATCCGTATAGCGTATAGCGACCGGGCCACAACCTTGTATATCGTTATCATTGAGGGAACTCTACTTTGCTCCGGTGCAGTTCAGGCTAGCATTTAATTTGATCTCTCTCGCATTAATGAAGTTGTATCAAAGTTCCGATATCGGTGAGATTTTTGAAGATTTCATATCTATTTTAGTGAAAACTAAGCCGCGTTATAATTTTGCAAGATCTGCAAAAAATGCTTCTTTACTCAGAAAAATGTGCAATTTTAATTCAGCTTGATGATGAATACATTTTCGTTAAACTAATGATTTGAGAGACCAAAATACAAGATCCATTCACAATACAGACTATAAAATTAAATTTAAACCCTATCAAATTAAAGGAACCCAAACCAGAGCAGATGTTTTCACGACTTTTACACATACTTTGACGCCATAAGAGCCGGGACGAACAAATGTAGGCTTCGCGATTTCATGAGAACTACCGCGGTATTCAACGTATGTTTAAAATCAATTACGTTTTTCCTGTACCCTAATGTTCCGCCAGCCGGTCGCACAGCATTAAAAATTCTACCAATGATGAAGATTTTATCGTGGTGATCCTTTTGTTCCCATTCATAACACAGTTTAGTGTCGCTGCTTAGGCTGTTTAACCTCACCGACGGTTTGTTTGTGTGCCCTGTTAAGTGCCCTGTTTACTGGTTAGTAGCTCTGAAGGGGAAAGCTATGTTGGAGTGCACTTGACGGTTTTCGTTTAGAAGAATGACGAGTGGTCGACTGATAGGAGGGTTCAGACTATTGTGCACGTTTTGATCATTTCTTTATCGTCAGCTATAGTTTTGGGTGTTAAGTTTAACACTATAGAGAATACCTGACAGTAACAGGATTGTACCGGCCAAATTTGGCAAAGTGATAGCACGTCAAGTTGTCGTGGTATTTGATCGACTGCCAAGTCACAGGTGCGAGGAGAAGACTCCTTGACTGCATGAAGTGTTACTTCCATTCTCAGGATTCTTCTAAAATCTAGGCTCTAACTTTTTGAATTCCGATGATTTCAGTCGACGATGCATTCTTAAAAATAGTTATTCTCTCATTTTATTTGGTTCAAGGGCCATTTCGTGTAACGTTGCAATGAATATTTTAATATGCCGACAATCGAACTTAATGGTTTCACTGCTATCTCTATCCTTATAAATCACATTTTTTTATGATTTTTGTTCATAGATTAATTGCGTGATTTGATTTAAAGTGTAATTTTAGCTAGCCAGGGCTAGAATTTAATTGTGCACATACATGGACAGTTCAACTTAATCATTTTCATGGTAGCTTTTAAACGTTTCAAAGCTTATTCTATGAGTTAAACGGCGGACTTCTTTGAAAATTAGATAAAAATAGCCAGCTATTTTTGCAGAACGAGGATCTTCTTTCAATTTAAGTCTCTTTCACACTGAGACTTAATTTCTATGGAAAGAACTTGAAATATTTTTATTGGATGAAACTTGCCGAAATGACGTAGGAAGGTATATTAAAAGGCCACCAGTACCTTTCAACCGTTTATTTCTCATTGTAACCATTCTGCTTCTAATCTCGAGCACCATCTTTTACTCACGAATATTTCCAGAGCCTCGTTACACCTAAAAACCTAATTACCCCGGAAGACAACCATTTTCCCGGTCTAAAATTTCAAAACTTGTCAATCAGTCCCTAATTTTACGCAAAAATTTGTCAAAAAGTTGCTGTGCTGCCCAACTTCCAGGAAAAGCAGACTGACAGCTTGATTTACAATTTACATTGGTGCTCTGTTTACCTACAGTTATAATCAGTCAGCTGTATATGAAGCTGCTAGATATTGAATACCTGTCTTACTTCTTAGACCCGTTGTATAGGAGGGTCCGGCTAGCTAGGAGGGTCCGGCTAGCCCAACCTAGTTCATTTGTAACAAATTTGTAAATCAATATTAGTATTATTATCACAATAAGTATGTCTCGAGTATTGATTAATTACAATTGTGACAAGTGCTTAAACAAGGGACGTTAAAGGGGCGAACTTTGAATAACTGTCGGTCAATTGCGATAACACTGGATATCTAGACCACGAGAACTTCACGTGTATTTCCTAAAATATTGATCACTTTAAATTAGTTTGCAGTCGTATGCGGCCGTTAACATTCTTTTGATATTTTCGACTTGGTTTACAGTGCTGATTGCGGCACCTGGGTAGGTATAGGCAGAGTGCTGCTGCCACTCTGGCGCATTTACAGTCGCTGAAGCGAGTTTCACCTCTACAATTACCTTCTCAGCTTCGTTATCAGGCGTTTGCTCTGAAATTATTTGCTGAAGCTACTAAAATACAGCTTTTTCTGTCAACATTAGCATGTGTTTAATAAATTAAAGATAAAGTTCCCCCTTTTTATACTGATTGAGCGTTTTTTAAAAACATTTCCAAAATTAGCAGAGGTGCAGTTCACATAACTTCCAATAAGTGTCGTACTCAAGAGAAACCTTACCAACGTTCTTTCCTTCAGTCCACTCCAATTGAATTATCATCAACAATATATTGTCACAAAATAATCGTAACATTTGAAGTTGCTTCAGAGTTATAAAACTCACCAGTACCCCTCAGTATCGATTGAGGGTGCTAATATATCAGTGGATGACGGATTAATACTACCTCGATTATGTTCGTATATTGTGCAGTGTGAACAGAGTGAAAGTGTTGTGCTCCTTCATAAATTCAATTGTGCATTATAGTGTGAACAGGGGTCAGTGTTGTCACGTTTAATTTGGTTACTTGTTTCACCTTACAGTGGAACACTTCACTCGTTATCTTGATTCTCCGTGAGCAAATATAAGCCGTGAATTTGACATTTCACGGCGGATATGGATGAAAATAAGGTTTCAAAAATACCTTCTTAAACGTAGCTTTTAAACCTGCTTGCACGTTTAACCTACTCCCACTAGGACATAAATAAAGTACCTTTCAAAGTTCCGACTTTATCTTCTATGTAACCATCCCAATATCTAGACCTTGTTAAACTCAAACGGCCGCCAAATTTCCTGCTTCTAATTTGACGATGCGGTCGCGATATGTTATCGGCATATTGTTATAAGGTGAGGGGTGTTGGGAGGGAAACTGTCTATGGATTCGTACCTGCAAGTGATTTTAAATTTAAGTGAGGTAAGAGCCACCAAACTGACTTTAATCTTGTCCTTAGTCCTTTTAACTTGTAACAAATATCGGATATAATGCGAATTTTCACTATTTCAAAAATTCCTTTTGCTGTTTCAGCATTTGATCTGGACAAATTTTGGTCAACTTTCAGCTTCACTCATTTTATAAATGACAGCTGCTTTGCTGTCTTTGTAACTCACTTTTCACAAAAATTTAGCGTTGTCGGTTTTTTATTCTCTGGATAAAAATAAATTGCTAACAATCTTATTTTTGACTATCGTATTGCTTTCGTTCCAACTTTGGCCTCTGTTCAAGAATTTTATTTAGAGTCATGGTACGGGAAGAACATACGGTATTTAATTGTGCTTTATCTTAGTATGGGACTAACAGGTACTCCCTTATGTTTGTAACATATTGATTACTATCATAACTCCTGGGTGAACTGCTTGACGGGGTCCCAGTGAATTAACAATTATAATCATTTAAAAAACTTTTTGTTAAAAGTTTGGTTTTTGTTAAAAGATATGCTTTTGATCTGGTCTGATCCTATTTTTTGTTTGACGGGTCATATTATAACTTTATAACACCCGTCAAACAAAAAGTAACCAGAACCCACAAGATTTAAGAAAATTTTTAAATTTTTAACTATTAACACTGGAAAAGGTTTCAAAAATTGATTATAGTTAATTCCAAAGAAGTACAAAGTACGAAATACTCAAGTAGTAACGAAGTACCCATATCCCACTGGCTATTCTTAGAAAAATGCATAGTATTTTCAAGATTCAATTGACTGTCATGCACTTCTATCTTAGTAAAACATTTTACGATATAACTTTCGTGGAGGACACCCAGTAGAAAAAAATATGTGGCCTATTACTATTTGTAGTAATTATTCTAATTATAGAGAGACAGAGGAACTTCCCGCAGCACATTGCAGCTACACCACTAAGACCTGATGTAGTGATCTATTCAGATAAAGCAAAGAAGGTTTATCTGATGGAGCTGACTTGTGGAAATGAGCAGAACTTTGCTGATCAAGAGAAGCGAAAGATGAAGAGATATCAGCAGCTGACAGAAGAGATAGAAGCCAACGGATGGGCTTGCAAGCTCCAGACAGTAGAAGTGGGAGCTCGAGGCATTTACAACTATAGCCTCCCAACCTTTATGAACCACCTGAACGTAAACAACAAAGAGAAGAAGAAGGCCTGCATGAAGATCGCTGAGATCAGCCTGAGGGCATCGTACACCATCTATTTGTCCAGAAACAATACCATATGGACAGATGATTGGGAGTTAGTCAAGAGACCAGTAATAGCATAGTAGGAGCGTAGAATGTTTGGGCCCAGAAAAACATGTTTAATACCGCTATGAACCCGTCATAAGCCGGGGACTACTATGAAAATGATGATGCTGTGTTGTTGAAAGACCTTCGACCAATCAAAGATGTACCTCATCACGCCAAGCAGTTATGCTTGTAGGTGAATATACACTTATAGAGTACAACAACTTTATAACACTCCAATAGTTGTAATTAATTAGTTCTATTATTTATATCAATATATTTGCAAGGTTGTTAGGGCTTTAGGGTTGTTAGTGTTATTTAGCTTTTGCTTGAAATGCCTTACGTTTCGTCTTTGAGTAATATTGCCAAAACTTATTTCCAGAAAAATTTACTTGTAGTTTTGAACATCCGCACAAGATCATTAAACCGGCTTTATCAATCAACCATCCTTTGATAAATCATTTAAAGAACTAGGAAGATCTTAACACTAAAACTCTTAGTCACTTAGTTTGACGCACGAACAATGAACATTGCAGTATCCTGTCTCAACCTCGGTTCTATTTGCCGATTTAAACACATCTTTTTACCGTGATCAGATTAACAATACGATCTGTAGTCTGCCCGATAACAACAACACATTGTCATGGAATCGGAATCATGAACTAGAAATTAACGGTCTGGGTTCATTCGATCAGAAGTATAGCTAAGTATAAAGACGGTCATGATTCTAAAATAGTCATGTTTCTCAGATGGTCATGATATACCACGAGAATCATTAGTTAAATACAGATGATTTTATTTACAAACTATTCTTTAATCGTATTATACAGCTGGGATAGTCCCAAGTAGCTTGGTACCTACTTTACCCAGTGTATTATTAGCTACAACCAGATATTTTGCCGTCAAATTATAGCTTTATTTAAAGACTGAGTGTCCATTTTTTTATTAGTTTATTGGTCAATTTTTGTGGAGCCCCTATAATTACGTTGACACTTATAATAAATTCTTGCTGAACACTATTTTTATAGAATAATGAATGACCAAAAATAGTTCGGAGCCGTGAACTTTGATGACTGTAATTTAAAAGTTTTCTAAACGAAAATACAGTTCCAGCCGGATGTGTCTCGCATTTTTGACAAATTTATATTTCCTTACTTCGTAACCACTTCACTAAGGAATTTACTCGCTATCTCTCCATTGATTGTTCATTCATTCATTGTTCTTATTGATTATTTGTCAAACTAATTTCCAGGAAATTCGGATCCAGGAAATTGTTGTTCATTCAAATTCTACAATTTTCAGCGGATTGTTTACCACTGACAGCAACATTTTAATTTTTAACAGCCTGATATTGTGAACGCAAGAAAGTCGATTGGCTTATCAGTTTGTTTACTGTATTATAAGTGTATAGCCAATGCCATACATTTTAAAATAACATGTTTTAATATGCTATAAATTCGGCAGGATCTTTGGCTGCTATTGCTTGTTGTGATATATTCGAGATTTTATAGCTCGATTCTTTATTTTTGGCGAACTTTAACGGATTGTTTTTAGAGCCCAATCCCGAACCAACAAAATGAATTGTACAAATAGGTAAAATTTTCGGCCAAAGAATTTCTAACTTGCTGTCTTTCCGGCCATAACTACAATTCCTCAGAAGAAAAAGACAAGCCGGAAAACTTACGTCATGTACCACAATACCATATGCTTATGACTCACTGGTCATTATTCATAATTAATTGAATTCTTCAACGTATATTATCCACCCTCTACCTGGATCTATAATTGAAGGATTGGAGACAGGGGCTAGCAGTCAGCAAAGCTTGACCCTGACCAGTGACGGTCAAGATTTACTAAAACATTTTAAATTCACATTTTTTGTCTGATTAAGGAAAACTAATGATCATTGTGATTGATCCCAAGAGAAACATAGGAAAAAAGTATGAATTTACCGGCGCTTCACTGAACTTTCTAATTGACACCCTTGACTCCTTACTGGTTCAAAATATTATCCATATTTTTTTACGAATAGTATTTGGCGCCAGCAAGGATTTTAACCCCCTAGACGATAAGTGGACAAATATTTTCTGACACCATGATAACCACAAAGAGGGTAAAATTTAATGCATAACCTTGAAAAAATTTGACAAATGCTTTGAGACGCCGAACAAGATTATTTTTTACATTTGTCGTCCTACTTTACCCTGATTAAGGAATAGTGCCTACATAATAATGTGAGTCATCAGTCTAAATCAAGCGAGTACGATACGTCTATCTTACCCCTGCAAAAAACATTCCATTATTCCTTATATCACTGAATATATTTACCCACGCCTTATAATATCGATACATTGGTTTCCCCTTATATCACTGATATTTATTTACCCACGCCTTATTTCGGTACATTGGTTTCCCCTTATGTCATATTCCAAGGTTTCCCGATCACACTTCTCGAGATACTAAAATTACCCGGCACGTTTCCGGCACGTTACCGGCACGTTTCCACGACCAGATGGCTTTGACCGGGTACTTCCGCGGGGAACAGGATATAATAACGACTAATGAGTAATGAACGAGCTGCGTCTGAGTTGCTGATCTACTTAAACATTGTCTGATCATGACCAGCGGATCGTGGGGGTGATCAGCTGTACCTTGTCTTCGTCTGGTGCATGATCCCCGACTCAATAACGAATATAACAAACTCGACATTAGTCTCCCGTAAGGTTATAATGTCATTGATTATTGTCCCATTAACAGTTAACACTAACTTGTTACATTCTTGTGACCAAGCCTACCCTGTTCGTCGATATTGACCCGATACTTTTCTGGTTTGTTGGGCTACCTGAATGTGCGTGGAAACGTTTAATTGTCGCGTTGACTCTTGAGAAATTACGGAGTTGCTATAAGCGCATACGGTGTTCTTTTTAATATTGCCGTCGATATTATTTTCGTATAACGCCCTAGAATTAAGATAGCAGTGTCCAATATCTCAATATAATCTAAATTTCATGCTCGATTACTGATAATTTTTTGACTGCATGCAGCTACTTTAGTACTTTGTCAAGAATTCATTTATATTTACATGCCTAAACAAAATTTAGAGTCGTGGTGGATGTTATCAATCGTGGACACTGGACCGCCTTTTTTAGTGTCTTATTCTAAGAACATAGAAGATTTGATATATTTTGTAAATTATAGCTAGTATCCATGTCGTCAAAAATAGCTGTCGGACAAAAATAACGGCTCTGATTTCACCGATCAATTTTTCGATGACTTACAATTTAAAACAGAATTTATCATTTAAAATTTGCTTACTAATAGTTACTACTTTTAAATTTTTACCAGTTAACGTAATTATGACTATGACGTTAACCGATAAGTTGACGCCCATTCTCGCACTACATTTGATTTTCCTGGCATTAAACCGATTATGTCTAAGCTAGTATATCCCGTTTTTAAACTATAAAACATTTCATTTCATCGCTTTTTAAATATTCCTGATTAGATCTCTAATTCCGCGTCAACATTTTAGACTGAAATTTCTGATAGAGTGTATTACAGTAATGGAATTTCTCAAACCCAGTGTATTTATCTATAGAGCTAACTGAGTTATGACTCTAATTAGTGGTAAAATGGTCATAAGTAAAACATTGTCTGGTGTCTTTGCATTCACGCCGTTTTATTGCTCGTATAAGATTGAAATACTGTCCTCACTGCATGGCCTCCTGGCTAGCGGCCAACGGGCCAAACATGTATCAAGAATCATGAAGACTGAAGAGTCAAGATCCCTTCGGTGGAACTTATGGAGCTATGGAATTTTATAAAAGTTTAAAAATCCAATCCAATAAAGGCTAAAGCACCAGGCCACTGCAGTTTAAAGAAATTGTAATGTAGCTGAAGTGGCTACTGCAAATTTTCTCAAGCTTCAGTGAACAGTCGCTACATCAGACATACATCACTGCTACCTTGTTACAATTTCATTACATCGTTAAGAAAAGAGAGGCTTTAAAATGCCTTTTTGAACAAAGTAATGCCGAAGAACAAAGCAATTTTCTTTTAAAATCAAATGAAATAGAATCCGATTTACGGTGGCTAATGATGATAATTAAAACCTTGGTGGCACTGGACTACCCACGGACTAATACCCGCCCTTGCTTCTCCGGGTGAAATTGTGCCGACAACCCTATAGAGCCACCACGGTGCACTGTCCCCCCACTTCTAGTAGTGACACCCGGGACAAGTCACAGTGGTCACACAAGCAGAACAAAACTACACAACTACTTTAAAAAGCAGGACAATGTCGGCTACTTCAAGTCTACTTTAAAATAATTTAGTTACTGTATCGATTACTTGTTTGAGTAGTTCTCTCCACGACATGCAGTTTCACAGCTTAATTAAGAGTCCTGCTTGAGACTGATTTTCATTTATTAGGTGTTTTAAAAGTTGAGGTTTATTATTTGAGCAGCTTTGAAGTATAAGAATCAGTGAAAATTAGAGTTCATTGTTGAGTTGTTTAGTTGTGGTTTGTGGTGAGGATATGTTCGGGGGCATTCCAGCATGATCCCCTCAAAGAAATGAATGAGACGTTTCTGTGGAGATTCTTATTGTCTCTGTTGGCTGTAAACTGTAAACATGTGGAGAAAGTCTGATCAGATGGAGTGGGTGTGAGTTCATCAGCAGCTGAAATAACAATTAACACTTCGTTTAGTTCCCAGCTCAGTTTAGCGCTTTTTAATTTAGTTTTCACTTCTGATTAGCACTTTGTAATTTATTTACAGTTACTTTCATGTTCCTATAATTAACACTTATTAACTGGTTTAGTTTCTCATTTCAGAGGTCCCATAGTTTTTCTCGAAGTTCATGCTTATTTAAAGCCATACTTCAGGCTTAGGCCTATGCCGGACAATAAAGATTAAAGAAGGTATTAAATTCCCGAATTTCGGGCTGAATTTCAGTCTATGAAAAATGAAAAGGATCCGCCAAAGTGCGGTGGAATTCTCAACCTTAATCTTTTTCACAATTTGCCGGATTGTTTTAGTACATTACACAATTAGCCCATGCCACCACCACAGTGAATTATGCAGTGGATTTAGTACGTATTACTTGCCTAATTTTCATTTGATCTTCGTTCTAGAAGACAGTAACTACGATTACTGAGCACCGTTCTTATTAACTTGTTAAGGATGGAATATGTGTTACTCTGGATCTATATTCTATCCCTCCTTTCCAGTAAAGATTGTAACTTGTCCCATGATTTCTACCAAAGTCGAGCTTCATTCTTCACATTGTCTGTATTTTGAGTTTAGATAGAAAATATATGGAAAAACAAAAGCCGATGAGGTCATGTAGTGAATCGGGATGGCTGTGCCTGTATGAGCGCTAGATTAAATTCTTAACTAAAGGTATAATAGCCATGGTGTCTCTCTGAAGTACTCAGTGCTAAATCAATTGGCTTTGACTCTTGAAGATTTCCGTGGGATTATTTTTTCAAATATTGCTACAGTCCGAGGAACTCGTATTGATGAGGCAAATCGAAGCTTTGACTACTGCAGGCGAAATTACTATGCTTAGCGACAATTTTCATAAAATTTGTTTTTTTTCAAGTTTGAGATGGATTCGTAATCCTCTTCGCGTCCCAGAGTGGCCTTTCTATTATCTTTCAGTTTCGGATTAATCATATTTAAATTTGGAAAAGTTCGATCCCGTACGCCGAACTCGATTACAAAGGCTTCTTGTTGTTGATAATGTGGGTTATCGGTAAGTTTTTAAAACTTTGGAGTGTGTCACCAGTTAGTCACACTACTTGATCCCACGGCAAAAGAGCCGCGTGACCCTCTGATCAAATTTTAGGTTTTTTGAGGGTGAATTACGCGTGCCAATTGATAATGTACTACACGATTATTATATACCCACCGACATCTTTCTTACGGCTGATCGATTGTTAGTTGAACATTTTAATATGTTACATTAAATCTACCGAGTCTCATTAGCTTAGTCTGTGTTAGTTATTATGGTCCTACTTCTGGTGAGGTTCTGTGCTTTGATCTCAGCGGGACTAGGAGAACTTAGATAGTGAGTTTGTCTGGACGGTAAAAATTCACCAGTATTTCTCTTGGGGTCTGTGAAATTTCACTGGGATTTCTTTTCAAATAGAACAGATTAAATACTTCCCATTGACGCCACTCGGACATGTACCGATCACAAAAAGCGAGTTACGCACTTTTTATCGTTCAAACATTGAAGAGAGTTTTCTTTTTATTGTCTAATTAATTACCAATTAACTACTGACCAGCTAGTGATACTAAAGTTCAAGCCAACTTTGCAGTGCAGAATTAATGCACATCTTCCATGTTGATTACATTTAGCACAGTTGTTTGCTTTTGTCAACAAATCAATAGCTCAATAGCTCAATAAGTCAATAGCTATAATATAATTATATGCTTGCCCATCCTGTAGAAGTAATGTTTATGTAAACAAAGAGATATACTGCTGACTTTCACTTATCTGAATATTCACAATTTCTTGATATTCAACCCAATCGATTTACACCTTTGTTCAGCGACATTCCCTCCCCGATTTTTATCTAATTTTTCAAGTTTAATTTCGTTTAGTTTAGGATATTGTTATACCTTTAATCTTTATACTGCCATATGATTCTGTCACGTTTGATTGATTTAGAGCGTATTATTCTCCAATCTCGTTACTATAATCACAGTTCAAAGCGGTTTCCCGAGATTCACAACGATATCGTTTGTATCCTGTCCACCTACATCCCTATATGATCCGTGTTGTACCTGGCCTTATAATTACGGTTCTTAATTGTTGTTTTATTTATTTTATCAAACTGTAAATATATTAATTGTTTGAAATAACGTGCCGACACGGGTTGCTGCGTTCGTTTGGTCGTGAGTCTGAGGAAGTTTGAGATATCTCCGGCAAGATAGAACCAAAGAATACTGTCTCTTTATCGGCCTCTGCGGTTATTGTTAGCGATTATCAGCATTGATTGTAATTCCAGTAAAGTTAATCACACTTGCATTTTTGGAAACCAGCTTCAAGTCATCGTTTATAGTTTATTTTCCGTAGATTATTTTTGATTATTAATTTTGATTAGGTTTGTGATCAAATCTTCTATTCAGCGCCTTTTGTCCGAAGAAAATGAAGGGATAGACTGTAGACAGGACCTAATAACGTAGAACCACTACATTTTTATATTCAGTATATTATAATATACAACATATATATATTATAATATACAACATATATAATATTATATAGCTTAATAATCGATTTTTCTTTTTGAAGGGTCGCCTTGTGTCTAACCGCTTTGCATATCCGGATTCCTCAAAGACTTGTTTGTTGGGTCAGTCAAACAAGTCTTAAGTGTGAACTCTAAAAGTTAGGATCAAGGCAGAAGTTCGATGAGTTGCCAAGAATCATCACACCACGCCAAAGATTTAGTTTCAGTATATTTTCTTTTGTAAATCGGTTTTCTTTTTGAAGGGTCGCGGCTTTCTGAAACTATAATGATTGTGCCGCTTGTCAAAAAGAAATGTTTGGGATAACCAAACAGGTTGTAAGTCTGAAGTTTTGAAATCTGACGAATTAAAGTTTTAAATCTAACACGTCTGTTTGTTAGTACGTCAGTACAAAAAGTTTATTAAGCACCAAAAATGTTAATCAAAATTTTGGGCGTTGTAAGTTAGACTTAGTGACGTGAGACATGCTGCAAAGGTATTTGTAGATTGTATGATCTTTATGATTGCGTGCTAGTTGTCTATAACAAAGTTTCTTTAATAATTCACAAAGGAGACTAGATGAGTCATATTTAGTGCTTCAGTGTGAGTTAATAAATTGATATTGTGCACTTTACTAATCAGATAATTAACAGATAATTAATTAATAATTAACAGATAATGATAATCAGATGCACTGTGCTGGTTGCTCTAACACTGTGGACAGCTGAAGCTTTCATCAAACCTGTAAGTACTTTGAGCTGGAGGGGGAGAGTGAGGGCGAGCTGGAGGGGGGAGGGGGAGGGGGAGGGGGAGAGGTTTGCTGTCCTGATTTAAAACTTTATAAATCTATTCTAACTTTTTAAAATAGTCACATTCACAGCAGAACAGTTCAAAATATTTGTAAATCAGGGGTACATATAATTAAAAGCTCACGTTAACTATTGTATTTTAGCGATAAAATGTTTAAAAGGCTTACCTTGAATCTGTTTTGATGTTGATAAGGAGATACAACGAAATAATACAACATTTAATCTATTCGTAATCCAGAATGGACCAATTGTCGTAGACAGTCATGCGTTCTGTTTGTTATAAATAACCTACATAATCAATTAAATGCAATTTATCCAGCAATGATCAATGGCCATGTTTAATAACATGTGCCGGGTGCCCTCGAGAATAACTAAACGCTACGTTTATTATAGTTGCTAAGTAATATTTGTGAGCCAACTAATACCTTTTAATAGATTATCCAAGATTTTAATACGTCAATGTTCATAGTTCATTGCAATAACTTCTAGGGCTCTCGCATACCTCCAATATCATCACGATGATATGTTGCTTATAATGAGTTATAAGGGAACAATTTGAATTATGCGATATGTGTTGGTAAACCCAACCATTGAGAGTCGTTCCAGTGACTGGCTTTAGTTTAGTACTTTAAGTATCATTTGCAACATGAGAAGTTTTTAACGCCACAACAAAAGTTTTTAATTTTAAAATCTCGGTTTTAAAATCGAAAAATGCAACAATATAATAAAATGCATGGCAAAATTTACAAAGTAAGAACGGCATGAGCAATGTTTCCGAAATAAGCGCATTTTTGCTGGAACCACCAAATATTTGTGGTTTTTATAGCTGTAGCTGATTAAAGAAAACTGATTTGTTTTTGCAAACAATCATACTTTGATAATTTATCTCGACCATCAAGCTTTATACTGATTTCTTGCTACCAATGAGATTTAAGCAAATTCCAGCAAGGACCTATAAGAATCGTGGATAATCACACCATTAGCTTACAGACAGACTCTCATTTAAATTAAATTTAACTACGTGAAACAGGGTTAAGGACAATATTTACTATAAGCAAATATATCAACATCATCAGAGTCAAGATATTTTGAGGGAGTTTGATAACTTGACAACATTAGACAATTTAATAAAATCATAAATAATCACAACTACAGCTGTCGAAGCACTCTTTCCTAGACATTACGTTTACTTTCATGACGTCCGAACTACTTGACAGTAAACATTACAGACGATACTTTGATAAATTTGGCCGAAAAGCCCGCAGAACCAACCAATTTCGTTTAAAATTTGAATTGCACTTATTATAAGCAAATATTAAATTAATAAGTATCTGAGGGGGGTGCACTACTGTAAAGCCCCGTGCCGATTTACTGCAAAGTTAGGGGATGGAAAAATCTACGGTAAATCGGGGATTTATTTGTTTAAGGGGGGGGGCCAATGGGTATTTTTTTTGTGAAACTTGATTTCGAGATAGCAGTTGACCAACAAACTAGGACCAGTGACCGAACTTTTGAGGGGGTCCCGGACCCCAACCGCCAAACGGTGCGCGCAGGGCAGCCACGCCCATATTTGGTCCAAATTAGGCCCAATTTAGCCAAATACCCTGTACATGCCCCAAACCCAGGTTTATGGTGCTCTACTTGTAGCTAGTGGTCTCCTGAACTCGTATATGAAATTTCATCAAGATTGGACAAAAAATGACTGAGTTATGAGCCAAAAACCATATGCCCATATTTGGGCATACGCACCAAATTTGGTAGATTTCGTCCCATAAATTGGTCAAATATCAATATTTTTGAATGAAACTTACTTTATATGAAAGGTAAGCCTAAACTACATATTCTCTGTAATTTATAGCTTTATATCTGTTTAAATGTGGATACTAAGGCGAAAAAACCACAAAAAATGAACTAAATTGCCCATATCTCGGTTCGCGATATTCGCGGAATTGATCTCACCAAAATTGTAACAACTCAATCAGTTTTCAAAATTTTTGCATGAAATTTTTGGAATCGACTCGAAATCGCATTTCGACCTTATTTTAAGAACGGATTTTTGATTTAGGCCTCAAAAAAAATTTGGCGGCCAAATTCCAAAATTATATTACAGAAATTCAGAATTTGGCCGCCAAATTTTTTTTGAGGCCTAAATCAAAAATCCGTTCTTAAAATAAGGTCGAAATGCGATTTCGAGTCGATTTCAAAAATTTCATGCAAAAATTTTGAAAACTGATTGAGTTGTTACAATTTTGGTGAGATCAATTCCGCGAATATCGCGAACCGAGATATGGGCAATTTAGTTCATTTTTTGTGGTTTTTTCGCCTTAGTATCCACATTTAAACAGATATAAAGCTATAACTTACAGAGAATATGTAGTTTAGGCTTACCTTTCATATAAAGTAAGTCTCATCCAAAAATATTGATATTTGACCAATTTATGGGACGAAATCTACCAAATTTGGTGCGTATGCCCAAATATGGGCATATGGTTTTTGGCTCATAACTCAGTCATTTTTTGTCCAATCTTGATGAAATTTCATATACGAGTTCAGGAGACCACTAGCTACAAGTAGAGCACCATAAACCTGGGTTTGGGCATGTTCAGGGTATTTGGCTAAATTGGGCCTAATTTGGACCAAATATGGGCGTGGCTGCCCTGCGCGCACCGTTTGGCGGTTGGGGTCCGGGACCCCCTCAAAAGTTCGGTCACTGGTCCTAGTTTGTTGGTCAACTACTATCTCGAAATCAAGTTTCACAAAAAATACCCATTGACCCCCCCCCTTAATAATTGTGCTGCACAATTATTGTGTATGTTAAGCTTTGTTTGGGGAAAGGAAATGGATGCGGTAAATCGGGGTTTACTTACTTACTTTTTCAACAGGCTGATAGATTTTATGATTTTATTTGAACCATAAACAATAATCGAATGTATAAAACTCAGGGAACAGGAAGTAGCATAGCAAGGTTATAAATTCGTTAAACCTTCGGCAGCTATCAAATCTATAAACCATTCATTTCATGAATATAAAGGCATATCATGAATAAGGCCTTTGAGTGACCTTTTAAACGATTTTCCTTGCATCTCACGAGTCATCAAGTTATGAGTCTCATATCATGGCGCTAATATTTTATAGCGCTGATATCTATTTTACGTAAATTTGCACGCATATGGAATCGTTATTGTCGGTGTGTTGAGATAGTAATGGATCTTTGTAGCCGACAAGGCTTTGTGTCCGTCAACTAAATACATTTATTGATGTTTGATATTGCTTTATGAGAGTTATGAGAAAACCAAAAGTTCTGTAGAATTGATATTCTATGTCACTTTTATTTGTGAAGTGCTTAGGATTTAAGGCATTTTTATCTAATGTGGATAACAAGTTGCTATGTTGAATACTCAGCTATAACAAACGTATATTAAATAAATCTAGCAGTTAACTATCGAATAATCTGCTAACTGTATTATTTTAAAACCAGTGATAAAGAATAAGCTAACCAACGTTTTGTAAATTGTCCTCATTTAGGACTCCTGAATATTTTTTACCTTTGTATAATATTATAACTGAAAATTAATTATTAGTGCAACTAAGGTAAATTATTCCCACAGAAGTGCAGAGGAATTTGGTCAGATTGGGGCAAGTGGAGAGGGCTGTGCTCTGAGAGCTGCTCTGGTGAGTATAACAGCATGTTCGATATAAAGAAACTGAAAATTAAACTGAAATTAAGCTGAAACTAAATCTGCCCT
This sequence comes from Bolinopsis microptera, assembly GCF_026151205.1. Taxonomy (NCBI): domain Eukaryota; kingdom Metazoa; phylum Ctenophora; class Tentaculata; order Lobata; family Bolinopsidae; genus Bolinopsis; species Bolinopsis microptera. Next base: position 12,057,732 of record NC_087075.1, on the reverse strand, counting down.
TAAACCAGAAATAATTCCAAAATTAAAGTTTGTAAATAAATCCACAATTAAAACTGCACCAAAACGTTTTGAGTAAATTGACCCAGACACCTCAGGTCACAGGACTCGTACCAGAGATTGTGTTAATAACGGTTTGTTCTACTGCGGTGATCCCACATGTAGCGGTAAGTTTTTATAATTTAGATTTACTGTCAAAACAGCTAGATTTAGCTAAGTAGTTGTAAAGTTGTTAGAATCGTTTTGCGAGCACTATTTAGACATATAGGGTTCTGGGTTAAGCTGTTTGTTTTGCGACCACCGCATTTAGTAAATATATAGTTTGGCTAAAAGGTTCGTTGAACTGTTGAAGAATGAAGCTACATCACCATGATATCCTATATTTATTTTATAGTTGGGACGCAGACGTATTTAAATTCAATCACAGTGGAGTCAGTTCTTGACAAAAATCCCCCCTCCAATCTATTTAATCAGGATCGTAGAAATTACCTGTCAAGCTATAGTTAAACAGTAAACACCTTGTCATTATACTGTGGACAAATTGTTGCTACCAACCTCAACTTGAATGAGCTCTCCTCGAGGTTTTAGTACTAATAGTTATAAAATATAAAGGTAATTGTGTAAAATCGTGCGACTACCACTTGGACACCTTCTTCAGTAACTTAATTGATTTACCTGCTGTCCAGCAAAGAAGTAGAGGGTCAAATATATAAATTACCACCAAGCATTTGGAGGTCTGTTGAGCAGTGTGTTGGTTACTCCGCCTGGATATTACAAAAAGTAATATTTAGTGTTAGTTACTGAAGTTTACCCCAGATCAAACAATAAAGACAAAACAGGTTGATGAAATTCATTAATCATGACTTTCCGAAATGTATGACACCTTTACTTCGATAACCTGGTGACTCGTAAGTCAGTAGTGCTTTATATCCACGTGCTACTAAGGGAATTACTAGAAAAGTCAGTAGTATTGTCATAATATAATAGTGGGATTTGTTTGAGCAAACAAACAACTATGATGACGAAGTATCTCGCTGTCCTGTCTTTCAAAGAATTTATTGTCGTTGGAATAGTGGGATTACACACAGGATTACACAGGATTTACACAGGATTTACACAGGATTTACACAGGATTTACACAGGATTACACAGGATTACACAGGATTTGAGGATTATACAGGAATACACAAGATTTTACACAAGATTTTACACAAGATTTTACACAGGATTGCACAGGATTTAAACAGGATTACACAAGGTTACACAGGATTACACAGGATTACACAGGATTACACAGGATTACACAGGATTACACAGGATTACACAGGATTACACAGGATTACACAGGATTACACAGGATTACACAGGATTACACAGGATTACACAGGATTACACAGGATTACACAGGATTACACAGGATTACACAGGATTACATAGGATTACACAGGATTACACAGGATTACACAGGATTACACAGGATTACACAGGATTACACAGGATTACACAGGATTACACAGGATTACACAGGATTACACAGGATTACACAGGATTACACAGGATTACACAGGATTACACAGGATTACACAGGATTACACAGGATTACACAGGATTACACAGGATTACACAGGATTACACAGGATTACACAGGATTACACAGGATTACACAGGATTACACAAGATTTTACACAAGATTTTACACAGGATTACACAGGATTACACAGGATTACACAGGATTACACAGGATTACACAGGATTACACAGGATTACACAGGATTACACAGGATTACACAGGATTACACAGGATTACACAGGATTACACAGGATTACACAGGATTACACAGGATTACACAGGATTACACAGGATTACACAGGATTACACAGGATTACACAGGATTACACAGGATTACACAGGATTACACAGGATTACACAGGATTACACAGGATTACACAGGATTACACAGGATTACACAGGATTACACAGGATTACACAGGATTACACAGGATTACACAGGATTACACAGGATTACACAGGATTACACAGGATTACACAGGATTACACAGGATTACACAGGATTACACAGGATTACACAGGATTACACAGGATTACACAGGATTACACAGGATTACACAGGATTACACATGATTACACATGATTACACAGGATTACACAGGATTTTTTCCTTTTCACCCTTTTGAAAAAAGGCAATAGTGAAAGGTTACGAATGGACGTTTTTGCAGAAAAACGTGGATTTTGGAAATAGCGGTAGGTGGGTCAAATATATGTCGTGTTCCTTACTTGCTTCCGTTCGTTTCCATGTCAACTTGCCGCGCGCACGCGCACGGGGATTGCTTGCGGAGATGTGGTGTTTAGCTAGTATGTGGTCAATGAATGCGCGGCACTAGCGTATTTTAATGTATACTAGTAATGTATAGTATTTTGTAATAAGCCCAACTTGAATGTGGCACGCGTAGTCTACTGATGTTTCATTATGATTATTATAAGGTGAGCTGATTAGAGCTTATATTAATAGTTATAATGAAATGGAAATCTAGCGTCCGCCAAAACGAAACAACGGGCGCAATTCTTGTTATGCTCTCCACTCCTTCCATTTCGCTCTGCCTGACCACAAAGTCTTTGGCACAATAGAGTAGTTAAACAATATGATAGTTAAACCTTTGCGTTATTTTCAAAAAGAATTTAAATTTTAAGTTATTCTCGAAAACAATTTTCTTCGATGTAAAAGTACCCTGCCGGAGAGGCACTGCTATTGGCATTATATTACTCCCATGGTCAAACGTTATAAAATTGCAAATAATAAACATACAACATTAAAGTTTCAAAAAAATAGCAACAGCTTAATTGTCAAAGAAATAAAAAGTAAAATACCAATCATCCATGTCTGTGTCCACTGTCTATCCATAAATTGTTCATAAAATAAAAAGCAGACAAAGTTGATGGTACAAGGTGCTTATTATATATACTAGCAGGAACCCGTATAACCCTAAAGTGGTGTCAAGACTCAAGAGACTAAAATAATTATTACCTATTTAATTTGCGTTTTTGATACCACTCAGGGGTCCAAATTTTGGGCACTTAAACTCTTATTCCTTGGCCAAGTTGTATATCTTTTACGGTTTTTGCGGAAAGTCGTGTTAAAGTTGATACCGTGGTGTCAGTAAAACGGTAGTGATATATAAACAGGATTAAACAGGATTAAACATACATTTGTCAATGAGAGCCCTAACACTCACGTCTTGACTATTATACATCAATAGATAAATAAATAAATAATGTGCAAGAATGTTCTTAAAATAATCATTAAAAAAACATAATATATATATCGTCTTGCTTTATATATAGTAAGATAGCAGTCCACAAACTCATTAAGATTAAAGTATAAGTGCAATCTTGCAAGGCTCTTATAGGCGCTGCCAAGCATCTTAAATGTTCTGGTATGACGCCATGATAAACACTCGCCTGATTGGTTATCTTAGATCACGTGATAGTTACTAGCTGTCGCGTGCTTCTTACCTAGCAACCTGATTGGTGACCTGTTTCAGGAGATGACACTCAGCGAGAAAGATGTGGCGGAGATAGAACTAACGGAGGGTGGAGCGAGTGGTCTGTGCCAGAGTGTCGGTATTGCGGACAGAAACGTCTTAGGTATTTGTTTCGCATCAAACTATTTCTTTCCGGTTGCTTTTATCATCCGGGAATTGGGAAAATTTCCATCCGCAATTAAGGAAATAAGCCTATTGAAAGAAAAATATTTTTAATAGTATTAAAAATTAAACCCTTGAAAATCTAAAAATGTGATGCAATGACAATATGATACTGTCCACCGTCCACCATAACCAATTGGCCTCTGCCCTCCAACTTAGTATTGGGAACTATCCACTAAAAGCCCCGCCCCCAGAACGAGAAAATGTGACTCTCCTCGGCCGTCCTGCGGAGGAAGAAAGTGTCGGGGTAAGAAGTGGGAGGTAACACGATGTGGTCAGTCAGGATGTCCCGGTCTAGAGGGAAACCTTATCGTTCAGCAAGATGTGGGTTATGGATTTATTGTGATTATTCCAGAATTGGTTTGCATTATCTCCTAATATATAAGACTAAGCGCGGAAATGAACCGAAGCTTGTATAAGTCTGGTTAACTTCACTACTAATTTCCCACTAGAGTGTAAAACCATTAGGTCATTGATAATTAACTTAAGTCAGTAATAATTAACTTAATTAAGTAATAATTAACTTAAGTAATAATTAACTTAATTAAGTAATAATTAACTTAAGTAGGTAATAATTAAGTAATTAATAATTAACTCATCCCAGGATCACAGCTGTGGAGCTACAATAACAGTGTCATGTCCTCAATGTCATAGACTGGAGGGGTCACCTAAACTGCGGTGTCTCCCTGACGGACTGTGGAACAAGAACTCTCCGCAGTGTGTTCCTCTAGATGGCATACAGGTGGGTGTCTTAAATATAAAGGTGTTCAATAGGAAGGTGTTCAACTACTAGCTTACTAGAGCCAGCAGCCAGCATTTAATTAGGCTGGTTCATATTTTCAAAATGTGATTGGGTTATAACTACTTATCCATGTCTCCTTAGGTTCACTGACCACCAGCATGAATATTTATTGTTTGATCAATCGAATTCATTTTCGGAGAATGATTGTTGTTATCTTTTAGGCACAATGGAGCGCATTTGGACCTTGGGATGACCACTGTAGGGCCTGTAATCAAGTGATAACACGACGGAGAACTTGCCAGTCGGTGTGTGGAGAGGTTTGTAGAGGTGAGTTAGTTCAAACACAAGAAAATATTTTATCCGGCAGAGTTAGTTAGTCGTGCTCTCAACAAGACATTGAATTTGAAAAATAGTAAAAACTTGGCTTGATTCAACTGCATGTGGACAGCTCACTTTGAAAAGTTGTATGCAATTCCACAAATTGCAATTACACAATTCCACGTGTTGCAATTTCACATGTTACCAAAATAGCGAATCAACAAAAACAAATTGAATTAAAAACCACCCAAATGATATGGGACAAAAAATGCAGTGACCAACCGTAACAGAAAACACAGTAACCAACAGTAACCAATACACAGTAACCACAGTAACCACAGTAACCAACCGTAACAGAAAACACCGCGGTTTAAAGCATGATTTGAACAGAAACTTTTAGCACAACTAAAAGGGAGGAGCAAGTAAGTCGAGTAAAGGGAGGAACAGGCTCACTCTCAGTAGACACCGGAGAGCAATCAAACATTTAACACGCTCACTCTAGAAAGCAATCTCATTCACGATCTACCTAATCCAGGCGCCAAATAATGAGTCATCTAATATCAATCTTACTGGTTATAATATAATAACACATAACAACCGAAACATTATCAATATCATTACAACTTGTTGTAGAGTTGTAGATAGAAGTGGAGGGTGATTGTCCTGCAGCTAGAGATGGTGAAGTAGACCAAACACGGCGCGATGTTTATATGATGCCAGTGATTATGAGAATTTGTATAATAATCTGCTATTGCTTTAGCTTGCAATGCTTGTCGCAATCTTTTTAATTATTATATTTGCACTAGCAATACCAGGTTGACACTTTTAATTACGAATATTCGAAATACTGTAAATGTTCCCTCGACCAAAAGATAAGCGTCCGTGAGATTAAAGATGTTGAAGTGCTGGTATGATCGGTATTTGGTAATGCATTTAAAATTAGTACCACCGCATTCTCTAAGTGATATAAATAGTTCAGAAAGTAACGATCACCGTGTCGTACTTTGATTGGTCACACATAACACGTTATTACTGGAGAGCGTCACCTAATTTCTGCTCGAATAAGATCCGGTTAGGTAATATAAATAAGATCATATCACCATCTTTTTATTGATTAGTCAGAAACAAGGTTATAGCTACCTAATAACGACTTGTCAAATACCGGGACAATGGACATGTGTTTCCCACTCCACAGAGATACTGCGCACAGGCTGAACCCTGAGTCATAGCTGGGCAGATTGGCAAAAGTTTAGCAAAAGTATTAAAACGTTTGTCAATAATGAATACTTTATGATTTATGAACATTAGAATTATTTGAGCTCATTTAGATCGTCAATCAAAGAAGTTATTTTAAATTTATCGGCTAAAAGTTCGGTAATTGCTTTCAAAAGTTTGTGGAATTTGGTACCTTTTCAAAGTGCGTTTCCCTCAGCTATGTCCTGAGTAAAATATGAGCATAGTATAACATTTAACGTACTTAATTAACTCCTTAATTCCTTTTATCTTTATTTACTATCATGTGCGAAACAGTGTTGAATGTTGAGTTTACCGGCAAAGTAGTCGGTATAGGTATATATTTACTATTGTCTCCTGTAGGAATCTTAATCGTATGAGTAAGAGTAGTGACAGGATGACTGGCAAAAGTCCAAGATAGATTCTGGAATCTGGTTTAAGATAAACGAACAACATGTGCAATCCCTAACAGTTGTCATCTACGAAATTATCAATTGGAGACACTCCCGAAAATTAACAGATTTAATGGAATCACCGTTACGTGATAAATTACCTATTTATTAACTTGAAGAGCCAGTCTAGCGACAAACCGGAAGTTCGAGATTTATTTATTAAATTATTATTCATTTATTAGATTATCTATCATACAATGGTTTTGGTGTGATGCTAACTGATGCATATCTTGTTTAGATAAATGAACAACACGTGTAATCTCTTAAATGATCATTAAAATCGTCACACCGCTGCCAAGAGGCTGCAGCTGACAACCCAAACTTAAACGATTAAGGCAAGGTCGATAATATGACATGATTTTAAATTCTCACAGCACGTTCAAGTAAAACGGTCAAGGGGAGATTTGCGATCTTGAAGAGCTAGTCCATCGAAAATTTGTCAGTTTATGAATTCTCGCATCTCCTCTCAAAATCATCAGATTCTTGTCAAAAATCACTTAACCTGGTGTCAAGCAGCCCGATTCTTGTCAGCCGAAAGAGCTAAAAAATCAAGTTCTGAGTACCTCCCTCTGTGCTTAATCTAATAAGTTTTGGAACTTGTACAACTTAAACGGTTGCAAATTTGAAAGCAATATTAGAATATCACAGCACGCAGTTTGCTTATACGAGCTCCCAATTCTTAATCAACCAACGAGGCATGTTTAAGCAGTTTTAAGAAGTATATCTACTTCGGGAAAGATAAGCTTAGAGCAGATTAAAAGCCAGACTACTTTGACAGTGATGAGATACTTTTGACAGTTTAATATATAACTCTATTAGGATTTATACTGAATGTTATCGAGCAAAACATGATCGGTTTTGAAGACTCATCAAATTGGAAACGCACAGGGAAATGTCAACTTGACATGGAGACATTGTTTTAATAGAAATGTGCTATGGCTTAATATTAAGAGGCAGTAAAACTAGCTGCGATGAATGATATGAGGGTTTGACAAGTTTGACTTTATATTTATGTCATTGAGAGGAAGTTGCTTAAGTGAGTCATTAAAACTCAAATCTTTCACAACATGAATTTTTGAAAAAAAAACCATGATTGTAAAGTACAATCACTGTGAGGTCAAGCTGTTCAACTTAATAAGGTAAAATTATCGCCAATTTAAAAAATATCCTATCACATGATAGCGATGCAATGATTTTATTGGTTTACTGCAAAAAGTCTGTTGGCATTTTGACATTTTTACAACCGAACTCTCAAACCAATTGTATTAACAAAATATTTTTATAAAATATATTTCAAAATTATAGTATTTTGGATGTCTGATTTGGGGTTAAACAAAAATTGCCATTACCAGTCATTGAAATTAAGTTACTAGATTTTTAGTTGTGACGAATTGGATTCGCAGCCTTCAAAACAATTGATCAAGGACGATTGGAATGCGTACTTCACAACTATGTGGAATATTGAAATGACGCTTTCGTGAGATTGCACGCCTTTCACTGGCATCTGTCAAAATAAATGTCAAGGATGATGGGCCACATGAACATTGACATAAATTAAAATGCTGTTATAAACCCACTGAACCAGTCATGAACCAGACGATCATCAATTTCAATGTCACGCAAACCAGCAAGTAAACCTACAATATGTCCCCATCTTGCCAGTTTAAATGATAACTTCACTTGACACACCCAGTAGGCGACTGATAGGGCGGCACCAACTAATTGGATAAAAGAAATCAGGTGTTCAGATAAAACGAATCGACTCCTTAAATAGAAGAAATCAGTTGTTCGGATAGCGCATATCATCTTTTTGATTAAAAGTTATGATTTGGTATTTCATCAAGCTGGTTAAAGCTTAAAGCTTCAAAGGATCGTGAGATCGTATAATGAATTTCCTTGTTAGAGGGTTGTTCGGATATCGCAAATCATCTTTTTGATTAAAAGTTATGATTTGGTATTTCATCAAGCTGGTTAAAGCTTAAAGCTTCAAAGGATCGTGAGATCGTATAATGAATTTCATAGTTAGAGGGTTTTGTATCGTTCTAACCCCACCCACAGCATCATGGGAACGGTTTTTCCACGTCACAAAACAGAAAAAAATGTGTACTTAAAATATACCTTAAGCAGACATCTCGTAATGAATATAATCAGGAATGATCTGGATCATACTCCCTATAATTGAAACTTGCTCAGAATCACCACAACTAATTACTCACAGATTGTAGATTATGATCTGATGGTTGGGGACGAAGTGAAAGTGGAGATTCTCACTTCGTCCCCGCAACCATCAAATCATATGATCGACCCACTCACAAGAGCGACAACATATTACAATTGTTGTACTAATGGTAATACTCCCAGGGGATGCAGTGGAACAGTATATATGTGGAAGTGCTGGATGTTCGATCAACGCGTTTATTCATCGCAGTACTGATCTAGTTAGCAGCAAAGACGCATTCATGTGCGCTGAAACCGTGAGTTTAACTTTAAGTTAATAAAACAATTATTTCTTAAATAAAAATTATATATTTGTACGCCACACTCAAACAATATCAATAATAAATAAATCAGTGGATCGTTGAGGAGGTTACGTCAAATGAATAAGTAAATCACGAGGAGGCGTTTAAGCAAGAAAAATTATTCGGTTCATATTAATATATTTATTGTTGATCAGTAATATGTATTTATCGGTGATATTTATCGGTTATTACATATTTCTCTGATTGATATCACTTTAATGTCTAAAGTTGCCAGCAGACACTAATGAGAAATGAACAGCTTAACTTCTTGACTGAGAAATCAAAATTATCATTACTTACGTTACGTGACATCATTTCAGAATTTAGCTTTATAACTACATCAAACAATTTAATATTCTTTGTGTGGTAATTATTGGAAGTGTGACAATCTTTGATGACTGAAAATATGATTAATAGTCAAGTGTCTGCTCAAAAAAGCCACCCTTCTCAAAAATTACATATTGTAGTCTGCTATTGCCATCATTTATTGCCGAGCTCCAATATTTTCAAGACTTGCATATGCATAATTTTTTTACATCCTTTAATCGGTTTCCAGGCGACGCTGAGATGCCGATCCCCCGACAAAGTGCTACAAGGAAACGCCCTACTGACATGTGGCCTTGGAGGATGGGAGGGAACTTTACCCAGATGCGTGGACGAGGTAATAACTTTATAAATTTCCCAGTAATTTCGATAAAATTGAGGAAAACAATACGAGGCACATTACGTTTGAATATATTAAAGAGCATGAAAATCTAGATGTATGTTTAAAGAGTTTGAAACCTAACTAAACCAAATCCACCGCTGTCAAGACAAAATTAATTATTGTATCCTTGCACCTTCAGCGCATTTCATTATGTAATTGTCAAGCAATTTAGGCCGGTAATCATAGTCCCCTCGTCTTTTTCGGATTGGTTCGAATATTTAACTTTGTTTCTGGTGTAACACAGAGAAATTAAAATATGTTCTCCCCTTCAATCTAAACACAACATCAGTTATTACTCACCAAGTGGTTCCTGATTGGTTGCCGGGCACACATGGTGGTACCACTTAACCTTCCAGCTTTCTAGCAATGTAAAGTGGTCCCACCATGGCAGCAAAGTGGTTTATACTCACAACAAAGTGGTGTCGGTATTTGCACTTAACTTTCTTATAGCTTTATAGACAAATAAAGCTTGACGCTCTCGATATAATGCTGGCTTGAAGTAAAGAGAGGGAATCAAGGAGCAGAGCGGCAGTTATTTATAGATATATAATAGCTTTGAAAAGAGAACCAATGATAGTTAAGCTTAAATCTTGATCCGATTTGAGTTTTAATCTAAGGTTTGACCATATTGTCAGACTATGATGCCATAAAAAGCTAACCCCTCCACGTATATGACAACGGCGCGAACTGGACACTTTGATTGATATTGGGATGAGGCTGGCATTTGTTTTCGTGGGAGGTCCCTGATTTCATTACCGTGGGGCCAATCAGCTCTCCTGTTGCTGAACTCAGGGATAGTTCAAGGGTAACATTAGAACATGTCTGACGATATTTCGTTCTATAATATATCCCACCACTCACCAGCGTTTCTACTGACTGTGAAGAAAAAGAAACTAGCTTTTATAAAGAAAGAGAAACTAGATTTATAGTAGAATTACGTCTGGGTTAGGAGGTATTTTTATAATTGTAATGTCAATTACAATATGAAGAATCGCAGAAAGTTCTGGATTGTACGACTTCTCCAAATCTGAGTTTATGTCAAGTATCAAGTATTACATCTACTAAGTCCTAGGTTTATAATAGATATCGGCATTTAAAGACTATACACGCTCTGTAATATATTTGATCGAGACACCTTCCAAGAACCCAAAAAATACAAACTGCGGTAGCTTTAACAGTTTGTTAGATATACAGTCAGGTTTTACAAATTGCTGTAAAATTTCAAAGAAAATTGCATAGTTAGTCCTTATATCATAAAATTCGGGGTTACGACCAAGCGATTTATTAAAAGCCTATGATTGGAGATTGAGATCATGTTCGGAAAATGGAAATCATGTTTGGCTGTTAACAATAAATCATTTAAGTTTATTATTTAACTGTTTGACTGAGTGAATTGTAGTGCCAGAACAATAATCAAATTTCATTTCTCAGTGATATCGAGATATTGTAGGGTTAGCGCGTCTAGTAAAGTTGGTGAATGTACTCAGTTGACATATATAATACACTTAACAGCTAATCTTTGCAATTTAAACTACAAATATTGCACATGTTAATTGAGCGAGTAAGTTAATCAAATTCACTTGAACAAATCATTGGCTGCCTGCCAACAAACGCACACAGATAACAACACTTAACTGAGGAAAGAATGAGTCTGCAAATAACGTACTTAACTTAGGTAAGCAATATCCTCTTTGAACTGATGAATGACGAGGATGATTAATGATATTTTCACTCGTTAATAGTCGCAGAAAGTTCTGGATCGTATACGGCTTCTCCAAATCTGAGTTTATTATAATATCAGGATGATGATTAATCACTCTACGCAGCATATCATGACAATCACACGAAAAATACATCGATTCAGTTGGTTTCAACTGTTGGGGGCCCTTCCAGAAAAACCTCGAAGTTGGAGTGCGTAGAGTGATTTAGCACACTTGGGCTTATATTACAAATCCTTATGTCTAGACTTAAGTCTATACATAGAGTAAGACCACGTTGAAAACGATACAGGGGGAACTGGCCACTTCAACTATCATTGAAGTTGACTCACTTTGACTATATAATATATAGCGTCAATCTGTGTAAGAGATTTTTGATCCAGGTAAACTATAGGAAATCGTATGCCGGTGACCATGAGACAGTGAATTAATTTAAACATTTTAATTAATAAGGACGGTGAAGACAACACATTGTCGGTCAATACATTATTCAAGCTGTCAAGCCGTACCTGCCACATGCATCGGGGTTGTAAAGCAACTTATTCGACAGAATTTTTAATCAACCGGTGAAAAAACATCTCCGTACTGACACACAAAAGTATGGTACGAAATTTATTTGAACGGACATTAAAATGGACGCTAGAGCATCTAGCGTCTAGTTAATATTTAATGTCCGCCCAAATATAAAGTCCGATAAGGTACTTAGGTAGCCATATTTTGCTTTATGTTTAGGAACCTTGTCCTGCTGGGTGTAGCTGGTAAATGTTGCTGTACAACTTTTCATTTTAATTTTAGTCTTACTTTACACTTACAGACGAAACCAGTTCAATTCGTAGCATCTTTTATTCAATTGGAATACTTTTGGATTAGTGCACAATTTACTCAAACTTTTCCTGCAAGCTCTTGACAGTACTTCATAAAAATGTCCATGCAGCAATTAATCAATTTGCCGGGAGTGAATCACGGTCTATCTTATTGATCCCTTTTCTGTCAAATATACGGACTGCCAGCACTATTGACCAACGGAACGTTTCCTCAGAATAATTAAGTTCTGGTGCAGTTCCGTGATTTGATTGAGTATATTTAATTGACTTTAATTGGCTGATTAAACTGCAGACAGTTCCTTGCTTGTTCTGTCTAATTCGTTCTGACTACCGCCGTGAGCAAAAACCCTCACGGACAAATTTACTACAGTATACCACGTTTTTTCAGGCGAGTAACGCTAAAAATGGGTATACTGTCGGGAACATGGCTAACACTTCCTCTCCAAGCAGTCACGTGACTTCTTTGTTAACTTTAACTGGCTTGTCATTGGTTTCAACGTGAAAGCAACTGCCAAAACTGGTGGTCGTTAAGAATTATTTAGTCGAGCTTGTCTTATAAACGTTACAAATTGAATATTGTGCTTTTCTAGCGGAGCTTTAGTGATGTGGCAGTTTTGTTTACATGTTGTTGTTAGTGTTGTTTTATCTGAAAACGCTCAATTCGGGCATAGGAATGGGCCCAATAGTACCATTCAGTTATATCAATATGATGGTCAGGAGAGTGGGCCCAATAAAACCTCTCTTACGGATGGTGGTGAAACCCTTATAAAAATTGCTAAGGTGGGTTTTGAAAAGGGACGAAGAAAATTAATTGTCCGAACCACCACCGTAAGAAATAATCATTCCTAAATAAATCTTATTACTTAGGCAGCAGTTCTACGAACACATTTTCAGCAAGTTTCCATAAACGATATTTTATTATTGGCGCCAATAATCGCTTATTGGGCGCTTTCTCGGCGCTTTTTTTTTAAAAACCGTTTACAATCGATTTTTTTACGATTATAAACGGTTCAAAAAAATCGCTTATAATCGACTATAATTATTGATGTCATAATTCAAAAAAGCGCTTTTTTGAATTATGACATCAATTATAGTCGATTATAAGCGATTTTTTTTGAACCGTTTATAATCGTAAAAAAATCGATTGTAAACGGGTTTTTTTTTAAAAAGCGCCGAGAAAGCGCCCAATAAGCGATTATTGGCGCCGATAATAAAATATCGTTTATGGAAACTTGCCACATTTTCTATGAATTTAATCTTGGATATATATTTAAACGTATAATTTTATGGTATAAGGATTTGTATGAATTTATTCTCAACCCCGCCATTATCAGGCCTAAGCGGAAGACAAATACCGGATCGTTTAAATATTTCAAGAATCCTCTCAAGAGTTTCGTCACCATATAGCTATATAGCACCTGCGAGAAAATCTCAAGCAGGAGACTCAGACAAATACGCAATCTTAAAATCTTAGACAAGCGACAAACTCAATTCCGGAAGTCACAAATCTATCAAAAACGCTGCTGATAACTATTAACTAATGATAAAACAGACGCTCAAACGATTGTTTGCCGTTTCCTTCAGTTACTGTCATGACCACAGTGGCGTAACGAAAGGCCCTGCTGACCCCGCTGTGCAGGGGGGGCGCCGTCTTAGGGGGGGCGCCAAATCGTCGTTTGAATGTGGGACAATTTCGAAAACTTAACTAAAGTAGTAGCAAAACTGCGCGTTTTGCTCTAGATACACACTTTTTTAGAGATTTTACCTTTAAAATCACCTAATTTGTTCAATTTAAGGGAGGGGCACCAAAAGGGGAGGGGGCGCCAACAGGGGGGCGCTTTTTTTCGGCAGGGGGGCGCCAACAGGCAACGTTACGCCACTGCATGACCACAGCATTTATACTCTTGTACTCCACTAAGCTGCTTTAGCGGTTACGTAATGCTAGTTTTTGTCTTGTAAAATATCAAATATGTCATGAATTCTAGTGAATTTAGGGGTTTAAGTGTTACTGTTAAAGACTTCCTAAGTTATTAGGTTATTCAATATTTGATCTTGTCTCGACAATTAAAATTGAATCAACCAGACTTGCTCTAGCTATAGTTATACCGCGTATGTTATTGGTATTACGTGGTGACGTAGGGATATCAGAGTTGGGGAATGGGGGGGGGGGGGGGGGGGGTCAATTGTCAAATGGGCGTTAAGCAACTAAATCTTGAGTTATGATGAAAATAATCGTGTTTGCCGTCCTTCTTAGCAAGTTGAAGTACGGCTATATTTCAACTAAATAAGTAAATAATGTAAATAATGGTATATCATATCAGGAATATTTATTTTTCGATTTAAACCAGAAAATCAAGCCCATTTTGTTCATTTATTCCTCAAATGCTGGTTGCTCGAATGAAATCGAATATCGATCGGGTTTCCCCCCCCCCCCGGCCCCCGGCCCCCCGGCCCCACGGCCCCCGGCCCCCGCCCCCCCCCCCCCCCGTGATGCAGTATTCGCCCGTGTTATAAATACAAGAAATAAATTGCCGACATTATGTAACCCTTTTCGGAGGCTTTTCGTGTAAAGTTACGTAACCTGTCACCTAACATGTCACATGTTACCTACAGTAACCTAGGTAACCTAACATGTCACATGTTACCTACAGTAACCTAGGTAACCTAACATGTCACATGTTACCTACAGTAACCTAGGTAACCTAACATGTCACATGTTACCTACAGTAACCTAGGTAACCTAACATGTCACATGTTACCTACAGTAACCTAGGTAACCTAACATGTCACATGTTACCTACAGTAACCTAGGTAACCTAACATGTCACATGTTACCTACAGTAACCTAGGTAACCTAACATGTCACATGTTACCTACAGTAACCTAGGTAACCTAACATGTCACATGTTACCTACAGTAACCTAGGTAACGTAACATGTCACATGTTACCTACAGTAACCTAGGTAACGTAACATGTCACATGTTACCTACACTCTACAGTAACCTAGGTAACGTAACATTTCACATGTTACCTACAGTAACCTAGGTAACGTAACATGTCAATTGTCACGTGTTAGTTGTTACCCACAATGTTGACATTGGTAGGAGATCCTAAAGTGACATTGTTTCAGAGTTGCTCTCCGATACCGCACTTTGATAATGGGAGGGTCATGTCAACTGGCCTGACTTACGGCAAGTTTACTCACTTTATGTGCAACGATGGCTACGAACTCCAAGGTGAGCCATTGCAAAGATTTTAAGCGTGTTTTCAAACATTTTAATTTCAAATTTCTGGCTGTTTCTTTTTTTCATTTTTGATTAAAAGAGTGCGTTTTTATGATCAATTGAGTTAAAGCCTCGTTTTAACATTAATCTTGTAAAGAGAGCAGAACGAAATGAATAATCGCTGATTATTAATCATTATTTAATGATAATGTTTTACCTCCTATTGTAAATATTCTACTTCTTATGTGAACATATATTGACAATTCTCTGGCTTAAGGAAATTAAATTACATTCCGAAACAGCTTGAATGTAAGAAACTGATTACTAAAACACTTTTTTTACAGGTCAGCAGTATTTAGTGTGTCTGGGAACTGACTGGAGTTACAGCTTCCCAACTTGTGTCAAAAAGGTTTTTGCTAAATTACCTCTAAAGGACCTCTAAATGACCTCTAAATATATCGAACCCTCACCACGCATAATTAAAACTCACGTTTGATCCCACACTTGCCAAGTATTTTATAAATATGTCGAGACTATGACCGTGGGTGTCTTGTACCCCGGCCAGTCGGAGGGGAGCTGACTAACTTTATAATTTTGACAGCTTTAAAGCAAAGTTAATCGTCTTAACTTTACGGGGATCATTTCTAAACGTAGACGAATTTCATTTACAGTACTTTGAGTAAAATATTTTGATTTTATTATTAAATTGACTAGACGAGTGTCCTCACAGAAAATAATATGTAAAACTTTGTGATCCTCAAAACTCAACTTGGTTTCAATTTCAGGTGGATCAGTGCGTTGAATTACAGTTAACAGAACATCATATCAAGAACTCAAGTTCTGTAGATATTGGGGCTGCTATTGAAATATCCTGCGTCAAAGGTATATTTTACAAACAAAATTAATCTCTTCATTGTAAAATTTAACTTATTTTAAATATGTATTTTAAATCCCACCAGAACTTTTTTAGTACCAATAAAGCGTCAATCTTTTCAGAAGTTTAGTTTTACCCTTTAAAACTCTTTCCATTTTTACATACCAATATGGCACAATGCCACAAGATCAGGTAGACCTTAGCAGGCCCTTAGCCCGTAAGTACCTTAAGTATACGGTACTTGGAGGAGGAAGGGGTTGTCTGTCACAGAGCGGGTCTCTTGCTCGGAACTAATCGTGTCAAACTCAATCAGTTGAGAAATATCGTCCGTCTAATTCTACTGAGTAGCAAGAAAAGTCACGCGTAATTAACGGGGGTTATGTGAGGGGGCTAGCCTCGATATTAACAAAAACATATCAGCTGGCTTACAAAAAACTAACTATAACACTTATAGTCCTCAATTACAGAATCAGAATCACATAAGCCATAACCAGACCTAACGTAAACTACACACATACCACACATACCACATATACCACACATACCACACACATACCACACACATACCACACACATACCACACATACCACACATACCACACATACCACACATACCACACATACCACACATACCACACATACCAAACATACCACACATACCACACATACCACACATACCACACATACCACACACACCACACACATACCACACATACCACACATACCACACATACCACACATACCACACACACCACACATACCACACATACCACACATACCACACATACCACACATACCACACATACCACACATACCATATATACCACACATACCACACATGACTATAGACCTAACAGAATATACTTGCAGGTTACGAGACTGTAGGAGTATCAGATCTGTTCTGTCTTGACGGAGGGTTGTGGAGCTCTGACATCCCTGACTGTGACAAGATCACGTGTATCACTCTCCCCGAAATGGAGCACGCTCTAGTCACCCACTCGTGAGTTACTCTTTATTACCTCTCTTATTATATAGACTATTTATATACAGTTATATATACTACTATTATATATACAACTATAATTATAGTGACAAAGTGGGAAGGGTACAGACCTGAAATGACATCGTTCACTTGGCAGCCATTTGATCGCGCCACATATACAGTTATCATGGTAGGAAGTTGACATGAACTGGTTGTGACATGTGACAGTGATTCAATGCTAAGATTCACTGTCTCACTGCTACAACCTGATTGGTTCTATCGCGTTTTAGATACAAATTGAAAGTGTGTTCTCTCTTGATATTCAGACAGTTTGCGAGTGCAGGGTGGTTAAGATTGAAGTTCAGACAGCAGACTTTCTGTTCAATGATTGAACAGAAAGTCTGCTGTCTGAACCTTGGGTTTACACTCCTTATATGGGCATCACGTGGCTCACTGTCTGAACTTTGAATGCTTTGCAGTCTGTGAGTTAAATAGTGATTTAAATAGGCTGAGAAGGGGGTGCGATATATTTAGTGGACAACAAATCCGTCCACTGAAGACAGTTGAAATACTTTGTAAGTAACACGTGTGGGATTTAGTGACGTAATACATGACGTCATACGCTTCATGACGTCATCGCCGATATATTTAGTGGACAACAAATCCGTCCACTGAAGACAGTTGAAATATTTTGTAAGTAATCAAGGTAGTGGGAGGTAGTGACGTAATACATGACGTCATACGCTTCATGACGTCATCGCCGATATATTTAGTGGTCCACTGAAGACAGTTGAAATACTTTGTAAGTAATCAAGGTAGTGGGAGGTAGTCATAAGCTTAGTCCACCCTCATGTTTAATTTATAATAACCACCGCCTAATGAACACTATCTCCACAGAGAATCAGGTAACCGAGTAGAGGTATCATGTGAGAAGGGGTACCAACTGTCTGGAGCAGCGGTGTTGGAATGTACAGAGAGTGGAGAATGGAGCAGTGGAATTCCATCCTGTCAACCTAATATCTGCCAGGTAACCTTTCACTTTACTTTTTTCAAAATGTGAATGGAAAATTTCCTGTTATGTCTCCAAAAGGCACTTAATTTCGAGTAGATGATTATTCAGATATAAACTTTAACTGATAAAAGGTTATTTGTTTTAGTTACCAAGTACAAATAACGGATTGTGGTATCGGGTAGCTGACAGACATATCGCTTTATTGCGATGCGATCGAGGTAAGTTCTAATACTTATATTTATTACGTGGCAATCTTTAATTTAATATCTACCAGCATAGTTTAGGTCGAGCATTATTTTCTAATTTTGTTAAAAATGGAATAATTCCTGGCTGATAAAAGTAAATACAATTAATTCCAATTTATTTGTTTTCTGTACTGTAACTACAACACATTCTATTACAGGTTACTCAGTAGAGGGTGACTCAGAGCTGCTCTGTGGTGAGGACAATAACTGGACAAGTGCCAACATTGGTCGGTGTGTGCTAAGACAGTGTGCTGTGCTGGGAGCTGTGGATGATGGAGTTCTGTCCACTAACGAGACTGCTGCTGGAACTGTTGTGGAAATAACTTGTAATGAGGGGTCAGTTGTTTTTATAATTACTTTGAATGAGGGCTAGTTCTTTTTTATAATAACTTGTAATGAGGGGTTTGTTCTTTTTATCGCGAAAAAATCGTGGGCGCAATTTTTATGGTTTGAAATGATGATTATTCAATGTAAAACTCAATCTAACAAAATCTCAACTTTCCAGATACGCGAGATCAGGGCACTGGAAACTGACGTGTTTAAGTAACGGAGGTTGGGACTACCCTGCACCTGACTGTAGAGTAACAGAGTGTCAGACTCTACCGGGGATTGAGAACGGATACGTGTCCTCTCAAAGGTAAGAAAACATCCTCTTCCTTTTCAGATTCATTGCAATCTTTAACTCCTTCTCTCATACTTCTTACATATATTATAATAGCAGCAAATGAACATTATGTTGTGAATTTCGAGACGGATATATTTCCTCTCGACAGTAAGAAAACGACTTTTATAGCACTTCATCCTTATCCTATTCCTTTCACGTCTACCAGCAAATGAATTATGAATATAATGTTTTAAATTCTGAGACTTTTGTCTAAGAAAATAGACCCTTGGTGGTCTCATTTGTCAATTATAATCATTGGTAAAAACTAAACTCATTAGCCTTTATCACTAGTCTTATTAGGCAACTCGTTAGCTTGCCACAAGATACTGCATAATGCAGCACTTTTAATTTGTAACTTTGTAACGGTTCGATATTTCACGGACCGAGGAGTTTTGTGTTTCTAAAAATATCTCACTAGCAGACCAATCATTATGCCCAAAACCTGTTACAACGATTGTATTATAAATCAAATTAAGAATCAAGTTAAGAAGTTATCAATACATTTCTTTAAAGGAGAATCGCCCAACATTTCAAGCATGTTCTCGTATGTTCTTAACTTTAAGGAACAAATTTTTCAAATTTTTACAAGCTCAAAGAATTAAAAACAGTCGAGTGACGTGAAGTTGTAAAGTAGTTTATTTTAAAAAGCCGCCTTTTACATCATAAAACCTATCATGATTTGTAAGAGCTGCTTAGAGGGATCTTTCAAGTTTTCAGTTTTATTCTTCAAGGCAACATTTTTTTGATGCTCAAAGAAAACTGCGAAGCAAATTAATCGCTTTTATTATAAACCCCGCCTTTTCAGGTTTGTTCAAGGTTCAGTGGTAGAGATAATCTGTGAACCGGGCTACAGGCTCATCGGGCAAAGATCACTGAAATGTCTTAAATCAGGTTAACATGTGCTGCATACCTCAACGTCAAACTTTTCATATTTTCCTGTCAAATCAGTTATTGTGTATCATGAACCCAAGAAATATGAAATCAGGCTAGGATTTCAAACATCGTTAACACGTCATTCACTGCAGTTATAGTTATTATATTATGCACTTTCAACAGTTTTGTTGCGAAGGAGTACAAAGTTTGATAAATTTCTAAACAAGATTTAACAAGGAAAACGATGTGGTTAACTTCATATTAATATGTAGAATGGTCCTCACATCGCCTCCCTACCTTTGTCCTCACACATAGTCTCCCCTAAGGTGACTGGTCAGCAGAGATGCCACGTTGTGACCTGTTCGGCTGTGTAACTACAGACGCGGTACAGAACGGCTCCATCGCCTCGGATATTATTCCTCTCAACCGGGACTCGTGGATTGTGTGTCAGGAGGGATTCCAGCTTGAAGGTGGGTAAAATGTTTGTCTCTAGTCTTCTCTGAAGATAGGACAAAATATGTTAGGATTGGATGATTCATATAATGATGTCGAATTATAATTCAGGTTTCATGACTGGTTGTATTTAATTAGTATAAGCTAAGAATTACAGAACATGCTGTGTTTTTTATCTGATTCTGTTCAACCCAACATACAATAATAGCAACAAACCGTTCATCACTTGCTGATACCCAGGTGAGGAAGCAGTCACCTGTACAGAGGGCGGGATCCTCCAGATATCACCTCTCAGCAGGTGTATACCCCAATCCTGTGATCTCTTCTCTGCACCTAACGGAGACGTGATCATTGAAGACGTCATTTTGGGGAGCCGGGCTCAAGTCACGTGTCACTATGGTTACCGGAGATCGGGTCTGGAATCGGTCACGTGTCAGAGTAATGGGGAGTGGAGTGGACTGCTTGGTTGTGAGAAAATACTCTGTCCTCAGTTCCCTGTACTGTATAAAGGTTCGCACAGTTGTTATTTCTTGATATTTAATACAAGAATATCACAACTATATATACGTTTATTGTTTACTTTTATTATATCACGGCCGTTTTAATTACGCCCCAAGTGTGCCCAAGTAACTTTTTGCACCAACTGTGCCACAATTAAGTGTGCCGCAAGTGTGCCTAACTAGATTACTAAATTCCCTAAATTTGAAAGCTTGGTTTCCCAGGCCTGGTTTATTGGGTTATCAGGAGCGTGGTAAAGTTTTCATAGTTTACGATTACCATTTTTTGATGAACTTAGGTCAAAAATAATTAATCATGCACATGTCGTTCAGTTGACTAAAATCAACCAGTAATCCCCGCAGGGTATATCGAAGGATCCGGGCACAGCGTTGGAGATTCAGCGAGTCTGATCTGTGAGATTGGGTTCGTTCCAAGTGATGCAGACCACATCACGTGTACTGAGGAAGGTAGATGGAGCAATGTTGATAGGCTGGGGTGCGTGGATAATGGGTGCCCTTCTCTGCAGAGGCCTCATCATGGCATGTTTATCAGCGTGCCTGGGCCTGCTATCAGTCTGTTCTGTAATGATGGTACGTGTTATAATGAACCACTGAATTCTGCTTCCACACTAACAATGTACCACTGAATTCTGCTTCCACACCATACTTTAAGCCTTTACCCACGAATACATAATACAGTATGCACCAAACCACACAATAGTTTAATACATTTATTTTGTCCAGGATACAAAGTGATGGGCAGCAAGATACTGTCATGTAGTGACGGAAGGTGGAACAGCACGATACCCATCTGTGGTCTGGATGTTCAGTGTCCTAAACTAATTGTACCGTTCGCTGGTACCCTCAGCTCTAATTCTACTGAGTACGGCACTCAGGTTTGTGATATTTGAATTGTAAACAGTGTTGCAACAATCTTGTGATCTAGAATATAACGTTTTATTATATTTATCAGATATTCGTTACATGTAAATGGTTTTGGTAACGAATAAGTGAATGTTTTTATCTGAAATATGTTCTACCAGAACCACGTCTAATATAATAACACGAATAATGCTTTATATGCTGAAAGATTAAATCAGTGCCGCAAAACTTAACATCTCATGGCTGAAGTCAAAGATTAGATCGAACTTTGATGGTTTATAACATTAAAATGCTGTCCAGATCCTTCTAAGCTTCTAGAAGTATGACTCCTATGTTTCCGAGGTAACAGTTGAATACACTATAAAAGCCCCCTCCCGGGTTGCAACATTGCCATGTTACGCAAATAATTGCCGCGCTAACGAAATATTTGCCATCTTAGCAAAATATGCGCTGTGTTATGATGTATTTGCCAGGCTGCGCGTGATGATGCAAATATTTCATAAGGAGGCAAATTTTACGTTAGGAAAATGCGCATTCTTAGCAAAATATTTTATTTGCCAAACGGTCTGACGCGCGTTGCACGCTTTTTTAGTTTGTTTACGCGAGAATGAAATCTTCGCATTGTTAGCAAAATATTCGCCTCCTTATCATTTATTTGCGCGAGAGTTAAATCTACGCTTTCTTAGCAAAATATTCGCCACCTTATAATTTATTTGCGCGAGAGTTAAATCTACGCTTTCTTAGCAAAATATTCGCCACCTTATAATTTATTTGCGGGAGAGTTAAATCTACGCTTTCTTAGCATAATATTTGCCGCCTTATAATTTATTTGCGGGAGAGTTAAGTCTACGCTTTCTTAACAAAATATTTGCCGCCTTATGTTTTACAAATTATACATGTCCTTATAGTTATACTTATGTTTAAACTACTCATGTTAACATATTGATTTAATATTTGTTGAACTGGAAGGCACGGTAATTGAACTTTAGCTCTTTATACACTGAAGTACACCAAGAAGCTACCTATCAATCTTTAAGTTCAAAGTTGTTATAGTGTTAGCAGTTAAAACTTTGAACTTCATCCCGTTTCAAATTTCAAACTTCAATACGAATTATTGCACTTATGCGCCGGACGCCGGTTATATTTATAATGAGGTCCAGAACACACGCTTAAAGTTAATATGTGTTTATTTACCAATTGAACTTTAGTTGATGTTAATTATAACTGTGTACGATTATAACGGTAACAGCTTCGATGTTTTTACAAAACAGCATATTCCTAACTTAAGTGCGGTACCTATGACCTAGACTTTACTCCGCTAGAAACAATAAAATTCAAAGAATTGGACACTAGGGAAGCTAACTAGCGAACTTTAGTGTTCGAAATAGAACTTAGAGTTTCAGTACGTCCGTATCGCGCGTTTCAAACCACAGCACGTGAATCAATAGGTAATGCCGGATATAATGAGCTGGCACACACGTTGAATAATGTATGATTATATTCATTTACCCATTGTAGTATGTTCTCATGCACTAACAACTAAGTGCTGTGCATCGTGCGAACGACAACTTCGAAGTCTTTGCACTTGCAGAACCTGAACATTACCGGAACTAAAGTTGACCAGAACTAAAGTCAACTACTGAACACGCACTGAAGTCCACCAGGGGAATATATTGAAATATCTAATCTGACAAACTAAAGTCGTCCGATGAAGTCATTGTGCGCTTCAGCTACCACAATTTATTATTATCACCTGGCCTCACATATTGGAATTATGCTAAAAACTAGTATAAAGTGAAAGCGATCATGATGTGTAGGTACGACACCGACTTTACGTTTAATTTTAACACAATACATTGATCAATCAATATGATTGCAACCAGGTACCGATCACATATTATATTATTAAGAGGTAGTAAGATTTAAATATTGACACAATTATATAACATCACAACATGGTGAAAATATGTCTATTTTGTTAAAGAACAATTATCAGTATTACTCCTTGTGAATTAAGTTATGTTCATAAAATAGCTAATTCATCTATGGGTATGATGTTCCAGTAACATCATATCCTAATTGAGTTACGTTTCTTTACAAACTTAAAACTTCGTGATATTTCAATCGATTTTACTCGAATTCTTTAAAAAATATTTGCCAAACGGTCTGACGCGCGTTGCACGCTTTTTTAGTTTGTTTACGCGAGAATGAAATCTTCGCATTGTTAGCAAAATATTCGCCTCCTTATAATTTATTTGCGCGAGAGTTAAATCTACGCTTTCTTAGCAAAATATTCGCCTCCTTATGATTTATTTGCGCGAGGATTGAATACGCGCGTTTTTAAGTTCTTAGCAAAATATTTATTTGAACGAAAGCTCAAAATTTACCGAGAAATCGACCTTTTTATTAACTCATTTTGATGACTGTTTCTGATCAGAAATTGCACGAAAAATCGATTTAACTAGGTTTCAGAACCTATAAACAATTCCTTATCCCTCAAAATTGATTTTTTATAGTTAATACGAGCAACAAGCAACATATATTTTGATCCTATGGTTCTACTCATGATATGACCTAGGGAGTTAAGCTGAAACCGAAAGATCGAGGCAATCGAACAGGTACTAACACAATTTTCAGATAGAAATGTTCGTTGCAATATGTTCGTTGCAATAGCTTTGCAACTTGAGCGAAGTAAAGAGCAAAGTACGAAAAAACACAGCAGGCAAGCAACTCATTTGGTGACTATTCCTCATTTAACTGCTAACGTTGCACGAGAAATCGATTTTAGTTGGTTTTACAGCCCAATAACGCTTTTACGCTTCCTTAGAGACCAGATAGAGAGAGTCAGGACCAGAGAGATAGTCAGGACCAGAGAGAGTCAGGACCAGATGGAGTCAGGACCAGAGCGAGGCCCAAAATCATAGAGAGGCAGGACCAGAGAGAGAGAGTCATGACCAGAGAGAGAGAGTCAGGACCAGAGAGAGAGAGTCAAGACCAGAGAGAGAGTCAGGACCAGAGCAAGTCTGAAACACAGAGAGATTCAGGACCAGAAAGAGAGAGTCAGGACCAGAGAGAGAGAGTCAGGACCAGAGCAAGTCTGAAACACAGAGAGATTCAGGACCAGAAAGAGAGAGTCAGGACCAGAGATAGTCAGGACCAGAGAGAGTCAGGACCAGATGGAGTCAGGACCAGAGCGAGGCCCAAAATCATAGAGAGGCAGGACCAGAGAGAGAGAGTCATGACCAGAGAGAGAGAGTCAGGACCAGAGAGAGAGTCAAGACCAGAGAGAGAGTCAGGACCAGAGCAAGTCTGAAACACAGAGAGATTCAGGACCAGAAAGAGAGAGTCAGGACCAGAGAGAGTCAGGACCAGAGAGAGTCAGGACCAGAGACAGCCAAGACAAGATACACTCAGGACCAGAGACAGTCAGAACCAGAGAGAGAGAGTTAGGACCAAAGAGAGTCAGGACCAGAGAGAGAGTCAGGACCAGAGAGAGTCGGGACCAGAGAGAGTCAGGACCAGAGCGTGGCCCAAAATCATAGAGAGGCAGGACCAGAGAGAGAGAGAGTCAGGACCAGAGAGCGAGTCAAGACCAGAGAGAGAGAGTCAGGACCAGATCAAGTCTGAAACCCAGAGAGAGTCAGGACCAGAGAGAGAGAGAGTCAGGACCAGAAAGAGTCAGGACCAGAGACAGTCAGGACAAGAGATAGTCAGGACCAGAGAGAGTCAGGACCAGAGAGAGTCAGGACCAGAGCGAGGTCCAAAATCATAGAGAGGCAGGACCAGAGAGAGAGTCATGACCAGAGAGAGAGAGTCAGGACCAGAGAGATAGTCAAGACCAGAGAGAGAGACAGGACCAGGGCAAGTCTGAAACACAGAGAGATTCAGGACCAGAGAGAGAGAGAGTCAGGACCAGAGAGAGTCAGGACCAGAGACAGCCAAGACAAGATACACTCAGGACCAGAGACAGTCAGAACCAGAGAGAGAGAGTTAGGACCAAAGAGAGTCAGGACCAGAGAGAGAGAGTCAGGACCAGAGAGAGTCGGGACCAGAGAGAGTCAGGACCAGAGCGTGGCCCAAAATCATAGAGAGGCAGGACCAGAGAGAGAGAGTCAGGACCAGAGAGCGAGTCAAGACCAGAGAGAGAGAGTCAGGACCAGATCAAGTCTGAAACCCAGAGAGAGTCAGGACCAGAGTGAGAGAGAGTCAGGACCGGAAAGAGTCAGGACCAGAGCGAGGTCCAAAATCATAGAGAGGCAGGACCAGAGAGAGAGTCATGACCAGAGAGAGTCAGGACCAGAGAGAGAGTCAAGACCAGAGAGAGAGACAGGACCAGAGCAAGTCTGAAACACAGAGAGATTCAGGACCAGAGAGAGAGAGTCAGGACCAGAGAGAGTCAGGACCAGAGAGAGTCAGGACCAGAGACAGCCAAGACAAGATACACTCAGGACCAGAGACAGTCAGAACCAGAGAGAGAGAGTTAGGACCAAAGAGAGTCAGGACCAGAGAGAGAGAGTCAGGACCAGAGAGAGTCGGGACCAGAGAGAGTCAGGACCAGAGCGAGGCCCAAAATCATAGAGAGGCAGGACCAGAGAGAGAGAGTCAGGACCAGAGAGAGAGAGAGAGTCAGGACCAGAGAGAGTCAGGACCAGAGAGAGAGTCAGGACCAGAGAGAGAGTCAGGACCAGAGAGAGAGTCAGGACCAGAGAGAGAGTAAGGACCAGAGAGAGTCCCAACCAGAAAGAGACTCAGGACTAGAGCGAGGCACACAACCAGAGAGAGTCAGGACCAGAGAGAGAGTCAGGACTAGAGAGAGTTAGAACCAGAGCGAGGCCCAAAACCATAGAGAGGCAGTACCAGAGAAAGGGAGTCAGGACCAAAGAGAGTCAGGACCAGAGAGAGTCAGGACCAGAGAGAGGCAGGACCAGAGCGAGGCCCAAAATCATACAGAGGTAGGACCAGAGAGAGAGAGAGAGAGTCAGAACCAGAGAGAGAGTCAGGATAAGAGAGAGAGTCAGGACCAGAGAGAGAGAGAGTCAGGACCAGAGAGAGAGTCAGGTCCAGAGAGAGAGTCAGGGTCAAAGAGAGAGTGAGGATCAGAGAGAGAAAGTCAGGACCAGAGAGCATTAGGACTAGAGCGAGGTTGTTTGTTTGAGTAAGATAATAATTTTCAGGAATAAGGAAGCGTAAAAGCGTTATTTGGCTATAAAACCAACTAAAACCGATTTCTTCTGCAACGTTAGCAGTTGAATGTCAATGAGGAATAGTCACCAAAATGAGTTGCTTACCTGCTGTGTTTTTTCGTACTTTGCTCTTTACTTCGCTCAAGTTGCAAAACTATTGCAATAAACATATTGCAACGAACATTTCTATCTGAAAATTGTGTTAGTACCTGTTCGATTGCCTCGATCTTTCGGTTTCAGCTTAACTCCCTAGGTCATATCATGAGTAGAACCATAGGATCAAAATATATGTTGCTTGTTGCTCGTATTAACTATAAAAAATCAATTTTGAGGGATAAGGAATTGTTTATAGGTTCTGAAACCTAGTTAAATCGATTTTTCGTGCAATTTCTGATCAGAAACAGTCATCAAAATGAGTTAATAAAAAGTTCGATTTCTCGGTAAATTTTGAGCTTTCGTTCAAATAAATATTTTGCTAAGAACTTAAAAACGCGCGTATTCAATCCTCGCGCAAATAAATCATAAGGAGGCGAATATTTTGCTAAGAAAGCGTAGATTTAACTCTCGCGCAAATAAATTATAAGGAGGCGAATATTTTGCTAACAATGCGAAGATTTCATTCTCGCGTAAACAAACTAAAAAAAGCGTGCAACGCGCGTCAGACCGTTTGGCAAATATTTTTTAAAGAATTCGAGTAAAATCGATTGAAATATCACGAAGTTTTAAGTTTGTAAAGAAACGTAACTCAATTAGGATATGATGTTACTGGATCATCATATCCATAGATGAATTAGCTATTTTATGAACATAACTTAATTCACAAGGAGTAATACTAATAATTGTTCTTTAACAAAATAGACATATTTTCACCATGTTGTGATGTTATATAATTGTGTCAATATTTAAATCTTACTACCTCTTAATAATATAATATGTGATCGGTACCTGGTTGCAATCATATTGATTGATCAATGTATTGTGTTAAAATTAAACGTAAAGTCGGTGTCGTACCTAATACCTACACATCATGATCGCTTTCACTTTTTACTAGTTTTTAGCATAATTCCAATATGTGAGGCCAGGTGATAATAATAAATTGTGGTAGCTGAAGCGCACAATGACTTCATCGGACGACTTTAGTTCGTCAGATTAGATATTTCAATATATTCCCCTGGTGGACTTCAGTGCGTGTTCAGTAGTTGACTTTAGTTCTGGTCAACTTTAGTTCCGGTAATGTTCAGGTTCTGCAAGTGCAAAGACTTCGAAGTTGTCGTTCGCACGATGCACAGCACTTAGTTGTTAGTGCATGAGAACATACTACAATGGGTAAATGAATATAATCATACATTATTCAACGTGTGTGCCAGCTCATTATATCCGACATTACCTATTGATTCACGTGCTGTGGTTTGAAACGCGCGATACGGACGTACTGAAACTCTAAGTTCTATTTCGAACACTAAAGTTCGCTAGGTAGCTTCCCTAGTGTCCAATTCTTTGAATTTTATTGTTTCTAGCGGAGTAAAGTCTAGGTCATAGGTACCGCACTTAAGTTAGGAATATGCTGTTTTGTAAAAACATCGAAGCTGTTACCGTTATAATCGTACACAGTTATAATTAACATCAACTAAAGTTCAATTGGTAAATAAACACATATTAACTTTAAGCGTGTGTTCTGGACCTCATTATAAATATAACCGGCGTCCGGCGCATAAGTGCAATAATTCGTACTGAAGTTTGAAATTTGAAACGGGATGAAGTTCAAAGTTTTAACTGCTAACACTATAACAACTTTGAACTTAAAGATTGATAGGTAGCTTCTTGGTGTACTTCAGTGTATAAAGAGCTAAAGTTCAATTACCGTGCCTTCCAGTTCAACAAATATTAAATCAATATGTTAACATGAGTAGTTTAAACATAAGTATAACTATAAGGACATGTATTTGTAAAACATAAGGCGGCAAATATTTTGTTAAGAAAGCGTAGACTTAACTCTCCCGCAAATAAATTATAAGGCGGCAAATATTATGCTAAGAAAGCGTAGATTTAACTCTCCCGCAAATAAATTATAAGGTGGCGAATATTTTGCTAAGAAAGCGTAGATTTAACTCTCGCGCAAATAAATTATAAGGTGGCGAATATTTTGCTAAGAAAGCGTAGATTTAACTCTCGCGCAAATAAATGATAAGGAGGCGAATATTTTGCTAACAATGCGAAGATTTCATTCTCGCGTAAACAAACTAAAAAAAGCGTGCAACGCGCGTCAGACCGTTTGGCAAATATTTTGCTAAGAATGCGCATTTTCCTAACGTAAAATTCGCCTCCTTATGAAATATTTGCATCATCACGCGCAGCCTGGCAAATACATCATAACACGGCGCATATTTTGCTAAGATGGCAAATTTTTCGTTAGCGCGGCAATTATTTGCGTAACATGGCAATGTTGCAACCCGGGAGGGGGCTTATAAATAGTCACGTGCTAACTCCTATGTTTCCCAGGTAACAGTCGAGTGCGCTAATAGTCACGTGCTAACTGATATGTTTCCCAGGTAACAGTTGAGTGCGCTAATAGTCACGTGCTAACTCTTATGTTTCCCAGGTAACAGTTGAGTGCGCTAATAGTCACGTGCTAACTCTTATGTTTCCCAGGTAACAGTTGAGTGCGCTAATAGTCACGTGCTAACTCTTATGTTTCCCAGGTAACAGTTGAATACACTATAAATAGTCACGTGCTAACTCCTATCCTTCCCAGGTAACAGTTGAGTGCTCTAATATAAGTCACGTGCTAACTCCTATCTTTCCCAGGTAACAGTTGAGTGCGCTAATAGTCACGTGCTAACTCTTATGTTTCCCAGGTAATAGTTGAGTGCGCTAATAGTCACGTGCTAACTCCTATGTTTCCCAGGTAATAGTTGAGTGCGCTAATAGTCACGTGCTAACTGCTATCTTTCCCAGGTAACAGTTGAGTGCGCTAATAGTCACGTGCTAACTGCTATCTTTCCCAGGTAAAAGTTGAGTGCGCTAATAGTCACGTGCTAACTGCTATGTTTCCCAGGTAACAGTTGAGTGCGCTAATAGTCACGTGCTAACTCCTATGTTTCCCAGGTAACAGTTGAGTGCGCTAATAGTCACGTGCTAACTGCTATCTTTCCCAGGTAACAGTTGAGTGCGCTAATAGTCACGTGCTAACTCCTATCTTTCCCAGGTAACAGTTGAGTGCGCTAATAGTCACGTGCTCAGTCACGCTGACCCCATATTCTGCAACTCATCAGGCCTCTGGAACGGGTCCCTCCCCTCTTGTAACTTCCCCGACTGCCCTGATCTGTCCAGTCTAGACGGTGTCACTTTGTAAGTTGGCTACTATCAATGATAAGATATGCTGTGATTGTGCATACAAGGTGTTCCAAACAACTTTATTAATTATTAGTCTATGGAACCGGTTCCATTAACCCAACAACAATAATTGTGGCACTAAATATAATTTTCTAATATGCTGATTTAATAAATATCCTGCAAATAAGTACCATATCCTGATTTTAAGAACGGGCACTAGTGTTGGGGACACAGCATCACTAGATTGTGGGAGCTGTAAGAAGAGTAAAGGAGAGAAGCACAGTGTGTGTACTGCTGGAGGGGTCTGGGACCCTCCTCTCGGCAGGTGCCAAAACGTCATCTGCAAAACAAAGGTACCTGACTCATTATTTTATATATTACCTGTCTCACAATTAATGAGATTAATTAACTACGAAAAGTATGATGTAAGCCATCGGAACGATTTCTGAGCAAATTCGACAGTTGACAATTAACAATCTATAAGTAAATTTATAACTTTATAAGTAAACTTCTAACCAAAACAATTGTCAACAAATAAAACTTTACCTCGTCAGATAAACAGAAGACTCTACGAATCTGTTGAAGGAGGAATCCCGACTAAATGCGGGAAAAGTGTCTCGTTTGTCTGTAAACCTGGTTACACTACTATTGGCAGGTAATTCCGTTGTTCCTAATTAACTAATTACTAATCTATTAGCAAACTATTTATCATTTTATCAATAAGCATTACATTTTCTGACATTTCATGTCTCACGACGTCCCCCTTTTTAAGCCTTAAACGTAATATTAAAATTTAATGAGCGATAGGTGTTATTTGGAATTTGAGAACGGTCATTTGATTTGTTCCTTTTTCGTGGAAGGAAGAGCCTAAAACTTTGTCTGAAGCGTACCTCACCTCACAGCTCACGTTTTAACAATTCTCTCTCAGGACCACTATCACGTGTTACGACACAGGTCAGTACGATTACCACGTCCCTTTCTGTGTGGAGAGCGGAATTTTCAGGGTCAGACGTCAACGTAGAAAACGAGACGATTTTGACGAATCTTATGATCACTCACTTGCTGAAGATTCACACGATTTTGAAGAGTCACATGATGTTGAAGATTCAGTAGATTTTCAAGATTCAGTTGAAGAGTCTCTTGTTACGGACAGTTGAAGAAGTGATGATAATTTGAAGATCATAATTAAATTTACCTGATCGAGAAAGCGAAAAGTGAAAGACTTGCACACGAAGAAATAAGATATGGTGAGCAGTCAGTTTTACTCTAGGATCATTACGAAAAGAACATGTATTTTAACGGATAGTTCAGTTTCGCACCGAATCATATGCACGACTGTTAACAACATAACAGTGTTAACATTGTTAACAGTGTTAACAGTGTTAACATTGTTAACAGTGTTAACAGTGTTAACATTGTTAACAGTGTTATCCGGCTGGTTTGAAGAGGAAGACTGTTTATGGACTCTTTGGACGGCCTTCATCAGTAGATTGAATGGCAGTTTTGCTCACATTTGTATTGCTGGGTTAAACTCATATGGTTAC
Organism: Bolinopsis microptera; assembly: GCF_026151205.1. NCBI lineage: Eukaryota > Metazoa > Ctenophora > Tentaculata > Lobata > Bolinopsidae > Bolinopsis > Bolinopsis microptera. The sequence continues at coordinate 12,025,734 of NC_087075.1, read as the reverse complement.
CGGGTTTCTGCTTGCCTTTATCTATGGTTTACGGTCTAATGTTTCTAGTGAATGATAGGTTTTTCGGGTTTGAGAAAAGTGTTAAGATTTTAGGAGCACCGAATTTGGTTCTGGTTCGTATGATATCACATATCAGAGGCAAAATTAAGCCTTGATACTGGTATTTGTTTACACTCCAGTAAAAACTAAGTCGCGGAGTTTCATTTAATTTCGAAATTGGACGCTATTTATATATTTGAGCAGCATATTTGGTCCCTATTTACTGAAATTACTGAAATAATGGTTAACAACGAAATTTTACCAACGCAAATGTTTCGTGTTTTCGCAGAGCTTTGCAAAAACATTTTCAGTTATGATTAAGTTTAACGTTATTATTTTTCAAAATAGGATAGTGATTTTTTAGGTGCCCCAAAAGTTTAATTGTTTTAAGAGTGTTTGAGCAAACGACTGTTAAATTTGTATGGAATTTCTCTCTGAAGAATGTTTTGATATAACTAAACATTACAATCAGAATAAATGAATAGTATTAGTACTAAAATATCTTTCGATCAATTTCGAGTTTAAACATTAAGAAAAATTCATGATTGTAAAATTTGTTCATAGAAATCATTACGGTAAGAGAGCCCAACAATTGATGTAAAATTATTATTGTTTTTAAATTATATGATAACTAGAATTAAATCTGGCAATAGGTTTTTTAAAAACGTTTATCGAAAATCCAATGAATTGTGCAATTTAATTGATTAATTACACTAATTGATTACACCCTGCGTAATATCGACTTTAACGCTATGTTTATAAAGTTATAGAATGTTGTGATACTGGTTATTTGTTTTTGTAACTTTGTAAATTATTTTAAGATCCGTAAAAATGTGTCTTGTTTAATAATTTGTTGAATCTTAGAAAATCATTCTGATCCAGTGCTGAATATAGAATTTCCCCTGAAAATTAAAGAGTATAGCGACGTAGCGTTATTAATGAGTGAAGATCTTTCAACATTAATGGTTCATGGTCAATGTGCAATGATTTTACATGTACATTGACCTATGCAATTAGTAATCATCATGTCGCTTAAATAAAAAATGGTAATTCATTCTGAAAATGAAAATTACAGTACATAGTATTTAAAGTTAAGACAGGTACTAACAAAAAATTGCTCGCACGAGCCCCCCATGCAGTATAAGTAAACTGGAGCATAAAAATTGAATAAGCGTATATAAAAATTAAATTATTTTATACACTGCAAGAACTTCAAAAGATTTGTAACGGCCCCACGCACAAAGCAATTAACACCAACACAAATCAAAATATTATTGACAATGTAAACCCTTCCAGATCGTTGCTTTGATTCGAAGAGCAACGATCTTCCTTAAGAGCTTAAGCGAATCAAAATGACAATGCTCCGAGAAACGTTAGCCGTAAGCAAACTTTAAAATGGTTGACTATTAAGCTAATATTGGGAAAGATACCCTGATCATAACCTTCAACCTAATTCTGCTCTGATTATCTTACAGGTGCGATTCAGGATATGTAAACAAGTTGTGGAGATGTGACGGACAGGCTGACTGTAGTGATGTGAATGACAATCCAAGACGAAGTCAATCGAATCGGTGGAATTTTGGAATTATTCCAAATAATGTCTCGTTATAATATGTCCCTAATCACAATTCAATCTGTAATGAATATGTTTCGTATGAAAAGAAGTAGAAATAGTGTAAGGAGTTTTTAATTTGAACGGTCCAACAACTCTTTTTCGCACCGGAAGTTTATTTGGGAGTTAAAAATTGACTCTATACATGGAAAATTTTTCCCCTAATGAAGAGGGTTGTTGGATAAGATCTGAGGGCTACTCACTCTACTGTTTATTAAATTATTATCGACTTCCCGGATCTGGTTTGGAATGTGGCAGTCTTAATAAATTCTTTCAACCTATCAAAAAATAATTCTTTTTGATAATCAATATTCGGGTGACGAGTGGACCAGGTATCCTGGCAAAACGAAGTTGAAAAACAAATATCAAAATCTAGTTTATCAATATTTGACTTTACCATATATTGATGTCTTCTGTTTCGTCGAGTGGGTTCCCGGCCATTATATTTATATGAGACATTATATTACTTTGACATAATGGCGCCATGTTTTGTTGTGATGACATCATGTTTTGCTGGGATGGAGCTAAGTTTTGTGGTGATGACGTCCCTTTTTGTAGTGATGACGTCATACTGTGACTTGTTGGGATGTGTTGGTTAGTTGATGTTTGGTGTTCAGCTGCTACAGAGGGGAATGTGGGCTGACACTTTTCTCCGATTAATGAGGCCCTTAAATGTACAATTTTTATTTACAGAAGTGAATTCGAAGATTTTGCCTGGTTGGTGGTATTTGAAGATCAGTTATTTTAGAAATGCTATTAAATTCAACTATCTGATTAAGCCTAATCATGTTATTAAGTCTCACGTTTGATGATTCTTAAAACAAATTTCTGATTATTTTTTATTTGACTAAGTGCAGACAATGATGTTATGAAAAAAATAAGTAGGTAGATATTAAGTTAATACATGCAACGTAATATTCAAACTCTGAAACGATTCAAATCTTTTTTTAATCTTTATTTATTTATTTATTTTTTTAATTTTTTAAAATTTATCTAAAAATGACATATATTATCATTATATCTTAAAACAAATCTTAGCAGCTCCGAAGAAATAGTGATAATATTTAGAGAGGTAGAATAGTTGTACCAAGTTAATAGAACTTTGCAAATTTATTCGAACTGATAGGCAGCGCATTAAAAACTATTCAGCTACTAGTACTAAATATAAACTATGTAATATCATGCAACGTGTCGCAAACACGGATAAAAGATATGAAACTTATCAAGGTGTCATTGCACTCATTGATCGAGTGATCAAAGATTAAGATAAGACGATCATTTCTATTGCTAGATAAGCTAACATTACCCAGCTTGCTTGTGTATGGCTCACTTCTCTCTTTGGGAGATAGAAGTGAAAGGAATGCGCACGGAGGGAATGGTGCCACTGATAAGTTCAACATTGTTTTTAGATTGAGTGTTAGTTTCTTGTTAACTTGGGTAAATGTCCTACTGTCTTGACACATGCTCTACAATGTACACTTAACTGTTGTGCATGCTATGTTTGTCGGGAGGTTTAGGGTCTTGTTTGATAAAGATCAAGCATACTGATGCATTCTTGAAACAAATTCTCTCCAGATTCTCCAAAAACAAGAGTAAATATTCTTGTACAGTTCACTGTAGAAAATGGGGTTCAGAATGCTGTTGATGGGTAGAACAACCAGAGCTAGCACTTCAAACAATATGGGAGGAGGACTATCACTAACAAGTTGGAAGTATACAGCAGCCCGATAAAAGACAACCAACTTGCTAGCTGTGTTCCTATCATCAGAGAAACCTTCAGAGCTAATGAGGGGGCTGCAGCGTTCTGTCTGTTCATCCCACCTCCAATGTCTCCCACTTCACGTCGAGACTCTAACTGCTTTCTAACTATGATGAGGTAAGTGAGAGTAACTATGACCAGAAGTAGCGATACTATAATAAGGTAGGAGAGTTTATAGATGAAGTAGGATTCTTGTTCTTTAAAGACGTTGTGAACACAGAGACGGGTGTTTCCATAATATCCGATCTCTATGATATCGAATATGTTGTCTTTACTGGTGATGGTGTTGAGGTCCCTGACAGTTGTGTACAGATCAGTTTTGTTCGAGTAATATCTTTCATGTATTTGGTCTAACCTGGTCATGTTTACATAGCTAGAGCTGATGAAGGGATTATCTAGAGAGTTTTTAAAGAACACGTCTGTACGGAAGATATTTTGTATGGCAACCAAAGGAACGATGGGAATCAATGCGTTGATTACATTTATGGCAATAAGTAAAGCAGATGTTATAAATACTGTTTTAAGTTTGGTTTGATGATGTACTCTGACACAATTGACACACCTGACAATACTCATAAGGGCTATTGCACTGAGGGACCCATGTGAAGCTATTGAGAATGTCAGTCCAAGTGCCTGGCAGACGATACTTGATCTCCAACTTTCATCTTGAAGACAGTAGTTGCCATTTGCATGAAGAACCAGAGCTGCCACCACAATACCACAGTTATACAGACCCATACTACCATCAAAGAAAAGAACCTGGAGACACAAGAATCTGTCAACTTTGCCGGCTGATGTGGAGGAAGTGCTGTTGAAGCATATGATCCCCCTCTAAAGTTCAGTATGATCATTGAGACTCCTGCAATAGCTGTGAAAATAAGTAGAAAGTTAGAACTGAGGAGGAGGTTGGATGTATTATCTAAGTTACAGGGATCACATTCGTCACGTCCGTTGGAGCAGTGTTTGATATTATCACAAGTTTTATCAGGAGTCACCCACTCTGTACTCTCAGAGGTATTGAGGGAGCAATAGAAACGTCCTGGACATTCTGCCTCATCCGCACCGTTAGAACAATCTAATTCTTCGTCACACAGTTTAGATAAGGGGTAGTTTTCATCATAGTATTTGGATGTACAAGTGAAATCAATCTGCTTAAACATACCCCCATATGATATCACGATTCTGTTGCAAAACTTATCCCATTTGCCATCACCAAAGTCAGGAGTCTCAGAGCAGTTTGTTTTACAGTAGCTGGAAATATCTTCATTATTATTGAAGAGGTGTATGATAGTATAGTTCAGGCATCGGTTGATAGGGTTGATGAGACGGTTTTCATTATCCGAAACTGCAGAGCAGTCAACATTTTCAATATTATGAAAGGTGCATGAATAATTTAACTCTGAAATGGAGTTCTTTCTTTCACAGTATTCTTTTTGTGACAAGCAAATACTTGAGGAGTTTAGGATAGGACATTCTACTTCCACAAAACCCTTACATAAACACTCATCAGTGCCATCAAGACAATCATTCTTACCATCACACAACTGTGGAAAGGTAATACATCCAGTGCGTTTTGGACAGAAGAAGACATCCATACTGCTGTTGGTACAGCCACATTCGTCTGTCAGGCATTCAGATTTTGTGTTGCAGTAATTGTTTGCATTGATTTTGCAGAACCAGGGTACTTCAGATATTGATTGTACCCTTGAAGGAGGCATGTGATCTCTGAGCACAAGGTCCATAGCGCTAACTGGAAATCTACACTCACCTCTCGTTTTATTTACATTATGACTTGAATTTATAACTAAATCGAACTGACTGAACCTCAATAAATATTTTTGAGCTTCTTGGCAGGTGAGTTGTGTCCAACCTCCAAGGATCATTTGCCTTTCATTTAAGTTGATGATGTTAGGAATAGTTACTAGATCAGCTGGAGGAGGAGTTATACCAGGAGTAGAAGGTTTGTCAGGAGGATGAGTTGTGCCAGGAGTAGAAGGTTTGTCAGGAGGAGGTATACCAGGAGAAGAAGGTTTGTTAGGAGGAGGAGTTATACCAGGAGTAGAAGGTTTGTTAGGAGGAGGAGGTATACCAGGAGAAGAAGGTTTGTTAGGAGGGGGAGTTATACCAGGAGTAGAAGGTTTGTTAGGAGGAGGAGGTATACCAGGAGTAGAAGGTTTGTCAGGAGGAGGAGTTATACCAGGAGTAGAAGGTTTGTTAGGAGGAGGAGGTATACCAGGAGTAGAAGGTTTGTTAGGAGGAGGAGGTATACCAGGAGAAGAAGGTTTGTTAGGAGGGGGAGTTATACCAGGAGTAGAAGGTTTGTTAGGAGGAGGAGGTATACCAGGAGTAGAAGGTTTGTCAGGAGGAGGAGTTATACCAGGAGAGTTTAGAGGAGTTATACAGGGTTAGTCAGGAGGTAGGAGTAGTACCAGGAGTAGAAGGTTTGACAGGAGGGATGAGTTATGTATGTATGTACCAGGAGTAGAAGGTTTGCCAGGAGGAGGAGTTGTACCAGGAGTAGAAGGTATGCCAGGAGGAGGAGTTGTACCAGGAGTAGAAGGTTTGTCAAGAGGATGAGAAGGCATATCAGGGTTGATTATACAAAATAAGGCGATCAGTATTATCAATATTCTGAACATTTTCTCATCTGTCTACAAAATAATTAGGTGTTATCAATAAAAGAATAGTTGTTATTCTGATAATTTCAGATGGTAATATAGATAATCTTTGTTAGTGTTACGGTTAGCACACTAGTCACTATCAACCATATGCCACATTTTTCACTGTCTTCTCACTGTCAAGATAGCACAAGCAGGGTGCTGATAAGACAAGGGCCTCAATTGCTTTAATTATTTTAACTTCAAACAAAAAGTTTCCACTCCATAACTTAATAAATAAATAATACGACGTATTCGGTTCTTATAAAGAATACGTCGTAATACGCCGTAGTACAGTAATTTCTATGGATTGTTAAATACGTCCACGAATACGCCATAATACGCAGTAATACGCTGATTTGTCAAAATTAAACATTACAGCTGCGCGCGCCACCCTCATCATTGATCATGCATTGAAGGAGTGCAGTTATACATGATAACTTAAATTTGTAATCAAATTTCATGGATAATCCGATAAGCAAACAATTTTTTGCGCGCACGACACACCTTTTCGTAATACGTCAATTTTCGAGGATTAATACGTATTCGTATTCCAATACGTATTCCCTCCTGATACGTATTTAACAACCTTGCCTAATAGCAACCTAACATATGCAGCTCAACTTTCACTATTATATCAGTGTCCCATCTAAATCACTTACCGTGCCATCCTGACAGCACATTCCATATTTCACTGCCAACTAGCGTAAACCTATACTGATAAAACACCTACGACAGTATTATCAAGTAAAGAATTTTATATAAACGTTTAAGCTTTTAAAATTAAATGTGTTTGCAGATCAGGGTCATCAGAATCAACTGATAAAATCTAGACGAAATAACTATGAGTTCGATGACATGTAATTTGCGTGCCCTTCGAGGATTAATATTGATTATTAAAATTATTATATATTTTGAGTAAACATTGACTGGTGTAAAAGCCAGCCCAAAACAAGTGAATATAATTTAATGAGTGCATTGATATAAAAGAATAAATAGCATATAGATATGATACAGCAGGGTGTCAGAAGTATAGGCGTGTTTGGTTGCGTGTGAGCCACTAAAGACTAACATTTTCAACTTCGATCGCGCTTATTCTTAATTGGTGATTAAATTAGTCCCCAGGTTGACAAACCTGTGCACGACTATATGTTGCCATAGCTTGCCGATTTTAGGAACTCTCAGTGCCGTATTATTATGTCTATGATTGCGTTGAAAATTACACATCTCAAGACAGTTAAAGTTGATTTTCGAAATGTGATCGTTTAATTGTATAAGAATCGACTTAGGACTGGATTAATTGCAAAAGTGACTGGTGTCAGTCAAATGACAGTGTCCAGCGAATTTGTCAAACATGGCTTCTAAGTGGAAACACTATTACTAAGAAGCCTGGAGGCCGCATATGTTCACCCCCAGCATATACCGGCACTAACGTTTCCTCCGGGGTCGAAGAAATACAAGAGCACGTCTTACCGCTCAATTTCGCGAGGGATTCGGTCCAGTATCAAGATCCACACTGCACCGGGCTCTTTGGAAAGTTAATTTCTGCAGAAAACCTCGTAAGAAGAGGCAGATTCTTTCAGCGAGGCACCGAGCTGGCAGATTAGCTTGGATACGTGGACGGAAACAGCTCCTTCAGTCGTATTGGAACAAGATAATGTTTTCCGATGAGACTAAAGTTTAGATAGGGTACGATGACAGGATTTAGGTGTGGAGTAAAATGTCTGAGGGATACAGGCCGGACTTGTATGGCGAGGAACCCAATTGGTACCTAAGATCTCTATAATGATATGGGGGTGTATCACTTCAAACGGGGTTTGGACCCTGTATATGACCGAAGAGAACATTAATGCTGTTCACTACATGAAGATATAATATTGGACGAAAACTTATGGCCAGTCATGTTGAAAGAGTTTCCAGCAGGAGATGGGGTGTTCCAACAGGACAATGCCAGCGTTCATACAGCGCATATTATACGTGATTAGGTAATATCGAGATGCTACATTGGCTGGTGAAAAGTCCGGACTTAAATATTATTGAGAACCTTTGGTTTATGCTAAAGTTTGACATCAAAAGGAACATTGAGCGGATAATTAATTTGTCGGATCTGAATACGATCATTAGAGAATGCTGTCAGAAGTCATATGTCAGAACCCTGTGGCTGTCCAATAGTATTCCTAGACGATTAAGGGCTGTACAGTCGGACAGATCAGTAAGAGACATTTACCAAGTATGTATTTCTGAGTGTGTATAATTTATTTTAAGTTTATTTCTAAAGAATTGTAGTAATAGCTTGTTAAAGTCCACGAACTTACTTCCTTATCCCAGAAAATGTTCAAGATTTTCTCAAAAAAGGAAATAAGTCTGGACTTACGTCCTTCTGTCTGAAATTATTTGGGCGAAACCGAACATAATGTTTCTCCACTGGTACTTTATACTTCCTTGAGAATTGCATGCAACAACGTTTCCATACAGTTATATGCAGCTCATGTTGTAGAGAATTTTCTACTGAAAATTTTGATACCAATATTGCCATATTTTGAAAAATTGGACTTACTTCCTTTTCTGAGAAAACGGCTACCCCCGTTATGCCGACAAATATTTATTTTTAATGGACTAAGATTTATATAATTACCAAATAACAGCTCACTGCCAGTGCCCTAATCATAAAATATGTTAAAATCGGAGGAAATATTTATCGTTGAGTAAAGGATAATAGCTGCCTTCGTCATAAAATGTATTAAAATCAAGATAAATTATAGTCCTCTCAGTTTGATTACCATTATTTGCATTCAGACGAACAATAGAGTTAAATAACCAAAAATAGTTCTTGAAAATCTAAATTAAAATCGCACGTCGTCCCCTCATCCCGGTGGATTAGCATTTACTTTTCTAAATTTCTTTCTAACCAGACATGTAATCATGTAATGGCAGCTTTTTTATTTAATTATCCGTATTGTGTTACAATTTAAGAGAGTAAGGTCATTTACACAGTGCGCCAGGTATCATAGGCCTATAATAAAGTAAAACCGCTTCCAAAGCTGAGGAGTGTACTAATACTATAATCATAATTTAGTCTGTAAAAATGACTAATGAACCTGTTTCGTATGAAATAGTGTACAAAATTTTTAATTTGAACGACCAAACAACTCTTTGTCGCACCGGAAATATACTTGAGAGTTAAGAAATGATTATATAAATGGATAAAATTTGTATTGCGGGAACAGGGGAAACAGAATAGAGTTATCATTAAAATTTACATAGTCTTATACTTCAATAGAAATATATACAGAATCATTCTGTATTAAACACGATCACGAAATTAAGATATTTCCTCTGAAATAGTTGACCGATCATCTGTAAATTCATAAATAATCTGAAAACAGATGGAAATTTAAAAATCTGTACAAATCAGTACCCAAAACTATCTACACACCACCCAAACTTTTAGTTCATCATAAATCAGAAACTCAAATATTGCTATTGGACACGCACTTCAATATTTCTTCCATCAAGTTCTCAGAGAGGGTGTCTCCCTCGTTTAGGATGATATCTTGAGTAGTCAGGATATCAGAGGAAGAGTTCTGCAGCATGATGTTCCTGTTAGCTGTTCTGCCGATAGTGAGACCGTTACAGAGGGAGAAAATGCTGTTGTGGGACGAGGAGAGCATACTGGCGTTCCCCTCCTGAAGACAGTGGTTGCATTAGATATTATGCAGGCTGCTATTTATTAAATTATTATTGACTTTCTGGAACTGGTTTGGAATATGGTTGTCTTAATAGATTCTTTAATCTTAAAACTTTTTAAAAAAGTCTTTTGATAATTGATATCCGGGCAATGAATGTAGCAGGTATCTTGGCAAATTCTAGTTGAAAAACAATTATTAAAATCTAGTTTATCAGTTGAGGTTTACCATATTGATGTCTTCTGTTTCATCGAGTGGGTTCCCCATTATATGAGATATTATCATATCCTCCGGTGAAGTCATCATGACGTCATTTGATAACGTCACAATTTCCAGGGGTTGTGACGTCACATCAACATAGTCGTCAACTACGGAGATTTCTGTTTCGTGCCCAGGAGACAGGGAAGTTTTGTCGATATTATTGATTCTGGGTTGTATTAAGGTTCCATTACTCTGGCATAATGGCGCCATGTTTTGTTGTGATGACATCATGTTTTGCTGGGATGGAGCCAAGTTTTTTGGTGATGACGTCCCCTTTTGTAGTGATGACATCATACTGTGACTTGTTGGGATGTGTTGGTTAGTTGATGTTTGGTGTTCAGCTGCTACGGAGGGGAATGTGGGCTGGCACTTTTCTCCGGTTAACGAGGCCCTGAAATGTACAATTTACAGAAGTGAATTTGAAGATTTTGCCAGGTTGAAGGTTTTTGGAAACCGGTTATTTATAAATGTTATTAAATTTAGCTATTTAGCCTTATATTTATTGTAATATTGAGTTTGATTATTCTTAAAACACATTTCTGGTTGTTTTTTATTTGACGCAGTGATAACGATGTTATGATAAAGGTAAGTAGATATTAAGTTACTGAGTTCAACGTATTCATACTCTGATGCGAACTATCTGCACTCAAAAATTAACAACTGCAAATTTATATTTTATAACTTATACGAACTGATAAAACTATGCAGCTACTAAATTGTTATGATATATCATGCAACGTGTGGCAAACACGAGATAAAAGATAAAAAACTTATCAAAGTTTCATTGGTAGAAAGATCAAACGTTAGGATGATAAGTTCAGTATTATTTTAAGATTGAGTGTTATTTTCTTATTCATTTAAAAACGGGCCTACTTGATTTCCCTGTTTAAAAAGTGAATTTCCTGCTGTCTCGATGCATGGTCTTTAATGTACACTTTACTGTTGTGCATGATATGTTTGCCGGGAGGTTTGGGGTCTTGTTGGATAAAGATTGAATGCACTAGTGCATTTTTGAAGTGAATCCTCTCCAGCTTCTCTAAAAACGAGTGTTATATTCTTGTACAGTTTATTGTAGAAAATGGGGTTGAGAACGCTGTTTATGGGTAGAACAACCAGAGCTAGCACTTCAAACAGTATAGGGGAGGAGGACTATCACTAACTATCTGGAAGTACACAGCAGCCACGATAAAAGACATCCAACTTGCTAGCTGTGTTCCTATCATCAGAGAAACCTTCAGAGCTAATGAGGGGGCTGCAGCGTTTTGTCTGTTCATCCCACCTCCAATGTCTCCCACCTCACGTCGCGACTCTAACTGCATTCTTACTATGATGAGGTAAGTGAGGGTAACAATGACCAGTAGTAGCGACACTATGATAAGGTAGGAGAGTTTATAGATGAAGTAGGATTCTTGTTCTTTAAAGACGTTGTGAACACAGAGACGGGTGTTTCCATAATATCTGAACTCTATGATATCATATGTCTTTACTGGTGATAATGTTGAGGTTCCTGACAGTTGTGTACAGATCAGTTTTGTTAGAGTAATATCTTTCATGTATGTGGTCAAACCAGGTCATGTTTACATAGCTAGAACTGATGAAGGGGTTATCTAGCAAATTTTTAAAGAATACCTCTGTGCGGAAGATGTTTTGTATGGCAACCAAAGGAAGGATGGGAATCAATGCATTGATCACATTTATGGCAAAAAGTATTGCAGATGTTATTAATAATGTCTTAAGTTTGGTTTGATGATGTACACACATCTGACTACACTCATAAGGGCTATTGCACTGAGGGATCCATGTGAAGCTATTGAGAATGTCAGTCCAAGTGCCTGGCAGAAAATGCTTGATCTCCAACTTTCATCTTGAAAACAGTAGTTGCCAGTAGAATCAGGGCTGCGACCACAATACCACAGTTATACAGACCCATACTACCATCAAAGAAAAGAACCTGGAGACACAAGAATCTGTCAACTTTGCCGGTTGATGTGGAGGGAGTGCTGTTGAAGCATCTGATCCCCCCTCTCAAGTTCAGGACTATCGCTGAGACTCCTGCAAAAGCTGTGAAAATAAGCAGAAAGTAAGAACTGATGAGGAGATTGGATAACCCATCTGAGTTACAGGGATCACATTCGTCACGCCCGTTGGAGCAGTGTTTGATATTACCACAAGTTTTATCAGGAGACACCCACTCTGTACTCTCAAAGGTATTGAGGTAGCAATAGAAACGAAAGCCAGTTTAGCCAAAACTTATCCCATTTTCATCATCAAAGTCAGGAGTCTCAGAGCAATTTGTTTTACAGTAGCTGGAAATATCTTCATCATTATCGAATTCGAAGAGGTGTACGATATAGTGTAGTTCAGGCATCGGTTGATAGGGTTGATGAGACGGTTTTTATTATCCGAAACTGCAGAGCAGTGAACAGACTCAACATTACGAAAGGTGCATTAATAGTTTAACTCTGAAAAGATGTGTTTTGTGTCACAATATTCTTTTCGTGACAAGCAAATACTAGAATCTATAATAGGACATTCTACTTCCACAAAACCCTCACATAAACACTCATCTGCGCCATCAAGACAATCATTCTTACCATCACACAACTGTGGAAAAGTAATACATCTAGTGCGTTTTGGACAGAAGAAGAAATCCATACAGCTGTTGGTACAGCCATATTCGTCTGTCAGGCATTCAGAATTTGTGTTGCAGTAATTTTTTACATCGATTTTGCAGAACCAGGGTACTTCAGAGATTGATCCTACCCATGAAGGTGCAAGAAGTATTTTATGCACAAGATCCATAGCGTTAACTGGAAATCGACAAACATCTTTCGTTCTATTTGCATTGTGATTGATATTGATAATATTGAGTGGATGAGAGAAGTCTCCATATTTGTTAGACATGGAAAAATGAACTTTGTGATCCTCTTGGCAGGTGACCGGGTGACGTCATTTCCAGGAAACATTGCCGGCTAGGGTTTACCTCCGAAAGTAAAAGAAATAGAGACTTCCAGTTTTTTCCAAAATGTTCGTCTCGTAAATTGAACGTTGGCTCCATGGGAGCACAATTTAGGAAAACGTAGAATTTGAGTTATCCAGAAAAGTCTTATTTTGGGCCGAATAAAAGCTCGCAACTCTAACTTTGCGGATTCCTATCCTCTGATTGGCTGAATTGCGTCACGTGCTGCTTGAAGAGTTGAAGATTGTAATGCGTCACGCGTGCAATCACTGTACTTAATGTCGCGCGCGAGCTCAAACCGGCTGTTTAAAAAAAGCACCTCTAGCGAGCCCGCACCAGCCGGTATGGTTTTCTGGGTTTGTAAAACTAAACTGTTCTTGATGAAAAGATGTGAACTAAAGAGAAGTGTCCTGTATCAGTATGTTGGGCTCTATATTCTCTGAAGTCTGCAGTCCTTGTAGCTGGATCGGCGGAATAAGAGACGTTTCACCTACTTCTTCTGCTGGAGCAGCTTTTGGGTTGGGAGCAGCTTTTGGGTTGGGAGCAGCTTTTGGGTTGGGAGCAGCTTTTGGGTTGGTTCTTTGTTCTATAGTGGCCGGTCTGACCGAGGACAGGATTTGGATAATTTTTAGTTTCAGAAAGGCTCTAAAACTACTTAGAGTCAGAGCATATATAAAGAAGTTTGCCATTATGTTCAGGTATGTGAGGCTAATAAAAGCAACTAATCGTACATTAGGTAGGAAAACAATGAAGTACGACAGGAACATGAATGGTAGCTGGGAGACTAACAGCACCCCCACAGTCAGCAATACAGTAGATATTCCCTCCCAACGCAGTCTGTTACCGTGTCTATCTGCTGCTTTTTTCGCAACAACCAGCAAAATTACCGAACTAACTATGACTATCAGGAAAGAGGAGCCAGTAATGAGACAATTACTGATAAAAGAATACCATGCTAACCAGTCGGGAAATTGTCCAGATTGAAACCAGCAAGATGAGGAGATGTTATCAAACCTAACATTCGAGTAGTGGATCATTTTCATCACCAAGACTGGAGCATACAACCCCAGAAATAGAAGCCACATAGCAGTACAGATTTTGTGTCCAAACTTGGAGGACCAGGAGCGTGTTTTGAGAGGATACTTCACTATCACGAGCTTCAGGATCGTTAAAGCACAGGTTAACATAATGGTCACTGTATTGGTTAACCACGTCATATTTCCTTGAACATGACAGAACAGCGTCTCACCCAGGTAAGAGGAGAAGAGATCATCAGGACCAATGTAGGTTACCAGAATCTTGGGTATCACTCTAAAAATCGTGTGCACTAGATCACAAACTGCCATGTGCTGCATAACAGCTATCACCACCTTGTGCTGCTTGATGGCCCTGTATTTTATGGTTGCTAAAAGGATGATACTGTCCCCGCTGAGAGAAGTAAAAAGTACTATTCCCATCCACACTTTTAAAAATATGAGCTCTTGATCACTAGGCGGAGAGCTATGAAACCCCCAGTTTAGGAACCTTATCATGATTTCGTGAATCTATTCGGTCGAAAACCTGCACATAAATAAAAAGTTACATGTCAGTGACGTCATCGCTTCAACGATTACAACATAAATAGCACAAAACTTTAGTTTGAAAAATGGTCTAAAATTCAATCTGGCTGACATTAAATGAAAAATCAGTTGAGTTTGGCACACCATGAAGACAGTGTGGCACACGAAGACAGTGTGGCACACGAAGACAGTGTGGCACACCAAGACAGTGTGGCACACCAAGACAGTGTGGCACACCAAGTCAATTATCCCAAAAAGTCTTATTTTGGGCCGAATAAAAGTAATTTTTACTTTGTAATTTTAACTTTGCAGTTTCCTATGCCGTAGGCATAGGAATCCAAAAATGCCTACAGCACGTGGAACACAATAACAATAACCTAATAACCCCAAGACAACCGGCCCCCATGCTACCCAGCAGTCTTGGGCATACGTAATCGGTGCTTTATGAATACCATTATAATTGCCTAACTGTCCAGTTTAAAATGGTTTGTTATAATATGTCACTAAGTCTAACCACAAATCAGTTTGTAATGAGCCCGTTTGTTATAAATAGTGTACATTTCATTTTATCAGTGTTTTATAATTATCATTATTGTTTAACTGTCCAGTGTAAATATGAGGCAAATAGTATACTTATATGATATTTATATAATTATTTGCCTAACTTGCTACGTATATGAAAAGAGCACTGCTCGTTATATTGGGACTTTGGGAAATTGGCGTGTCAAGTAATGATTATACTTACATATTACGATAATTTGTTATACTATGTCCCTAATCACAATTCAGTCTGTAATGAACCTGTTTCGTATGAATAGAAATAGAAATAGAAATAGAAATAGAAATAGAAATATAAGTGTAGAGATTTTGTAATTTGAACGATCTAACAACTCTTTTTCGCACCGGAAATATACTTGAGAGTTAAGAAATGATTATATAAATGGATAAAATTTGTATTGCGGGAACAGGGGAAACAGAATAGAGTCATCATTAAAATTTACATACCTTATCGGACCTTATTTGGACGGACATTACATGAACGGACACAATTATGAACGGACATTAATATGAACGCTCGAAGGCATTCAAAACCATCAAAAATCCGAATTTTTTTCAATATTTTTTGACGTTTTTTAAATTTCAGCAAATGATTTTTAAATCCATTTTTTATACAGTAAGTAAGAAAAGCAGTCATTAAGCAGTAAAAATGTTAAAATATGTGTACATGATCAGTGTCTAATATCACATATCATCTTCATCAAATGGGTTTTCGTGCATGAAATAGTCCATGCTTAAAGCATCAGTGATTTCTAGCTTTATGGAAACCTTTTTTTCATCAAACTTCCCCGGTCCTGCATTTCAGTGTTAACTTTTACAAGCCATTCGGCGTGAAGTGGTTTTTATCTTAGACAACTTTAGGTTAACCTTAACATCACGTGGAGCTTTCCTAGCACTGTTTCATTACCGCCCCCGAGTAATATGAACTATAACAACGTCGGACAATGTCCTTGGCAACACGATTTACCGTAATATGTTGTTGAGTGCCATAATTTCGTTGACTTTTTTCCGCCAAGTGACCCTTGAAAACATCATATACTAGTAGCAGTAGTATACTCTAGTAGTAGAGTTTTCTGTGCCTCCGGCAGACCAAGGAGAACCTTTCCGTCGTTAACTTACGGCACAATAAAGTTCTCAAAGTTGTCATATTCTGGACAAAAAGTTCGAAATGGAAAAATTTTTGAAAAAAATTTCAACGGACTTTAACTTGGACGGACATTAATTGAACGGACTTTATTTGAACGGACATTAAGATGAACGCTAGGGCCTCCAGCGTTCAAGTAATGTCCGTCCAAATAAGGTCCGATAAGGTAGTCTTATACTTCAATAGAAATATATACAAAATCATTCTGTATTAAACACGATCACGAAATTAAGATATGTCTTCTGAAATAGTTGACCGATCAACTGTAAATTCATAAATAATCTGAAAACATAATATGGAAAATTAAAAATCTGTACAAATCAGTACCCAAAGCTATCTACACACCAGCCAAACTTTTAGTTCATCACAAATCAGAAACTCAAAGATCCCTTTTGGACACGCACTTCAATATTTCTTCCATCAAGTTCTCAGAGAGGGTGTCTCCCTCGTTTAGGATGATATCTTGAGTAGTCAGGATATCAGAGGAAGTGTTCTGCAGCATGATGTTCCTGTTAGCTGTTCTGCCGATAGTGAGACCGTTAGAGAGGGAGAAAATGCTGTTGTGGGACGAGGAGAGCATACTGGCGTTCCCCTCCTGAAGACAGTTGTTGAATTAGATCTGAGGGCTACTGTTTATTTAATTATTATTGACTTCCTAGATCTGGTTTGGAATGTGGCTGTCTTTCAACCTATGAAAAAATAAATCTTTTTGATAATCAATATTTGACTTTACCATATTGATGTCTTCTGTTTCATCGAGTGGATTTTCATATCCTCCGTTGAAGTCATCATGACGTCATTTGATGACGTCACAATCTCCAGGGGTTGTGACGTCACTTCAACATAATCGTCAACTACGGAGATTTTTGTTTCGTGCCCAGGATAAAGGGAAGTTTTGTCGATATTATTGATTCTGGGTTGTATTAAGGTTCCATTACTCTGACATAATGGCGCCAGGTTTTGATGTGATGACGTCCCCTTTCGTAGTGATGGCGCCATACTGTGACTTGTTGGGATGTGTTGCTTAGTTGATGTTGGGTGTTCAGCTGCTACGTAGGGGAATGTGGGCTGGCACTTTTCTCCGGTTAATGAGGCCCTTAAATGTACAATTTACAGAAGTGAATTCGAAGATTTTGCCTGGTTGGTGGTATTTGAAAATCAGTTATTTTAGAAATGTTATTAAATTTAACTATCTGATTAAGCCTAATTATGTTATTAAGTCTCGCGTTTGATGATTCTTAAAACAAATTTCTGATTATTTTTTATTTGACTAAGTGCATATAACGATGTTATGAAAAAAAATAAGTAGGTAGATATTAAGTTAATACATGCAACGTAATATTCATGCTCTGAAACGATTCAGATCTTTTTTTAATCTTTATTTATTTATTTATTTTTTTAAATTTTTAAAAATTAATCTAAAAATAACATATATTATCATTATATCTTAAAACAAATCTTAGCAGCTCCGAAGAAATAGTGATAAAATTTAAAGAGGTAGAATAGTTGTACCAAATTAATAGAACTTTGCGAATTTATTCGAACTGATAGGCAGCGCATTAAAAACTATTCAGCTACTAATACTAAATATTAAATAACTATGTAATATCATGCAACGTGTCGCAAACACGGATAAAAGATATGGAACTTATCAAGGTGTCATGTCACTCATTGATCGAGTGATCAAAGATTAAGATAACACGATCATTTCTATTGCTAGATAAGCAAACATTACCCAGCTAGCTTGTGTATGGCTCACTTCTCTCTTTGGGAGATAGAAGTGAAACGAATGCGCACGGAGGGAATGGTGCCACTGATAAGTTGAACATTGTTTTTAAATTGAGTGTTGGTTTCTTGTTAACTTTGGGTGAATGTCATGCTGACTTGACACATGATCTACAATGTACACTTTACTCTTATGCATATTATTTTTGTCGGGAGGTTTAGGGTCTTGTTTGATAAAGATCAAACACACTGATGCATTCTTGAAACGAATTCTCTCCAGCTTCTCCAAAAACAATAGTATATATTCTTGTACAGTTCACTGTAGAAAATGGGATTCAAAATGCTGTTAATGGGTAGAACCACCAGAGCTAACACTTCAAACAATATGGGAGGAGGACTATCACTAACTATCTGAAAGTACACAGCAGCCCCGATAAATGACAACCAACTTGCTAGCTGTGTTCCTATCATCAGAGAAACCTTCAGAGCTAATGAGGGGGCTGCAGCGTTCTGTCTGTTCATCCCACCTCCAATGTCTCCCACTTCACGTCGAGACTCTAACTGCTTTCTAACTATGATGAGGTAAGTGAGAGTAACTATGACCAGAAGTAGGGACACTATGATAAGATAGGAGAGTTTGTAGATGAAGTAAGATTCTTGTTCTTTAAAGACGTTGTGAACACAGAGACGGGTGTTTCCATAATATCCGATCTCTATGATATCAAATATGTTGTCTTTACTGGTGATGGTGTTGAGGTCCCTGATAGTTGTGTACAGATCAGTTTTGTTAGAGTAATATCTTATATGTATGTGGTCTAACCAGGTCATGTTTACATAGATAGAGCTGATGAAGGGATTATCTATAAAGTTTGTAAAGAACACGTCTGTACGGAAGATATTTTGCATGGCAACCAAAGGAAGGATGGGAATCAATGCGTTGATCACATTTATGGCAATAAGTAAAGCATATGTTATGAATACTGTTTTAAGTTTGGTTTGATGATGTACTCTGACACAATTAATACACCTGACAATACTCATAAGGGCTATTGCACTGAGGGACCCATGTGAAGCTATTGAAAATGTCAGTCCAAGTGCCTGGCAGACGATACTTGATCTCCAACTTTCATCTTGAAGACAGTAGTTGCCATTTGCACGAAGAACCAGAGTTGCCACCACAATACCACAGTTATACAGACCCATACTACCATCAAAGAAAAGAACCTGGAGACACAAGAATCTGTCAACTTTGCCGGCTGATGTGGAGGAAGTGCTGTTGAAGCATCTGATCCCCCCTCTCAAGTTCAGTATGATCATTGAGACTCCTGCAATAGCTGTGAAAATAAGTAGAAAGTTAGAACTGAGGAGGAGATTGGATGTATTATCTAAGTTACAGGGATCACATTCGTCACGTCCGTTAGAGCAGTGTTTAATATTATCACAAGTTTTATCAGGAGTCACCCACTTTGTACTCTCAGAGGTATTCAGGGAGCAATAGAAACGTCCTGGACATTCTGCCTCATCCGCACCGTTAGAACAATCTACTTTTCCGTCACACAGTTTAAATAAGGGGTAGATTTCATGATATAATTCTGGTGTACAACTGAAATAAGCCAGATCGACCAAACCCCCATATGATATCACGATTCTGTCGCAAAACTTATCCCATTTGCCATCATCAAAGTCAAGAGTCTCAGAGCAGTTTGTTTTACAGTAGCTGGAAATATCTCCATTGTTAAGGCGAATGAGTTGTCTGATAGTATTGTTCAGGCATTGGTTGATAGGGTTGATGAGACGGTTTTCATTATCCGAAACTGCAGAGCAGTCAATATTTTCAATATTATGAAAGGTGCATGAATAGTTTAAAATGGAGAAATGCAGATCTTTTATTTCACAGTATTCTTGTAGTGACAAGCAAATACTTGAGGAGTTTAGGATAGGACATTCTACTTCCACAAAACCCTCACATAAACACTCATCAGCGCCATCAAGACAATCATTCTTACCATCACACAACTGTGGAAAGGTAATACATCCAGTGCGTTTTGGACAGAAGAAGACATCCATGCTGCTGTTAGTACAGCCACATTCATCTGTCAAGCACTCAGAAAACATGTCACAGTACTTACTATAGTTGTTATTGATATCGCAGAACCAGGGTACTTCAGAGATTGGTACTACCCATGAATGAGCCATTTGTTCTCTGAGCACAAGATCCATAGCGTTAACCGGAAATTGACAAACACCTTTCGTTTTATTTGCTTTATGACTAATATTGATTAGTGGATATGGATGAGATGAGTTTCCATAATCGATATAAGGCATGAATAAACCTGTTTGAGCATTTTGGCAGGTTGTTTGTTTCGTATGCACCCTTAGTATTTTAAATAAGTTGACGATGTTAGGAATAGTTACTAGGTCAGCTGAATGAAGCTCGTCTATAAAAGGAGGTACGTCAGGAGGAGGTGGAGGCATGCCAGGGTTGGTGAGACAAAATGAAGTGAACGCGATCAAAGATATCAATATTCGGAACATTTTTTTATCTGTATACTGAATATGTTGGTGTTACTGTTATCAAATAAAGAATAGTTGTTGACTTTAAGCTATTGATCTGATAATTACAGCTGTTATTACAGATAATCCTTATGAAGTGCATATTAAAATTTAATGAGTACATTGATATACAAGTATAAATAGCATTTAGACTTTTAGATAATATATCATATAAATAAAGGATGATGATTAATCACTCTACACTCGACTGTCACGTGACTTTTCCAACCCTTTCTCTAGCTGGCCCTGCATAACGACTATTCGAAAACCCTCTCCCTCTAATCTGATCCCAACCCTAACCGGGTTAGGGTAACCCTAATCCAATCCCAAAAAAAGCTTATGCTGAAACCCTAACCCTAACGAGAAATTAGACCAACTTCCTTATAAGCTTATAAGGTAATATCATGTGACCGCGACAGTTTTTCGCCAATGTTTTGCCAGGGGAGCAGAGCATTTAAACCCTATGTCATGGGGGTGATTCGGAATCAGTGTCCGAAAATACATCGATTCGAGTTGGTTTCAACTTTTAGAAAATTCTCGAAGATCGATCGAGTGTAGAGTAATTTATCACGCTCGATAGATAAACAAGGACAACTTGAAAATAAATATAATCATTGCAACTTAAATTTAATGAACGCACTGATAAATAGCTTTCAAATATAAATGAACAAAGAAAAATTCGAAGGAAAATTATTCGGGTCCACGATATACACTTAATATTTTGATAGCAGAAGATGCAGATCTCGGCACGACCGTGAAATAATAAATTCTTGACATTAGGCCGCATACTTAACTCCTCTCGCTGTAATTATAACTAATTATAATATTCATAACTATAAGTTTAGAACTGGGGCACTCATGACTCGTTAGACTACAGGTCACCAAAAGCTCGTGCTCAAATTAACGCTGCAAATGATCATTTTATTTTCCTCGTTCTATCCGTTTATTCCATGACAACTGATAAGTTATCACATACCAATAATATAACAGTACAGGTCGCGTAGTTAATTACAAATGATAAAATGAGCAGGTGCTAGTAATATAAGGGTAGGGCATGGGAGGGTTAAGGTACGATCTGTAAACACAGAGAGCAAGTGGGTTGTGTCGCCATAACTACCCATGACTATCAAGCTACCAATGCCTACAACACGTGGAACACATTGCAACGATCCCAAGACAACTTTCTACCTAGTACCGAGCAGCTTCTTGGGCTCAAACAATGCTTTAATTGAATATAATTATTATTTAACTATAGAACTATCCAGTATAAAATGTTTGAGCCTTATCACTCGCAATTAGGGGTTAACCCCCTTTGTCATTTCTACACGTGACTAATGACTACAACATGAGATTAAAAACTCGCATGCTTACCTTTTCTAAACCTTCGGAGGCCATCTGCTATTGATAATGATCTTAGTTAATACTTTAATAGTTGAGTGGGTCCCATAACAACTAAGCACTTTGTCGTTTGCACACGTGACTACAACACGAGATTAAACCTCGTGGTGTCATCACATACTTACATTTTCTAAACCTTCAGAGGCCATCTACCATTGTAGCAAGTTTGTTCCCTAAACAAAATAAAAACAAAAAATATATAATGGCAATGCTACTAACCACAGCTCAGCCTGCAGTGCACTCTGTTGATGCTCCAAGATGCAGCACGTAGTCGGAGAACAGCGTGTGGAGCAGGTGAAATGAACTTGAAGTGGAGGTTAATAGTATTATACCAGCATGTGTAGCAAGTGAAATGAACCTGAAGTGGTATTTTAAAGTATTGTAACAGCATGTGGAGCAGGTGAAATGAACCTGAAGTGGGAGTTAATAGTATTGTAACAGTATGTGGAGCAGGTGAAATGAACCTGAAGTGGGAGTTTAAAGTATTGTAACAGCATGTGGAGCAGGTGAAATGAACCTGAAGTGGTAGTTTAAAGTATTGTAACAGCATGTGGAGCAGGTGAAATGAACCTGGAGTGGTATTTAAAAGTATTATAACAGCATGTGGAGCAGGTGAAATGAACCTGAAGTGGGAGTTAATAGTCATGTAACAGCATGTGTAGCAGGTGAAATGAACCTGGAGTGGTATTTTAAAGTATTGCAACAGCATGTGGAGCAGGTGAAATGAACCTGAAGTGGGAGTTAATAGTCATGTAACAGCCTGTGGAGCAGGTGAAATGAACCTGAAGTGGGAGTTAATAGTATTGTAACAGCCTGTGGAGCAGGTGAAATGAACCTGAAGTGGGAGTTAATAGTATTGTAACAGCATGTGGAGCAGGTGAAATGAACCTGAAGTGGGAGTTAATAGTATTGTAACAGCATGTGGAGCAGGTGAAATGAACCTGAAGTGGGAGTTAATAGTATTGTAACAGCATGTGGAGCAGGTGAAATGAACCTGAAGTGGGAGTTAATAGTATTGTAACAGCATGTGGAGCAGGTGAAATGAACCTGAAGTGGGAGTTTAAAGTATTGTAACAGTATGTGGAGCAGGTGAAATGAACCTGAAGTGGGAGTTAATAGTATTGTAACAGCATGTGGAGCAGGTGAAATGAACCTGAAGTGGGAGTTAATAGTATTGTAACAGCATGTGGAGCAGGTGAAATGAACCTGAAGTGGGAGTTAATAGTATTGTAACAGCATGTGGAGCAGGTGAAATGAACCTGAAGTGGGAGTTAATAGTATTGTAACAGCATGTGGAGCAGGTGAAATGAACCTGAAGTGGGAGTTAATAGTATTGTAACAGTATGTGGAGCAGGTGAAATGAACCTGAAGTGGGAGTTTAAAGTATTGTAACAGTATGTGGAGCAGGTGAAATGAACCTGAAGTGGGAGTTAATAGTATTGTAACAGTATGTGGAGCAGGTGAAATGAACCTGAAGTGGGAGTTAATAGTATTGTAACAGTATGTGGAGCAGGTGAAATGAACCTGAAGTGGGAGTTTAAAGTATTGTAACAGTATGTGGAGCAGGTGAAATGAACCTGAAGTGGGAGTTTAAAGTATTGTAACAGTATGTGGAGCAGGTGAAATGAACCTGAAGTGGGAGTTTAAAGTATTGTAACAGTATGTGGAGCAGGTGAAATGAACCTGAAGTGGGAGTTTAAAGTATTGTAACAGTATGTGGAGCAGGTGAAATGAACCTGAAGTGGGAGTTTAAAGTATTGTAACAGTATGTGGAGCAGGTGAAATGAACCTGAAGTGGGAGTTTAAAGTATTGTAACAGTATGTGGAGCAGGTGAAATGAACCTGAAGTGGGAGTTTAAAGTATTGTAACAGCATGTGGAGCAGGTGAAATGAACCTGAAGTGGGAGTTTATAGTATTGTAACAGTATGTGGAGCAGGTGAAATGAACCTGAAGTGGGAGTTAATAGTATTGTAACAGTATGTGGAGCAGGTGAAATGAACCTGAAGTGGGAGTTTAAAGTATTGTAACAGCATGTGGAGCAGGTGAAATGAACCTGAAGTGGGAGTTAATAGTATTGTAACAGCATGTGGAGCAGGTGAAATGAACCTGAAGTGGGAGTTAATAGTATTGTAACAGTATGTGGAGCAGGTGAAATGAACCTGAAGTGGGAGTTTAAAGTATTGTAACAGTATGTGGAGCAGGTGAAATGAACCTGAAGTGGGAGTTAATAGTATTGTAACAGCATGTGGAGCAGGTGAAATGAACCTGAAGTGGGAGTTAATAGTATTGTAACAGTATGTGGAGCAGGTGAAATGAACCTGAAGTGGGAGTTTAAAGTATTGTAACAGTATGTGGAGCAGGTGAAATGAACCTGAAGTGGGAGTTAATAGTATTGTAACAGTATGTGGAGCAGGTGAAATGAACCTGAAGTGGGAGTTTAAAGTATTGTAACAGTATGTGGAGCAGGTGAAATGAACCTGAAGTGGGAGTTAATAGTATTGTAACAGTATGTGGAGCAGGTGAAATGAACCTGAAGTGGGAGTTAATAGTATTGTAACAGTATGTGGAGCAGGTGAAATGAACCTGAAGTGGGAGTTTAAAGTATTGTAACAGCATGTGGAGCAGGTGAAATGAACCTGAAGTGGGAGTTTAAAGTATTGTAACAGTATGTGGAGCAGGTGAAATGAACCTGAAGTGGGAGTTAATAGTATTGTAACAGTATGTGGAGCAGGTGAAATGAACCTGAAGTGGGAGTTTAAAGTATTGTAACAGTATGTGGAGCAGGTGAAATGAACCTGAAGTGGGAGTTAATAGTATTGTAACAGCATGTGGAGCAGGTGAAATGAACCTGAAGTGGGAGTTTAAAGTATTGTAACAGTATGTGGAGCAGGTGAAATGAACCTGAAGTGGGAGTTTATAGTATTGTAACAGTATGTGGAGCAGGTGAAATGAACCTGAAGTGGGAGTTTAAAGTATTGTAACAGCATGTGGAGCAGGTGAAATGAACCTGAAGTGGGAGTTAATAGTATTGTAACAGCATGTGGAGCAGGTGAAATGAACCTGAAGTGGGAGTTTAAAGTATTGTAACAGTATGTGGAGCAGGTGAAATGAACCTGAAGTGGGAGTTTAAAGTATTGTAACAGTATGTGGAGCAGGTGAAATGAACCTGAAGTGGGAGTTAATAGTATTGTAACAGTATGTGGAGCAGGTGAAATGAACCTGAAGTGGGAGTTTAAAGTATTGTAACAGCATGTGGAGCAGGTGAAATGAACCTGAAGTGGGAGTTAATAGTATTGTAACAGTATGTGGAGCAGGTGAAATGAACCTGAAGTGGGAGTTTAAAGTATTGTAACAGTATGTGGAGCAGGTGAAATGAACCTGAAGTGGGAGTTTAAAGTATTGTAACAGTATGTGGAGCAGGTGAAATGAACCTGAAGTGGGAGTTAATAGTATTGTAACAGTATGTGGAGCAGGTGAAATGAACCTGAAGTGGGAGTTTAAAGTATTGTAACAGTATGTGGAGCAGGTGAAATGAACCTGAAGTGGGAGTTTAAAGTATTGTAACAGTATGTGGAGCAGGTGAAATGAACCTGAAGTGGGAGTTTAAAGTATTGTAACAGTATGTGGAGCAGGTGAAATGAACCTGAAGTGGGAGTTAATAGTATTGTAACAGTATGTGGAGCAGGTGAAATGAACCTGAAGTGGGAGTTTATAGTATTGTAACAGTATGTGGAGCAGGTGAAATGAACCTGAAGTGGGAGTTAATAGTATTGTAACAGCATGTGGAGCAGGTGAAATGAACCTGAAGTGGGAGTTAATAGTATTGTAACAGTATGTGGAGCAGGTGAAATGAACCTGAAGTGGGAGTTAATAGTATTGTAACAGTATGTGGAGCAGGTGAAATGAACCTGAAGTGGGAGTTTAAAGTATTGTAACAGTATGTGGAGCAGGTGAAATGAACCTGAAGTGGGAGTTAATAGTATTGTAACAGTATGTGGAGCAGGTGAAATGAACCTGAAGTGGGAGTTTAAAGTATTGTAACAGTATGTGGAGCAGGTGAAATGAACCTGAAGTGGGAGTTAATAGTATTGTAACAGTATGTGGAGCAGGTGAAATGAACCTGAAGTGGGAGTTAATAGTATTGTAACAGTATGTGGAGCAGGTGAAATGAACCTGAAGTGGGAGTTTAAAGTATTGTAACAGTATGTGGAGCAGGTGAAATGAACCTGAAGTGGGAGTTAATAGTATTGTAACAGTATGTGGAGCAGGTGAAATGAACCTGAAGTGGGAGTTTAAAGTATTGTAACAGTATGTGGAGCAGGTGAAATGAACCTGAAGTGGGAGTTAATAGTATTGTAACAGCATGTGGAGCAGGTGAAATGAACCTGAAGTGGGAGTTTAAAGTATTGTAACAGCATGTGGAGCAGGTGAAATGAACCTGAAGTGGGAGTTTAAAGTATTGTAACAGTATGTGGAGCAGGTGAAATGAACCTGAAGTGGGAGTTTAAAGTATTGTAACAGCATGTGGAGCAGGTGAAATGAACCTGAAGTGGGAGTTAATAGTATTGTAACAGCATGTGGAGCAGGTGAAATGAACCTGAAGTGGGAGTTAATAGTATTGTAACAGCATGTGAGCAGGTGAATGAACCTGAAGTGGGAGTTTAAAGTATTGTAACAGCATGTGGAGCAGGTGAAATGAACCTGAAGTGGGAGTTAAAAGTATTGTAACAGCATGTGGAGCAGGTGAAATGAACCTGAAGTGGAGTTAATAGTATTGAAACAGCATGTGGAGCAGGTGAAATGAACCTGAAGTGGGAGTTTAAAGTATTGTAACAGCATGTGGAGCAGGTGAAATGAACCTGAAGTGGGAGTTAATAGTATTGTAACAGCATGTGGAGCAGGTGAAATGAACCTGAAGTGGGAGTTTAAAGTATTGTAACAGTATGTGGAGCAGGTGAAATGAACCTGAAGTGGGAGTTAATAGTATTGTAACAGTATGTGGAGCAGGTGAAATGAACCTGAAGTGGGAGTTTAAAGTATTGTAACAGCATGTGGAGCAGGTGAAATGAACCTGAAGTGGGAGTTAATAGTATTGTAACAGCATGTGGAGCAGGTGAAATGAACCTGAAGTGGGAGTTTAAAGTATTGTAACAGTATGTGGAGCAGGTGAAATGAACCTGAAGTGGGAGTTAATAGTATTGTAACAGCATGTGGAGCAGGTGAAATGAACCTGAAGTGGGAGTTTAAAGTATTGTAACAGCATGTGGAGCAGGTGAAATGAACCTGAAGTGGGAGTTAATAGTATTGTAACAGCATGTGGAGCAGGTGAAATGAACCTGAAGTGGGAGTTAATAGTATTGTAACAGCATGTGGAGCAGGTGAAATGAACCTGAAGTGGGAGTTTAAAGCATTTTAACAGCCGTTGACGTTTAATCATAATGAATTGTAGAATGCTATACTTCTATAACAAGAGGAGTTCAAGAAATAAATTCAATTTATTCCAGAAATAAATTCACTTTATATAAAACTCATTCGTTGTATTGCGGGATATACTGATATAATACTGATTATTAAATTCACAAGGTAGACTTTATTCGACCATACCAAAACTGGGAGCACTCCGCAAGGTGAGATCTCTCACAATCCTGGAGATGAAATAGGACCACTGTGTTACAAACTTTTGGGCGTGGTTTTGAAACGTCTCCTCACTATCCCTCTTTTGAAAATGTGTTAACCAAACCAGTTTTATTTCAGTACCACTACCCTCTCATTACTTGTTGTTTTGAACCACAAAGCTTGCAGATTAAATCACTGACTGTGACTAGACCTTGGATTAGATCTAGGTTTAATCTACAATAGCTTACTATATAAACAAGATAGAGTCATCATTAAAATTCACAAAGTCTCAATAGAAATCTGTACAAAATCATTCTGTATTAAACACGATCACTAAATTAAGATAATTCTTCTGAAATGGTTGACCGATCAACTGTAAACTCATAAATAATCTGAAAACAGATGGAAAATTAAAAATCTGTACAAATCACCCAAAGCTATCTACACACCACCCAAACTTTTAGTTCATCATAAATCAGAAACTCAAATATTGCTATTGGACACGCACTTCAATATTTCCTCCATCAAGTTCTCAGAGAGGGTGTCTCCCTCGTTTAGGATGATATCTTGAGTAGTCAGGATATCAGAGGAAGTGTTCTGCAGCATGATGTTCCTGTTAGCTGTTCTACCGATAGTGAGACCGTTAGAGAGGGAGAAAATGCTGTTGTGGGACGAGGAGAGCATACTGGCGTTCCCCTCCTGAAGACAGTGGTTGCATTAGATATTATGCAGGCTGCTATTTATTAAATTATTATTGACTTCCTGGATCTGGTAACTGGTTTGGAATGTGGTTGTAATAATAGATTCTTTAATCTTAAAACTTTAAAAGAAAGTCTTTTGATTACTGATATCCGGGCAATGAATGTAGCAGGTATCTTGGCAAATCTTTGTTGAAAAAAGCAAAGTTTAGTTAAACAATCGAGGTTTACCATATTGATGTCTTCTGTTTCATCGAGTGGGTTCCCCATTATATGAGACATTATCATATCCTCCGGTGAAGTCATCATGACGTCATTTGATGACGTCACAATCTCCAGGGGTTGTGACGTCACTTCAACATAATCGTCAACTACGGAGATTTCTGTTTCGTGCCCAGGAGAAAGGGAAGTTTTGTCGATATTATTGATTCTGGGTTGTATTAAGGTTCCATTACTTTGACATAATGGCGCCATGTTTTGTTGTGATGACATCATGTTTTGCTGGGATGGAGCCAAGTTTTGTGGTGATGACGTCCCCTTACTGTGACTTGTTGGGATGTGTTGGTTAGTTGATGTTTGGTGTTCAGCTGCTACGGAGGGGAATGTGGGCTGGCACTTTTCTCCGGTTAACGAGGCCCTGAAATGTACAATTTACAGAAGTGAATTTGAAGATTTTGTCCAGGTTGAAGGTTTTTGGAAACCGGTTATTTATAAATGTTATTAAATTTAGCTATTTAGCCTTATATTTATTGTAATATTGAGTTTGATTATTCTTAAAACACATTTCTGGTTGTTTTTTATTTGACGCAGTGATAACGATGTTATGATAAAGGTAAGTAGATATTAAGTTACTGATTACAACGTATTCATACTCTGAAAATATATTTATTTGATGCGAACTATCTGCACTCGAAAATTAACAACTGCAAATTTATATTTTATAACTTATACGAACTGATAAAACTATACAGCTACTAAATTGTTATGATATATCATGCAACGTGTGGCAAACACGAGATAAACGATAAGGAACTTATCAAGGTGTCATTGGTAGAAAGATAAAACGTTTAGTAAGGATGATAAGTTCAGTATTATTTTTAGATTGAGTGTTATTTTCTTGTTCATTTAAAAACGGGCCTACTTGATTTCCCTGTTTAAAAAGTGAATTTCCTACTGTCTCGATGCATGGTCTTTAATGTACACTTTACTGTTGTGCATGATATGTTTGTCGGGAGGTTTGGGGTCTTGTTGGATAAAGATTGAATGCACTAGTGCATTCTTGAAGTGAATCCTCTCCAGCTTCTCCAAAAACGAGTATTTATATTCTTGTACAGTTCACTGTAGAAAATGGGGTTCAGAATGCTGTTAATGGGTAGAACAACCAGAGCTAGCACTTCAAACAGTAGAGGAGGAGGACTATCACTAACTATTTGGAAGTACACAGCAGCCCCGATAAAAGACGACCAACTTGCTAGCTGTGTTCCTATCATCAGAGAAACCTTCAGAGCTAATGAGGGGGCTGCAGCGTTCTGTCTGTTCATCCCACCCCCAATGTCTCCCACTTCACGTCGAGAAACTAACTGCTTTCTAACTATGATGAGGTAAGTGAGAGTAACTATGACCAGAAGTAGCGATACTAT
Source organism: Bolinopsis microptera (assembly GCF_026151205.1). Lineage (NCBI taxonomy): Eukaryota > Metazoa > Ctenophora > Tentaculata > Lobata > Bolinopsidae > Bolinopsis > Bolinopsis microptera. Next base: position 11,995,869 of record NC_087075.1, on the reverse strand, counting down.
AATAAGGTAGGAGAGTTTATAGATGAAGTAGGATTCCTGTTCTTTAAAGACGTTGTGGACACACAGACGGGTGTTTCCATAATATCCGATCTCTATGATATCGAATATGTTGTCTTTACTGGTGATGATGTTGAGGTCCCTGACTGTTGTGTACAGATCAGTTTTGTTAGAGTAATATGTTTCATGTATTTGGTCTAACCTGGTCATGTTTACATAGCTAGAGCTGATGAAGGGATTATCTAGAAAGTTTTTAAAGAACACGTCTGTACGGAAGATGTTTTGTATGGCAACCAAAGGAAGGATGGGAATCAATGCGTTGATCACATTTATGGCAATAAGTATGGCAGATGTTATAAATATTGTTTTAAGTTTGGTTTGATGATGTACTCTGACACAATTAATACACCTGACTACACTCATAAGGGCTATTGCACTGAGGGATCCATGTGAAGCTATTGAGAATGTCAGTCCAAGTGCCTGGCAGAAGATACTTGATCTCCAACTTTCATCTTGAAGACAGTAGTTGCCATTCACACGAAGAACCAGGGCTGCCACCACAATACCACAGTTATACAGACCCATACTACCATCAAAGAAAAGAACCTGGAGACACAACAATCTGTCAACTTTGCCGGCTGATGTGGAAGGGTTGCTGTTGAAACATCTGATCCCCCCTCTAAAGTTCAGTGCTATTGCTGAGACTCCTGCAATAGCTGTGAAAGCAAGCAGAAAGTAAGAACTGAGGAGGAGATTGGATAACCCATCTGAGTTACAGGGATCACATTCGTCACGCCCGTTGGAGCAATGTTTGATATTATCACAAGTTTTATCAGGAGTCACCCACTCTGTACTCTCAGAGGTATTGAGGGAGCAATAGAAACGACCTGGACATTCTGCCTCATCCGCACCGTTAGAACAATCTAATTCTCCGTCACATAGTTTAGATAATTGGCAGGTTTCATCATAGTATTTGGGCGTACAAGTGAAATCAATCTGCTTGAACTTACCCATACTTTTTAACACGATTCTGTCGCAAAACTTAGCCCATTTTTCATCATCAAAGTCAGGAGTCTCAGAGCAGTTTGTTTTACAGTAGCTGGAAATATCTTCATTATTATCGACTTCGAAGAGGTGTATGATATTATCGTTGAGGCATCGGTTGATAGGGTTGATGAGACGGTTTTCATTATCCGAAACTGCAGAGCAGTCAACATTTTCAATATTATGAAAGGTGCATGAATAGTTTAACTCTGAAATGGAGTTCTTTTTTCACAGTATTCTCTTTGTGACAAGCAAATACTTGAGGAGTTTAGGATAGGACATTCTACTTCCACAAAACCCTCGCATAAACACTCATCTGCGCCATCAAGACAATCATTCTTACCATCACACAACTGTGGAAAGGTAACACATCCAGTGCGTTTTGGACAAAAGAAAACTTCTTTACTGGTACAGCCACATTCGTCTGTGAGGCAATCAGAAATTGCGTCGCAGTATCGGTTGTTGTTATCGAGTTTGCAGAACCAGGGTACTTCAGAAATTGCTATTATCCACGAAGAAGAAATGTCTTCTCTGAGCACAAGATCCATGGCGCTAACCGGGAATTGACACACACCTTCCGTTATATTTGCATTACGACTAGTATTAATAACATTGAGTAGATGAGAGGAGTCTCCAGATTTGATAAAGATTTTGTGAGTTGGTTGGCACTTTCCTTTGGACTGTTCCTCAAGGGCTGGAATTATCCCAGGATAATCATTTAGGTTAACGATGTTAGGAATAGTTAGTGGGACAGCTGTAGGAAGTTTGTTAGGAGAAGTACTAGTAGAAAGAGTTTCGTAACTAGAACTAGAAGGAGGTTCGTCTGTAGAAGGAGGTTCGTCAGGAGAAGGTTCGTCAGGAGAAGGTTCGTCAGGAGAAGGTTCGTCAGGAGAAGGTTCGTCAGGAGAAGGTTCGTCAGGAGAAGGTTCGTCAGGAGAAGGTTCGTCAGGAGAAGGTTTGTCAGGAGAAGGTTCGTCAGGAGAAGGTTCGTCAGGAGAAGGTTCGTCAGGAGAAGGTTCGTCCAGGAGAAGGTTCGTCAGGAGAAGGTTCGTCAGGAGAAGGTTCGTCAGGAGAAGGTTCGTCAGGAGAAGGTTCGTCAGGAGAAGGTTCGTCAGGAGAAGGTTCGTCAGGAGAAGGTTCGTCAGGGAGAAGGTTCGTCAGGAGAAGTTCGTCAGGAGAAGGTTCGTCAGGAGAAGGTTTGTCAGGAGAAGGTTCGTCAGGAGAAGGTTCGTCAGGAGAAGGTTTGTCAGGAGAAGGTTCGTCAGGAGAAGGTTCGTCAGGAGAAGGTTTGTCAGGAGGGGAAGGCATACCAGGGCTGATAAGACAAAACAAGGTGAATGAGATTAGTGGTATCAATAATCGGAACATTTTCTTGTCTATCTACAAAATAATTAGGTGTTATCAAATAAAGAATAGCAGTTGTTAAATTTACGTTATTCTGATAATTAAACCTAGTATTACGGATAATCTGTATAAATTAGTGCATCAAATTAATTGAAAGCACTGATATAAATTTGTAGATAGCTTTTAGATATAAATGAACAAAGAAAACTTGAAAGAAATATTTATCGGGTCTATGTTATACACTTAATAGCATAAGATGAAGATGTTGGCGCGACCGTAAGATAATAAATTCTAGACATAAGACTGCATACTTAACTCCTCTCACTGTAATTATAACTAATTATAATATTCATAACTATAAGTTTAGAACTGGGGCACTCATGACTCGTTAGACTACAGGTCACTAAAACCTCGTGCCCAAATTAACGCTGCAAATGATCATTTCATTTTCCTCGTTCTATCCGTTTATTCCATGGCAACTGGTAAGTTATCACATACCAATAATATAACAGTACGGGTTGCGTAGTTAATTACAAATTATAAAATGAGCAGGTGCTAGTAATATAAGGGTAGGGCATGGGAGGGTTAAGGTACGATCTGTAAACACAGAGAGCAAGTGGGTTGTGTCGCCATAACTACCCATGACTATCAAGCTACCAATGCCTACAACACGTGGAACACATTGCAACGATCCCAAGACAACTTTCTGCCTAGTACCGAGCAGCTTCTTGGGCTCAAACGATGCTTTAATTGAATATAATTCTTATCTAACTATAGAACTATCCAGTATAAAATGTTTCAGCCTTATCACTCGCAATTAGGGGTTAACCCCCTTCGTCGTTTTTACACGTGACTAATGACTACAACACGAGATTAAAAACTCGCATGCTTACCTTTTCTGAACCTTCGAAGGCCATCTGCTATTAATGATGATCTTAGTTAATAGTTGAGTGGGTCCCATACAAACTAAGCACTTTGTGGTTTTACACGTGACTACAACACGAAATTAAACCTCATGGTGTCATCACATGCTTACCTTTTCTGAACCTTTGGAGGCCATCTACCATTGTAGCAAGTTTGTTCCCTAAACAAAATAAAAACAAAAAATATATAATGGCAATGCTACTAACCACAGCTCAGCCTGCAGTGCACTTTGTTGATGCTCCTCTACAAGATGCAGCACGTAGTCGGAGAACAGCATGTGGAGCAGATGAAATGAACCTGAAGTGGGAGTTTAAAGTATTGTAACAGCATGTGGAGCAGGTGAAATGAACCTGAAGTGGGAGTTTAAAGCATTGTAACAGCATGTGGAGCAGGTGAAATTAACCTGAAGTGGGAGTTAATAGTATTGTAACAGCATGTGGAGCAGGTGAAATGAACCTGAAGTGGGAGTTAATAGTATTGTAACAGCATGTGGAGCAGGTGAAATGAACCTGAAGTGGGAGTTAATAGTATTGTAACAGCATGTGGAGCAGGTGAAATGAACCTGAAGTGGGAGTTAATAGTATTGTAACAGCATGTGGAGCAGGTGAAATGAACCTGAAGTGGGAGTTTAAAGTATTGTAACAGCCGTTGACGTTAAATCATAATGAATCATTTGAATCTCGTAAAATGCTATAACTCTATAACAAGAGGAGTTCAAGAAATAAATTCAATTATTCAAGAAATAAATTCACTTTATATAAAAGTCATTCGTTGTAATTGATTATTAACTTCACAAGGTAGACTTTATTTGACTGTACCAAAACTGGGAGCACTCCGCAAGGTGAGATCCCTCACAATCCTGGAGATGAAGTAGGACCACTGTGATACAAACTTCTGGGCGTGGTTTTTAAACGTCTCCTCACTGTCGCTCTTCTGAAAATGTGTTAGTAAACCAAACCAGTTTTATTTCAGTAACCTCTCCTTCCTATCCTCGTGTGTTTTTGAACCCCACAAAGTTAACAGTTTAAATCACTGACTGTGAGTAGATCTTGGATTGGATCTAGGTTTAATCTACTATATAATCTCTAAATTCTACTAACCTTGACCACGAACTTGTCAATTAGTTCCTTGATCCACTCCGCGTACTCCTCCACGCTTGCTTGTTCCCCTAGCAACTCACTGAACTCACTCTGGATCCTCTTCAGTGTCCCACTACTCATATCACCTTCTGGACTTGTGAATAGGAACATTGCCTGCGGAGTGTTAAAGTAAATATTGGTTCCGATCCTTTGTTCATGAGTCTTTTAAGTGAAAAAAGTAGAGGTGTTTTTGAGATAATTAAACTTGGTCTTGACCAGTTCACTGACTGAGAATCTGGTATGTAGGCATATCTTCAGTTTTAGATGTTAACAAAAAGATTAAAAAGTCATGTTTATATACCTGGTGAGTCATACTATCGATATCAAGGTGACACCAGTCATGTATCATTTGACTCACGGCACTGCTGCTACTCAGTACTGTCCTGAATGAGTGTCATTAGCAATTTTAATTAAACAACTGGATAAATATCGAGCCTTCTTGAAGTACTAATGAGGGTCATTAGCAATGTTAATTAAACAACTGGATAAATATGAAAGCTTCCTCATATTATGCACTTGATGGACGTTAAGTAGCGTGCACAGGAAGAGTCCATTATCAATGGACATTGGACATTACTTATTACAAAGTTACAAGATGCTCATCAGACCCAGTTTAACTGGTGTTTACCTAGTAGCCTGAGTAATGTGAGTTAGAGTGGGTACTAGTAGTGTAACTATGGTTACTAGGAGTGTAACTATGGTAACTATTTGTGTAACTATGGTTACTAGTAGTGTAAGTTACAAGATGCTCATCAGACCCAGTTTAACTGGTGTTTACCTGGTAGCCTGAGCAATGTGAGTTAGAGTGGTTTGAGATAAGTAACCTTATAGTCATGGTTACTGGTACTGCAGTCATGGTTACTGGTACTGTAGTCATGGTTACTGGTACTGTAGTCATGGTTACTGGTACTGTAGTCATGGTTACTGGTACTGTAGTCATGGTTACTGGTACTGTAGTCATGGTTACTGGTACTGTAGTCATGGTTACTGGTACTGTAGTCATGGTTACTGGTACTGTAGTCATGGTTACTGGTACTGTAGTCATGGTTACTGGTACTGTAGTCATGGTTACTGGTACTGTAGTCATGGTTACTGGTACTGTAGTCATGGTTACTGGTACTGTAGTCATGGTTACTGGTACTGTAGTCATGGTTACTGGTACTGTAGTCATGGTTACTGGTACTGTAGTCATGGTTACTGGTACTGCAGTCATGGTTACTGGTACTGCAGTCATGGTTACTGGTACTGTAGTCATGGTTACTGGTACTGTAGTCATGGTTACTGGTACTGTAGTCATGGTTACTGGTACTGTAGTCATGGTTACTGGTACTGTAGTCATGGTTACTGGTACTGTAGTCATGGTTACTGGTACTGTAGTCATGGTTACTGGCACTGTAGTCATGGTTACTGGTACTGTAGTCATGGTTACTGGTGTAGGCAGATCTTCAGTTTACCTGGTTGCCTGAGCAATGTGAGTTAGAGTGGTTTGTCTCCTCATCATAGCTACGAATATATCAGAGGCTTGCAATACTGCCTGGACTATGTTTCCTGGTAATCCTGTAAGAGAGATAAATGAGTTTTGACGATGATGTCTTATTAAAAGTTGCAGTTGTACAATTATTGGAAAAACCCCATAAATGTGCATCCACTATCTGTAACATCTAATTAGTAGCTAGGAAATTTTAACTTACGAACTAACAATTGATTAATAACTAAAAACATTTCACAAAAAGATTTTGATACCTGCAACAGCCATTCTGGTCCAGCCGCCATATTGTTTACAAAAGCTCCTTATAGTTTGTGTTAAGGATGAAGGTATCGGATGAAGGGGTGTCGGGAGAAGGAGTGAGATTATTGTCTGAATTTCAATAACGTTAATTAGTTAATAAATTAGTTAATTCGTGAAATTTTAATTTATTAGTAATAGACAATAGTACTAAGCAGTAAGCTATGAAATCTTTTTATTGATAAGATAATTCTGAAATTAATCGGATAGTAAGTAACATAACGTACCTTTGAAAGTAAAATATCGCAGTAAGCAACAACATCAGAGAAGAGGTTAAGTGAAGAGAGCACCTCGTCTGAGAAGCTACCCCAGAATTTCATCAACAGTGGTTCAACCTAGCGCTAAAGAGTAAGAATTTCTTGTTACAATTATCCCCATACCTCCTGGTATACACTATACCTCCTGGTATATGCGACAAGAGAAACGCCATCTTAGGACGCGAGGAGATTGAGAACTCCTCGAACTAAATTAAATTAATTCCTCCAGTAGCAGAATGCATATTTTAAAACTGGACCTATGTTACGACCTTGAGGAACACAAAATAACCTTGGTGGTTGAAATTAAAATGGTACACTGCATTTTTTTTGTAAAACATGAAGAATATCATGAGTACCTCTGAGAATGCGGCCTTCACTATAACTTCCAGAACATTGTGGGAGTAGATCCTGTACTGCTCTAAAAATGTGGTTATGTGCGCAATCTTTGCCTGCAAAATGTATGTTATCATATCGTTGACTCATCAAATAACTGTACTGACTCGTGACTTGAGATATCTCGACCATTTCCTTGGAAATTTACCCAATATCAAGTTAATTTAATGAAATTGCAGAAGATCGAACAGCTGCGACTTTATCGTTATTGTCTATACATATATAAATATGAAACCATCTAACAACTGAATGATAATGTAATTTTTGCTTTATCAGCCCTAAATAAGGTAGAATTTTACCTGTTTTGGTATTTTGAGGACGTCTGATTTGGGGAAGTCTGGCAGTAGTGACGCAAGCACATCTGCTGGAACTGGTTTCACCTGCAGAAATACCAGTCAATCGACCATAAATCTTACAGATTATACTTACGACGCCCAATTTTGGTAAAAATTGAGAATACTTAATCGGTACGATTAATGACTGCTCACTGCACCGGGCACCCACTGGTATAAGTATAACTATAAGTTGGAATTGCGTTCTTAAAAGATTAAGTATCACTAAGTAAATGAGTCTGTTGGTGTTGTTAAATTAGAGTATTTCCTAACCCCCTTCAATATGGGCCCATATTAGTGCTTGAGAACTATCTTAGGATTTAAGTTGAGCACTCAGTTTGGATATTATTGGTTTCTCATTCTGATCACCAGCAATGGCGTAATGCAAATTTCGATCCTTCACTCGAGAAGAAACCAATAGCGATCAGACTTAAAATATCGGGGTTCAATGCCCTCCCCGCCGTGAGTAGCCGTCGAGATGATGTTGTGGCCAGTCAGTGGCCAGTCAGTAACCAGTCAGTAACCAGTCAGTAACCAGTCAGTCGAGATGATGCTCGAGAGCACTATTTATAAATATGGACCATCGTACTGTCGTCTAGTAGTTGTGAATTGTGCAATATATCACAAAAATTATCACTAAAAACAAAATGAGCGTCTATCAACGTGGGTGGCCGCATAATTTTAAAATGTCTATTCTTACGGGAGATACGATGTTAGATTTAAGGGGTTGGGTTCTGGCGGGGGAGCTGTAAGTGTAGTCGTTCATGTGATACTGGGAGGTCTCCTTTATCGCTAGCCCGTAGTAGTGGTACCTGAACGAATGATGATTTAGAGCTGGAAACGGCCGGGACATGACTTTTCTGTCCGGTGCATGGAAAGAGACACAAGGTTAAACACTGATACAATAATAAGTACTGGTACAATAATTAGCTAATTAGGCTCTCCTGGAAAGTAATTAATATGCACGACCACTGTTTTCAAAACTTTATTTCATTCTTACTTAGATTGGCCTCTAGATCCTAATCTCCGAGTTTTGAGGGTCGGGAAATGTTGTCGAATAATCTGAAACAATACATTATAGTGAGAAAGTATTGTTTTTACTCGGACTCATTTAATCATAATGTCATGTACATCTCACTGAAGTTGCAACGGTTGATTCTTTAATTAAATGTCATGACTATCATGACCTCTGCACGAAAACCACGAGTTATCCCACAATATTCGTAGAAGATAAATGTCAGATGACGTCATGATGGCGCTAACAACATGTGCTTTATTAACAAACTAATACTGCAACCAACCTTGCCGAAACTAGCAGCATTAACAGGCTGCACGCTGTTTCTCACACAGAAGTCCAGGTAGTGTTCGTAGATAACGTTCCGGGGTACACTGCACCCTTCTGATACCTCGTAATTTTCTGATAACCTGCCATGTTGGTTTGTTATTCGAGATTTTCATTAAGAATTAAAACAAGTCCTTCATATAATGGCTCTTGACCGGCTCTTAACCGGTTCTTAACCGGCTCTTAACCGGTTCTTAAGCGGTTCTTAGCCGGTTCTTAGCCGGTTCTTAAACGGTTCTTAAGCGGCTCTTAAGCGGTTCTTAAACGGCTCTTAAACGGCTCTTAACCGGCTCTTAAGCGGTGGTCGCTGTTTGCCCTATTAGCCATAATGGAGCCATTGTTGTGATATTTGTAACCCTTTTTTACCATGTTAGGATTGGAAAGGGTTCTCCCTTGTTTGTTAAAAGTATTACTATTTTATTTTGGAGACCCTATAATATCCACACATTTGATTTTAAAAGTTATCTTACACAGAATAGTTTATCGTTGAAATGATTTTATTCGTTAACAAAACTTTAACATCGCGAGGTGTGAAACTACAACAAAACATCAATTGAGAAATAAGAGCTCAAATCCGATACAATAACAGTCAGAATATCTCAGTCAGATAATAATGAATGATGCACCCACCAGCGCTGAGTGACAGGTGATATGAGCCTGCTGAGTGGCTGAGGGCGAGCTCTGTCTTCGTATTCACATATCCCTCTCATTCTCCCTCCTGAAACAGTGGAGTCAAACTAACCTTTCTATAGTTTAAAAAACAATAGTTGAACATGATGGTATTGGCGAAATTTTGTTAAACACTTCCCTTCCACGGCATGTAAGATGAAAAATTTGCATAAATCTCTAGTCTTATATCATCTTATTACTTTATTAGAAATAAAATATTACCGAGAGGTGAAGGTGATATAATAGCTCCATTAACAAGAGGGGAGGAAAGTATAGTGCCAGTACCCAGGGATGAGGGGGAGAGGATTGAGGTTGATCTGAGACTATCTGCCGCTGCTGAGAGTTCATATTTGTTAATTAAAGAATTATACACAAGTGTATCACTTTTATATTTACTGTTACTACAAGTCTCCAATCAACTATCTAATACATATTTATAATCAATATTTTATATTTCTACAGTTTTAAAATATTTAAGCGATGGAAAGTTCCTTATGGCTTATGAAGCCATCAACTGCGTCTATAAGTGACGGAAATTTGGTTCACAGATATACAAATTTAAATCCGTGAAAATTGGGCGGCAAAATGAGATGACTCACTATTTTTATTTACTGTGGCTGATACAATTAGGTTCAAATTCCGATAATGACCAGCCAGTAGTTAATCTAAGTAATTAATTAGCGACAGTACTTTACCTAGAAAACTGTATCCTGAATTCTGGTCCTCCCAATGCACTGATTCCACCTCCACCTTCAACGGAAATCCTCCTAGCATTCTGCTATCTTTTTGTAAAAACACTTAAAATACCGTTCAACAAAACAAGATGCTCGTCAATTATTTTTGGTAAATTTTGATTTATAACACTCCCCAGCAAGCGATATAGTTGATAATTGCTGGATTCGACTCTTGGTCTTTCCGTGCAACATCTTGGGAAGGTCACTATTTGTCAGCACTCTACAGTCTACAGGGACTGGTCAAGCATACAAACGCTTAGAAAAAGCATTAAAAACATTTGAAAACACGTTGGCAAATCCAAGATAAAGTTGAGTATTCAGCAAACTGAACTGCTGAGAAGAGTTTCCAGCCGCATGTGATACAAAACAGCACAATAGTGTACGTCTACTTATCGTATACATTGATTTTAAAACTCAGAATAAAGAGCTGATCACACAAGAAAACACTGTACACGATACTACAACAAATGTAATTTAGCTGAGCTGATAGAGTTAACAATCGAATAATGAAAACGAGAATATCAAGCTAAAACGATGTGATAAGTATAAGGCGAACGTTGGCGTGCAATGGTTGCCATGCTACTCCGTTCAACAAGCATGCCGTTGCCTTGGCAACCAGCTTGTCATATTTAGAGGAGATTATTGTGTAAAACAGTAACGTTGCATGCAGATGAGACGGCAGCGGTGCAACAATCACTAAGTCATTGTGCCGCTGCAGTTCATTACTTATATCAGAATAATAGCAAAGTTGGTAATTAGTATCTCGATCATATCTAATCATATCAAGATTAGAATCAAAAATTGTTTATCTATTTTTGATGAGTTTTGTCGGCTTTTCACCGTCCTAAGCTGTGCCAAGTAATTGTCTTTGTCAATCATCAGATACTGCAACTGCTGATTATGTTTCCGCAGAATAATTTCAATCACGTATTCAAACTTGTTTTAGTTATTGCCATTTATCATGTTTTTACCGATCTTCTTTGTAGACTTATCAGATCTTTTGGATGTTTATTGTTAACTACTTCAGATAGATATAAATAATAAAATTCAAACTTGTTGTACAGTTGTTGTGTCTGATGAAGTTACGATCAGCTGAGATGAGAGTTCAATAAACAACACTTTGTTAAAGAATGTGCGGCATTTTTTACTGTTATTAACTAGCATTCTGTGATAATTTATATAACAGTGACTTAACACAGGTAGTAGTGACTTAAACCCAACCCTTAACCTAATCAACCTCGTACTGATATATAACCCTAATTCTATTTCCAACCTAACCATAACGTTAATGATAAAAAAAATAATTCATTACAGTGCACCACCACATCAAAACAAATTTTTAAATGAGTTTTTTGGCACAATTTATATCCTGGTTTGTGAAATGATTATAATATATCGTCTCAAAAATTTTATAAAAATACCCAACTTAAAAAGTTTCAAAATTTTGAGTATGCTAAAATTTATGAAATTCGATGCGATTATCTGATATTGAATTGATTTGCAAGTTCCAGATTTTCCATCACGTTATGACATAAAGAAGGTATAAATAATTCAAACAAGTTTGAATAAATCTACAGAAGTTACAACACTCGTATTTGTAATATGAAAACTCACATACAGAGTGTGGTTTTTTCGCCAGAACTCCAGGTGATTACGTCTCTGGGGCTCCAGCTTTTCCTTCAAATATTTGGTAACCTCGTTCCATACCAAGTTGTTCGGAGATCTGGGCTCGTCTGAAGTACTGCGTAGGAGTTTGTCAGTTGGCTCGAAGTCGCTGCATCATCGTCAATATCTCTGACCGAGTCGTCAGTATCACTGTTTCTTCCCTTCTCGACATCACTGTCTACACTGATTCTTGTACTCTTTCTTTGTCGGAAGCCTGCACTTCTCTCTTAGACTTATATATCAGGAACTCTTTGGCGGCTTGAGATTTCTCTCTACAAATAAAAACAGTTGCCTTGTAGATAAAAAGCGGTCCCGGTCGATCCTTGTTTGTCACTTCTGTGTTCTGGTCGCATTTTATACCAATCTGTACAAGAGCCGAAATTGGCAAAACTTTTACCGAGCAACAAAAGTTCATAAATTTATCTAAATGCTCCTTTTTGAATTTTGCAACATGATACTCACTTACTATACCATATACCAAGAGTATAAGGAATACCACACAAAAATGCTGAGTCTTTGTCTAACAGCCATGTTAAGGTCGGGCCTTATTTTTGTCACCCCTACAGCTTTCAGTGGTCGTTTCGCCACTAGGCAGTCAGAAACTTCACCTCGCTATAACAATAGAGGTCTGTAGTACAGGTACTGGTAGTGCAGAAACTTCACCTCGCTATAACAATAGAGGTCTGTAGTACAGGTACTGGTAGTGCTAAATAAACTTGTGAAACACTTGTCATGACGTATTACAGTGTTTGTAGCATAGATAAGGTGCAAGGTTTTTCTTTTTTAAATATTTGAGACAACTCCCAAGTTTGGGCTGAGCCACCTACTGCTGTGGTACAGGAAGTGCTTAGTGACATAATAATTGTGAAACTCTCAGACAATTATCGTTGATCTGGCCTGGGCTGAGCCTACTACATTGTCGATTACAGAATATTGACTACTGGCTGTCTCTTATGGTATAGGTCTGACGACCTCCCGACACTTGAAATTCAGCCTTTGGCATTCGCCGTCTTTGGCAACATAAAAGAAAGAAATGCAATGTAAGGATAGTTAGTTATAGCTGACGTTTGATATGAAATTGACAAGTCAGTAATGATGGTATTCAGTCGCAGTCGCAGTCGTCCTACTGTCCTAAGATAAACCAGGGTCGCCTCAAGATACGTTGTTTTCATATCTACATAATCACTATGATGATGTTGCCATATTTTATATTCTATTCATTGAGTGAATTTCTTTTGCGTTCGTTTTTGCGCATGTCATTGTCAATCAACTTTTGTCTTGATCGACTGTATATGGATGGCCAAAATTCTTATTTCAATTGTATTTCACCTGCTATCCTCAGGGGTATAAAACATGGTATGTCCAAATATGGACATACAATGTTTGTAATATTCCAGAAAGTTCAATATTCTCATGGGTACCAAACATGTCCAAATATGGTCTATATGAACATACAATGTTTGGTATGTGTCAGATAGTGTCAGACAGTTTTACTTTCTCATGGGTTTGTCCAAATATGGGACAATGGACATACAATGTTTGCTCTGTGGTTTTGCTAGCTAATGCTTAGTAAACGCAGTCTCATACGACGAATTCGTTTAATGCAGCTGATCCCGCAAGGATCTCAATAACATTAAAAATACAATACAATTAAAAATAATGGAGACACGATGTTTTGGTCATGTGACCAGCGAATTATGTTTGACAAATCTTAATGACAGCTGTCTGCATGGTTGAGATCACAGATACAGTCACATCCTGTCTGGAGGAAACTTGGTAATTTTTTTATTGAAATCTTTTGAATTAATCAATTACATACAAATTACACAATGGAATAAACTACAGAATATACCCTGAGAGAAAGTGTGGATAAATTCAAGTTAACAGTTGATAGGTCAACTGTTAACTTAAATTTACTGTCCCTGTTACCTGATCTCGAGATGACTTGCTATATTTCGTTAATCCAATCAATGTCTGGAAAACTGCAAATATTTACATGAAGATGACCTATTTTTCTTAAGGAGTTGTGCGCGATGACGATACATATAGAGGCCGCAGAATGATGAGTACTACCAGATCACGGTGGAATTAATTTGATCTAAGATATCACGACAGGCCCTATAACTCCATATAAAGGTGACTTCATGCTCAGGTTTCAGCATCCTTACATTGTTAAAGAATCAGAGTGCCAGACATGTTCATTAATAATGACATCTGAGGGTGGGCAATATAAGTGGCAGTGCCATGTGAATGACATAATCTTTCTAATGTAAGTACCTCAATGATAATCTGATAATGAAATTTGTATGCCATAAATTACTGTAAATGGATACTCATGTGAAGAACAATGCAATCTGTAAGATTGAGGCTATCTGAGTATCCTTAGAACTATGAAACAGCTTCACAATGAACATGACCATAACTTGCTATACCACATACCACCATAACTTGCAATACCACTGCCGACTGCCACACCACAATTTAGACATCTATCGAGATTTTTGCTAAGTTGCTAGTCAATAAATGCTTACATTTTAAATAAATGGTAATTGTTTAATGTTCATAAAATTTTCGTCATATAAATTTATGAAGATTGGTTTCGCTACTTACCAAGCTTTTAACTTTGAAATCGTGCGTAAAGATATTTTCCTTAAATGGAGTGACAAAACAACTTTTGTTAAACTTATGACTTGGCATTTTAATAGGGAAGTATCCTTGATCCTGGAGAGTGGTGGATCTGTTAACACTTAACGTGGCATCAAATACACATGAGCTTAACAACAATTTTATTGTGCTTCTAATTTTCTACGAAAAACACAGCTTTCTTAAACTGTATGTTAGGGACTGTTACTTGGTTACTGACTACTGTTACTTGGTATTTTTTGAACTATTCACAAATAAAACTACAAAACTTAATCATGGTGAAATAAAATTTACAAAATTACAATTACAATAAATAAATTCAATAAAATAATCTGGAATCATGCTCATTTAGATCGAGTAACTGATTTACAAGCTTCTGCAGTTTTTTGAATAAAATCCAATGTTTTAATGGTCAGTAAAGATAGACCAAACCTCACCAATGTTTAAATCATAACAACTCAACCTTTCTTAGCGATGATTTATAAATATAAGTCTAAGAGAGTGTCATCAACATTAACAAATCACTTAAAACTGAATGTCATCGATGATGTTCTGCTGTTATATCACTCAAGTTAGTTAGATCACTAAGACTTGCAAATTGTATCACCGTTTGCTACTCGCCAAAAATCAACAAAAATTTCTTTACAATCATTAACTTCTGCAAATCGGGTCTTCATAATAATTAAAATACAATTAGTTAAATCCCACCTTATCTTAAGATGGCTGTATCAGTAATCATCTTTGAAAAAAACCCTTAAAAGATTTTTACAAAAATAACTCTGACTTAACAACAACATTCCACAATATAAAACTGTCTGGAACCCCGCTTAAAGTATCACAATAAATCTCCATATATTATCAAATCGTTGCTAAATCTTCACTCATAGAATCTGTTTAGATTGTCTGTCTTTCCTGGGACTCTGTAACGTATGTGTAACTTTTGTGACTCTGTGACTGGTGCTGTCATGCAGTCTCCGAAATATCAAAGCAGATCTTTTTGTTCTCCACCAATATGGTTAAATGAGGATTATAGGATGAAAGGATCCCGGTCTTCCTTTATATCTCCATGGTTTCTGACAAAGCTTCCAGATTAATCTTGATGGCGTTTGCTGACTGCTTTCGTAGAGACACATATTTAATGTTTGACGTGATCCTGAAAAATAAATACGGTTAGCTAACTGATATTTAGAATCGTCAATGATGTTTCGACAAATTATGGAAATAAGGCGAATATTTTTGATTGCAGTTAACTAGTTAAGCAACTTCCGCGAAGTTACGTCAACAGTTAATGATTTTACCGCGATCATACTTGTGTCATACAGACAAATTAATCAAATAGCCTGTTAAATGTTTGAAGTTGGATGGTACAATTTTACACATTTGGCTCAATTAAAAGGTCACGAATAGTTGAAATTATGCCATCTAATTTCAAAAAATAAAAACTAAGATGATTAAAAAATAAAATTTTAAATATTGCTAAGTAACTTACTGCTCTTCGAGAGGCATGGGGGAGAGTCCTAGTCTTCTCAGTTTCCTTTGTACAAGTTTCGGTGACACTTCTGCTCGGGACTCCTGAAAAATAGTTTAGGTTAACAAATGAAAATGCTGGTCGTCCAGCTTGGATTAGTAAAGCTCCATAAAGTAAAAATCTAAAGATTATTCTCGAAATCTTAGTTCACCATCTCTATGATCTGAACAATGAATTTACCTCAATAATGGTTAGCTTGTTGTTGACGGCTGCTTTGCAAAACAACTTGCTCTTCAGGTGCTGGAATTGTCGGGGTTCGCTTTGGAATCGTTCTAGCATCATTGTATTCAGTTTGATCGCTATAATGGTGGGTTGGTTAGCATTTTGGTTTAAAACTTTCATCAAATTATGCAGAATTATACAGCAAGGAAACTTGAATAATATCGATGGCGACAAAGAATGTTTAGGAAAATGCTCGGACTGGTACACAGGTCAACATATGTTGATAATTGTTTTTATAATTACGAGATTAAAATATAACAATAATAGCAACTTCAATGCAATGCAAATTAGAAATATACAATCAGTAGTATAATATATTCATGGTGAAACGACGACGGCTAGAATTGTGCAAGACTGACGCGAATATACCATCACATGATGATTGGAATTGAGAAATATTGACAGACAATGGTAGGTATCTACGTCGTAGCACGTAGCTCCATTGAATTAACGTCAGGGGCTAACCCAACAACCCGGCCCCAGATCGTGACGTATGATACTACTCAAATCAATATTATCTGCTCGTGAAAACTTGGTTCGCACAAAATATCACAAATATTTATCAAGTTTGATAAAATTTAAGTTCTAGAATCTAGTGCGTGAGCTGTGAAGGTTGGAAATACAAAGTTGAGTCGCTATGACTTGCGAGGGAGTGAACACTATCATGCATATACGGATATGCTCATATTGCACCACAGCTGCAGGTCAAAACTAAAAGTATTACCAGTCACTTAAAACTTTAAAAGGAAGTAACTGAAGCTACCAAAAAAACAAAAAACACAGAGACCTACACACTAAAGTCCACAGCAACTCACAAAAAGTAGAGTATAAGAAAGGAGAACCAAACGAAGTCCCACTAATTAGTATAAATGTGAGCCAGTTACGTAGAAGGAGAGGGTGGGAGGGTTCTTAAGAATTGTCCCTGGCAGCGTTACAATTTACTTATCTTTTTTATTACTGGGAAATATGATATTCGAGGGAACGGTTAACCGGGTTATATATTCTTTAAAGCAGGTGTCGGAGGGCCCTAATATTGAGCGTGATAACGTGAGCAGTGACTGGTCCAGTGGATCACAATAAGATTATCAGTTATTGCTTTATTAGATTGAGATTTGTTACCAAATTTCTCAGAAATATTGACTGGAAAAAACAATTATTCACTTACAAACAATGGCCATTTCTTTTGCGACTGTCGATGAAATCATGGTTGCTGTTGAATCAACCAATCAGGGAACGAGGGAATCAAGCCGTGAAATAAGAGAACCTTAATCTATGAAGCAAGGTGTGTGTGATTATCCGTTATCATTACTAACACAATAAACCATAGAAAACAGAACAAAGCACACTAACAGTAACACTATGCAGAAACAACTCTCACTTAGCCAAGTTCAAAGCGCGGAAAGCCAGTACATTTACCAGCCCATCACAACTAGCCAGTACACAACTAACTGCAGCGTACTCCGAGAGCAGACCGCAAATAACGTAATAATGTCACCTGTCAGGATACAGCTTCAGGTCGACTAGGGAGAAAAGAATGTTCCGGTACTAGAGGACGCATCTGGTGGAGCATGAAGCTCTGGGTTTCCAGGTAAATGAGATGTTTAACAGTATTTAGCCTAGTGTGTCTTGAAAAAGTCCGCGACCACCTGTCCAGCTCCACAGAACATTGTGTATAAAATATTTTTGGTTGGTTTTTCAGGTAGCTTAGTTTTTGAAAATTCTGAACAAGTTGATCTAAAAATGTACGTTGTAAAATTTTCAGATAACTAATTACAGCTAATTTGATTGATGTTAGTCACAAAAATGGACCTTAAAACTACTGTGTGGCAAATTTATCCTACAACATCAAAGGAAGCGTAATTGAATTCATTATTCAATCTTCCCTGGAAGTTGTATCATCATCAATTTACTTCTGGTAATGACCTAATGTCCCGTACTGAGTGCTTATTTACTAAGGAAGCAAAATAGCAAATATGAAATAGCAATTCATGTAATTTGATCAAATTACTGGGAGTTTGGGAGCAGTTGACTAGTATAGATTACACTCAGTAGTCCGTATCAAAACCAATTATGTCATCCACGTTGAAATTGTTGTTGATAATAGTAAATATCTGGGAGTGCGTGTATGTGGTACGGCCCATAAGAATGGATCTGAGAATATTCCCGTAGAAACATCTTCCGCCCGGAATTTGAGACCTGGACCGACTCAAGGGATCCATTAGAAACAAATTTGGCTTGGTAGACTTTCTGAATATGGGGCAGTTTTGAGCAATTGACCACTCCCTTTTCGTGAACACTAAACCCACATATCTCCACTTCTGATCGGAGAAAGGAGATCAACTTGGGTATGACAATAGCGAGAATCATCACATTTAGGGGGGTAGAACATGGTTTCAAAGTCCTCACATTTAAGGATGATGAGTTATATGACCACACCCTTTTGCGGTCTCGCGAGTAACAATTATCACACTTATTTCAGGATATCTCAGCTTTTGATTGGAGTTAAGCACTCATCTTGGGCATAAAAATGGTCAGAATCATCGCATTGACTGGGGCAGAGTATAGTTTTAAAGTCTACAGATTTCAGATTGTTGAGTTATTAGGTCAAAACGTAATTTTACGCTATCACGCTCTCACGAGGCGCAATTAATGTACTTATCACAAGATATATCAGCTTCTGATGGGCGCTAAGCGCTCATCTTAGGCATAAACATAGTAAAAATCATCACATTAAGTGCAGGTAAAGCATGGTTTTAAAGTCTACAGACTTCAGATTGTTGAGTTATTAGGTCAAAACGTAATTTTCCTCTTCGCGAGTTCCAATTAATGTACTTATCACATTTCACAAGATATCTCAGTTTCTGATGGGAGTTAAGCGCTCATGTTAGGCATAAAAATGGCCAGAATCATCACATTGAGTGGGGTAAAGCAAGGTTTCAAAGTTTATAGACTTCAGGTTGTTGAGTTATTGGGTCAAAACCTCATTTTACACTCTCGTGAGTCGCAATTAATGTACTTATCACAATACAAGATATCTCAGCTTCTGATGGGAGCTAAGTGCTCATCTTGGGCATAAAAATAGTCAAAATCACGACATTGAGTGGGGTAGAGGATGGTTTTAAAGTCTACAGACTTCCAGGTTGCTAAGTTATTAGGTCAGACCTCATTTTTTACGCTCTTGCGAGAAGCGCCTGATGCACTTAGTACAATCATCTGATGGAGCTAAGCGCTCATTTTAGGCATAAAAATGCCCTTGAAAACTGGAAAAGACGACTGTAAACGAGACATTTTCACGAAAGGCCTTACTAGTGGGGCAAAGAGAACCCAAATAAACGGGCTCTCTAAGCCCACAACTAGATGCGAGAAATTTGGACTAGCAAAATGTAACAAGAAACATTTGATGAAAGTGTGTGACGTGTGCATCTTGTTTACAGGAATTGGGCAAATAAACGAATCGTATTTGTATGCCTACTATGATATCTTAGCAGCATGTTTATTTTAATCGCATTGTTATCCAACTATGAGTTCTACATTGATTATGGTATATTATATATTATTACAGCATAACATTAACATTCCTTTATCACGACTTAACTTTACGTACATTAAGTACTATTACCGTTTACAATATACATTAGTTACTCTTATTTTACTCAATACTTTCATTTCGTGTTCTACTTTTTTTCATGTTATATTTCCTTGACCTCTGTGCTCTAAGGTGGAAAGAGAGAGAAGGGCAACGATCCAGTGTATCTATAATTGAATCAGTTACACTATTACACCATTTTGTTACCATTACTCAAAAAATTCGAATGTTGGTTGGATTGGATGATCAAATTAGAATAATGACTGGGCTCCCTGAACCAGGCCCTGACTGGAATCTAATTAGGGCAAATTCCAAGCAATTTTAGGAGAAATCCCATCCTGTAACTGATGCCTCACGTAATTGTAATAAAATTAATTCGCTGCACTCCTACTAACCATGGGGGATCTTAATTAATGGGAAAATGGTTCCATTACAGATGGTATTACAAAAATTACATGATCATGCATCGGCCAAGAAGTGAATATCAGCGATATAAATTTTGGAACCGAGAACCGTTTAAAAGTTGTAGGACAAATTCAAGACACACTAGGCTACTCTATACTATGGCTAGTCCATATACTGTTAACTGTGGGTGGTTCCAGACGTATTATAATGCAGCATTATGGTGACAAGACACGCGGGCAGTAGACCGTGTGTATGCGTAATGTGTCTATCTGGAGATAGACAGGATTAATACTGCGCTGATTGGTTTTATTTAACACATCATTCAGGTCTGATATATAAGTGATAAAGCCTTTTAAACTTCAAGTCAAATGATGATAAGCAAAAAACCAGGGAGTATGAAGAAAAGTAGGAATATTAAAATGACTACGATCAGCACATACGGTCAAGATTAAATGAAGTATATGGGAGGGATGGAATTAATAAGGAAGGGCAATAATCTCTGGCTAAAAGGTTTGAAAATGCTGACGTGCGCAAACGTTATAACTTTTGCGCCAGTTCTGAACAGCATACACATGTCAAAGGAAGCAGCACCATGAATTATGCCAGGTCAACTCTAATCTGATTGAACAGTTCTGCGGTGGGAATGATTAGATTTTCAGATCGTAGTATGTGCGGTATGACCTGCATATTGCAGCGTTATAAGACGAAACCAAATGCAGTCAATGTTATTAATCTTCTGAATACCTGGTCATTTGGAACGCGGATGGAATGTACTGAGATTGGATTTGAAATGTCCCAAAATTTGGAAAGGTACGAATATTATTAATATTGTGAACGTGAGAACTGTAAATTTGTGGCACTCCTTTGTTAATCAAGAGGCGATTGCCTCAAAACGACGGCAAAAAGGAATTTTTGATCAAATTCCATTTATTCATGCAAAGTTCTAATCAATTCATGATCGGGACAATACAAACAGACAAGGTGAGGAATGCAAACGGTAAAATCAATTCTTTAACAATCGAGCAAGAGACAGGTGACTGAACTGAAGCATGATCCCTGAGTTATCAAAATACAGAGCTGCCAAAAGAACTGGCCAAAATAAAACACATTTACAAATCTCATATATGAGATTTGTAAATGTGTTTTATTATTGTACACCACACAGCAGCACCACCAAACAGAACCCAAGCTGACTGCAGGATACTAACGCTAGGTAAACTATAGGTAAAAATATAATATTAATCATAAGCTAGATCACGGAGCAGATATAGTATACCCTTCCTATTTTAACTGACGTGCGTCGTGTAATTCAGTGCGTGGGCTTTAAGCACGCAGTGGGTTATAGTGAGGACGCATATTAAAACAAAATACCCGCACCATAAACGTAACCTTATTAGAGTACACGGTGAAACTATCTGGAGGACCGCGGCCGTCATTTTAAGAGAAGCATACGTTAGCTGTTTAATTCTCAGTCTCTACTTGAGTTGGTACCTAACAAGGTAGCGAATGGAAATAGAATGGGATAACTGCGTCCTGTAGCTGCTTATATGGATGTCTATGCTGTTAACTGTTTACCATCAATAGATTGAACATCAAACACCAATTCAAAAGACAAAAATAGGTCACTGATGATCAGTTGACATTTAAGATCTATTTTTGAATAAAGGTATTATTACAAATCAACGCTGGCCGATCGCCAATATTGTAAGTATTGTTGAGTATATAAGGTATGATCAAGATCAGGCTGACCGCTGACCCCCCTCAAGCGACAAAGGCAAACTGCAAAGCCCCCACTTTAAGAAAAGACAAACATTTCTAACGACCCGGCACAGAAGCAGCACTATGTAACACTGTCGGCTCTCAACTGCAAGGTCTCCCTGTATATATAAATACACCTGCCTCGCAACACTCGTAACTACTACAATTATTTTACCCTCTGTAAGTCATCGGCTATATATAAAATAAAGTTAAAACACACAACAAGTCGCGGATATAATATGTGCATGCAGAATGAACCAACAACAGCTCTAGTTCAAGTACCAAGCACTACAATTGCGTAATAAGAAATTACAAAGCTCTACTTGTGTTAATAACGGTATAATAATTATAGTCCTTCATAATAATACTCCTTCGCAACATGAAGCCGTTACAAGTGACGAATCTATATGTCGAAATACTGTATACTAGCATCTGTTTCCGTGTCAGAGAGCTAACATGGTAACAGGAGGGCTGCAATGCAGTGACGTGGTAGCGTGACCTGTGACGTCATTGTGTGACGTTGTTAGGGTGAGATGGGGCTGCCCCCCATGATGCACTAACAGTGGGGCAAATGCAGTAAGTGGGTGTCAGCACTGAATTGGATTACAATGAGATCGCGGACAGCTGCCTTGTTACTTATTATACTTATTAGTATAGGTGCGGGGGCTATATTATATCAATATGCTTCATTTCATTTCAGACTTAACAAGGTTATTGGATATGAAATATCTGACTTTGAGTCAAAAAGTTTCGATGACACATACTTTAGGGTCTAGACGGTGGGTTTTTGGCCCAATATCTCTGAACAAGAGTGACTTATAGTACAGACCTGTACGACCCACGACGGAGGAATGTAAATAAGAGAAATGAGTGGGGCCCAGAAAGTTATTTAACAGAACACAATACTCGCTATCTTGGGGTCATGAATATATTTCTAATATACGGAGATGAATATTAATATGTAAAATAATATACACGTTCGTATATTGTAAATAAGTGGTTAATAATGTGAGATGTCTAAGTGGTACATTAGTTTATTGCCTATATGGTATGACTTAATGTTAACACTCGTGGCCGACTGACAACTTCAGAGTTGACATACAAAGGCGGGCTTTATTTGCCAACTCATTGGCACTTTAAGTGACTGTTGTCAGATGTAATCATATTCACAAATGCAAGCTATAGCTGCTGACTTACATTGATGTACCTTAAAAGCCATGATCCTAACTGTTGTTGGCATATTTGTGGATTTCGTCATCACATAATATATCCTCGATGATTGATGCCAATATTTACTTTTAAAAAGTAGAAAGCTTAAACAATTGATGATGTGGTGACTTTGTGGTGATTTTCTTAACGGACTTGGTCCTATCCGGATATTAGATAGTTAAATAGACCTGTTGAGCAACATCATGAAAATCTGAAAATCTGAAATCATGATAAAATCATTATGAATATATAAAAATTACCGAGGAATCATGATACCATTATATTATCATGATCATTGATAGTGTCCCCGAGTTTAATAAAACATTACTTAAATAGTATAACTATCCTCCAAGGAAATAGGAACACCTCGCCCCGCTAAACTACTTATAATTAGTTACAACCATGCACGTTGTGAATTAAAATTAAAATAAAAACTTAAAAGCTTAAACTGGTGGTGCATTAGGTAAACCGTCTCGAGTACTGTAGTTATGCAGTCTGATCTACGAAACTATCAATTTTACCATTAGTACGGCATCGCAGGACAGGTCCTACCAAATACTTTCTAATAATGGTAATTACATTACCAATATTACAAAGTATTTGGTATTATATATTACATAATACTAATACGAATCCTAAGCCTCCAACTCCAAGTATTTGACATTATAGTCACTATAAACTATTTATAGTGCTAAATTAAATATATTGCTTCCATGGTTTCCTACCAGCCACGAAGAATCCACTATAACCATCAGTTTAATGACGAAGGTACATGAGCAGAGAGTGACAGCTAGTTGGGCCGAGGTAGCTAGATATAGGGACTTTTAACGGAAGTTTAAAATAGTTTGTCGTCAGTAATGGGGTAGTCAGGGAAGTCAATTTTTGGTAATTTGCCATGCACCGAAGGAACAGATAGCTTATAAGTATAGCTTATAAAGGAAATTAAAAAAATATTCAATATTTAAGTCATTCAGAATTCCGAGAAGTAAGAGAATAAGGATAAGAATTGGATAGAGTCATAGATAAGAATGCAGATTTCCGATTAAAAGTGCAAAATAATTCAAATATTTGGCAAGCATTAAGCAATTGAATCAAGTATTTTTGAGTAGATTAAAAATGGCATGACTTAATATGAACTTAATTGAGAATAATTCAGGGAATTGCTGTGAATTACTTGTTAATCGCAACAAATAAACGATTTGAATATTTTTGAGGGAAAGTCGGAATTAGATTAAAATTAGTACCATTAAAAATGATTACTATAAGGAATATTCAATATCTTTGGATCATTAACTTGATTATAAACATAGCAAAAAAGTAAACTCAAATAGCTATTAAATAATAATAGCTACCGCAGCATAACAAAGAAAAAGGCCGTATTTTTATTGCGGAAAATTATCTCAGACGATTGTTTGCTATTGCTCTATTGACAGAGTGACATGCATCATAATCCACCGCAATAACGAAGTACTGTGAATGTAAGCAAACAAATACACAAATAGATTGCCGTTGAGCACTGAGTACAGTGTGATAGTAGCTCATCACTTCAGCGGACAGTGTATAGTAGCGAGGTTATCTAGAAACTTCCATTATTGCGTTTTAGGCTCGAAAGAAAGTAGTCAAATTTGCAATTTAGTTTCACTTACTAAACTTTTAATACTTTGGGAAGAGGCAAGAGCTCGTCCAAGGCTATATATAATAGTCCTGGTCCAGGAGTCAGAAAAAAGCTCACATGTACAAACGACTGAGGACAGCGTGTATAATTATAATTGTGGAACCCAAACAAATGTAAAGAAATCAACAAAGAGAATAATTGCCCGGATATACCATATGCCCGGAAAATAGTAAAGAAAACGGAACAGATGTGATAGGAAAACGAAATATATACCAACTCGTGTGGAAATGATTTTTATCCTGACACATCTCAGGCGCTATAACTGTCATTAAAATTAAGATCACGCGGCTGGGATATTGCCTCTGAGACGTGCCGGACGGACGGTAACCCTGGTAACGCAGTTCCGTCGGACGTGTCACGTTGCAATAAGGGGGGAAAGTGGTGCAGTAATTTTACAAGAGCTGGTTCCATTTAGTTTAATAAATTATATTACTTTTACGTTTCCAACTGAACCAAAGGCAATAAAGGCATGAAATGGATTAAATTATTTTAAAATAAGAAGATAGTACTACTCCAGCCATCTCAATTAAATCTGAAAAAACCCGTTTTGACAGTGCCGCATGAGAATGATATTTCAGGACCTCCACCATCACCAGAATTATAAGTGACTTAAATAGTGAACTAAGAACTGAGCGGAATGCAGGACTGCAAGAGATAATAATCTAATACTCGCGGAGCGTCGCGTTTACTGCGTCCTGTTGTCACGTGTGCTACGAGTATATCTCACAACAGTTTTACCCCACTACAAATACTAAGATTGCACTAAAATGTCGCACACCTCAACTTGAACTCAATTTTATCATTGAGGTCACTAATATGCTCCACAACTCAAGTTCATATATTAAAACAACATTAGCGTATCTGCAGCACCAAAAGATATCGAGCAAGATATCGCGTATTCTATTACGCTGACAGGCGAGTAAAGGTTTCTACTTCTACCAAAGAGTTGAACACGGGTATTATATACTTAGGATTGGGGACCACCCACTAAGCTTGTTGAGTCTGTGACTTGATAACGTGCCCAGAACATGCGTCAAAGTCCAAAGATCACCAACTCGCTCAAATTCAGAAACGTAAGCTGTAGGACATACCCGTCATTTAATTTAGCTTGCCGAATACTTTATTTTGATGAAATTTTATTAAAGAGAGGCTTTTAAATATTTCATAATTTTAAATACTTCCTTATCCTAGTTGTGACGTCTTAACTTGTTTTATCAAAAGATCATGAAGTGCGGGGGTTACCCAGTAATATAACTAGAAATCTTTGTGTATCCGTAATGATTTAGTGATTGAGCAAGTAATTTCAGTAATTCTCTGTCGGCGAACCTTTTAAATACTTCCATGTATTTATTTTCTGGGTCTTTAACATGATGATGTGCATTATTCAATAATTTATGAGACTAGATGCGTTATTTGACGGATTAAACAAAAAGCCTTAAAAGGCATTTAACGATTGAGTACTAGAGGTTCCAGTCCTATCAGAATCAACTGCTTACTTTGTCACAGATTTGATGAATGTTACTATCCACTATAAAGGTTAAAAGAATTTTTACTAGGAACATCTGCAATGCAAACCGAAATCGAAACAAAATCAGCAAAGAAAAAAAAAGAAAGAAAACACTTGATAGCCAGTCTAGACTCTAGAACGATTGAAACAGGTATCGGAGCATTGATCACTGCTGAGTGCTGGTGCGTTACAATTTGTGCAAGTTCGGTTTAATAATGTCAATAACGGTCAAACTTGATAACCATATCGACTGACTCTCGTTAGACAAGTAGAAGGTAGTGGAGCACTGCTCGCAGCTGATGCATTGCAGCTGTGCAGTACTACGGTTAAATAGCCTCACCCTATCCGTCAAATTATAGTTTTACGTCAAAGATTATATATCACGTGTGTTTAAATATATTGTCTTATTCAAAACTAGACACATTATAATATGTAAAAGCTTTGTTTAATCAAAATGAATGTCGTCCAACACCACTAGCAAAATGGACAGTATATATAATAACTTTAATCCTAAATTCAGCTGAAGGTATTTGTCATGATTTGCTCGGAGCCAATCAGATGCTCGGACTGAATGTCAGTACTTAGGAGATTGCAATACTTATCGCTCAAGGTACAAGACATCAAAAGATATTACAAGAGATCACAAGTTATCACATATCTGGTTGATTTGGGACTGAATCAATTTGTTTCTCTGTCGGTGTACAATTCCTTTTCAAATGAGACAACATTTTGAGAATTGAGCGGTGTCACACGGTACTGGGTGCTCATCGATTATAAATCCACGGAGAAAAGAAAGAAACGTGGCAAGAAATAAAAGAATGTTATTAGAATATGACTCATATAATGGAAGCGATAAATTGTTTGTTCGAACGACTAAAGATATTTAAATAGCCAGAGTTAGGAAGCAACAGAAAACATGGCAAAACTCCAACAACATATATTAGCTAAATGCATTGTTCTGGGAAAGCGTGTTTAAGTGGCGACGAAGGTAAAAAGATTTTACAACGGAAAAAGAGGAATGCTACTATAATAGGAGATGTTTGTAGACATAATTTACCAAAGTAGTAAATCATCTTGTTTATATGCAGTCTCAGCCATGACGACGCGGGTGTTTTTCAGACGTTGGTGGCGTTCTTTAGAATCAAGTATCACTATTAGAATTATTTATGAGTATCAAATATGTGGTTGAATGGGCGATAAATCCAAAGTTATTTTGGCCAAGATTAAATGTGTCTGCGAGGAAGTGGCCATCGATCGTTACTCATTTTATAAGCGACTATTTTTCTTCTGTACTTGAGGAAATTGAGAAAATGGTTATCAAACGCTTAAAAGTTAATACACCCCAAACATGATGACAAAGAACCTAGGAAAACCATCAAAGTTGTGGTAATCAATAAACTAATAAATACTGATATGTAATAACTGAAAAGTTCGGGCCCTTTTATACTACAAAGAATGGTGTGAAAAAATGCTTTTAAACCCATCAAAAAATGAAAACAGGAAATCTTGAGATCCGTCATTAACAGTAACACAACTATATAATGCCGTAATGCGTGTCAATAAAAAATAAAAAATGTTTTCAAGCATCGGCTGGTTCTCACAGTCACTATCCATTGTCGGCGATGCTCTAAGAAAAATATGAAGAAAAATGTGAAGAAAAATGTGAAGTCTGTAAAGTCATCGTCTTGAAATATCAGACGCTAATTTAAATAGTATAGCTGTGCCAAATTTGAAATAGTAGACAATCGTATGAAAATTTAGACACTAGCTTGACATCAACACACCTATTAAACATCTATAAAGAACTTGGCAATCTTAAAACGCTGTTAGCACTATACAAAACAACCAATAACCAGGAAATCTAAAAACAAACGTTTGCCAGAAAACTGTTCCAGCCAGGAAGCGAGGAAGCAGCCTGTCTGCGGAATGAGGAACAATCCCCGCTAGATACTATATAAGTCCTGCAGCTCTGAGTCAGGAGTCAAGTTTCCTGCGTGTCATCATCATAACACGTATACAGTACTACTGGTTATTGTTTAACTATTAACTGTGATTTATAACATGCTCATTTCATTGTTTTGTCGTAATGTTGAGCGTCATTATGATGATATGCGTAGTTGGAAAACATTGGTATCTATAAACATGTCTTAACAGAAGCATGCGAGCTTGACAAAGAGAGGAGGTTTTGGCTCCATAAATGGGAAATGCTGCAAGAGAAGAGTTAAAGCTTTCTCTTTTTAATTAAATGATCTGTTTTGTTCAGCTCATACTTCAGAGGTGATCAGGCCATGTGATGTTAGCTCCATTTTGAGCATATTTGGATGATCTAAAATTATTATTAGCTCAGATGATACCGAAGAATGAAAATGAGTATATAGAGGAATCAAGAATGTTCTAAGTGAAATGCATCAATACACTTTAATAAAAGATACACAGTATTCTGCGAGGTGCTACTATAAGGGTTGATTCTGAGGAACTGCGAACAGGGCAACAGTATTTCAATCAATGTTACTGTTTCTTTCATTGAAAACTAGTTGAATGCTGTCCCCTCATGTGGCATGAATCGACCGTAACGAATATAATTTTATAAATTAAAACATGAGTAATTTCATCTCCAATCAGCAATACAGCACCAAAAAACGCCCGCCTACCATATAGTTCAGCTAAATACTTATTTAATTTTAAATACTGTACGGGGGGGGGGGGGGGGGTTGTTCCACAGTCCACAGGAGCACGTGGACAGGTTGGGCACGAGGCGGGGGCAGGGTTTCTACATAACCAGTAGGGTAGTTCAAAAAGCCAAAGTTTGTCAAATGGTTCCATACCAATTACCAAAGCTTTAATAGTAAAATTGTCGTTTTTGGGGGTGTTTGAGTGACATGGATAAATGGGTAGTTTAGGCACGATCAGGCGGGGGCGTGGTGCCCACCTGATTTAGCTACATAACTTACTAACCAGTTTATTTAGTGCCGCCTTTTTGCCATTTTACTTTTATTATTGGGGCGTGCTTAAACAGTATTTATACAGCACCACCTACGATGCTGACTGTCTATAAATTGTGCTTGAAGATAGTGGGCGCAGCTATTTAGCTAGTCTAGACCTAAGAAGGTTAAAGAATAAAGATACACCGTATGATCAAGACTCAAGAGAAATAGCTCATGCAACTCTTTGTATTCGCATAATTTATACACATTAAACAATAAATATAGTTGACATAGTTATCGACCTACATGGCGGCCAAAATCTGAATTTTCCCGGGGAGATTTCGGATAGTGGCCACCAAATTTCTTTGGAGGCCTAAATGAAACAAGAATTGCGCCGGTTAGCGGACGCTAGATTTCCATCGCCACGTAATTAATTACAATTAACAATTGTTTCATATTGGTTAAATTACCAAATTTCTTTGGGGCGTTACAGAGAACAAAATGGAGGGATTGCCGTTGTCAATTATTTGAATCGAAAGTTAAACGACCGGACACCGTAGTGTAGCCTGTGCGGTGATATGCATGATGCAGTTAAAAGGACATCTGTCCGACAGCGACTTTTGTCCGACTCAATATGTTACCAGAAAAAAAAGACATCTGTCCGAAATCGTGATCTAATTGCAATAAGACACATTTCCATTTTCCAATTAGAGACATGATCTGAACTGAGATATGACCTGAGCTGAACTCTACCATAGTTTATTTTCATTTGATGTCAAAAATTGGACAATAGTTTAAATGTTATATAAATAACTGATCTCCATACCGCTCTCCTGCGTGTAATGTAGGCTGTGATGTGATTGGCAGCTTGTTACAGCTTGTTAGTGTACGGCTAGTATAGCATGATCCTGTCCTCAAATAGTCAATCACGTATCGATGGATCAGATCTCAATGGATCAAATCAGCATTATATTAGGACTGTGGGAGCAACGTCACAAGATTACACGTGAGCTTGTGAAATACGAACGTGATTTGAAATTGCGATTGTGATCCGAAAGTTGGACAGATGTCGCCAAAAACGACTCCTATCTGACAGCGACTCTTGTCCGAAACCGGTAATTCGACTGTCGGACAGATGTCACCCAATCAAATCTGTGGTAGTTAATACAATGTGAATCATAATAAAATGTATCGTTCATTTCGTCTAAATATAATGAATCAATCTATGGGCAATCATGTTCAACATGATAGTCATAACATCATAATTTATACAACAACATAACGGATTACTAATATCGGGTTGCACCAAGCACCCACAACAAAATGAGAAGTTTGTATCGCATGAAGTTAACGAAAGCTTAAACGACAAATATCAATGCGAATCAAAATGTGTAATAGCGAAAAGAGATATACATGCGCGCCGTACACGATTTATTAGCTCGATTCTTGGTATAGAGTACACCTTGACATAAAAGCATTGTAAAATGCGCGCGCGACCATCAAAAGATAATTTGTAAAGGAGCACGTGTTTGCGGAGGTTAATGCATGTTTTGCTTTGTGACACCACGAAAAACCTATACCCACTATACCCATTCTCAAATCCTACCACTTCTAACCATCTATTGCCTTTTTAGGCGATGGAAAAAATTTGGTATTCATACCTAAATATGGGCATATGGTTTTTGGCCCATTATTTGGTCAAATTGGGATCAAATATGGGCGCGCCTGCCCTGCGGGGCTGCGGTCACCGGTACGTGGACGGTTGGGGTCCGGGACCCCCTCAAAAGTTCGGTCACCAGTCCTGGTTTGTTGGTCAGACTGCTATCTCAAAATCAAGTTTCACAAAAAAATACCCCTTGTGTATACATTCCAGATTTCTCAGAAATACAGAATCTCACGTTGAGTAAAAGTGCCGTCTATGACCCATTGAATTTGTGTAGACTTTAGTTAGACCCTTAGTAGATCCCTCTTCGAGTTGAGTAGGTTCAGACGAGAAGAACCTGTTACCGTCAAGATGGCTGGGATGAACCATAAGTTTAACCATGTATCGTTTATTTGCTACCGTTTTACTTCTCATCGAATTTGAGATCAGTCAACAAAGTTAGTACCTATTATACGTTTTATACTTTTCTTGTCTATAAATCATACTCTGGACAATGGTTTGGGAATGGTTAGATTTATGTTCAGGTCAGCTTATGATAGTATATTTCTTTAATGACTGTATGAGCGAATAATGAAGTGATACTTACTTCACTGGCTCTGGTTTTCATATAAGCATATACTAGCGTCTGAGGAATCTTAGTCTTTGGAAGTCTCTGGCAGGGAAATTGGTCTTGATCGTTTTCTACCAACATTTTATTTTAGTTTGAAATATTTCTTATTCACGAAGCCTTAAACTTATAAGCAACGTTTTGCTCTTATAGCGGTTGCGCAAACTTAGTGAAAGTCTTAATTTGAAGCTCAATTAAAGTCATAAGTCTTTGACGTTTTATATATTTTACGTCGGATACTAATTACAGAATCCAGTAAGTGTACCGGAAGAAAATGCCGAAACAAAGTTGAAGAACTCGCAGAACAACCGGTGCCCGAATGGATTGCTAACTGCTCCTACGAGTCAAAAAGGTACGGGGAAAATCAATATTTATAAACTTAGTCATAAAATAGGGAAGCCCATAAAGAAGCCAAGCACATCAGTAATTATATACATTCACAGCAGACTTATTAGTCTTAATATAAGACGGAAAATTTAAAACGTAGCTAATAGTGACAATTTTCCGTCTCAATTTACAAAAACTGTACCATATGGAGTTCGTACAATTCGATATACTCAACCACCTTAAAATTTGTGACCGTTAAATGCATAGATTCTGGCCATCTTGTAGATGTTGTCGAGTGACAACGTACAAGTTGTACGTTGTCACTCGACAAAATTATATTTAACGGCCGCACTGGGACACTTTGACTTCAAAGAATAAATGGTTTTCGGTAAGAGGCGCCATGTTCCAGATAATTTAAAAGCTCAACCTCAACTAGTTTTCACTGTAGCGGAGGTGATTATTCGATGTCGAAGCATTTTGTACGGAATCTGACACAACCAACACCAATCCATTTTAACGGATATCAACTCCGTTTTAAAATTATAACTTAACAGGGACAAACAACATTACTGTGGAATGTTCTCCCAAAAACTGATAAAAATCGAACAAAATAGAGTTGATAGTTCATACACAAATAAAACCCCGATTCACAGTACAGTCTGGGGGAAAAGGAAATAATACGGTAAATGGGGGTTTAACAACTGCAATACCATAATGGGGAACCGTAAAACCCCGATTTACAATACAATTTGGGAATCAGGAATCGGAGAAGCAGTTTGCGATCTAAACCACTTACTGCAGCGGTAACGGGGCTAATTGTATCATATTACTACTCAAAATAAAATATATCTCTTATATCCACTTAGCATGCTAAATTGAATCCTTACATGCTCTAGAAATGTCCAATTCGAGTTAAATAAAATCCTGCCAGATTTTTAATGGATTTCTTCTTACCAATCCAGGCACTGGATACAAATTGCATTAGTTACTTAGTTATGTCAAAAAATTGCCTTTTCCTATGCCATTATTCATTTTTGAGAAAAATGTGTGAACTGTATCAAGACTATATTTTTACAAATAATGTTTAAACTCAGCTTATTTGCGTTGACTTTACATTTTTTTCCAGAAAGCCTCAAGATCAGACGGAAACAGTAGGAAAGAAAGACTACTCAACAAACTATAAAACATCCAAATGCAGGTATAAAATATGAAAATCAAACAAGAACTTAAACGAACGTGTAATAATCTTATAAACTTTGAAATGAAGTGCAGACAGGTGATACACGTTATTCAGACTACACACAGACTATATACTTCCTGACAGGGCCTCTCAGCTTTTAATAACCGTGAATCACTGAAAAGTTGAAAACGTGATGATTGCTCTATCTTCATAAAGTAATACACAAAATTAGGAGACTTACAGTTGCACAATTACAAACATTAACCTTGGAGAGAACGTTCGACAAAGTCGCAAGAAATTTTGGCACCGGTTACAATCCACACGGCAGAAATCCAGGAACATTTCACGAAACACGGCTCATATTAATGTCAAAGTGTTGAAAGAATTGGTCTAAAAGTCTAAAGACCGGCAAGTAAGGAGAGCTCCAAGTTCTGGAATGTTTCATCATAAAAGCAACTCGCCGGGAGATGAAATCACCTCTGTAAAAGTTTCTCGTGTGTTAAGAGAGGGTATTTATTGCTCTGACACGGCTCTGTCTCTCAGAGTTAATGTAGGAGCTCGACCAGTCGCGTTATAGCTCCCAGAGGTAGAAAAAGTATGGAAATAGAAGCTTTTAAAGGGTATTTTTAGTAAAAAGGCGCTGTATTATGAGCTGGACTTGTAATTATGTATAATATGAGCTTATAAAGGAGACTTTTTTCAAGACTTCCTCCGAATTGCCCTCGTACAGGAAGATTTCTGTCGAATATGCTCATATTTAAAGAGTGTGATTGTTAACAATTTAAATGAAAGATTTGTCGCTGTTCTAGCAATTAATTTTGCTTTTATTCAAGATTAACTTAGAAATACGTAGAATCACGCACAGGGAATCTACTTATCTACAATGCTCGACATAAGTGTAGGGCAGTCGTCAAGATTCTTTCGCATGTCGCCATGACTACGTATCAAATTCGTAAGAGCTACGTATCCATGAGCAATATGGACTATGGTTGTTGGTTACTGAACTTGCTCTAAAAACAGTATCAGTGCATTGGAACCTGATAAGTTACGTTTCCTCATGTTTGATAGAGACAAATAGCTGTCACGCGGAAACTTGTTTCAGACCATATTAATTGGGTAGTCAGGTACCAACTCTCTCCCACATCCCCGTCACTTGAATTATGTCTCAGGGTTAAAAAGTCAAAGTCAAAAGACGGCGGAACTTTAATCGAGTGTCAGCGGAGAAAGAAGAAAGCAAGTTTACTAAAATGCAAAGGTATATTTCTAGCTAAGTCGCGTCGTGAGACAGAGAACTGATCAATGATTATATTTTCTCTCCCCGAGCAAGTCATATAAAAACCTTAAAATAACCATAACCTTTCCTCCCAAGAAACCCCAATAATTTGCGAGAAGCCTTAGTTTTGTTCTTTCTACTGCAAATAGAAAAATGAAACAGCGACATTAGACTAATTTTCCCACGACTCCAACTGACTTAATCTAAAAACGATTTAAAATAAGAAATTACGTACCATTTTATGAGCATCTAATATATGAACATTTAAGCACTTACTTCTTTACTTGATTAACTTATTGTGTAGTCAATTGTAAAAGTCTGGAACTTTTTGTCATTTTTACAGTGAGCTAAAGTTAACCTCATATTTCAGCAGTGGGAAGAGTTGATAAGTTCTACTACAAAAGGCTTGTTGATACAAAGTTGGTCAACAAGACTAACTTTTTAAAATACAACAGAAGATCTTACTACACAGAAACAAACTTTACAGGTAAACAATGAAGATTTTGAATGTTAGTTTTTAATCCACGCTATACCCCCCTCCCTTGTCACTTATAAATTTCACTATTGACATTTTCAGTCACAGTCACTTAGTAATATATGAAAACATTTCCTGATCATCTTAATTCCTGTTGAGACATCTCCCTGATCTTAACTCCCCAACTACTTGATAACTCCAGGGTAATTGAGTCCCTTATTAACTCCAGATATACTGGGGCCGCTCTAAACTTTATTTTATTTTTATTTTTACCGAACATTGTCCGTGAGTAGGCCTTTACGAGTTCAGGATCTGTCTAGTCGTTATTATTGGGTAGACTATGTGTATCTTAGTTTATAAATTGGCCCCCCGATCAGACTATGATGTTATCTATAGGTATTACTTTAAATGAAACAGTGATGTATAGTGCTACAATATGTTGTATTTTAGAAGATATTGATCTCCGCGGGAGAGGTCTATCGATAAATAGTGGCGGAGAATCTTAAAGTTGTGATCCCTGATCGCTGGTTCATCCATTCCATTTATCTCCCATCCATAATCAATGAACTCTTGGTTTTGGCAAACGATATACTTTTTTAGATAAAATGAAAAGTTGTTGGCAATGTGACCTACGAATACCATTAAACAATACAAGAAGTATCGGTGAACTGTTACGAGGGGCGGAGGGGTGTTCAGAAAAACAAATGAAGGATATTTACAGCTACTGCAGGTTTTTATGGAAATGATCTATCATTGACAATATCATATCCTGGAAATAAATCAACGTTACGATAAATCTGTCGATAATAATTGACTATTAATTAGACTAATGAATTGAATGACTAATTAATCCTCAGTGCAAGAGTTGTGCAGAATCCTGAATGGGGTTTCTACAAACTTTATGCTAAATTGCAGAATATTAAAACCGACGATTACTCGAATTCTCCGATTGAAACTCGGTTGGACAATTTTTATAGGTGAGTGGATTTTTAGATTCTTATAAAGTTTATGTTAAGTTTATCGTAAGAATCTTTTACTCTGCCTTAATTCGAGATGATCATGATATTGCTATTACATGTGCAATCTTTGATTTTGTTATGATCAACAAACATAGCTATTTTCTCGAAAAAAATATGGTAATATTCCTAATAAACCATTCCTCAGATTCAATAGAACGAAGAGAGAACCATCAACCCAGTACTACTATTGTAACGCACACAACTGCAACGAAAGATTAATAGTGGAGAACTTCTCCAATATTAATCTCCAGGAGAAGTTCCATAATTCCTCCAGTCGTGAGTATATTCTCATATTATAACAATTGTCAGCTAATTTAAGTAGTTCTTCTAACGAAATACCGTATTATATTTGGGCAATGATTCATCATTCATTGGAGGGTAAAATGTGTTTAAAAAATTATGATTGGTTTAAATCATAAACGCACAATTGACCAAACACAAATAGATCAATGTCTTTGTCAAATTAAATTGAACGCCGTGGCCTTATAAGTTATAAATCATAACCACTAAGGTTTAACTGATCTTCAAATAATAATAACGGCAATGTTCTAATTTATCAAGTTAACATGGCGGCAGCCTCCATAACGAAAGTTTTTATGACGACAGCTTCATTGACGACAGTTTCGTTGATGACAGTTTCGTCATCAGTGCCCATACTGAGTCATGATCCTGTTCAAGTTGCGAGGCTGGGAGTCAGAGTTCTGGTTCTTATCACCATGGGGACAGTATGTGTTACTTCTATCCTGGTGCTCAGTTACTTTGTCTTCAGAACTCGGAGACGACGGAAGGTAGCAAGTTATAAACAAGTTAGTCTGTTGTTGTTTTAAATTCAACAATTAATATTTTTATATTTATGTATTGAACAAAAATAAAGTTAACAATCTTATAAAATGTAATATGTATGGGCCAAAATTCGGATTTTATTTGATGAGCTAATGCTTAATGGGGATAAAGTTATGAAGTCTCTGAATTATTGATAGTGATGAAATATGCTGACTGGCTTAGATTTAAACACATATCTAGGTTTTCAACATGGTAATTTCCCAGGAAAAACGCTACGTGTTGAAACTTATTTTGGTCTTGTCAATTAATATTTTCATCTGGTATACATCACTGGAGTTTGGCCCAGAGGTATTAATATAAAGAGATGCAACACATGGCTCCATAGACAGAGGAACGAGACAGAATAAAGTGAAACACTTTTAGTCCTTCCGTTCAACTTCATAGTTCATATGAGTCTATCAGGCATCAGTCCATAAGACTGCATAAATTTTCATATTCTGGAAGAAAAAAAAAGTTGACGCGTACACCAAAGCACCTAGCACTACTCTTTAGCTCCGGAAAGTAGATGAAAATCTAGTGATTAGGACGGCGCCTTCTCAGAAGGCGGCCTTCTACCGGCCCAGTCTAATAATTGCATCCAACTAGATAGATACCATCATGTCATAAATAGTCCGCACACAGGGTCGTGCTGCTTGAACACTGCACCTATAGTAGTCCCTTACTGCTAAACTTCCAGGTAGACGGAGATATAGAAGTCGGGGAGTCAGAGCACAGCTCTCCTGAGGATGACACTGCTAACTTTCAAGATGAGATCTTCATCAAGAATGGGCGATTTTGTAAAATTACTCTCGTTAAAACTAGAGGTTAGTTTTATAAAAATATATAACAATAGTTTCGAAGAATTAAGAATGCAAATTGTTTGCAAAAGAATAATTGCAACAAAAGGCGCACAAAAAGAGAAAATTGTGAGGTCGTACAAAGTAAAAATGACTGTATAGTAAGCCTTTGTTTCGGACAAAATTGCATCAATTACAAGGGCATAATAAAAATATGTTTTTAAATTCAAAAAACGAATATCTATAGGACTAAAAGAAGGAATTTTGAGGTCGTAAGAAGTAATAATGACTGAAGTAAGACTTTGTTAGTTTATTTGGGACAAAACTACATCAATTAAAAGGGCATAATATGTTTTATAATTCAAAAACAGATATTTATAGCGCTGAGGTAATACAGTAGTAGTGTGGTGTTGAAGGATGCAAATGCTGCAAATTTGTCAAATTAATAATTTAATTTGTCAGAATAGTAATTTTCCATTATAATGTGATTACTTTATTAGGCAGAATATGGCCGGCCTCAAGCTCTCAAGGCAAAGGGACATGCAACAGATGAAACTGGTGCCCTAATTATACGCTAATTAGTCTAATGCATTGTACTATTACTCACAAAAATAAGTGTTTTATTTTCAGTTGTCTGACATGTAACCATGCCAGCACTTCAATACACAGTTAAGAAATAAAGTATACAGTTACTGTCTGAAATTACAGCACCACGGTTTATATTCAGAGTTGTAAAAGAAATGTAGGAGTCAAGTATTACCGTCAGATGATTACCTATCACAAAACCTTTTTCTTCATGAAAAATAAGTCTTGCTGTCATCTTCAATCTTGATATCAGTCGTCCCTTGAACAATGACAACCATTTAACCATGACAACCATATTGTAACCATGTGACAACCATGTAATCACTTGCCCAAGACCAAGACAAACGGATCAAGGGTAATGCTCATGATTGTCTTGACATCGGTAACCATGTTCAATGAGACATCTCATTTTGGACATGTTTAAAACCATTAACAGAGACATAATCCTGACTCCAACTTTACGATGCTGCAATGCTTCAGTGGTCGAGAATGATGTAATGGTCGACAATGAGTTGAAATATACAAAAACATTCTGCCCAAAACCTTGAGGCTCTTTGAATTTAATGAACGCTAAGCTGGTTTTAAATTAAGCACGACATCATTTGCACACAAAGCGAATTACAGGCAATATCCAAAGTTCAAAGAGTACTTTGCTTATAATTTAGATTTTAAAGAGATTATTGTATGTGAATAGCTTGGAACGAGAAATGCTAAGCTGTGTTTTCTCCAGGGGTCACCGAGTAAATATAGAATTTTACAGTGACCATATTGCATCATATACAGTAGTAGTAGATGAGTAATGGTTCTCCGTAGAAAATATATTGCATTGTTTTTTAACTGTTGGCTTTGCAAAAAACAATCGAATTTTGCTGCGAGTACGAGCAAAATATTATTTAACAAAATAGAATGCGGACTGTCCACCACTCCCGTGAAGTCTAACAGATCAATAACGCGTGTTCTCAGTTCTGCCATACAAAAGGCACACAAAGTTGTAAAATAGTGAGCTGCTAGATAGTTAACTCTTCATTACCTTCTAACTACGTGATAATTTGGGTCAAATTAGACACATTAGAGGATTACAGGGGACTTGGGCCGTCCTCGATACAGAGTGTGAGCTAAAATTGAGGCCTCCGGCATGATTCTAACGGCTTCTAGATCAAACATCATTCGGGGCCTTACCAGATGGATTAGAAGAAAATAATTCGATCCGACCTGCATGATCAGCGGGAATTGACAGAGAATATAGAATCATGATAATATGTTAGGTCACTATTTCCTTCAATAGTGCTTTACTCAATACTCATCTATTAGTATTTTACAATACCTTGTTGTTAAAGTTGGTCACTGTCCACTAGTTTATTTAACAATAAAACGTTGAAATAATGCTTAATCACTTTCGGCTGACGTAAGTCTGACAGTCTACAGTCCAAAAGTATATTAAAGTCATGACGATAAAATCAAAAAAGCCGCAGATGGAATCTTCGTGCTAACCATTACCAAGCTTACAGTAGCACAATTAGTTCGAGACAAATCGAACTGGAACCTTCCTCACTGAATGACACCATTCTCTAGTGCATCTACTAAAAACTACATCATAATACCATAAGCAGGTGGCCGTGATCAGACAGACTTCCTTTTGACAAAAGATGTAAGTTGATATTGTATAGATCAGCTCACAGGTGACATTTATATTGGATTCATTTCAACAGACTTTATTACAGACAGCCCTTCAAGTTCGAATGAGAGTTGGCACAATTGTTCAGTTATTACTTTACTGCGAGGATTGGGGGCTGTAACATTGTAATAAAGGTTGATTTAAGGTGAACGTATTACATAAAATGGTAAAACAAGGAAACTGATGGCTGTATTGGAAAGGTGAACACATACTGGTACCTATCACAAATATATCTGCAATAGCGACCTTTGTTCACAGCTCATGTAATATATGGGCACTTCTGCCGATGCAGGAAAAGCAAAGCAAACGAAATACTAATTTCTAACAGTTTCTACTTTTCTAGAGCAAGCCATACGACTGTGACAGTGCAACCATGACAGCAACCGTACAAGTGTGACAGAAACCATCACATTCAATTAGTTTTAACCCTATCGACTGCCATTTTATATTGCTGCCTTGCAAATACAACAAATGTAAATGTAGAGACAGTTACTAATGTATAACGTCAAAGCGATCAGAGTCAAACTTTCAGAGCACCACGATTGTGATGTTAACAGGGGTTTTAGTGCAGAACTGCATTTAAACTGTTCATTAGCATTTGCACCTTTTTAAGCAAACCTATAAGAAATTGAGCAAAGCGACTAGAAAAATAATTGCCCTTATTGCACTAATATACCAATGCACACGGCTCCACGCAGAGCCATTCCAAAAATGAGATGTCATTTAGCAGCAAATTAGATGCAGTAATTGTGACACGAGTAGAAAAAGTTCGTCCAAAAGAACTGCAGTTCCAATTTGACTGGCACCGCCTGTCAGTTAGATAGAGATAAATGTGGCTGTCTGTACCGACACGTGGGCTGTTAGTACCGACACGTGGGCATAAAGTCTCGTGACACATTACAAACAGCTGCAGACTAAAACCATTTCTCTACGGAATATTCCCTGCATTTCATTGCACGAGCTGCAAGATTAACAATCACGTCATCTTGACAGAGCCAATTAGACTCGTAATGCCTACTGTTAACAGAAAACGGGTTAGTCACGTGACGTGTTACAAACTGTAAGCAGAAAACGAGAGAGCTGTTACCACTTTACCGCTGGTGCTGAAGTAGTGGTGAAGTGAGGGTTAGTTGACGAGTTGTTAGTATGATGTCAGCTCGGTTTGCTCGCGTGGTAGTTTACTTAATCATCAGGAAATTATACGTGCTTTAGAGGCGCGGGTCTTTTAGTGGTGGATATAGTGAGGAAATGATTTGAATTATGAAATTGTGCCGCTGTGAGTTGTGACGCTGTCAGGATAAAATATCGTAATGTAATTGACGAAACTAAACCATGCCTCTTTCCGGGATTCATTAGATATAATTATAAATCAACTGTAATAGCTCAATGATCAGTCCTCATTCCTCAAAACAAAAGTACCCCACAAAACTAAGAATTACTCACCACTCACCGCATATTTCCAATAAGATCATCATTCATCAACATGAGCTGGTTATTATTATTGATGACCTCACCACAATACCAAGCTGGAACTTGTACAACAGAAAATGACCAGCAAACTGTACTCGACAACTATGCAGCAAACACATGGCTACAAATAACGAAGATTTAATTGTAATCGTAAATATTGTAGCCATCAAAAGTTAATATTTCCAGAGTTCAGATTTAAGCATCTGTCAAACTAAAAATATCAAAAAATGGTTAATGTCTGTTCCAAGAGCTCATGCACATGTTTAATCCGCACACGATGATTTAAGCACAGTTGTAAATAACTTAAATATTTATGCGTAGATTTTCGTTGGTTCAGTTGAACAGGTTGAATTCATTCAATTTTCTATATACTCTATTTATGCTATTTTTCCTAATACGCTCTATTTAGGAAATGGTAAAATGTTTAATTTACATGGCTCTCTCAATCAAATCTTGAGAAGCAAGCTTATAGCTTTATAGCCTATAAGTGCTTAAGTGGACGCGTTAAAGCAAAACGATCTTCCTAACTTTAAACCTTGTAAACCTGGTAAACCTTGTAAACTCTAATTTAAATTGGATCGTAGTCTGCCTCCTTGATCATTTAATCAATTAACTTATTATATG
Source organism: Bolinopsis microptera (assembly GCF_026151205.1). Classification (NCBI taxonomy): domain Eukaryota; kingdom Metazoa; phylum Ctenophora; class Tentaculata; order Lobata; family Bolinopsidae; genus Bolinopsis; species Bolinopsis microptera. The sequence continues at coordinate 11,954,269 of NC_087075.1, read as the reverse complement.
TAGACCACTCTGGTATTGTTAGAGCTAATTCAACCTCTGATTGAGTTTAAATACTAAAATGCTATGAGGGCATCACAAAATGTTGGAGGACATTCAGAGTAATGTAATAATTATCTAATGACCATCTTTGAAGTTCAGTTTTGAAAACCATATATTTTTTGGCACCTGATAGTGATCCTGGGTTCTGATTCGTCCCCACATCTATTTCACAAAAAATGTGCAAAATTCAAAGAATTATAATACAAATCAAAAGCATGAGAGGCGGTTCTGTAACGACGGGCGGTGTCATAGTAACAGCTCAAGCAATTAACAAGTTAACATCGCTTATCATGAGACACGCCCGAATTTATTCCCACCGCACGGTAAAGCAGAATGTTGATTGTCTCCATGGCAACTAAATAGCCAGCCTATTGTCCTCATCTGGCGTACCCTTGAAGTAAAGAGTTATTGTAGACTGTTGTACACACAGTCCACAGAGGTACAGCTGCAAGTTCACACTAGCAAGGTGGTACTGGTATACTCAATAATTACTCATGTATAATCTTGATTGACGATGTCAACCCTTCCAGATCGTTGCTCTGCGAATTAACAGAGCAACGATCTCGTCAGATCTCATTGATTACTTTGATGCGAAGTAAGAACGATACTGATAGTTTGCGCGGCGCGTCGAAGCGGCTAAGTCCTTCGAGTATAATTTTGTAATAAGACTGTGAAGGTTTAAATTGCCGGCTAATATAAGCCGTCTAATATTTTGATATAACAGCCTGTTGGCATTGTACCTACTTGCCGACTGTGATATAATTAATATTCATTATGTCATGAATTATGTAATGAGGTGAATTGTATACTAATAAATATGTTGAGTTAAACGACATTTAGCTTTAATTTTGTGTCAGGTGGTAAGATGCTGGTGAAGAAGCAACACGTGCAAAGTCGTAACTTTGAGAACGAGAAGACAGTATTTGAGCTGTTCAAAGGACACCATCCCTCGATAGTTTTCTGTTACGATATCTTGACTAGTAAGTAATGGACCAGTAAGGAAATTAAAATTGTTTTTCATCACCATATTTTTACGTGACAAAACGATTTACTTAAATTAGGCTTTTGAATTTGGATTTGATTTAAAAAAATTGAATTTCGAATGACAAGAATACGACCAAAATTATGATAATGCAATATTTTGTAATTATTATGTAATTATTATGTAATCGTGACTGATATTTTCATGCTGCGATTTATAGTACTTTACAGGTGATATACGTTAAGTGTCCGTTAAGTTTGCCTTAACCGTGCCTTAAATCTTAACCGTGCGGTATGTGACCATCGACAGATTACCGAATTGCCCTTTGTGTTAGAACTTGATAACTGGATAACTTAGTAGTTAGCCATGGGGGGTCATGATTCAGTTTTAAATTGGGTTTTAAATACCATAGTAGATAACTGTGATGACCATGATAACCATGATAACCATGATAACCATGATAACCATGATAACCATGATAACCATGATAACCATGATAACCATGATAACCATGATAACCATGATAACCATGATAACCATGATAACCATGATAACCATGATAACCATGATAACCATGATAACCATGATAACCATGATAACCATGATAACCATGATAACCATGATAACCATGGTAACCATGTTAACCATGATAACCATGATGACCTGCGATTTTACTGGTACCGGCAATTACTAGCTGAACAGTGAACAACTCATGAACAACACATGAACTGTAACCTGTTGGTTAGTAGAATGAAACCATGCTGCTTCCCATACTAAATATGGAGATATAATTTAAAAGCAATCACTTTCTGGCAGGTACTTTGGTTATAATTGCAAGTTCCACTTCGGATGCTCATGGTAAAGAGATTGACAATTACGATTTCAAAACTATCTAAACGTATTGACTTATTAACTTAATCTGTCAAAGTGGGAATATGTTTAGCGTATTTATTTAACTGCGTCAAGTAAAGTACAATCACTTTAACAATGTTTAAGCATGGTTTGGTTGTAATTACAAGTACCACTTCACCGGTTTAGACCATTCTTTTGCTCATGCAGTTATACAGGGTGTACCGTAGAAAGTGTGACTTTTTTCCACTTCTGTAATTTTTTTACAAAATCAAACTTCATAGTTATTTTTAACTAAATTTTGTTGGAAATATATTTGAATTAATGATAGTAATAAAAAATATGGTTAATAGTGAAGCACCTTCCAAAAAAAGCCACCCTTCCCAAAAATTAAATATTTTAGTCTGAAATTGACATTATTCATGGCTGAGGTCCAAGATTTTCAAAATATAATAAAAACGTTTTAAAGACCTTCCTCAAAATTCTGCCCGGACAATCTCTTCTAAATGATCCCTAACACATATTTTGAATGTTTCAGGGTGATTAATCAAAAACAGTCGGAGAAAAAATATTTTTAGACTCGATTTTCACTACGCCAGATAAACTCGATTTTCACTACGCGTGATAAAAAATCGCTCGCACAATACAATTACTTATGAGCGCTGACCTTTGACCAGCGATAACTTCGGCTAGGAACAAAATTTTTTAATAGGAACAAAAGCAGATGATAGACATTACTCTTTACTGTCAAAAATAGCTAAAATATTGATTTCGAAAAATTTTTTCTTGAGACCCCTAAATTACAGCAAGCTTAAGTTCCTAAATTAGCACCATAACAAAATAGCAATTTGTGAGAAATCAAAAATTGATGGGGACTTGAAATTTGGTATGCATAAATTCGACACCTAGTGACACAATGTGATGAAGAGTTTTTAGCAACTGCTCCTTCATAATATTTTGTATCATTTCTCAAAAAAGTCACACTTTCTATGGTACACCCTGTATACTTATAAAATCAAAAGATTGAAAACTATCTTATCAAACTTTACACAAATCCAAAGTAGTTACTAAGAACATCCTAAAGACCTGATAAGTCTACTTAAAAGACTTGTAGGAGTGTTATAAAGTTGTTGTACTCTATAAGTGTATATTCACCTACAAGCATAACTGCTTGGCGTGATGAGGTACATCTTTGATTGGTCGAAGGTCTTTCAACAACACAGCATCATCATTTTCATAGTAGTCCCCGGCTTATGACGGGTTCATAGCGGTATTAAACATGTTTTTCTGGGCCCAAACATTCTACGCTCCTACTATGCTATTACTGGTCTCTTGACTAACTCCCAATCATCTGTCCATATGGTAGTGTTTCTGGACAAATAGATGGTATACGATGCCCTCAGGCTGATCTCAGCGATCTTCATGCAGGCCTTCTTCTTCTCTTTGTTCTTTACGTTCAGGTGGTTCATAAATGTTGGGAGGCTATAGTTGTAAATGCCTCGAGCTCCCACTTCTACTGTCTGGAGCTTGCAAGCCCATCCGTTGGCTTCTATCTCTTCTGTCAGCTGCTGATATCTCTTCATCTTTCGCTTCTCTTGATCAGCAAAGTTCTGCTCATTTCCACAAGTCAGCTCCATTAGATAAACCTTCTTTGCTTTATCTGAATAGATCACTACATCAGGTCTTAGTGGTGTAGCTGCAATGTGCTGCGGGAAGTTCCTCTGTCTCTCATCCTCATTAAATATTATCTTCCAGTCGTTGGCATCTGAAAAGAAATATCTTTGGGTCTTATGATGAGTTGGGTCAGCTAAGGTAACCTTCTCGCGCTTATTGCCTGCCTTGTGAAAGACCGACGGTGCCCTCTTCGATTCCTTGGCGATGTCGGAATTAAACTCGTCAATCTGTGATGAAACAGTCTTCATGATTTCACGTAGGACCTGATCATGGCGCCAGTTGAAACGTCCCTGTCTTAGTGCACTAAAAACTTACTATAAATGCAAAAAATGGAACTTAAAACTGAACTTATCAAAATCAAAAATTATGCAAAAAATTGAACTTAAAACTGAAATTATCGAACTAATCAAATTTAAAATAAATTTCTCCACAATTGGCGGTTCGAGGCTAAATACCTTAAGTCTGTCAAGTCGTCACTATTATTCAAATTAATATTTCTTTTATTCAAATCGTCTAAAATAGTTTTAAAAATATTACATTGATGTCTACCAATCCTTCCCTCATATTTGACATACTATCAACAGCAAAATTTAGAGCTAGTTGTGGTGGTGAGTTGCAGTCGCTACGAAGAATGTGCCCAAAAGCTATTAACTTGATCGGTTAAGAGTTGGAACATGTTCTGCGTATTTATTTAACTGCGTCAAGTAAAGTACAATCAATTTAAGCATGGCTTGGTTGTAATTAGTAGTACCACTTCAGCGCCTACCATTCTTGTGCTCATGGTTAAAAGATCAGATTATTAAAATTACAACTTGAAAACTATCTAAACTTATTAACTTAACCTGTAAAAGTGCAGGCAACATGGTTAGCGTATTTATTTATTTGCGTCAAACCCAACCCAGCTACTAGGCTAGTTTAACCCGAGTTAAACGCATAATCTTTTATATAATCGTATGTAGGAGTCCCTGCTTTGCAGAAAACGTAAGAAATCATCATGTCTCAAGGGTAGGAACTAATAGTTCTAGTTCCAGACAAATATTGACATTTCTCAGACGAATCAAATATTTGATTTATGTTTTATATGATATTGATATTATGATGCATATTGAATTCTTATCTGCGTCAATAAAATAATGATAACGTTGGATAAATCATAAAATTCATGGTTTTTTCTTAAAATTCGGTAGCTTTTAAAAAATTCGTACAGTTCGGCACCTTTTAAAAGTTCGTACAGTGCGTACTGACCAACTATGATAAAATTGACGGTGATGGTCAAGAGAATAAGGCAATGGTTTTGTTAAATTAGTCATAGCATGCTGAGACTAATTGAGCAAACCCTGCGCGTAGTCACATGCAGATACCCTCGCCGAATGGTTGTATAACGTATAACAATTAACTAAGATTAACAAGAAGAATGTCCATGTCATAAATTAATTAACTGGAGCAGACGAGAAGAGGGGCAACAATCAAGATGAAGATGGTATAAAAGTGTGCTGTTAGAAGAATGCAAAAGATTAGATCGCGTGATCAATCAAGAAATATTTTCTAGGTGCATGACACAAAAAAGTAAACGAGAAAATTCTAGAATTGTCTATATTGCTCCGAAACTTGTCCTCCAAGCAAATAGTTGTGTAGTTTAGGTGAGAAACCTCAAGATTAAACATATCAGGTGAGAAAATAGTAACGTTGTGGTTGTGGAAGTATGTTAAATAATTATCTTGTGAGATAACGTAGTAAAGATCAGGTCAGAAAGTGAGGGATATACTGGAATATTGCCAAAAGTTTTAATTAAGAGATAAGTGAGATAAGACAAGGTTTTGTGTTGTCTCCTTCAGTTGTGGTGGGTTCCTCAGGTTTGTATATATGGCAAGTTACTGTAAACAAGCAATGAAATAACCTAGGTTAATTCAAACATTCTAATCACAGATAATTTAATCTTATCTAAAAATTACCTTATTTAGGCAAAAAGACGTTGCTGATGGGTTACTACGAGAAAGGAAACTTGAGAGATTATCTTTCCAGCGTGTCTTTATCATGTTCACAACTTATCAGTTAGTAATTTGTATTAATCGGTTGAAGGGTTAACTAGCAAATTTATAAATGTGGTTATGGTTAGAGTTTTTTAAATACTTTCTTCTCTTTGTTCGAGACTAAATGAGTTTTAATAAACTTCTATTCCAAAAAATTTGTATTTCAAATAATTTTTTTCAGTCTTCTGATGGTAGCTTGTCGCTAGCTTCACTAGTCTCACTATATTCTCGCTAGTCTGTTATTTCTTTATTTTAACTGTCCCATTCTAGATCTAGTGCGGGACGTATTCACTGCTGTTTCCTACATTCACGGTTTTGACATTCTACAGAATTCACCTTCAAATATCAGGTAATAAAAAGTACTGAGAATTAAAGCTTTAAGATTTATAGCTTCTAAATCTAGAGTCTAGACTAAAATCGAGAATTTGAATATTTTGATAAAGTGATAATAATTGCAGTGTCAAAAAGTACCCATACCAGTAAAGAGGTGTGGCAATATATAACATGTGAGTCTAGCAAAGTAGTTGCACATGACAGTACCACTTAAATCCACTTAAAGTATCAAATTTTGAAGTAATATAGAATTATCACTCCGCATAATATTTAAAGTGCATTATTGCAGCAAATTCATTTCGCAGAAATAATAAAGCAGCTGTTTTTAAGACTCAAAAAATTAGTAGGGTTATATTACCTTTTATTAATCAATAGTCATCTAGATCATTTTCATTAAAGTTTATTGAGGTCACAGCAACACACTGACGCTGTGCGGTTAGCCGTTAGAAATTAGTTCGAATGTCTGCATTGGCAACAAACCATGTCTAGACATGAAAAAGATACATTTGAAATTTAACTTTAATCCTAAGTTCCATTAAACTCCTAAAGGACCTAATCCAGCAAAACGTACAAAAAAAAATTTCTGATCTTAACAGAAATAGACCTTGCTGACAGGAACGAGTGGCCGGGAATCTCTGAAGGGTTGTTGAAGTACTCTGGGATATAGTCGGCATACAATAAGCATTGCATGAACACTGCTGAGGGAACTCCCTACTCGAGTCTAGCAAGATATGAAGGGAGGTGTAAATGTCTATAATAGTTGGGTAAAGCCACGTGAAAGAATACCACATTGTGATTTTTACTGAGGGTCGTTGATTTGTATTACCATGAATGATAAACATCAACAATAGAACTATTTATTTTATTGAGACAACTAAGAAATTTACCAGGTGGCATTCTATGATCGTTGACCGATATCTCCTGTATAAAGTTCGGATTTCCGATACGAAAGTTAACCTCGTGGTATTAGTCTGGTATATCAAGCATGTTTGGGGTTAGGTATAAGTTGTGGTTTACAAATTACTATCTCTTGGACAGCAGACAAATAGTATTTATGACACTTATTACTGGAGTACTGTAACAAAGTGGGTTTGAACAGGTATAAACAGCCGATATTTCCTTGCAAACCTTTTTATACTTTACATTTCAGATACATGAAACAAAACGTTGAGATATAGCTGATAAATTAATTGCGATCACAAGATGACGATTTAGTTTTTGTTTAGAGCGTTTACGCAAATCATTTGCGTAAACGCTCTAAACAAAACTAAATCGTCATCTTGTGATCGCAAATGTTCTGATAGTAATTCGATCAATGCTCATTCGCATTATCTATTATCAAGTGCTGAATATAATATACATTGTATCTTCTAACGTTACCTTGGTAACGTGGGACAACACTTTTTATATTAAATACTTCAAACCTTCGGAATAAAATCCTCTTTTGGCTAAAGCTTCGGAACTCCGTATAAATTCAAATAAATGAAGGTCCGAAGAAATGTGCTAGAAACTTCAAAGCAGGTCTCATTAAAGTTAATGACGCTAAATAAAACGACAAATTCTTTGAATGACAGCATCTTTGAGGTAATTTAAAAGTATGTCTCTCCGAAAGTGTCTCTCATGTCCGGATGTATTGTGGTATGTAGAGTGACCACTTTAAATTTGTATGAGCTGGTATTAAACCATGAAATCAGATAAATATGTGCTTGTCAAATGTTTCCTTATATATTAGAATATTTTTAGGTTTAAAAATAAAGAACAGCCGAAGAAGAACAGCTAAACAATGACAAAAACTTTAAAAAATAACATTGTTGTTTCAGTTTGGCGCACAGAGACATCAAGACAGCTAACTTCCTAGTGCAGGACGATGGCAGATGTGTGCTCTCTGACTTTGACCTGTCCATAAACCTAGATACATTAGAAGAGGACTGCTCCTTGCGGCAGGTGATGGCTAATCAGTCGATTGGAAACGCCATCGTTTCCCGCCATTTTACATGTTCTAAACACAAAACTTAAACCCCTCATATTTCAAATTATAAAATTTTTGGAATTAGCTTTTCTTAAATTTATGAGGCGAATTTTTCCCGAACTAATCCCGAACTGAAAAAAGGTGCCGAACTGTACGTAATTTTTACGACTTTTGTACGAACTGACTAACTATGTCTTACTCTTAGCATACTGATAACGTTGTGTGTAGTAGTTCGAGGAGTCCTTAAATAACTCTCCTCGTGTCCTAAGATGGCGTTTCTAATAAAGCTTTCTGTTGGATCATGGTTATATAAACTGATAAAGAGATGTTGCTTTATTATAGTGAAGAGTGGGTAGATAAACGGTATTTTAACACGCGACACAACTCAATAACTGTGAGTGCAGCGTGTGATGGGATCAGTGACAACCAATCAATCGGCTGCCACTGCAGAAATTAGTATTTGATGGTGGGATAAAAATAAAATTGCCATGATTCCTGAATGTTGTGTGGTAAATTAGATCGACGCGCAGTTGGCAAATGAAACCGTCATACTATTTTGGTACAGCAATTTATTTGATGTCACTTGTGCCCTTCAACAAATTCGACTGATGAAGTTTATATTGCTCAGGTTGGTCATGATTGCCTTCGTGATCCTGTCACGTAAATTCAATATAAATATAATTGAAGCTGCCTCCTCTCAAGTTCATGTACTTTGCAAACATCGTAACTTCAGTTAAACTACCACTTCCAAAATCTGTGATTTGACCGAGTTCTTTTTCTGAAAATGAATTTTCATAGATGGGAACAATGCTGTACGTTCATTTCATTTTATACTACCACTTCCAAAACTAGGTGGGAACAATAATAAAATGATGATGTACAATGTAAATGTCCCGCTGAAGTTTTACAAGTTGCTGCTAGGTAACATGTGATGTTGCTAGGTAACACGTGATGTTGCTAGGTAATATGTGATGTTGCTAGGTAACACGTGATGTTACTAGGTAACACGTGATGTTGCTAAGTAACACGTGATGTTGCTAAGTAACACGTGATGTTGCTAGGTAACATGTGATGTTGCTAGGTAACACGTGATGTTGCTAGGTAACACGTGATGTTGCTAGGTAACACTTGATGTTGCTAAGTAACACGTGATGTTACTAAGTAACACGTGATGTTGCTAGGTAACATGTGATGTTGCTAGGTAACACGTGATGTTGCTAGGTAACACGTGATGTTGCTAAGTAACACGTGATGTTGCTAGGTAACACGTGATGTTGCTAGGAAACACGTGATGATGTTAGGTAACACGTGATGTTGCTAGGTAACACGTGATGTTGCTAGGTAACACGTGATGTTGCTAGGTAACACGTGATGTTGCTAAGTAACACGTGATGTTGCTAGGAAACACGTGATGATGCTAGGTAACACGTGATGTTGCTAGGTAACACGTGATGTTGCTAGGTAACACGTGATGTTGCTAAGTAACACGTGATGTTGCTAGGTAACACGTGATGTTGCTAGGTAACACGTGATGTTGCTAGGTAACACGTGAATATTCCTAGGTGGGAACAATGCTGTACATGTCCCCTGAGCTACTGGACTGTACTATGCTGTTATCTGCTGCAGGACTAGTGGATTGTGATCTCTACAGTTTAGGAGCTGTGCTGTGGGAGATTGGAAACCTTTATTGTCAAGTTGCAGGTCAGAACTCAGATTTGGACGTTATTTAGAAGCTAGGATATATTTTTGTTATCATGTTAGTTGAATTTTGAGATAAGTTGAAACATGGAATATGGCATTTCTACGATCGTTAAATTATATGATACTCTGAGTTTTACATATACTGTAGCCTTTATGCCATATCTCCATATGTAACCCAAGGATGCATCTCCACTCTTCCCTCTCCACTTCGTGAAACACAAGGAAATATCTTATATCCCCTTTAGTTGGAGCACCAGCGGCAGGCTACGTCCACGTGTACCAACCACAGCTCCCAGCCATGTACACGTACACTAACATTGTGAACCTTGTGGTTATAGACCAGTTCCGACCTGATCTCAAGAAACTAGAGCTCGACACTGTTGAGAGCGAGGATCAGGTTAGTTGGGAGTGTTTCATGTATAGTAAATTTATCTTGCTCAGATTATAGGTTTAACACTTTTGGGTTTCGTCAAAACTGAAAAATGATTTAACCGACCAATAGCTATGGTGTTTTAGTTCAACTTGTAAAACCTACTATACAGAAAAGGTGACAGTAAAAAAATCCAGTGATATAAACCTCCTTTTCAGACGATAATAGAGCGACTAGACGAATGTATCAGCGACATGATGGACACAGATTGTGAGAGTAGGATATCCGCACACTGTGCCTTTAACCGAATATTCGGGATCACCAGACAAACACCAACACAACTCTTTGATACGTGAAGTTACTAGGTCTCACGTGATGTTGCTAGATAACACGTGATGTTGCTAGGTAACACGTGATGTTGCTAAGTAACACTTGATGTTGCTAGGTAACACGTAATGTTGCTAGGTAACACGTGATGTTGCTAGATAATACGTGATGTTGCTACATAACACGTGATGTTGCTAGGTTACACGTGATGTTGCTAAGTAACACGTGATGTTGCTAGGTAACAAGTGATGTTGCTAGGTAACACGTGATGTTGCTACATAACACGTGATGTTGCTAGGTAACACGTGATGTTGCTAGGTAACACATGTTGCTATTCACCTGATCCGGAAATGGCATGCTATTAGCGATCAAAGTGCTGCTGAGAAAAGTGAACAGCTGAGCGTTACAAGAAATAGAACTGGTAATGTGATGTACGGAGCTTAGAAGTACTGGACTCTAAAAACGAACTATCGAACCGAGGAAGCGATTTTGAACGAGAAGACTCGTTTGTGTCAGAAGGGATAACAGAGATATATCTAATCTTTTTTAATTTTTTAATTTTTTTATCAATTTTATATTTATTACAAATTTGAACAATATTGATTTCTTTTCCTTTCAGTTTGGAGAAGTAAATTATTAACTTATTGATATTTTAACTTTATCATTAATTACTCCATTTTATTATCACAGTATTCTATTTCAAATGCTAAAAATCAAAATATGAATCAGTCTGATGATACAAAATGTTGCGTTTAAAAAATTGGGTTTGATTCGCCCCTTCGAGTTCGAGTCCTATCTTTGGGTTCCATCAATCTACTTGCTTTTTGTCAAAGCAAATCATATCAGCCCAATCGTAGAACAAGCTTGCAGCTTGGTTCGCTTCATACACCTCATCCGAAGTTAAACCCAGAATTTGTTTTTCTGCCTTTGCCGCCATTTCCTCTGTTACATCCTCGACTTTTAACCCCTGGACTTTTCTTTTGACAGATTCTTGTCCAGTTTTACCAAGAAGGATCGCTATGTTGTTCCAATCTCTAAGGTCCTCCCGATTCTCGCCCATCAGTATGAATGCTGCTGTCATAGATCGGTGAACGTCGACAGGAGGGCTGGACATACTTTTTAGTTCTGCGATTAAAGGCCGTTTTAGTTCTTGGATGTTTTTCTTGATTTTCTCAATCTTTTGGAGCCGTTCAAGCATGGCGGTGGCTTGCTTGTGAAAATCGGCAAAGTCGTCCTCAAGATTGTTGTCCTTGACTTCGGCGATTGACTTTTTCAATTTCTCGATGTCTTTTTCCGATATGGCTGTCTGTATGGAAGCCTTGATGTTTGCAAGTTTAGCTAAACCAGCCAATCTCTCGTCCTCTTTTATTTTTGCCTCTGCTATTCTCTCGTCCTCTTCCCTTTTTTCTTCTGCCTCCTTTTCCCTTTGAATCGCCTCAAGTCGTTTAGCCTCTGCCAATGCTTCTTCCTCTTTTATTTTTGCTTCTGCTGTTCTTTCTTCATCTTGTTTCTTTTCTTCTGCCTCCTTTTCCCTTTGGATTGCCTCAAGTAGAAGTGCCTCTGCCAATTCCTCATCCTCTATTTTTTTGGCCTCTGCTATTTTCTTTTTCTCTTGTCTATTTTCTTCTGCCTCTTTTTCCTCCTCCTCTTTTCGTTTTGCCTCTGCTATTCTCTCTTCCTCTTGTTTCTTTTCTTCTGACTCCTTTTCCCTTTGGATTGCCTCAAGTCGTTGTGCATCTGCTAATTCTTTCTCATCTTTTATTTGTGCCTTTGCTATTCTTTTTTCCTCTTGCCTTTTTTCTTCTGCCTCTTTTTCTCCTGTTTCCTTCGCCCTTTTCGACTCTGCCTCCTTTTGGATTGTCTCAAGTTCGTTTCTCGCTTTAATGTGAAGATCTCGCAACTCTTCATCATTATCCATTATTGTGGTCTGAACTACGGTCAAATCAGTCGTTTTAATTGCTCTCTCCAAATTTCCTTCGTCAGCAGCTGCTGCTAAACCGTCTTTTAAAAGCTGTTTACAATAAGCTGCTTTTTTAGCTTGATCCTCTTCAAATCTTTTCGCCCTCTCTTCCTCTTCTCTTGCTTTTCTAGCTTCTTCCGTTGCTTTTGCTACCAACTCCCCATTTATTCCGTTTAGAGCTCTAAGTATTTGCAACCGGGGCCATATTCTCGCCCACCTAACCTTAGCAACATCTCGAGCCTCAATAGCCCTTCTCAAAGCCGCCTCCTCGTCTGCCTTTTGTCTTTTCAAAACCTCCTTTTCTGCCTCCTCTAGAGCTTTCTTTGCTTCATCCGCCTTTCTTTCTTCTTCTTCAAGCTCTTTCCTTTTTATTTCTGCATCCCTTGCCATCACGTCCTTTAGTAGCCTGACAGCTGTATCGTACTTTTGTCTGAGCTCCTCTTCAAAACCTTCCTGCTCGATGATATCAATTGTCAAATTCAAATCAAGGTATCTTTCAATCTCTCTAAGTCGTGCAATTGTTGGGTTTCCGACATCTTCCAAGTATATTTCAGCTTCGTCGTCTTTAGGATGAACCGAATCTTTTTTGCAAAACATCCAATACAGAGCAAAAATGTCTACTACAATAATGAGTATCAGAATAACTATCAACAATATCCCCCACCATAACAGTCCTTTTTTTTCTTCGGTCTGTGTTCTTCATACACACAATTCTCTACACACATATCCAACTTGCCACAATCTATTTGGATACTTGATAACTCAATCGTGGAAACAGCGTAGAGTGTATCAGACAGACTGGTAAACTGTTCCTTGACAATATTGCACTTGATTTCTGGTTTGATATCATCGTCTAATTTGCCGCAGTAAAAGGCTCTGATGTCCATGTCACCTGGCGTAGTGATGAACCCTTGTGGTGTTGGGACGGTGATGTCTGCTTTGAAGCTTACGTCGAGAAAAAGGCATACTTCTTCGGTAGTTGCTGAGCATGAGCTGACGTTTTCTTTTGAGCACGATGCTGAAAATATATTATTCTACATTCAGGCTTAGCGTAGTCGTAAAAAGCTATAAAATTGGATAGTGATTGATGGTGATAATGTACGAACTACGAAGGACATTTATAAGCTTACTTTGATTTAATTAAACAAGGTAAAGTAGTCAATAGTCAAACGTAAATTGTAATTGTAATTAAATTCTGTAATTAAAGTTTTGAAGACTTACGCCAATTGAGGTCGGCGAGGTCTTCAAGTTCAATTTCAAGGCCGAAAACACTAGAGCTAATGACTGACATGCAGTTCTCGTAGCAGTACACATTTCTCGAAGTTAAACTAGAGTCGTCTTGATAATTTTTTAGATCTTCCTGACCCCATATGTCAAAACCATCTTGTCCGTTATACTTTATGCAGTTGCCTGGAACTGGGTGTTACCAAACATGATCAGCCATTTCAATCGGTATTTCATGTTTAACAATACTTCATAATTTATGTCAAATCATAATTTAATCTTGACTGTTAAAACCCTTAAAATATCTCACTGTGACAGAATACCTCATAATTGGAATCACAAAACAGAAAAAAACAATCATGGAGTTATTGATACTAAAGTTAATTACCTAAAACTTAACGAACTAACCATCAGAAGTACACACAGCATTCTTTCTCGGAACTTGGTGTTCAAACTCAGGTACCGGTTCGTTCAGTGGATAGCAGCAAGTTTCCGACACACCACACTCGTACATTTCGAACTCTTCGTGTACCTTTATTGGACAGCTGTTGTGGTTGTTTATTTAATAACTTGGGTTGAATATAATCAGTTAATTTAGTCATTATCTTAGTTTATACTTTCATATAAAGCGAGACATTATGAATTGATTGAAACTCGCCTGGTTGGAATCGTAAGTTTATCATTGTAACATTTCTGGTTTTCATCGGCGCAGACTTCTGTTTCGTTTAGGTTTATAGCGTAGCTGCCACCGCTCAAACAACAAGCATATGCACACTCTCTGTGGAAAAAAGGTGTAATATCGGCGAAGTAGCTTAATATTTAGTGCAGTCATTACTGTAAGTTTTCTAAAGATAGGATCAGATCTAATTATAACTATAATTTTGGCTCCGTTCTCTATTCTTCAAAATTTAAAAAAATTAAAAAGATTTGATGATATTTGTAAACAAATATGGCATAAAATCTTAAATCCAAATAATAATAATGATTGAACGAATTAACCCCAAATATTTTCGACAGTTGCCCATGACAATCATTTAAAAAATAATAAAGTCACCATAAAAACTGAAAGAGAGAATCTCTCATGATCAGTGTGTAATTGTCCATAATGCAAAAGTTGTTATCTCACTCTTGTTTACGATAATATAATGCATTAAATAGGGTTGCAATAACTGGGAGGGCAATATTTATTGTTCGCTAGCATCATTATTTTCACAACTTTGAGTTGTGAAAATTGTTTTATCCAACGAGTTTGACGAGTTGGATAAAACGAGATACATACCGAGTTTGACGAGGTGTGTAACTCATGTTATCATATTATAACTATAAGGAGTGATGTAAATGCATTCTCTGATGATCAACGAAATGATGCTAGCGAATGCAGTGATGTAACTGCTTATTATCACCTGGTATCCTCTACCCCGTTAACATAGTTTGTGCAAGTTGTGACACTGGAGACTGGACTGTAAAGGGTCACAATCACCACCAGGATTGGTAGAAGAGAGGTAAGATTAGCTGACATGGACCAGTTGTGAATACTGACGGAATCGGGTATACTTTTTTAAGGACGTCTCTCAAAACAAGAAACATCAATTCATTTGTAAATAACAGCTCAATTCAAACAGTTCAATAGATTACAAATTATAAAACTTTGGGGGTGGGCTCATGTTTTTTTGGTCCGTTTTTCCCCGTTTTTCTCCGTGGGATTTTGTCCGTTATCAGAAAATAAAGTACCGCACGGACAAAAACGGACAAAAACGGACAAAAACGGACAAAAACGGACAAAAACGGACAAAAACGGACAAAAACGGACAAAAATTGTAACTTTTGATTTAAATTGTCTCCACAATTTGTGACAGGCTATTTGCAGAAATGGGTAGCACGGTTAATGACAATGGTCCTTTCTCAAACTTTCAATCCTCAGTTAGGTACAAAGAATAGTCTACACATTTTTTAATAACATAAAAAGGGATACAACTTTATCACTTTATTTATGAAAAATATCATTCGGTAGATCAATATTCGCTTGATTACTATAGGCTAGGCAAAAACTCGATACTCAGACGAAAAGCTAGTGGGCATCTGCTATATGTGCTATATATTATGATAGTATGTGGTAGATATGGAAATTAAATTTGAATCAAAAGTCAAAATCGCATAGTAACCCAGTAATGTCTTCAAATTACTGCACTATAGGACCTTTTAAAGAGTCTTTTAAATGTTTACGATGTCAAACAAATTTAGATGTAATACGAGAACTGAGAAGGCTAGCGTGCTAAATCACTCCACAGTCGATCTTCGAAATTGTTCTAAAAGGGCCCCCGACAGTTGAAACCTACTTCAATCGATGTATTTTCGGACGCTGAATCCGAATCACCCCCCCATGACATATGGTTAAAATGCTCTCCTGACGAGATATTGGCGAAAAACTGTCTCGATCACGTGATATGACCGTATAAGGAAGTTAGTCTAATTTCTTGTTAGGGTTAGGATTTCAGCATATGCTTTTGTTAAAGATCGGGTTAGGGTTAGGGTTGGGATCAGATTAGAGGGTTAGGGTTTCGAATAGTCGTTAAGTTCAGGACGGGTTGAAAAAGTCACGTGACAGTCGAGTGTAGAGTGATTAATCATCACCCTGAGTATGTATTGTATATACGAGGAGGAGGAGGAGGAGGAGGAGAAGGAGGAGGAGGAGGAGGAGGAGGAGGAGGAGGAGGAGGAGGAGGAGGAGGAGGAGGAGGAGGAGGAGGAGGAGGAGGAGGAGGAGGAGGAGGAGGAGGAAGGATCTTTATGTGTTATTTCAATAACATTTTTTGTCCGTTTTTGGTCCGCCCTACTTTTTGTCCGTTTTGAAAATATAGGGTACTGAATGGGAAAAAACGGACACAAAACATATGGCAGTTGAACGGAATGGCAGTTAGTTTTATGCTTGTTGCAACTCGTTTGGCTCTCAATAGTGTCCTTGTTGCACTGTTGGAAAGTGGTGGGACATGTGAGTTATAATAAGCAAATGCGACACCTTTATATCTGGCACGGATATTTTACATTTTAAAGTTAAATATCCATTCTTTTAAATTAGAAACAGAGTCGTGAAAAGGCGCGCGTTTTATTTTACGTTTCATGTTCATAAGATAGCGAATTTGAACACTATCGATTTAAATAAACCAACTAATAGCTGTGGTACGGTGTTTTAGTTTAACCTATAAAACCTACTATACAAAGAAGGTGACAATATAACACAACTAAATCCAGTGACAGGAACATCCTTTTCAGACGATAATAGAGCGACTATACAAATGTATCAGGGACATGATGGATACAGATTGCGAGAAGTAGAACTGGTAATGTGATGTACGGAGCTTGGAAGAACTAAACTCTAAAAACGAACTTATAGGAACCATCGAACCCAGGAAGAATCACGATTTTGAACGAGAAAACTCGTTCGTGTCAGAAAGGATAACAAAAATGTATCTAATCAGCCTTTTTCAATTTTTTTATCAATTTTATATTTATTACAAATTTAAACAATATCGATTTTTTTCCTTTCAGTTTAGAGAATTAAATTATTATTTTATTGATATCTTTTATTGATTGTTTATTATCACAGTATTCCATTTTAATTGTTGCTAAAAATCAGAATATGAATCAGTCTGATGATACAAAATGTTGCGTGTAAAAATTTAATAAAAAACAGGTTTGATTCCCACATTCAATTTCGAGTCCTATCTTTGAGTTCCATCAATCTACTTGCTTTCTTGCTTTCTGTCAAAACAAATCATATCAGCCCAATCGTAGAACAAGCTTGCAGCTTGGTTCGCTTCATACACCTCATCCGAAGTTAAACCTAGAATTTGTTTTTCTGCCTTAGCCGCCATTTCCTCTGTTACATCCTCGACTTTTAACCCCTGGACTTTTCTTTTGACAGATTCTCGTCCCGTTTTACCAAGGAGAATCACTATGTTGTTCCAATCTCTAAGGTCCTCCCGATTCTCGCCCATCAGTATGAATGCTGCGGTCATAGATCGGTGAACGTCGACAGGAGGGCTGGACATACTTTTTAGTTCCGCGATTAAAGGCCGTTTTAGTTCTTGGATGTTTTTTTTGATTTTCTCAATCTTTTGGAGCCGTTCAAGCATGGCGGTGGCTTGTTTGTGAAGATCGGCTAAGTCGTCCTCAAGATTGTTGTCCTCGACATCGGCGATTGACTTTTTCAATTTCTCGATGTCTTTTTCCGATATGGCTGTCTCTAGGGCAGCCTTGATCTCCGAAAGTTTAGCTAAACCAGCCAATCTTTTTTCTTCTCTTAATCTTAATTCTACTTGTCGTTGTGCCTCTGCCAATCTTTCGTCTTCTTTTCTTTGTGCCTCTGCTATTCTCTCTTCCTCTCGTTTTTTTTCTTCTGCCTCCTTTTCTTTTCGAATTCTCTCATTTCGCAGCCTAGCAAGTTCGTTACTCGCTTTTTTGTGAAGATCTCTTAATTCTTCATCAGTATCCATTATTGTGGTCTGAAATACGGTCAAATCAGTCGTTTTAATTGCTCTCTCCAACTTTCCTTCGTCAGCAGCTGCTAAACCGTCTTTTAAAAGCTGTTTACAATAAGCTGCTTTTTTAGCTTGATCCTCTTCAAATCTTCTCGCCCTCTCTTCCTCTTCTCTTGCTTTTCTAGCTTCTTCCATTGCTTTTGCTACCAACTCCGCATTTATCCCGTTTAGAGCTCTAAGTATTTGCAACCGGGGCCATATTCTCGCCCACCTAACCTTAGCAACATCTCGAGCCTCAATAGCCCTTTTCAGAGCCGCCTCCTCTTCTGCCTTTTGTCGTCTCAAAACCTCTTTTTCTGCCTCCTCTAGAGCTTTTTTTGCTTCATCCGCCTTTCTTTCTTCTTCTTCAAGCTCTTTCCTTTTTATTTCTGCATCCCTTGCCATCAATTCCTCTAGTAACCTGACAGCTGTATCGTACTTTTGTCTGAGCTCCTCTTGGAAACCTTCCTGCTCGACGATATCAATTGTCAACTTCAGATCTGCCATATCTTTTGACGCAATGGCGTCGTCGAGGTATCTTTCAATCTCTCTAAGTCGTACAATTGTTGGGTTTTCGACATCTTCCAAGTACATTTCAGGTTCGTCGTCTTTAGGATGAACCGAATCCTTTTTACAAAACATGCAATACAGAAGAATAATGACTGCTACAATAATGACTATCAGAATAATTATCAACAATATTGCCCACCATGCTACTCCTCCTTTCTTCTTCGGTTTGTGCTCCTCATATACACAATCATCGTCACACATACCCAACTTACCACAATCTGTTTGGATATTTTCAAAACCAATCTTGGAAACAGCAAGTGCATTAGCCAAGCCGTTTAACTGTTCCTTGACAATATTGCACTTGTTTTCCGGTTTGATATCATCGTCTAATTTGCCGCAGTAATGGACTCTGATGTCCATGTCACCTGGCGTTGTAATGAACCCGTCTTGTGTTGGGACGGTGATGTCTGCTTTGGAGCTTACGCCGAGAAAGAGGCATACGTCTCCAGTAGTTGCTGAGCATGAGCTGACGGTTTCTTTTGAGCAAGATGCTGAAAATATATTATTCTACATTCAGAATTATAGTAGTCGTAAAAAGTTATAAAATTGGATAGTGATTGATGGTTATAATGTGCAAAGGAAAACATATATGAATTTACTTTGATTCAATTAAACTAAGTATAGTAGTCACTAGTGAAACATAAATTTTAATTATCATAATTAAATCCTGTAATTAAAGTTTTGAAGACTTACGCCAATTGAGGTCGGCGAGGTCTTCAATTTCAAGGCCGACAACACTAGAGCTAGTGACTGACATGCAGTTCTCGTAGCAGTACACATTTCTCGAAGTTAAACTAGAGTCGTCTTGATAATTTTTTAGATCTTCAAGACCCCATATGTCAAAACCATCTTGTCCGTTATACTTTATGCAGTTGCCTGGAACTGGGTGTTACCAAACATGAGCCATTTCAATCGGTATTTGAAGTTTAACAATACTTCAAAATTTGTGTCACATTATAATTTAATCTTGACCGTTCAAACCCTTAAAATATCTAACTGTGACAGAATACCTCATAATTGGAATCACAAAACAGAAAAGAAACAATTATGGAGTTAGTGATACTAAAGTTAATTACCTAAAAGTTATAAACGAACTAACCATCAGAAGTACACACAGCATTCTTTCTCGGAACTTGGTGTTCAAACTCAGGTACCGTTTCGTTCAGTGGATAGCAGCAACTTTCCAAAACACCACACCCGTACATTTCGAACTCTTCGTGTACCTTTATTGGACAGCTGTTGTGGTTGTTTATTTAATTACTTGGGTTGAATTTAATCAGTTAATTTAGGCATTATCTTAGTTTATATAAAGCGAGACAACATAAATTGATTGAAACTCGCCTGGTTGGAATCGTAAGTTTATCATTGTAACATTTCTGGTTTTCGTCGGAGCAGACCTCTGTTTCAGTTAGGGTTATAGCGTAGCTACCACCGCTCAAACAACAAGCATATGCACACTCTCTGTGGAAAAAAGGTGTAATATCGGCGGAGTAGGTAGCTTAATATTTAGTGCAGTCATTACTGTTAGTTTTCTAAGACTAAAGATTGGAGCATATCTAATTATAACTATAATTTTGGCTTCGTTATCTTTTCTTTAAAATATAAAAACTGAAAAAGATTTGATGGTATTTGTAAACGAATATGGCATAAAATCCTAAATTCAAACATGAACAATAATAATGTTTGAACCAATTACGTCCAAGATTTTTCGACAGTCGCCAATCATTTCAAAATAATAAAATTTGAAGTCACCACAAAAAACTCAAAAAGAGATTATCACCTGGTATCCTCTACCCCGTTAACATAGTTTGTGCAAGTTATGACACTGGAGACTGGACTGTAAAGGGTCACAATCACCACTAGGATTGTTAGGAGAGAGGTAGGATTCACTGACATGGACCAAATGTGAATACTGACGGAATCTGATATACTTTTTAAGGACGTCTCTCAAAACAAGTAAAATGAATTTATTTGCAAATAACAGCTCGATTCAAACAGTTCAATAGATTACAAATTATAAAAGTTGTATTGTGACTCCGCCTCGTCACTCGTGGCCTAACAAACACAGCTGAACGGCTAGTTTTATGCTTGTTGCAACTCGTTCCGCTCTCAATAGTGTGCTTGTTGCACTGTTGGAAAGTGGTTGGACATGTGAGTTATAATAAGCAAATACGACACTTTTATATCTGGCACGGACATTTTACTTTCTACCATTTTAAAGTTCAGTATCCATTTACAAATATATATAGTCGTGGAAAAGGCGCGCGTTTTATTTTACGTTTTAGTTTTTCTAAAAATGACACTTCGATCTTTAAAATAAACAGATAACCACGTCATAAGGACACCGGTTTTGATATTTCTAGTACACTGAAGATACTTCAAGTTCAAAGTCTGAAGGAGAAATTTCCATTAACTCCTTCACTTTTAAAAAGAACAACATTTTAAAGACCAAAATTGCCGTAGGGCGATATATCGTCCCTTTTTTATTTTTTCATCCACTTTTAATTTCATGACCATAAAATAACGAATTTTAACACTATCGATTTAAATTAATTTCCTTTTAATTTTGAGAAGTAGATCATTAATTTATTAATAATTTAGTTTTAGCTTTTCATTTAAAATCCATTTACTTTATTATCTCAGTATTTATTTTCCAGTCTTGCTAAAAATAAAAATCTGAATCAATCTGAGGATAAAACTTTAAAAATATGTTGCATCTAAAAATTAAATCAGAAAACCCTTCGATTTCAACCTCTGAATCAAAGTTTTCAATATCACATTTGAGTCCTATCTTTGACTCTCATCTTCAAGTCATAAATTTGAGCCATATTTCTGACTCCTATATTTTTGAACCCCATCAGTCTGATTGCTTTTTCTCGATACAAATCATTTCGGCCCAATCATAGAAATAGCTTGCTGCTTGGTTCACTACATACACTTCATCCGAAGTTAAACCTAGAATTTCTTTTTCTGCAGATGCCATCATATTCTCTGTTACATCCTGAATTTTTAGCTCCATAACTCTTCTTTTGACGGATTCTCTTCCCATCTTACTAAGGAGGAGCACTATGTTGTTCCACGTCTTGAGGTCTTTCAGATTCTCACCCATCAGCAGGAATGCTGCTGTCATAGATCTATGAACATCGGGGGGAGGGCTGGACATACTTTTTAGTTCCGCGATTAAGGGTCGATTAAGTTCTTGGATGTTTTTCTTGATTTCCTCTTTTTGAAGCCGTTTAAGCAAGGTGGTGGCTTCTTTGTAAAAATCAGTCAAGTCGTCCAATACATTGTTATCCTCGACATCGGCGATTGACTTTTTCAATTTCTCGATGCCCTTTTCCGCTATTGCTGTCTGTATGGAAGCCTTGATGTCTGCAAGTTTAGCTAAACCAACCAATCTCTCCTCCTCTTTTCTTTTTGCCTTTGCTATTCTCTCGTCCTCTTCCCTTTTTTCTTCTGCCTCCTTTTCCCTCTGGACTGTTTCAAGTCGTTCCAACTCTGCTATTTTTTCTAGCTCTTGTTTCTTTTCTTCTGCATCTTGTTCCCTTTGGATTGCCTCAAGTAGTAATGTCTTTGCTAATTCCTCCTCCTCTTTTCTTTTTGCATTTGCTATTCTCTCTTTCTCTCGTCTCTTTTCTTTTGCCTCTTTTTCCTCCTCCTCTTTTCTAATTGCATCTGCTATTCTTTCTTCCTCTTCCCATTTTTCTACTGCCTCTTTTTCCTCCTCCTCTTTTTCTTCCTCCTCTTTTCTTTTTGCCTCTGCTATTATCTCGTTCTCTTTCCTTTTTTCTTTTGCATCCTTTTCCCTTTGAACTGCGTCAAGTCGTTTAGCCTCTTCCAATACTTTTTCCTCTTTTCTTTTTGCTTCTGCCGTTCTTTCTTCCTCTTTTTTCTTTTTTTCTGCCTCCATTTCCCTTTGGATTGCCTCAAGTAGAAGTGCCTTTGCCAATTCCTCATCCTCTTTTTTTTTGGCCTCTGCTATTTTCTTTTTCTCTTGTCTTTTTTCTTCTGCCTCTTTTTCCTCCTCCTCTTTTCGTTTTGCCTCTGCTATTCTCTCTTTCTCTTGTTTGTTTTCTTTTGCTTCTTTTTCCCTTTGGATTGTCTCAAGTAGTAATGTCTTTGCTAATTCCTCCTCCTCTTTTATTTGTGCCTTTGCTATTCTTTCTTCCTTTTGCCTTTTTTCTTCGTCCTCTTTTTTCGTTTCCTTCTCCTCTTTTAGTTTCGCCTCTGCTATACTTTTTTCCTCTTGCCTTTTTTCTTCTGCCTCCTTTTCTCCTGTTTCCTTCACCCTTTTCGTCTCTGCCTCCTTTTGGATTGTCTCAAGTAGTGATACCTCCGCTAATCTCTCCTCCTCGTTTTGCTTTTCTTCTGCCTCCTTTTGGATTGTCTCAAGTAGCAGTGCCTCCGCCAATATCTCTTCCTCGTTTTGCTTTTCTTCTGCCTCCTTTTGGATTGTCTCAAGTAGTAGTGCCTCAACCAAATCTTCCTCATCTTTTTGCTTTTCTTCTGCCTCCTTTTGGATTGTTTTAAGTAGTAGTGCCTCTGCCAATCTCTCTTCCTCTTTTTGCTTTTCTTTTGCCTCCTTTTGGATTGTGTCAAGTAGTAGTGCCTTTACCAATCCCTCCTCATCTTTTTCCTTTTCTTCTGCCTCCTTTTGGATTGTTTTAAGTAGCAGTGCCTCTGCCAATCTCTCCTCCTCGTTTTGCCTCTCTTCTGCCTCCTTTTGGATTATCTCAATTAGTAGCGCCTCTGCCAATCTCTCCTCCTCGTTTTGCTTCTCTTCTGCCTCCTTTTGGATTGTCTCAAGTAGTAGTGCCTCAACCAAATCCTCCTCATCTTTTTGCTTTTCTTCTGCCTCCTTTTGGATTGTTTTAAGTAGTAATGCCTCTGCCAATCTCTCTTCCTCTTTTTGCTTTTCTTCTGCCTCTTTTTGGATTGTCTCAAGTAGTAGTGCCTCTACCAATCTCTCCCACTCGTTTTGCTTTTCTTCTGCCTCCTTTCGGATTATCTCAAGTAGTAAAGCCTCAACCAAATCTTCCTCATCTTTTTGCTTTTCTTCTACCTCCCTTTGGATTGTCTCATGTAGTAATGCTTCAGTCAAATCTTCCTTCTCATTTTGCTTTTCTGCTGCCTCTTTTTGGATTGTCTCAAGTAGTAGTGCCTCTACCAATCTCTCCTCTTCGTTTTGCTTTTCTTCTGCCTCCTTTTGGATTATGTCAAGTAGTAATGCCTCAACCAAATCTTCCTCATCTTTTTGCCTTTCTTCTACTTCCCTTTCGATTGTTTCATGTAGTAATGCTTCAGTCAAATCTTCCTTCTCATTTTGCTTTTCTTCTGCCTCCTTTTGGATTGTCTCAAGTAGTAGTGCCTCTGCCAATATCTCCTCCTCTTTTTGCTTTTCTTCAACCTCCTTTTGGATTGTCTCAAGTAGTAGTGTCTTTACCAATCTCTCCTCCTCGTTTTGATTTTCTTCTGCCTCTTTTTCGACTGTATCAAGTAATATTGCTTCAACCAAGTCTTCATCTTTTTGTTTCTTTTCTTCTGCCTCCTTTTGATTTGTCTCAACTGGTGGTTCTTCTGCCAACGTCTCCTCTTCTTTTTTATTATCTTCAGCTTCCTCTTGGATTGTCTCAAGTTTTAATACTTCAACCAATTCTTCGTCCTCTAATTGCTTTTCCTCTGCATTCTTTTCGATTGTTTCAAGTAATATTGCTTCAACCAATCCTTTGTCCTTTTGTTTCCTTTCTTCTGCCTCCTTTTGGATACTTTGATGTAATAGTGCCTCTGTAAACTTTTCATCTTCTTTTTTCTTTTCTTCTGCTTCCTTTGCCCTCTGGATTGTTTCAAGTCGTTGTGCCTCTGCAAATTTCTCCTCCTCTTGTCGTTTTGCCTCTGCTATTCTTTCTCTCTTATTTCTTTTCTTCCGCTGTCTTTTACATTGTTTCTTTTCATTTGCATCCTTATCCCGTTGTATTGTTTCAAGTCGTTGTGCCGTGGCAAATTCCTCCTTCTCTTTTCTTTTTGACTCTCCTATTTTCTCTTCCTCTTCTCTCTTTACTTCTGCCTCCTTTTCACTTAGGACTGTTTCAAGTCGTTGTGCCTCTGCCAATTCCTCATCCTCTTTTATTTTTGCCTCTGATATTCTATATCCCTCCTGTTTCTTTTCATCTGCCTCCTTTTCCCTTTGAATTGTCGCAAGTCGTTGCGTCTCAGCTAATTTCTCCTCGTTTATTTGATTTGCCTCTTCTAATCTTTCTTCCTCTCGCCTCTTTTCTTCTGCCTCTTTTTCTCTTTGGATAGCCTCAATCCGTTCTACGTCTGCTATTCTTTCTTCCTCTTTTCTTTTTGCCTCTGCTATTCTTTCGTCCTCTTGCCTCTTTTCTTTTGCCTCCTTTTCCCTCTGGATAGTTTCAAGTCGTTCCACCTCAACTATTTTTTCTTCCTCTTTTCTTTTTGCATCTGCTATTCTCTCGTCTTCTTGTCTTTTTTGTTCTGCCTCCTTTTCCCTCTGGATTGTTTCAAGTCGTTCCAACTCTGCTATTCTTTCTTCCTCTTGTTTCTTTTTTTCTGCCTCTTTTTCTCTCTGGAGTTCTTCAAGTCGTTCTACCTCTGCTATTCTTTCTTCCTCTTTTCTTTTTGCCTCAGCTTTTCTCTCGTCCTCTTGTTTTTTTTCTTCAGCCTCCTTTTCTCTCTGGAGTTCCTCAAGTCGTTCCACTTCTGCTATTCTTTTTTCCTCTTGCCTTTTATCTTCTGCCTCCTTTTCTCTCTGGAGTTCCTCAAATCGTTCCACCTCTGCTATTCTTTCTTCCTCTTTTCTTTTTTCTTCTGCCTCCTTTTCTCTCTGGAGTTCCTCAAGTCGTTCCAATTCTTTTATTCTTTCTTCCTCTTTTCTTGTTGCCTCTAGAATCCTCTCTTCTTCTCGCCTCGTTTCTTCTGCCTCCTTTTCTCTTTGGATAGCCTCAAGTCGTTGTTCCTCTGCAAATTCCTCCTCTTTTCTTTTTTCCTCTGCTATTCTCCCGTCGTCTAGCCTTTTTTCTTCGGCCTCCTTTTCTCTTTGGAGTTCGTCAAGTCGTTCCTCTCCTGCTATTCTTTCTTCCTCTTGCCTTGTTTCTTCAGCCTCCTTTTCTCTCCGGAGTTCCTCAAATCGTTCCAACTCTTTTAGTCTTTCTTCCTCTTGCCTTTTTTGTTCTACCTCCTTTTCTCTCTGGAGTTCCTCAAGTCGTTCCACTTTTGTTATTCTTTCTTCCTCTTTTCTTTTTTCTTCTGCCTCCTTTTCTCTCTGGAGTTCCACAAGTCGTTCCACTTCTGCCATTCTTTCTTCCTCGTGCATTTTTTCTTCTGCCTCCTTTTCTCTCTGTAGTTCCTCAAATCGATCCACCTCTGCTATTCTTTCTTTCTCTTGCCTTGTTTCTTCAGCCTCCTTTTCTCTCCGGAGTTCCTCAAATCGTTCCAACTCTTTTAGTCTTTCTTCCTCTTGCCTTTTTTGTTCTACCTCCTTTTCTCTCTGGAGCTCCTCAAGTCGTTCCACCTCTGCTATTCTTTCCTCTTTTCTTTTTTCTTCTGCCTCCTTTTCTCTCTGGAGTTCCTCCAATCGTTCCACCTCTGCTATTCTTTCTTCCTCTTGCCTTTTTTGTTCTGCCTCCTTTTCTCTCTGGAGATCCTCAAGTCGTTCCAATTCTTTTATTCTTTCTTCCTCTTTTCTTTTTGCCTCTAGAATCCTCTCTTCTTCTCGCCTCGTTTCTCCTGCCTCCTTTTCTCTTTGGATAGCCAGTCGTTGTTCCTCTGCAAATTCCTCCTCTTTTCTTTTTTCCTCTGCTATTCTCTCGTCGTCTAGCCTTTTTTCTTCGGCCTCCTTTTCTCTTTGGAGTTCCTCAAGTCGTTCCAACTTTGTTATTCTTTCATAATCTTGTTTCTTTTCTTCTGCCTCCTTTTCTTTTTTGATTGTCTCAAGAAGTTGTGCCTCTGCAAATTCCTCCTCCTCTTTTCTTTTTACTTCTGCTATTCTCTCGGCTTCTTGTTTTTTTTCTTCAGCCTCCTTTTCTCTCTGGAGTTCCTTAAGTCGTTCCACTTCTGCTATTCGTTTTTCCTTTTGCCTTTTCTCTTCGGCCTCCTTTTCTCTTTGGAGTTCCTCAAGTCGTTCCACTCCTGCTATTCTTTCTTCCTCTTGCCTTGTTTCTTCAGCCTCCTTTTCTCTCCGGAGTTCCTCAAATCGTTTCAACTCTTTTAGTCTTTCTTCCTCTTGCCTTTTTTGTCCTACCTCCTTTTCTCTCTGGAGTTCCTCAAGTCGTTCCACTTCTGCTATTCTTTCTTCCTCGTGCATTTTTTTTTCTGCCTCCTTTTCTCTCTGTAGTTCCTCAAATCGATCCACCTCTGCTATTCTTTCTTTCTCTTGCCTTGTTTCTTCAGCCTCCTTTTCTCTCCGGAGTTCCTCAAATCGTTCCAACTCTTTTAGTCTTTCTTCCTCTTGCCTTTTTTGTTCTACTCCTTTTCTCTCTGGAGCTCCTCAAGTCGTTCCACCTCTGCTATTCTTTCCTCTTTTCTTTTTTCTTCTGCCTCCTTTTCTCTCTGGAGTTCCTCAAATCGTTCCACCTCTGCTATTTTTTCTTCCTCTTGCCTTTTTTGTTTTGCCTCCTTTTCTCTCTGGAGATCCTCAAGCCGTTCCAATTCTTTTATTCTTTCTTCCTCTTTTCTTTTTGCCTCTAGAATCCTCTCTTCTTCTCGCCTCGTTTCTTCTGCCTCCTTTTCTCTTTGGATAGCCAGTCGTTTTTCCTCTGCAAATTCCTCCTCTTTTCTTTTTTCCTCTGCTATTCTCTCGTCGTCTAGCCTTTTTTCTTCGGCCTCCTTTTCTCTTTGGAGTTCCTCAAGTCGTTCCAACTTTGTTATTCTTTCATCATCTTGTTTCTTTTCTTCTGCCTCCTTTTCTCTTTTGATTGTCTCAAGAAGTTGTGCCTCTGCAAATTCCTCCTCCTCTTTTCTTTTTACTTCTGCTATTCTCTCGGCTTCTTGCTTTTTTTCTTTTGCCTCCTTTTCCCTCTGGATTTCTTCGAGTCGTTGAGATTCTGCCAATCTCTCCTCCTCTTTTCTTTTTGCCTCTGTTATTCTCTCTTCTTCTTTCTTTTCTTCTGCCTCCTTTTTCCTTTGGATTTCCTCAATTCGTTTTAAATCTGGCAATCTCTCCTCTTCTTTTCCATTTGCCTTTTTAAATATTCTCTCTTCTTCTTTTGGCTTTTCATCCGCTTCCTTTTCTTTTTGGATTAAATCATATCCTTCATGTGCCTCTATCAGTCTCTCTTCTGCTTTGTTTCTATTTGTCTCTGCTATACTCTCTCCCTCTTCTCTCCTTGATTCTGCCTCCTTTTCTCTTTGAAGCATTTTATCTCGTTGTGCCTTTGCCAATCTCTCTTCTCTTTTATATTATATGTGTCTGACGTTCTTTCTTCCTCTTGTCTGTTTACCTCTTCCAATGTTTCCTCCTCTTTTCTATTAGTCTTAGCTATTTTCTCTTCCTCTCTTCGCTTTTCTTCTGCCTCCTTTTCTCTTTGAAGAAGAGGAACGATAAGAGGAACACTATCACTTCGAATCCTCTCAAGTTCGTTTCTCGCTTTAATGTGAAGATCTCTCAACTCCTCGTCAGTATCCATTATTGTGGTCTGAAATACTGTCCAATCAGTCGTTTTCATTGCTTCCTCCAACTTTCCTTCGTCAGCAGCTGCTATACCTTCTTTTAAAAGCTGTTTACAATAAGCTCCTTCTTTAGCTTGAACTTCCTCAAATTTTCTCTGCTTTTCTTCATCCTCTTTTGCTTTTCTAGCTTCTTCCATAGCTTTTTCTGTCAACTGCACATTCATTCCGTTCAGAGATCTAAGTACTTCTAATTTCGGCCACATTCTTGCCCACCTAACTTTAGCTTCGTCTCGAGCCTTAATAGCCCTTCTCAAAGTCACTTCCTTGTTTGCCCTGTGTTGTCTCAAAATATCATTTTCTGCCTCCTCTAGATCTTTCTTTGTTTCATCCGCTTTTCTTTCTTCTTCTTCAAGCTCTTTCCTTTTTATTTCTGCATCTCTTGCCATCAATTCCTTTAATAACCTGACAGCTGTATCGTATTTTTGTCTGTGCTCCTCTTGGAAACCTTCCTGCTCGATGATATCAATTGTCAACTTCAGATCTGCCATATGTTTGGAGGCGATGGCGTCGTCGAGGTATCTTTCAATCACTGTAAGTCGTACAACTGTGGGTTGTTCATAAAAAATTCCAGCTTCATCGTCTTTTGGATTGACTGCACATTTTCTACAAAATATGCAATACAACAGAAAACTAATGACTGCTACAAAACTAATTATCAGAATAACTATCAACAATATCCCCCACCATGCCAGTCCTTTTTTCTTCGGTCTGTGTTCTTCATAAACACAATTCTCTTCACAGATATCCAACATGCCACAATCTATTTCGATATTTTCAAATCCAATCATGGAAACAGCGTAGAGTGTATCAGATAGGCTGTCAAATTTTTCCTTGACACTATTGCACTTGTTTTCTGGTTTGATATCATCGTATAATGTGCCACAGTAAGAGGCTCTGATGTCCATGTCACCTGGCTGACTGATAAATCCTTGTGATGTTGGGATGGTCATGTCTGCTTTGGAGCTTACGTCGAGAAAGAGGCATACTTCTTCAGCAGTTGCTGAGCATAAGTGGACGTTTTCTTTTGAGCATGTTGCTGAAAATGTATTTAAGATTGTTCTTAATTCGGGCTTAGCATAGTCGTCAAAAGTTACAAAAATGGAAAGTGAATGATGGAGTGCTCATTTATGAAGGAGGACATAATATATGAACTTGATTCGATTCAAATTAAAGCATTGGATCCAAATTACTAAATTATAACATTTATTCCTGTATTTAAAGTTTTGAACACTTACGCCATTTGAGGCCGGAGAGTTCTTCAATTTCAAAACTAGAGTCAATGACAGACATGCAGTTCTCGTAGCAGTACACATCTCCCGGAGTAAGAGAGTAATTTCTATCCTTTTTTAGATCGTTTAGACCCCAGATGTCAAAACCATCTGGTCCATAATTTAAACACTTGTCTGGAACTGAGCGTTACCAAACATGAGCCATTTCAATAAGTTGCATGGTATTTTAACAAAGCTTCATAGCTTGTTTGAGGTCACAATAACAAAAGCATACAAATTTAATTTTGATTGTTAAACTCAACAAAAAGGGAATAGAAATGGATTTGGTGATATTGAAATTAACTACCTACAAATTAACAAACTGACCGTCAGTGCTACAAACAGCATTCTTGCTGGGAATTTGATGATTAAACTCTGGTACTGGTCCGTTCAGTGGATAACAGCAAGCATCCAAAACACCACAACCAAATATTTCGATCTTTTTGTTTATTTTTATCGGGCAGCTGTAATGGTTGCTGGATTGATTACTCGAATGGATTTGATCAGTTTAGTAAGTCATTGTCATTTATCATAAATATTTTAACGAAATCTTTGTCATTGATAATGATAACGTTATTGATTATTTTTCGTTTGGGGAACAAATCTTGTCCAAAACAGAACTTTTTCGAAGCAATTTCTTGTTTCTGACGATAATTGTGACTGACCTGGTCGGAATCGTAGGTTTATCATAAAAACATTTCAGGATCTCATCAGAGCAAACTTCCTCATCGTTCAATTTTATAGAAAAGCTCCCACCGTTAAAACAACAAGCATATGCACACTCTCTGCGGAAAAAAGGATGTCAGGATAGTTGAGCTGTTATATCCGGTTTTGTCATCTGAAGATACGATAGGACTAGGAGCATAATTAATTACGCGGACCTCTTTAAAACGCGGACCTCGTTATAACGCAGACCTCGCTATAAAGCGGTTTATTTGAACAAATTGTTTCTGCATTTAGTTGGAATAGTCACCACAAAAAACTGTAAAAGAGTTATCACCTGGTATCCTCTACCCCGTTAACATAGTTTGTGCAAGTTATGACACTGGAGACTGGACTGTAGAGGGTCACAATCACCACCAGGATTGGTAGTAAAGAGGTAAGATTAGCTGACATGGACCAGTTGTGAATACTGACGGAATCTAGTAGAATTACTTTTGGACAAAGAATTACTTTTAGACAAAGTTACATCGAGAACATTATCAAAAAATTGAAAAAGCGGATTGAAGTTTCTAACTGTAAGAACACTGTATTGTTCTTACAGTTAGAAACTGTTGGTAATTGATATTTCAGGAATTTGTAAGATCATTGTTTGTTCATTTGCTGGTGTGAATTTGAAGTACGTGCTGAACATATATATACTTGTGTAAGACTGTTGTCCCTCAATGTATACTTGTGTAAGACTGTTGTCCCTCAATTCCTCAAATCTCCTGGAAATATTTTGATTTGATTGATACGTTCAACCAAACAATGTTTACTAAAAATATTTTATAATCATCTTGGCTATTAAATATCAACAGAAACTTAAATATTATAAAATGAATAGGTAATGTAAGTAAGCTCAAATAAAACTATAATAGATACTCGTCTGATCACTCTGAGTCTGATACTTTAAAGCTTGGATGCAAGCTGGATTCACGATATCTTCATTTATTGAAGAAGTTATTCGAAAGGTAGTTATAATATCTGGCTAGTCAAGCTAATTTTTCGAGAAGAAAGCGGCGCGCGAGCTACTACTCAACTAGTAGTAGTAGTAGTACTTCGAAGAAATTTGGATGATGATTAATCAGTAATCACTAATCACTCTACACTCGACTGTCACGTGAATTTTTTAACCCGTTCGCTATGTCATATGTGGCCCTGGATGACAATTTGAAACCCTAACCCTCTATAGCTCTATAATCTGATCCCAACCCTAACCTTAGTGTGAAATTATACCAACTTCCTTATATGGTCATATCACGTAATCGATACAGTTTTTCGCCAATATCTTGCCAGGGGAGCATTAAGCATTTTAACCCTATGTCATGGGGTGATTCGGAATCAGCGTCCTAAAATTGAAAATACATCGAATCTGGTTAGTTTCAACTGTCAGGAATTAGCACACTCGAAGAAATTTAGACGAGTATCATCTGTGGCAACCATATACAATGAAATTTCTGTAGGGAGATATTTCAGATAAGAGATGTTCATCAACTTTTAGTTTTATATTTATAACTTTATAAGTTCTGCTAAATGGAATGCTATCGATTTAATTACCTTTCCATTGTTGCCAAATATCAAGTTTGAATCAGTCTGACGATTTTTTATTTCAAAATTCAAATAAATTTTACTTCAATGTATTACAATTACATTTACACAAGACCAGAATATCTTCAATGAGGCAACAACAATGCATCTACAAATTCAATCGAAAAATCTTTCGATTCCCATCTTTTGTCATAGCTATGTACCAAACTTGAGTCATATCAAGTTATAACTTTGAGTCATATTCTTGACTTCTATCGTTAAGCTCCATCAATCTAATTGCTTTCTCTCAACGCAAATCATATCGGCCCAATCATAGAAATAGCTTGCTGCTTGGTTAACTACATACACTTCATCCGAAGTTAAACCCTGAATTTGTTTTTCTGCAGATGCCACCATATTTTCTGTTACATCCTCAATTTTTAGCTCCAGAACTTTTCGTTTGACGGCTTCTTTTCCCATCTTACCAAGAAGAATCACTATATTGCTCCACTTTTTTAGGTCTTTCAGATTCTCGCCCATCAGTATGAATGCTGCTGTCATAGATCGGTGAACGTCGACAGGAGGGCTGGACATACTTTTTAGTTCTGCGATTAAAGGCCGTTTTAGTTCTTGGATGTTTTTCTTGATTTTCTCTTTTTTGAGTCGTTTAAACATGATGGTGGCTTGTTTGTGAAGATCAGCCAAGTCGTCCACAACATTGTTGTCTTCAACATCGGCGATTGCCTTTTTAAGTTTCTCCATGTTTCTTCCCGCTATCGCTGTCTGTAGGCCAGCATTGATGAACACAAGATTAGCTAGACCAGCCGAACGTTTTGCCTCGGGTAATCTCTCTTCCTCTTGTTTCTTTTCTTCTGCCTCCTTTTCTCGTTGGATAGTCTCATGTCGTAGTGCCTCTTCTAATCTTTCTCCCTCTTCTCTATTTTCCTCTGCTATTCTCTCCTCCTCTTCTTTTTTATTTGCCTCTGCTATTTTCTCTTCCTCTTGTCTCTGTTCTTCTGCCTCCCGTTCTCTTTGGATTGTCTCAAGTCGTTGTGCCTCAGCCAATTCCTCCTCCTCTTTTCGTTTTGCGTCTGCTATTCTCTCTTCCGCTTGCCTATTTTCGTCTGCCTCCTTTTCTCTTTGGATTGCCTCATGCTGTTGCGCCTCTGCCAATTCCTCCTTCTCTTTTCGGTTTGCCTCTGCTATTTTCTCTTCCTCTTTTCTCTTTTCTTCTGCCTCCCTTTCTCTTTGGATTGTCTCTTGTTGTAGTGTCTCTGCCAATTCCTCCTTCTCTTTTCGGTTTGCCTCTGCTATTCTTTCTTCCTCTTGTCTATTTTCTTCTGCCTCCTTTTCTCTTTGGATTGCCTCATGCTGTTGCGCCTCTGCCAATTCCTCTTTCTCTTTTCGGTTTGCCTCTACTATTTTCTCTTCCTCTTTTCTCTTTTCTTGTGCCTCCCTTTCTCTTTGGATTGTCTCTTGTTGTAGTGTCTCTGCCAATTCCTCCTTCTCTTTTCGGTTTGCCTCTGCTATTATTTCTTCCTCTCGTCTCTTTTCTTCTGCCTCCTCTTCTCTTTGGATTGTCTCATATCGTTGTGACTCTTTCAATTCCTCCTCTTTTTTATTCATCTCTGCTATCATTTCTTCCTCTTGTATCTTTTCTTCTGCCTCACTTTCTCGGCCATCTATTTCATTTCGTTGTGCCTCCGCTGATTCCACCTCCTCTTTTTTATTTGCATCTGCTATCTCTTCCTCTCCTCGTTTTTTTTCTGTCTCCTTTTCTCTTCGAAGAAGAGGAATAATAAAAGGAATAGTATCATTTCGAATCATTTCAAGTTCGTCTCTTGCTTTCTTGCGAAGATCTCTCAACTCCTCGTCAGTATCCATAATTGGGTTCTGAAATATTATCCAATCAGTCGTTTGCATTGCTCTTTCCAACTTTCCGTCGTCATCAGAAGCTATACTTTCTTTTAAAAGCTGTTTACAATAAGCTGCTTCTTTAGCCTGATCCTCCTCAAATCTGCTCTGCTTCTCTTTCTCCTCTTTTACTGTTCTAGCCTCTACCATTACTGTTTCTACCAACTGTGAATTTATCCCGTTCATAGATCTTAGTACTTTTAACTTGGGCCACATCTTCGCCCACTTATCTTTAGTTTCGTCTCGAGTCTTAATAGCCCTTCTCAGAGCCACCTCCTCTTTTGCCCTTAGTCGTATCAAAATATCCTTTTCTGCCTCCTGCAGAGCTTTCTTTGTTTCTTCTGCCTGTCTTTCTTCTTCTTCAAGCTCTTTCAGTTTTACTTCTGCATCCCTTGCCATCAAGTCCCATAGTAGCCTGACAGCTGTATCGTACTTTTGTCTAACATCATCTTGGAAACCTTCCTGCTGGACGATATCAACTGTCAACTTTAGATCTGCCATATCTTTGGAGGCGATGGCGTCATCAAGGTATCTTTCAATCTCTCTAAGTCGTATAACTGTGAGGTGTTCGAAGAAAATTCCAGCTTCTTCGTCTTTAGGATAAACTGCACTTTTTCTAAAAAATATGCAGTACAACAGAAAACTAATGACTGCTACAAAACTAATTATCAGAATAACTATCAACAATATCCCCCACCATGCCAGTTCTTTTTTCTTCGGTCTGTGTTCTTCATACACACAATTCTCTACACACATATCCAACTTGCCACAATCTGTTTGGATATTTTTTAACTCAATCGTGGAAACAGCGTAGAGTGTATCAGACAGACTGGTAAACTGTTCCTTGACACTTTTGCACTTGTTTTCTGGTTTGATATCATCGTCTAATTTGCCGCAGTAAAAGGCTCTGATGTCCATGTCACCCGGCTGAATGATGAGTCCTTCTGATGTTGGGACAGTCATGTCTGCTTTGGAGCTTATGTCGAGAAAGAGGCATACTTCTTCAGTAGTTGCTGAGCATAAGTGGACGTTTTCTTTTGAGCATGATGCTGGAAATATGTTTTATAAATTCGGGTTTGAATTTGATTGATGGTGCTGATGTTTAAAGGAAGAAGTTTATGAGTTTAATTTGATTCAATTAAAAAATTAAACTAGGCTGTCAAACAAAAATTATAACATTTATTATTACTTACGCCAATTGAGGCTGGAGAGCTCTTCGATTTCAAGGCCGTCAAAACTAGAGCCAATGACGGACATGCAGTTTTCGTAGCAGTACACATCTTTCGGAGTCAGAGATTCTTTTTGATCCTTTAGATCATTCAGACCCCATATGTCAAAACCATCTGGTCCGTACCCAATGCACTTGCCTGGAACCGAGCGTTACCAATTTCATAACTTTTGTAACATCATAATTTAATCTTGGATTTGGTGTACTAAAATTAATTAACTACCAGTACCACTTAACGAACTAACCGTCAGTGCTACAAACAGCATTCTTGCTAGGAATTCGGTGTTTAAACTCTGGTACTGGTTCGTTCAGTGGATAACAGCAAGTATCCAAAACACCACACCCATACATTTCGAACTCTTGGCTTATTTTTATAGGGCAGCTGATGGAAATTGATCAGTTAAGTTGGTTATTATCATGCCTATTTCTACGAAATCTTTGTCATTGTCTTGGAAACAAATCTTGCTCAAAATAGAACATTGTCGTAAAAAGTATCAGTGACTTTGTTTATTCCACTGATAATGGTTGAAACTGACCTGGTGGGAATCGTAGGTTTATCATAGAAACATTTCTGGTTTTCATCAGAGCAAACTTCCTCATCGTTCAGATTTATAGAAAAGCTACTACCGTTAAAACAACAGGAATAGGTACACTCTCTGTGGGAAAAGGATGTTATATTAGTTAAGCTGTCAAGGTCAGGTGCCAATCATTTAAAGAATATTAAAATTTGAAGTCACAACAAAAACTGAAAGAGAAATTATCACCTGGTATCCTCTACCCCGTTAACATAGTTTGTGCAAGTTGTGACAGTCGAGACTGGACTGTAAAGGGTCACAATCACCACCAGGATTGTTAGGAGAGAGGTAGGATTCACTGACATCGACCAGATGTGAATACTGACGGAATATTGTAATATGACTTTTAGAGAAAGTTACAACATCGAGAACATTACCAAGAATTAGATTGATCTTCATGAAGTCCATTGTTCTATAGCAACTAAAACTGTTGGTATTTCAGGAATTTGTAAGATCATTGTTTGCCCATTTGCTGGTGTGAACCTGAAGTACGCACTGAGCACGTATATTCGTGTAAGCTGTTGTGTATAAAGACTATTGTCCCTCAATTCCTCAAATCTCCTCTGATCTGTAGCTATTTAACAGGCAAGTAGTAACAATATAGCGGATGCCAATAAAGCAATAAATCTACAGTGCCGATTAAGCCTCTTAAACAAAGGGAAAATAAAGCTGGTAAATTTTGAAGGTTTGTCAGCGAGTTCATAAGGCACATAGACTGAACTAGGCTTAACTACTCGAGCGAGGGACTGTACACATTACAATTCATTTCTCTTAAAGAATCTGCAAGGACTTCTGCGACCAGATTCTGAGACCAGGTTCTGAGACCAGGTACTGAGACTAGGTTTTGAGACCAGGTTCTGAGACCAGGTTCTGAGACTAGGTTCTGAGACCAGGTACTGAGACCAGGTACTGAGACCAGGTTCTGAAACCAGGTACTGAGTCACCGACAGGGATTGTTCTTCAGACGTCCAACATGGTGGGTGCGGTTTAGACAGCTGCTAACTCTGAGAAATAACGGAATTAAAATTACAAAAAATATCCCTTACTCCTAGTATAAAACGTGTACTGATTAATATGAATGACTTTAAGTATAACCCCTTTAAAATTTATCAGGTTTTATTTTAAAGTGCTCATACCTCTTGCCGGAAAGGTGAACATGCCAGCAATTTTTTGAGTTTAAAATTCCTCCGCAGTTTTGTGTAGCGTAACAGGTTCCATCTAGGCTGGACAGTACACACACTCAGTACCTGAGCTATTCTGGGAATTGCTTGTAATTATACATTCTCACAGGTGTAAACAGGATTTAAATACCTTTGTGTATTGTGTAACCACCACTTACTTGACAAATTTTTGGATTTCTAAAGGTTTTGAATGCCTTTGCTCGTTCATTTTGATTTCTGTTAAAATTATTCCCGTTCACGCAATATCCGTGATCCGGTCAAATAACCTCCTATAATGTAACCCGAAAACTTCAAGGTTCGGCAACATCTGGAAGTCATTAACTGGAAACTTTCAACAGCAATGCTTAATTTAGTACGGTATCAAACTATATATCACATTGGCAATATCAAAATACCCAAAAATACTCCTACAGGCTCTATATTTATATTGCATTACAACGTTGCATACCAATGGTATTACCATGGCAACACTGCATACCAATGGTATTACCATGGCAACACTGCATACCAATGGTATTACCACGGCTCAGCCGGAATGAACTTGTTAGCTTATTACTTGGCGGAACTGGAGTAGCTACTTATTAGTGCATTTTCAATATTTTGTATAAATAAGTAAAAGTTTTGTTGCCAATATTGAATACACGTGTAGTAGTGTAATTGTAGTGTGTTCTCCCGTTTTGTTTTTAGATTTTGTCTGTATTTTCTATTTTTACTTTTTTCTTCTTCTTTATAATTTGGACTGTTCACCACTTATGAAGCCAGTAGATGAAAACACGATTATGTGCAATTATGAATCTAATTCAGTTTCTTTGAGATGTTGGACGACGCTTTTTCAAGCCACTATGAGTATGACTTGAGCATGACTATGAGTATGACTACTACTACTATGTCGGAGCTAAGTCCGATCTACGCCAGAAAACCCCCTCCATATATCCCTGTCCCGCATCAGGGTTCGCAGTTCCTCTTTAGAGTTTGTCCCAACTTCCTTCAGTAACATAGACAAGTAGCTTTGTCTTGGTCGGCCTTGCTGTGCTCTACCGTGCGTAGGTTCCCATAAGACTAAATCACTGGCAAGTAGTATGACTAAATTGTAATTTAAAAGGAATTCAACTTGAAAGTTGAAAGTAAACCAGCTTTTGGTGTCATATAATAATTGTGCGTCATTTCATTCTTAATACACAAAAATTCAACCACGATATAATTCCTCTCAACATTTAAATTGATGTTTAAATGGCAGCTGACGTAAAGCTGACCGCGATAAATTGAAAACATTATACAAGTCATATTTCTTATCGTACAAGTAAAAGTTTATAAATCGTTTAACTTACACTTTACTAAAACGCCTTTGTTATTTTAACTGTACCATCGTCATTAACGCGTAACTGTAAGTTTTAAGCTTCAATTTTAAACTTTAATTGTTAATATTCGCTTCACTGGTGAATTAAAAATAAAACAGTCTGACACGTGTTCAATTAATTAATTAATTAAAGGCAATACTCCGTGCAGGCGTCTCACAACACATGCATTATAATTGGTACACACTTCAAACAATACGATCACACCCTCAGTATGGTGTGGGTGGTATTGTCAAGTATATATCTTGTGCTTACAAAGTCACAACACTGAGGAATGCTTGTGTCACCTGAGCAGATGTTGTGATCGGTGTATTGTAGTTGCACATTGTTCATTGCACGCAGGGGAACAGTACTGTGTGGTTCATTGTTTACCGTTCATTATGCTATAATTATATACAGATAATATCGCACGGTTAATGAGATTACATGTGACGGACTAATAAACGAGGGGCTATAGTACTCATAGTCTGATAGTTGCTGATAATAGCAAATAGCCTTGTTGGTTTATATGCTTGTGCGTGTGTTCGTGTCAAGATGATCTTTACTATTATACTTACATTAATTTACTGCGGTTGTTTCCTTTCCCGTAACCGCAAAGTCCGCAGTAAATCGCGATTTTACTCTACATGGTTTTTTTGATTTGTTTATTTTTACCGTAGAAGCATTGAGCATCCTGCTGATTTGAAATAGCCAAGCTGCTTTTTCTCATACAAATACAAAACCTCAGCCTCGGCAGTAAAAACCAACCGTAAAATAGACGTGGCCTTACTTCATGAACGCTCGCTGTGCTGTGAGTGACTTTGTAAATTTGTATAATTATAATGCATTGTGCGGCTTTCAACGTGTGTTCACATCGAGTTTATATTGATTCAAGTTAATTATCAAATGCTTCAAAATTAAGCTGACAACAGCAGAAATGTTTAAAACAATAATTATAAAAAAGTGATGTTAGCGGTAAATAAAGCTATTTGTACTGTGTTGATCTAACGATCCATTCTGGAAGAATTCTGCTAGCTTCTCAATAATTGGAATTTAATACGGCTAATTGAGTCTTGTGAAGCGAAGCAGTGCAGGCTATTACGTATGTACCTTGATATAATTAATAACATTTCATGCTTGAAAACCTGCCCAATTTTGCTCTAATTTAGTCCAAATTTTCTATTCTGGCAGTAGTAGCGAATAATTCGTCTAATTTGTATCTTTCTATGAATATACTTGGCAGCCTTTGTAGTAAATTGTCAATACAATTTTGTCTTGCAATGTACTGTTTTTGGAGCAAGTGACTATCAAATCGAATCCCAAACTCGATTCTTATCGTTTATAACTTTATAATCTTAAAATTGATAAAACTGAACCGAAATTATCTGAAAGGCATAATTTAATACAACACAGAACACAGACAAATATCTTTGGTGATTGATGTATTGTATTAAGAGGCTTCCTGCAAGAGAAGCCGCAATACACTACAGCAATGATTCCAGCTGTGATTCTTTACTTCTGCTACGTTTCACCAGATTCCATACCACCCTCATTTGGGCAAGTTCCTCGCTTCAATGAACCTTTGTCTCCAGAAAAGGAACGGTAGAATATAGTTTAACTCAGTACTATCACGCTTGTAGTCCTACTAATAGTAAAATATTATACCGATAGTAAATGCTATGGGTATATCTTACAAGTTTGTTTTTCTGTCATGTTTCCTTGTTTAAATTTGTCGGCTTTATTTAAAGTAATAATCGTAGTAAGAGTTACAAGAGTTACACGTTATGATTAGCTTGGAGAACGAGGAGGAGGAGGAGGATTACTTATCAGAGAAAAAACAGTTCTATAAGAAGGATTCTGTTTGCTCTTTAAGCAGTATTACTACCCTGTTACCCTCCGGACTTATTGATTCGGGCAACTTTCATCATCAATCTAAGTAATTAATTAATTAGTTATACTGGTTAATTATAGGCTAATGATGCAATTAACTAATTTACTTTTGAGTGTGCGTCAAACTTGAACATGATGAGAAATGAAAATCCTATAAAAAAGCAACGATTTTAAACACCTTACTTTTAACATAACTTTTTATTCATTCGCTTGATAGTTTCCGACAAAATAGTTGACTAACGATTAACCGAATCCAATTTTCAGCATTAAAAGAAAAGAATCCAACGCGAGCACGATAACAACCCTTGCAAAAACCTTTATAGATGACGACATAGTGTACTTCAGTCCTAGCCAGCAATCTCAAAACACTGGGAATTATGCATCTGTTATTTCCTTTAACATGCCTTGTCAGCATACTTATTACAAAGAACACAGGTTAGATTAAGAGAACACTCTCTCACCTCGCCACACCACACAACACCACACCACACCACACCACACCACACCACACCACACCACACCACACCACACCACACCACACCACACCACACCACACCACACCACACCACACCACACCACACCACACCACACCACACCACACCACACCACACCACACCACACCACACCACACCACACCACACCACACCACACCACACCACACCACACCACACCACACCACACCACACCACACCACACCACACCACACCACACCACACCACACCACACCACACCACACCACACCACACCACACCACACCACACCACACCACACCACACCACACCACACCACACCACACCACACCACACCACACCACACCACACCACACCACACCACACCACACCACACCACACCTTAACTAACTGCTCACCAGGTGGACCAGGAACGGAAGGAAACATCTTGAGTTCCACACACCAAACAGTAAAGTTCCCCCAAACATGGCTCAGATATCCATAGCTCTGGAGTTTATTGAGGAAACGTTCGACAACGGCGGTTAGGGAATAATAATAAAATATAATTAGAATTGGATAA
Organism: Bolinopsis microptera; assembly: GCF_026151205.1. Taxonomy (NCBI): domain Eukaryota; kingdom Metazoa; phylum Ctenophora; class Tentaculata; order Lobata; family Bolinopsidae; genus Bolinopsis; species Bolinopsis microptera. The sequence goes on along the minus strand of NC_087075.1, from coordinate 11,913,392 downwards.
TTAGTAATAAGGCTTAGTTTAGAGACAAACTTATTTCTTATTATCTGCATCAAAGATACATTTTTCTGCCAATAAGGATGCGCTCTTTTGTGAACCCTCAAGTGATGTCTGATCTAGGGCATAAACTATACAGTAGCATTTCCTCTAGTTACACGTCCTATAATAAGTAGCTAACTTACTAATCGTATTATATACAGGCAAGACGTTTATAAGGAGCTACAGTAAAGCCTGCAGAAGTGCAGTTCTGATGGCATGTTATTTGATGAGCAATCACAGTTTCTCTGTTAAACAGGTAACGTATACATTGTATACAGCGTATACAGTATACAGTATACAGTATACAATGTAATCAATGTATACAATGTGTACAATGTATGTATGTATGTTTATTGTATACTGTAAAGATGTGGATTCTGGTGGGGAGGTGAATCATATATTTTGACACTTGACAGTAATTAGCCAATCAGCATCCACCATTGAGCATTTACCAATCAAGCCCCAGAATCACTGTCACGTGTCAAATGCTTCGCCTCCCCACCAGAATCCACATAATATAGGTATCAGCTTATTTATCTGCACTGTTATTAATTATAATTATAAAAAACGGTTAAATAATCATCACTGTTACAGGCATTGCAAAACCTGAGAGAGATTCAGCCCAACCTCAGTTTCTCAGAACTACAACTGGAATGTCTTAAGAATTTCAGTGTGATGTTGTTGAGGGAATATGATGATGATGCTATTGATGCATTTTTTATTTGAACTTTTTAGTGCCTTCTTATCTTCAGACGAGAGGAGGGTTTTTGTCGACTGGTCTTTGGAGTGATGACTGTTAATGCGGTTCATACTGCCCCTAGAGTGCCACAATTATGATATTTAATGAGTTAATTGAACTGGTATAACCTAAATAAATAATTAAATAATAAATCCAGCTATTGTTTTGACAATACTTATTAACAGATAATGCGAATACAACGTATCCGCCAAAATGTTTTAATCCATACAACCATCCGAATTTCCAGCTGGAAGCAGGACTTTGATTAAACAATTGAGCTTTTAAAGGGAATTTTGACTTGTTTTCCGTTTATAACGGCAATTGATAGAAGTATTACTGTTAGTGGATTTTTGTCTTTTTATCAAACGTTTTAAATTGAATTAATTTATATCTTTAAATCTGTTTAGCTTTAGGTATATCAAAATTTATATGTCAGTAATAGTAGAAGTATTGTTTTTATCTTAAAGTAAGTAATGTTTTATTTTTACTTTAATTAGCTTAGGAAAAGTCTTGCAATTTTCAATCAAGATGTTTCCAGATACCAAATTGTTTCCAACTGGTCTGCTGACACTTGCTATGATTATTCATTCTTCCAATATCTATAATTCTGATCTCTGGTCCCCTTGAAAATTATCAAAAACAAATTAAAGACTTCAATATCAGCTACATTAAATAGAAATATGTTAGTTTAATCTACAATTTATTATTTACAACTCATATTTCAATTAAGCCTGATCTGACACAGTCACAGTTCTAATTGATTAATTCGCCAGTCAATTTCTCATTTAAAAATACAACAGTCTATAAAATATTAAAATAAACTTTATAAATAAGAATAAAAATCATGGTTGCAAACGACTACTAATTGTAAACTCAATTCTGGGTCAAATATCAAATCAATAAAAAGCTAACAATGAATATAATATTGTTGGGTATGTATCTAAAGTAGCACAGCAAACCATACTGTATCTCAGTAGTCTATATGAGGCATCGCAAATCTACTCGACATGCAAAAAGTGGAACTTAAGCGTTCTCTACTCTTACTGAGTAATCACTCTATACCTTAGCTTTTCACGGGGGCTACTGAACGCAAAAAGTAATTTGTTGTCTCCGTAAAGAAAACTCATATAATAGTAGTGATCACAGTCATCAGAGTGGAGCGGTTATCTTGTGTCACTAACCCCCGATTTTCCGCGGAGTTTGGCTTTGGGGAAGAAAACAGCTGCAGTATATCGGGGTGCAGTAAATCGGAGTTTTACTGTACACTAACCCCGTCCCTCATTACCAGGATCTTGTCACTCAACATCCAGGCCTCCTGGTCAACTGCGTTTATTCTGAGAGACTGGACCAGATCCATAGTTCTGTCATCATACAGCAACTCCCTGGTGAATATGTGAATAAGTGAATGATAGCATATTATGTTATTGACTTATATCATCCAACCTGGTCGGCAAGCTAGCTAGCTTAACAGCGAATAAGTGATTTTTTTAATGTTGTTTTTGCACAGATAGCAAATGTTGTTATCTTGCAATTAATAACAGCTGACGCGGTTATCAGTTGACTTTTGAAAGATTCTGAACAAAAATTTGACCGTATAATTCACCAGTTTCCATAACTACCTGTCATTTTCCACCAATAGAAAGAGGATCTTTGCGGCAACACACTGCATAATATTATCCTGGTTGGTAACCAGTTTAAGCAGAACTTCTTTAATGTCCACACTGCACTTCAGTACATCTTTCATCGTCTGGGTTTTGAAAAATTAAGATTTTATAACTATGTGTAAATCAAGGTTTGAAGTTCAATTTATAATTGTCTAGTAATGCAATCGCGAATATTGAATAGTAAAACTTAGTTAAACATTATATTATGATCAGTTAAAAAAAAAAAAAAAATTATAACTCGTGCAAGTCCGAAATGGGCCGTGTGCTGCTTCTAGGAAGTACATATGACAGTGCATATCAGCACACTGTTGGCTTTCTTAGAGACCTGATGAGAACCAAGCGGAAATCATGATTGCCTGGTAAGCAAGTTCACACTCATTCCGAATGGCGGTAGACTTTACAGCTACACTGCAGCTTACACTGTAGTGGGAATCGCGTCACTGATATCCTCCGAGCATAATTACCAGGATAAATCCTGTACCAATCACAGCTTGGTGACCTGGCCTGCCTGCCTCAGACGGGGTTTGAACCCCGGTCTTCCGCTTGGGAGGCGAGTGAATTACCACTACACCACCCGGCCATGATCAGTTAAATTATTGAATATTAAATAATCACCTCGGTATTATCCACGAAGTAAAGTAGAAGTTTTGCTGATATCGTCTTCACTTGAACGTCAGACCCTTTACTGATGCTCGCTAACAACGGCTGAAATAAGTCACATATTAGGACGCAATGAAACTACCGGACCACGATGTATAGGGACTTGCCACCCCATGGCAACATTAAAATATATCGACTCTGTTACATCGTTTCCTGTTAATATAAAACTCCGTTACAAAATGAACTGGGATCTGGCAATACTACACCTTAGTTCGACAAAATATGATAAAGTAATGTATAACTAGACTTAAGTAAAAGTCTGAAAGAATATAGAAAACAAAATAATATACTGCTTGAAAGCTAAATAATAAACTGCGAGATAGTAGTTAACGTGATATAAAACTGTTCCGATATCATCAATACTCTAATTTCAAACATTCTTATAATCAAACAAAATTGTCGACCTTTGAATCACAAAAACTTCCGAAGTTTCTGAAGTCTCCTAAAATATTTAAAAGGTTAACTCACAGCAATAAAGGATGTATGAGCTGTGATAGCTGCAGGTGAAGTAAGGGCTATCATCTCTAGTGTTTGTAAACAAAGTTGTTGGGTGATAGCGTCAGAACACCTGATCATCCGTTCAAATACTGGCACTGAAGAAAGAGAAAATGAAAGGGAAAGTGAAGGGGAAAGTGAAAGGCAAAGCTAATTCGATAGCGAAAGTAAATTATAAAAGGAAAATGCCTTAAAATTTCTTAAAATAACACTATCACTATGACGACAGTTTATAATGTACCGTATTTCCTATGTTTCAGTAGCTCCCCCCGTAAATTATCACAGAAGCTAACATCAAGGAAGATGCCCGCTACAAGTCTGACACAGTCCATCCTACATGTGTTGATCACGTGACACAGGTCATCCATCCTGCAGGCAAGTGAGGAGGGTTACTTTTCTGTACTTATTCGGTATTTTTAGAGGTTGTTTTAACATGCTTTGCTGTAAACAGCCAGTGCGCTTAGCTTCTGCCACAATGGTATCTCATTTTGCCCCCAAGTTATTTATACACGATAGTGAGACAGAGGGTCTGAAAGTGATGTTTAAGATACAAAAACTTACCCATTTTCACCGAGCACATGAACCATAACATCCTCGTTATCTTGACAAAGTTGACAAATAGCCAGCAAGCTCTCTTTAACTATGTGGGTATCAGTGGAGTGTAGAGCGAACATTAGTGTGTTCACTCCTCCTATTTCAACAAACTCGTTCTGAAACAAATAGTTCAGAATACAAGAGAAAGTATTTCAACCATATTTGGTAATTGAAGTGTAATGATTTCTTGTACAGTGTACATTTTCGAACATTGTGTCGTAGCTTTATAAGTTACGTGGTGATTTACTATTTATTTACTCTAGTTTTGAATAAGAGCTCTCTGTTCTCGTTTTCTCCATGTTTTACAAGTTGTATATAATATATACTGTAATACAAGTTACAGTACGTTTCTAATTTTATTACTTTCTAATTTATTACGGTCTTCAGATATTTTATACTTTTATAGCTGCAGACTGCAGTTGTTTTCTTAGTTGTACGGGTATCGGCCTTACAAAATGACAGGCCTCACAAAATGACAGTCCACAAAGACCATGCTGTATCTTAGGTTCCCTATACATTGAACCCTATTCCTTTTACTGTATGAAAGAAAAAGCATTAATTAACACTTCCCAAGGAATGATAATGACATAGAATCTATATTTCTTACATAAATATGAACGTTTTTGCTGTTCAGTCATTGCCCCGCCTAACTGTTACCCAGAATGGAGACCAAAGTTTAGAATTTAACCCCAGAAAACCATGTACTACCATGACTTATATCAATCAAAGACTACTCTGGTCGAATAAAAAAACTGATTTAGTGACTTTGGTAGAAGAAATGACAAAAAAATGACCTAGCCTCACAAAATGACAGTGTTATGCCTCACAAAATGACAGTTTTATTTTATGACACAAAGATGGCATATTTATATTGGATGCCCCTTGCCTAATTATTGGTATTCTTAAACCCAGTAAGCTTATGATGAGCCTAAATGTGTTTGTTTGATCATCAATTTTGATCAAAATGCCTTACAAAATGACACCGAAAAGCCTTACAAAATGACAATGTCTCAGATTGAATTACTTTCAGCATCTAAAATGGATCAGAAGCAGTCAATACAAGAAGGAGTTAAAAATAATCAAAATCTGACAGTTAACAATCAAGTAGCATTACAAAAGTGCAGTTCTGATATCAAAACTTTGATTTCAAACTCTTTGATTTCAAACTCTGATTTCAAATCTCAACAAAATAAAGCTTCTATTTTGTGAAAGCAGAGAGTAATAAAAACTCCTAAAACATGTCAAACGTTAACTAAACACTGAAAAGTGATCTATCCAGTCATAGAAAATATCAAATATAACCAAATACTGTGTTCAAGTATGAAAACAAAAAATGATTTTTACGCCTCACAAAATGACATTTTTAAAAATTTTTCAAAGTATAAAAAATGTTCCTTTTTTAATATATTCTGGTAAAAACAGAACTGGTATAATATAAACAACATATATATCTAACAGTAAGACACGTGAAAGAATAATGAAACTTTTTCCCAAATCGGATTTGAAGTGATGCCGTTTTGGGTTGTCATTTTGTAAGGCACTATCTCACGTGAAATTGCCCAACTTTGTTTAATCATCCTTTTTCCTGTAAAAGCTAATGATAATCTTCAATCTATTATATTTATCTAACTGTCCTAGGTGAAATCAAATTGCTATAGGCTGCTGTTAAAAAATGACAGCCGTGACGAAATTGTCATTTTGTAAGGCATGTTTTTTTGGAAGATTTCAAAGATGACAATTTTTATCGCAAAATTTACGGTTTTTCAATCAAATCAACCCCCGGGAAGAAAAATATACCTGTTGAACTACCTATCTGGATAATAAAACATGAACAAAACTCATTTTTGTGCATTTCAGAGCCATCTCCTTTTTCGTGTCATTTTGTAAGGCCGATACCCGTAAGTTTATAAAGTTGTGAATTTGATGCGCAAACTTTCAAATGGTATGCCTTTAACTAAAACATAAAAGACTTTCCTTTAACCAAAAGAAAGTTCAAAACTTTTCCAAACCTGAATAGATTTTATGGTGAGGAGTTCTGAAATAGCTTCAATTGCATATCCTCGGATACCTTCATCTTCTGATAATGCTAGGTCTATCAGGACCTGTAATCTGAAGAATATTAACTACACATACTGAATTCAAAAACAGATTGCCAAAACTAAATATTGACCTTTTACTCCAGTAGCAGGGAGGAGTTGAGTGTGCACTTCGATGTATAGAGTTTTTTGCTGCTGAATCGGGTTAAATAGGTCATTGGTAACTCAAAAAATCGAGGGCCGCATGTTGTGTCGCTAGTCCCAACCCTGTGGAGCCACGCCCATATTTCATATCAGGTGCGTATATGGGAAATATTTATCTCAGCTTCTGAAGGTCTTAGAGACTCAAACTTGAGTTTAAAATGACCGAAATGCACATGTTTATATTGGTACTATGAAGGTCATGAAAGCTCAAAATGCTTATTTTTGGACAAAATTCAGAAAAACCAATTTTCACTTGGGCGCGAGTAAAAAAATCTACATTAGAAATTGAGTGAAAATCGAGTGAGCAGCTCAGTGTCTACAACATTTCTAGGCACAGGGTCCTCTGTTAGGTCATTCTAAATCAGAATTGATAAAGTAATCAAATTCTATTAGTAGTTTCAACCCTGTGGAGCCACGCCCATATTTCATGTTATGTGCGAATATGGGAAATTTGTATCTCAGCTTCTGAAGGTCTTAGAGACTCAAAGGTGGGCTTAAAATGACCGCAATGCACATGTTTATAATGGTACTATGAAGGTCATGAAAGCCCAAAATGCTTATTTTTGGGAAAAAATTCAGAAAAACCAATTTTCACTTGGGCGCGAGTAAAAAAATCTACACTAGAAATTGAGTGAAAATCGAGTGAGCAGCTCAGTGTCTACAACATTTCTAGGCACAGGGTCCTCTGTTAGGTCATTCTAAATCAGAATTGATAAAGTAATCAAATTCTATTAGTAGTTTCAACCCTGTGGAGCCACGCCCATATTTCATGTTATGTGCGAATATGGGAAATTTGTATCTCAGCTTCTGAAGGTCTTAGAGACTCAAAACTGGGCTTAAAATGACCGCAATGTACATGATTATATTGGCACTATACTATGAGGGTCATGAAGGCCCAGAATGCTTATTTTTTGGAAAAATCAGTAAAACCGATTTTCACTAGGGTGTGAGTAAAAATCGACTCTTAGAAGTTAAGTGAAATCGAGTATGAAGTTCAGTGTCTGCAACGTTTCTAAACACAGGATCCTTTGTAAGGTAATTCTGAATCAGAATTGATAAGGTACGCAAATTCTATTAGTAGTTTCAACTCGGCTTCTGAAGTTCTGAACGTTGTAGGGGCCTCTCTTTGAGCTCAAACTAACTACGATGGCCACATTTATATACCAACTGTGAAGAACCGTAGGGTCTATACTCTATAGTGCTTAGTTTTTAAAAACTCATTAAAAACTGTTTTAACCTTCATGCATCATAAAGTAGTAACATCAAACATGTACTTAATTATGGTATCTCGGGCTAAAAAAAGTCTTATAGACATTTGCAGCACAGTAAAACGTTCAACATGAACACATTCGGATAACATTTATGGAGCAGCACATACCACCTAACTTTAATTTTGGTATAACTGCGAAAATACTCTCCAGTACTGCTTGGCTATTATGGCTAATCAACTTGAATCCAACCTCATGTAGCAGAATCTACTTCTAGCTACCTTCTGCTAACTCCATGTCAAATCTACCCAGCTACCACCACCAGTACGTTATAATTTTAGATCTTTCTAGCAACCTCTGATATGAGTGCTACCTCTTCCTCTATCCAGCTACTATACCACCAGATGGCAGAAACCACCAATTCCAGCTGTTTTCACCTACTTCGGCTACCTCTATTTAGCTACCACCAAGGTTCCTCCAACTTCTGCTATTTCTAGCAACCTTAGCTTAAGCTAGTGGGCTACTTCTTGCCAAGTCTAGCAACCATCAGCAACATTTTATTCTGGCGTTTAGAGGTTGCTAGAAACAGCAAATTTCCTCTTCCTTAATGAGCTGGAAATTGTTGGATGCAGCAGAGATAGCACTCATATCAGAAGTTGCTAGAAAGATCTAAAATTATAACGTACTGGTGGTGGTAGCTGGGTAGAGTTGACATGGAGTTAGCAGAAGGTAGCTAGAAGTAGATTCTGCTACATGAGGTTGGATTCAAGTTGATTAGCCATAATAGCCAAGCAGTACTGGAGAGAGCCCCAGAGAGGGAGCTGAAGGCAGCCTAAGATAGCTGGAAGGAGCTTCTGAAACTGAGTATTTTCGCAGTTATACCAAAATTAAAGTTAGGTGGTATGTGCTGCTCCATAAATGTTATCCGAATGTGTTCATGTTGAACGTTTTACTGTGCTGCAAATGTCTATGAGACTTTTTTAGCCCGAGATACCATAATTAAGTACATGTTTGATGTTACTACTTTATGATGCATGAAGGTTAAAACAGTTTTTAATGAGTTTTTAAAAACTAAGCACTATAGAGTATAGACCCTACGGTTCTTTACAGTTGGTATATAAATGTGGCCATCGTAGTTAGTTTGAGCTCAAAGAGAGGCCCCTACAACGTTCAGAACTTCAGAAGCCGAGTTAAAACTACTAATAGAATTTGCGTACCTTATCAATTCTGATTCAGAATTACCTTAAAAAGGATCCTGTGTTTAGAAACGTTGCAGACACTGAACTTCATACTCGATTTCACTTAACTTCTAAGAGTCGATTTTTACTCACGCCCAAGTGAAAATCGGTTTTACTGATTTTTCCAAAAAATAAGCATTCTGGGCCTTCATGACCCTCATAGTGCCAATATAAACATGTACATTGCGGTCATTTTAAGCCCAGTTTTGAGTCTCTAAGACATTCAGAAGCTGAGATACAAATTTCCCATATTCGCACATAACATGAAATATGGGCGTGGCTCCACAGGGTTGAAACTACTAATAGAATTTGATTACTTTATCAATTCTGATTTAGAATGACCTAACAGAGGACCCTGTGCCTAGAAATGTTGTAGACACTGAGCTGCTTACTCGATTTTCACTCAATTTCTAGTGTAGATTTTTTTACTCCCGCCCAAGTGAAAATTGGTTTTTCTGAATTTTTTCCAAAAATAAGCATTTTGGGCTTTCATGACCTTCATAGTACCAATATAAGCATGTGCATTGCGGTCATTTTAAACTCAAGTTTGAGTCTCTAAGACCTTCAGAAGCTGAGATAAATATTTCCCATATACGCACCTGATATGAAATATGGGCGTGGCTCCACAGGGTTGGGACTAGCGACACAACATGCGGCCCTCGATTTTTTGAGTTACCAATGACCTATTTAACCCGATTCAGCAGCAAAAAACTCTATACATCGAAGTGCACACTCAACTCCTCCCTGCTACTGGAGTATTTTAATTGTTATAGTATAGCTAGCCAGGCTCGCGCGCGCCATGCATGATACTTGTTACACTGGCTGCACCTTGTAAAAACTTAGTTATCAAATGATACATTCGGCGTCCGCGCGTGCGGTCATGTTTACCTAATTAGTTCACAGTAGCGCATATGTGGCATGGCTGATAGGAGGCAAAGTGTCTTGTAAGTGTATTAATGGCTCACGTGAAGCTAACACTATCACAATTTACTTTATACTGTGACGCAAAATAAGAATACGAGGATCAAATGATGTAAATAGGACACATGTCTGAGATATTGAAAAATAAAACTTACCCTCCCTCAGCAACTAAAGCGAACTTGTTGTCTACACTGGAAGCGGCTAGGTTCGCCAGATCCAACCCAGCACTTCTTTGCTCTTTTACACTAAAAAATACCAACTTCAAATTTCAGACAAACTTGAACTTTGTTTTTAAAGTAAGCAAAAACATTACATCAATAATTCTCTCAAATAAATGAGGAACTTTCCAGGGTGGGCTTTAAAAGTTTTAAAATGATAACCTTTTACTTTTTGCTGCTGCAAATATGTACTTAATGTCTCTTATTTCCACAAGCACCGGTTCGATGTAGTTTCCAATCTGAAATTGGGTAATTGTTTATCTTATCTATCACGTACAGTGTGCATATCAATTGAATTAATAGGTATACGCTTTAATATAAAAATTGAATAAGTGATTATTTGTTTAATTCAATATTTTACTCTTTTTACATAAACCAGTATGTTAAAAAAACAATTTCTGAAAACCAAATCAACCCAACGTACCTGGAACTTGAAATTCCAGCTCAGTAGTGTAGCCAGCACGAAAAATCCAAAGTAACCGATTGATTCGAGAACATAAAGTGCAAAAGAGAAGTAGACGATCTCCGAGCAGGGTAGGGATGGTAGTTCAGTAATGTAGGGGCAAATGTTCTGAAATTAATAATATATTACTTTGGAGATCTTCTATCTATTATTAACTGGTTGGAGAGAATTTGTTCGCCCGTATTAGTATTTTGTTTTTCTGCCAATGAATGATCTACAAAAAACATAACACGTATGTTTGTTAAAATTGTGACCTCGCATGTTATTTAACTGATGCATGTAAAGACACAATTTTAACCAAATTGTAACCAATTTTAACAAGTTTTTATAAGAAACATACGTCATACGTGTTTTTTGGCACGATTGCATGACTAAAATGTACGTACGTTTTGGTACGTTTTGGTGAGTTTGGCAGGGCGTGCTCAGGACAACTGCATCGAGTGCGTCCTCCTCCAGCTCAGCATTGAGTTATCGTTTGTCGGAGTGTATCCCGGAACCGGTGGTGTGTCTGGGTACTGTTCCATAAATCTGCCTAGACCAACTTTGAAACTGTCTAGCAATGTGATACTCCGGAGCTCCGATGGGAGCACGTTGAAGAGCTGAGCTGCTTTAACTCTAAAGCTGTTGTCGTAATCTGTTCTTACCGACAACTGTGCGTTTTTGTTCATGGCTGGGATCTCTGCCTTAATACCATGCCTTTGATGAGACTTGAACTCGAAACCCGTATCGTTCGGAGCATGTTCAGTAAGAATTTTCCATACATGAATAATAGAATAACGCTCTCTCCGCCTCTGAAGGGACATCAACTTAAGCTTCTTCAGCCTGTCCCAGTACTGGAGATCACGGCAGCCAGATATCTTTCTAGTAAAGGATCTCTGTACAGTCTCCAGCTTTTGTATCTCTGTGACTTTTGTAGGGTTCCAGACTGGACAGCAGTACTCTAGCTTGGAGCGAACCATGCTTTTGTATAAAGTCAGCATGACTACTTGTGACCGGTCTCTAAAGGCACTCAATGTCCAAGCCGCCATTTTTCTAGCTCCTTGAACTGTCTTCTCGATGTGAGGACCCCATGACCTACTGCTGCTAACATACACTCCAAGGTCTCTGACAGTTTCCTGTGGTGATATTGCGTGTCCTTTTGGTGTAGTATACTCAACAGTCTCTGGGTAGAACGGGAGCTCTCTTAGAGCTTTTGATCCATTCAGGGGGTAGTTTACAACCTCAAACTTCTGTTCGTGTAGCTCCATGTTGTTAACACGTGACCACTCGATGACTATGTTGAGATCATCTTGCAGTAACTCCACACTACTCATTCCTCGGATAGCCCCAATCAGCTTTGTGTCGTCTGCAAAGCTGAATCCGTTACTATAGCTAATGCTGTTCAACAGATCGTTGATGTACAGGATAAATAGGATCGGTCCTAGGACTGTCCCTTGTGGCACCCCACTTGCCACTGGCTGGAAGGATGATTTGCGACCTTCAACAACGACTGTTTGTTTTCTGTTTAGCAAAAACTCTTTGATCCACCTTAAAGCCTGACCACCAATTCCGTATCGACCAAGCTTGGCTAGCAGCACTGCATGGTCGACCTTGTCAAAAGCTTTGGCAAAGTCGAGGTAAATCACATCAACTTCTTCATCATTGTTGAGTGATTTGTAGATCTGTTCGATGTGACTGAGAAGCTGCGTCATGCAACTCCTCTTTTTTCTGAACCCATGCTGGTTCGCATTGATCATCATGTTCTCTTCCAAATGACGAACCAGGTTTTTTCTGATTACACGCTCAAATGTCTTTATGATGTGCGAGGTTAAAGACACTGGTCTATAGTTTGCTGGGTCCGTTCTGTCCCCCTTTTTATAGATAGGGGTGATATATTGGGTCTTTAATTCCGCTGGTATATACCCACTGCTGAACGATTCCTGCTAGAGGAGTGTTAGCGGGTCTGCAAGTTGTTCTTTGCAGGCTGTGAGTATCCTAGCAGGAATCTCCCCGTCAGGTGCGGCCGAATAGGGATCCAGTTCTCCTAATGCTTCAATGATATCTTTTCTTGTGAAGCTTAGCTCGTTGAATCCGGAATCCAGTCCCTGAGGTAATCCTTGGCTCTTCATACATTCATCAATATCGGCACTCATAGGGTTACTAAATACCTTCTGGTACTGCTTCTGAAGTAACTCTGCCTTGATGCTGGGGTCTTCCACTAATGCCCCAGTCTCATCTCTCAACACCGGGATCGTAGATCTGGTCTTCTGGAGACGCTTGGCATACGAAAAGAAGTATTTGGGGTTCTTCTTTATTGCATCGACTGCCCGGAGTTCTTTTTTGTTCAGTTTCTCAAGGGTCCCTTCCTGAATGGAGTAACACAGCAGTGAAACCTCCGTTTTCAGTTTAGGGATTAAACTCGAGCTAGGATTTATTTCCTGTAATGCACGTATCCTAGCATTCATCTTCCTTCGTCTTCTTTTCATGACATAAACGTGCTTATTCCCTCTTCTCTTTCTTGAGGTAATCTCCGCTGCACTCTCTTTCTTTGGGGAGAACTCCAAGGTAATCTGGAGCACTGTTAGCTTGAACAATTCCAGAAAAGCGTTCAAGTCCTCGTCACAGAGTTCCCAGAGCTTCAGCCAGTCGACTTTCTGAAGGCAATCACTGATTGCCACAAAATCGGCTTTGTGATAGTCAACTGCCCTGAAAGAGTTTGGGTCGATCTTGCTGGTTTCGTTCTTCTTTCTTCCAGTCATATTAAAACCAAGCTGAATTTCGACCAAGCTGTGGTCTGATAAAGATGTGGGGTTCACCTTTACTTCTGCGACATACCTAGGAACATTTGTAAGTACAAGATCTAGGGTGCTACCTTCTCTTGTCGACTGGTTTACGACCTGTGTTAGAAAGTTGCGGTCTATAAACTCTATAAAATCAAGACACCTGGCTTCACTTCTTAAGCCTCCATGTTCCCAGTCTATCTCTGGATAGTTGAAATCTCCAACAACGTATATGTCTGGCACCGTTGTATTTTCTGAGATCGCGTCTATTTTGGCTTGCAGTCTGTCTAGTAAGTTCTTCCAGCCTGAAGTATCTGCTCCAGGGGGCCTGTAGACAGTAGCAAAAAGGGTGTTGCATGACTTAACATAGCACATGACCATGTTATTGCTTCTATCCTCGTAGTGATCGGTTTCTGTTACCACTAGCTGGTCATGAACATAGAGGAGGCAACCTCCTCCTACTCTCTCTGGTCTATCAGATCTGAACGATTGATAGTCTTTTATCTGCACCTGAGCGTCAGAGATGTAACTCTTTAGCCATGACTCGGTTATGGCTATGAATGGTGGGGGGCAGCTACTTCCTTCGATGATGGTTTCCTGGATGTAGGGTAGTTTCCATCTAGAGCTGCTAGTAGCTGCCGGAGATACGCTCTGTCCATTTAAGAGGACAATGGTGGAAAGTTCTGGCTGAACCACTGTGGTGCCATCATGTACGGGTATGGGATGGGCGGGTGCAGTCCCGGAAAAGCTCGAGTTGTGGGGTGGCATGGTAGCTCCGTGGGGTTCAGTTGCTGGGGAATCGGTTGGCGTTGGACCTCTTTCCCCCTCCCGATGATAATCTCGTTTCTCAGGCCATCGATTTGTTCCTGAAAACCAGCCTTCATGTTCTCGATGAGCTTCAATAAAAAAGACTCATCTTGGGCAGTCTTCTTCTCTTGGATTTCTACTCGTGGCTTGTTGATGGTTGGGGGATACGTAGTGTATCCTGACGAAGCAATGCTGAATTTGGGAAGCGCATTTCGTCTGTAGGGCTCAGTAGTATTTTCTACTCGTCTGTAAGTCTCTCGTTCTTCTTCTTTTCCGTGGCCAGGACCGTTGCGGGTAAATACCAGGTGTTGAAAGGTACATTGATCGTCTTCACATCTGATGTTTTTAATGGAAAACTTGCATATTCTGGGATGCCAGTATAGGCACTTTTTACCTTTCTTGCACCCATTCTGATGCTTGGCCCCAAAGTCGCAAAACTTGTAACATCTCTTAGGGTGGCTCCTCTCACAGGTTTTGCCGTCTACAAGGACTTTGCCAGTTCGTCCATGTGGGCATGCCCTTTTCTTGAAGAGCTCACAGATTTGTTCTTTCTTGTGCCCTGAGGTATTGGGATTCCTCTCCCTCGTCTCCCTTGTCTCATCACGACCTCTTCGTGGGCTTATCCTCTCTGATGACTCTGCTTTTTCTTCTTCACTTTCAATCTCATGGTCACTTTTACCTGTATTTTCCTCTGACTCTGTAATAGTGTCCAGTTTGTCGACACTAGCACTAAGTGCTTGTTTCGGAATCAGTTTCAGTGAGCCTTGTTTTGGAGGGTTTGATGAAAGCAGCATATCCTCCAATTCATTCTTTTCCAGACACACGTGGCACATCCAGACAAATCCTTTTGGATTTGTTTCACTCATACTCGTTGCCTTTTTCTTCGGCTCCTCACAGTCGTGACTTCCCAATAGGCACAATCTGCAGGTGAAAAGAGGCATGGATTCCAGTGTGTTCTGGTACACATGGATTCCAGTGTGTACACATGGATTCCAGTGTGTTCTGGTATAACATGATAATATAATTACTTAACATCATTTAGTGCTAATTTACTGTCTGGCTGTTTGGTCTGTTAATTACTTTCAAACACCAGAATATTATTAATATATGGACACGTTCATTTGAGTTTGAGGATATTGGTAAATATAAGTGACCCGATTAAAAGGCACAGTGTAGTTGACTTTGTCACACTATGAAATTACTTAAACCCTTGATGGTTAGGATAATCGTCTCATCCTCCAGGCTAACTTTGTCACATAACGATATCTTAATCAGGTGATAAGATATCGCTTAAATACGGCCGGCACGGAAATGGTTACATTGTCACACTATAAACATGTTACATACATGTTACATGGCGAGATCTCCATCCAAAAGGATTAGTCTGCGTCGACTGCGTCATTACTTTGTATTATACAACTTCGGCGGGTAACATTTCTCCATCCCTTTCGGTCTGCAGCTAATCTTCTCATACAATCAATCGTGAGTCCATAACGATCCAATCTCTGCTCAGCATCCTCAATGAATACATCATTTAAGCTCTTCCTAGGCCTGCCTCTTGATCTCTTCCCATGCTTGGGTTTCCATTCAAGTAAATAGTTGGGCAACCGATCTTCAGGCATTCTACTGACATGTCCAAACCAACGCAGCCGTTTTGTTGTTATTATGTCAGCAAGGGCAGTTATTGATGCCCTTCTTAAAACATCCTCATTACTTACTCGATGGAACCACCTCACTCTCAGGATTCTTCTTAAGCAGTACTGATGGAAAGACTCCAATCTTCTTGTCTGCACTTGAGTCGTGTTCCATATCTCACATCCATAGGTCAGAATGGTAAGAACAGCTGCGATGTAGATTCGCACTTTGTTGTTAATGCTTATGTTCTTATTCTTCCAAATGTTGTTAAGTTGGTTAAAAGCTCCGGTTGCTTTTCCAATCCTGACACTTATTTCTTTATCAATCTTGCCATCTGATGTAATTTTGGCACCCAAATAAGTGAATTGAGTGACCTGCTTTGCAGAATTTCCATCGACAGTTATATCTATGGTCCTATTCTCTGGGAGTGGGTGCTGCGATGTATCTTTCCCAATGACCATGATCTCTGTTTTCTTTGCGTTCATCTTTAAACCCCCAAGTCCACAGTATTTCGCAATATTGTCCGTAGTTTCTTGCAGTCCTTCAACAGTGTCATCCATTCCTGCGATGTCATCAGCATAGTCAAGATCAATGACACATTTTTCCGGTTGTCTGGAACTTTGTCTGTACTGAAGTGTAAAACCACGGGATATATTCTTAAACTTCTCTGCAAGTTCTAATCCCCAGTTAAGTACAAGATTAAAAATATGGGGCCCTTGCACATCACCTTGTCCAGTCCCCGAATCGACATCAAACCATCTTGTCAATTCTCCATTGACACGAACTGCACTTTCAGTTGCTCTAAAGAACGCTTTGAAAACATTGATATATTTTGTCGGAAGACCATAATGTTCAAAAGCTTTCCAAATAAAGTCACGATTGATTGAATCAAAAGCAGCTTTAAAATCAATAAAGTTTATGTACAAAGGGACGTTGAATTCTATACAATTGTGTATTATACAATGAAGTGAGTACAGCTGATCTATACAAGAACGGTTTCTCCTGAAACCACACTGATTCTCTCTGAGTAATTTTTCAAGCCCATTACTCAGTCTTTTTAACAATACAATTTGGAATAACTTTGATATAGTTGAGCGTAAAGTTATACCTCTGTTATTGTTGCAATATGTGAGGTCCCCTTTCTTTGGGATGATGGTGATTATTCCTTTTCTCCAATCATTAGGAATATCCTCACTTTTCCACACAGATTCAAAAAGATCCTTTAACCAAGGCAGAAGTCCAGGAGAACCGTACTTTAACTGCTCATTTGAAATTTCATCAATTCCAGCACTCTTGTAGTTCTTCAACTTCTTGATATAAACATGTGACGGAGTAAATATGGACCCCTTGCTGCCGTTTTTGACCAAATTTTTGAATGTCCAGTTGATTGGATGGGTACATATGACCATTGACCATTACCTACATATTTGACGACTTTTTTCGTTAGATGGTGCATTCAGGTTTACTCTGTCACACATTAAAGAAATTATGTGATGAATGTTTAGGGCACCCTGATAAGCAATGCTGAGTAGTGTCAGTTTATTTGATGGCCTGGAAGTGCTGGGAATTGTTATTATATCATATAGTCGTAAGGAATTAAAACACAGAAGGCACAACCAAGCTTACTTTGTCACATAATCTTGATGATATCTGAACATGTGTGAAATTGAACAAATAATGATATACCAGCTTAAACCCCTTATATTATACGTACTATGGATCAAACAACACTGCTAGTACCATGCACCAGTCACATAAATCATTATCAGGTGGTAATATGTTAACAGTGTCACAATTAAACTACCGCTACATGGTCAAAAATAGGGTAATTTCGTCACAAAAAATTATTATAACTCTGTTAGCTCCTTGCTGGCAAAATAACTAGTTTATCGAAATTTTTTTGATGATAAAGTTACATAGTATTCTAATAGAGGTATAGTTCTTCAAAATAGGGGCAAGACATGTTTACTTTGTCACATCAGTTATTATAAGAGTTAGGTAATCGTCATCAGATTAAAAGATATTTTTCGTAGTTTGGATCGATTAATACTTTAATATACCTGTAATAAATCCTATGCCAATTTTAACACACTATCTTGATACTGTTGGGGCAGGGAAAGTTAATTTTGTCACATTTTCAATGTCTTTGACAAATTAATCTAAATTTTTTAAATTGAGTTCTTATGTTCTAGACAATATTCTTCCAATCGTTTATGAAAGAATGTTGAATTCTATTAGAGTTATAGATCTTCAAAATAGGGGCAAGACATGTTTACTTTGTCACATCAGTTATTATAAGATAGGTAATCGTCATCACATTAACATATAGTTTTTTGTAGTTTGGATTGATTTATATAGGTAATAAAGCAAGTCCTATGCTAATTTTTACACACTATCTTGAAATTGTTGGGGCATGAAAAGTTAATTTTGTCACATTTTTAGTGACTTTGACAAATTTAACCTAAAATTGTTAAACTTAAGCTCTGATGTTCTGGACAATATTCTAATAGAGGTATAGAATATAGATCTTCAAAATAGGGGCAAGACATGTTTACTTTGTCACATCAGTTATTATAAGGGTTATTATAAGAGTTATTATAAGAGACTATTTCATTCTATAATCATTGTTTTTAATCTATTTACGATTTCGTATAATTTTTTGTGACAATGTTAACATCAACTGATCTTAACTTGCATCAACTACATTGTCATCATATAAAATTTCCCCGCCTTTCAAACCAAAATCAGATATAAATAATTCGCCCAAAATTTTAAATTCCATATATTGTGACAGAATTAACCTCATTTCCCAATAACCGAGTGCTGTATTAGCTATATATTCAAACCAACATATTTTAGGGCTATGATTGGTAGAGCAACCATCAAATAATGAGTTGAAAGGGTTTTTAGGACACCTCACAGTAGAATAGAGGTATGGTATCATGAGTGTGACAAAGTTACCCAAATATTGCCTTGTAACCGTTCGATCCGTGCCCATTAACCAATGTTGTATCATAATTGTTAGATTGACCTAATTTACTATATTTCAGACCAAGGAATGATAATTAGACAACTGCAGTTAACTAAGTCACACAAAATGTGACATTTGAAACATTATAGTGCCTAACAACAATAGATTTTCTATCTGAGCGGTGCATATGGGAGGATGGGCTACGTGGCTAATGTTCAGAACTTCTGAACGTGCTAGGTTAATAGATGTCAAAATTAAGCCACTATCGTCAAAAACGCTATTATTTTTGTTTACCAATATCCTCAAACTCAAATGAACGTGTCCATATAAAAGCTCACGTAGTTTATTATTTTATTCCTATCATTGTATTGAAAATCTGCTTTATCTCTGCGCTTATCATCTGCTTGACCGATTAAGTAACAACATTTTACTGAGCTTTTTAGTTGAATTCATAAATATTCCTGATGACGTGTGATGTTTGTATCACTATTATTTGATTTGATCTATGATTTGAGTTGTTGTGTTAGGCGTGTTGTTATGGTAGCCGTATTGGTATACTGAACCCTGTCTGTAGCTGGAGAATACGTAATGTTTACATAAGCACCAATTACCAATAAGATCTAGCTCTAACGTTTCCCAGACTTCTAACTGTACTAGAAGTTCCAGTTACGCTCTCTTTATTTGCTGAACAATCACGCGATTGTCTTACTAGTTTATTAGCCGCATTGGATATGTTAGTTTTTAACCAATAGTAATTGTCATCCGCGTCCGGTTTATAAAAACAGAACGTTTCTCACAATGGATCAGTAGACCACAGTTTAAAATTGTTAGTTCTGCTTATTAAGTTATTATAGTCCTCTTGAGTTTTGACTATAAATTAACGTAATTTTCCTCTTTACCAACAAGATCACGTAGAGATCACGGTTAGCGGGTAAGAAGGAATGTGGATCACTGCCAAAAGAATTTATAGTTTTCTTTAATTGATATCGTTCTACAATTACTGTTGCTTCAATTACGTTAGTTCAGGAATTTGAAAAATGTTCTTCTGATGATTACTGCACCGTTCAGTGATGTTTTGCTTCTTTGCCAGATATCATTGCGTCATAGGCGTTTCTCAGTTTTTGTTTTTTGTTTTGTTTTAAAAGACCCGAGGCCTGAGGGACACCCATAAGGTCTTTGAAACCGGTTTATTGAATACAATACAATATAGAAATAAACTGCAATCGTAACATTCATATAGATACTAACTAAAATAATATAATCTATAGGTAAAATAATAATACTGTCACATTATAATAATACATAATTAAGATATATGATATAATAAAATGAACATCTCTTTTATTTCCACTCTCATTCTCACACCAAGCTTTAATTCACACACCAAAACTTTGAATTTTATCAGATTACAAATGTCCTAATAGTTATATATACGTCTCTTATCTTTAGTTAAAAAGTCAGGGGTGCAGCCGCTGTACTTCAATTTAAATAATTGATCACGCCGGATCAATATATTCATAGTATTTCACGGTTTGTTAGTGAATAGCTGATTACATATAGTATAATATATAGTATTGAATGCTCATGATTGTCTTACATTTGCGATGAAGCAATTATAATCAGATATAAAGATATAATTACCGGATAGCACTTATTTCTTTTATGCTGTTTCGTTTGATAATTTTCATTTTGTTTGAGATCAGTTTCACTAGTTTGTTATCGAAACTAAGAATAACTAGAAAGCCAGCCCGTGTCACAGGGAAGAAGCTAACAGTATTACAATCGATTATTTTGAAAACTACTCTCGTTACTATGCAATCTCCGAATTTTTACCCAATTTGCACGTGGGCAATTGCAAGGTACATTTAACTTTTAGCATTTAACTCTGCAGTATATTGCAAAAGAGTTGAACTTAAATATCAATCTTATTAGGTACTCACTACTCAAGTCAATAAGTTCACGGTTAGAAAGTTTGGAAGTTTCAACAAGACAAGTGCAGATGTCGATGATATCGGATTTCCAGGAAGTCGCAGGGTTTCTCCTCTTGTGGGCGTATGACCTTGTTCTTGAAACTGTCTATGCAATATTCAGATGTAGGCCTAGAAAACAGATCGTTGGAGAGAATATCCTTATCACCGGAACCGGTCAGGGACTAGGTAAGCTGATAGCAGGACGACTTGCTCGAGATAACAACACTCTGCACTGTGTAGACATAAACAGAGCGCTAAACGAGGAATCAGCAGCAGAGCTGAGGAAACGGGGAGAATGTGAGGTGTTCACTTACACGTGTGATGTGGGGAGTAAGGAAGGAGTCAGGGAGTTAGGGAGACAGATCAAGGAGAATGTTCCTCACAGGCACGTGTCTTATCTCTTCAACATCGCGGGGATAGTATCTGGTAAGTTATTCTCGGATGAAACGGAAGAGCAGATGGAGAGAGTTATCAGAGTAAACTTGATGGGCACAATGTATCTCCAGAAATTGGTGTTCAATGAGATGTTGGAGAATGAAGGTCACATAATAAACGTTTCCTCGCTAGGAGGGATCACCCCAGGATCCCGCATGTCCAGCTACGCTGCCTCCAAGTTCGCAGTCAGAGGTTTCACTCAAGCAGTACAGGGAGAGTTAGCACTCCTCAATATAAGGAATGTAAAGTTAACGTGTGTGCTACCTCATGTTACCAAGACAGGACTTTTCAACAATGTGCAAGCGAAGTGGCCGCTGATATTCCCCCTACTTGAACCAGAGTGGGTAGCAGATCAGATCATGGTTGCTACCCAGGAAGAGAGGGACCAGGTCATACTTCCTAAGATTTCTTTAGTCTTCATGTTACCAGAACATCTCATGTCTCTCAGAGTTTGGAGAAGTTATTGTGATCTTATGGGCAGCCATCTCATGAACACGTTTGTTAAAATCAGACCTGAATGACACTTATTTGTAAAGTTGTGTGTCTAGAAAGTTGGTTCAACCAGTCAAGATGGACTATGTTTGTACAACTGAAGGAGACCACCCCTGCAGTGGTATCCCTTATTTACTTGGTAGATGTTGTGCCAAGTCTACAAGAACTAAGTCAGCATTAGAATTCAGATATGTACTTATATATTAGATTTTAGTAGTTCAACAAATACCGTTAGTTTCACTTGTTATTGTTAGCTCATGCTCGTAGTTTTAATCTGTTTTAGAACTTTGTGGAAAACGAATAGTCAATTAGTAAAGTGAGAATATGAATTTGAAGTTTTTATAAGACGCTACATTGTTAGTCTTATTTATAGCAATAATGAGACGAGTATGAAATACTGTGTTCATGAAAGGACTAAAATGAAAGGACTAAAATTCGTAAACATTTTTAAATATTTATTATTTAACGATTATTTCTAATTTAAAATATCGATCTTCACAGTTACATATGATCTGTTAAGTTTATAAATATTTAATGCTTTATTCTCCACAGAACAAAAAGCAGGTATTAAAACGAACAACCAAACAAATAAACAAAAACAAAAAAAAGACAAATACATGAACACGAACCTCGTGTAAGCTTGTTAGCAATCCGAGGTTAGATAAGAACATTGCTAGAGCAAAGAGTGAGATCACCAGTATCCGTAAATCATTCCTGTAAGAATATATTTTATTGTACTTTTGAAATCATGAAATTTACCAATTAAACATTGGTTATCCTAATCAATCTTTTAAAAGGGCTGATTAAAAATGAACCTTATAATAAAATCTTAAAACCTTTCGTTCATTCGGAGATAAAACCCAGAGAGTCGTGTGTATTTGGGAGTGAAGTAGAGAGCCAAGATAGCAAAAACACATTTGTAGAACCCTGTGTACCAATATTCGGTGAGGAATGTTATAAAACCAAACACGAACAGAGCCCAGATCCAGACCTGATAAAATAAGTTTTCAACTTTCACGTTTACTTTCACTTTGTTTGATTGATTATGATTATAAGCTGAGTGAACTAGACTGAACCTAGCAGATGTTAACCTGCATCTCGTTGCATAGCTTCTCTCGCCGTTTCAATGTATTAACTTCCCTGAACAGCATCCGTTGTAAAGTGTCTTCATTCTCTCTGAACGAGGTTAAACGTTATAACTATAAGACTTGGACAAAATGAATTTCTTTAAATAAATTATGAACACGTTACTTGAACTGAAAAATACATGCAACAATTAAATGATGTTTATTGTTCCATCAACAATTTCGTCAAGTTTCTAAATTTCCAGGATACAATTATCACCTTGATTGAAGTGATGAAGCTGAGGACATGAGAGGGTGCTCAGTAAAGGACTTGTTGGACAGTGGAATCATGTTGATCACGTGGCTATCAATAATGCCGTAGTCCTGTAAATGGTAATAAACTCAATTTATGGTAACACATTTCCCAAATATTGCGGAGAATTTGTCTTCAAAAGAATCTTTATGGCTCTAGGTTTGACTGTACTTCACTCTCTATGTACATAAGACACTCTTTTTTTGTACCTCAATTGTCGAAGAGTCCTTTAAGTACTGGCTTTTGAACTTCAGACGAAACTGGTGGGATCCTCGGCCCATTTCGTAAAGAATGTGGAGAATGTTTGCTTTAAGACGAGCGATGGAATCTTTACTGCTGCATGATATCACAAATGTCCGTCCCTGAGAAGGCAAACCTTGGTAATTGTTTATTTTTATTGAAATTTGATGTTGTTGATAACAAATTACGAATTCTCTTCTTGAGAATTTGGGAACTTTACTGTTTTTAACTATGCTATGAACAACTGAGAATTCAGGTTAGTACAAGTTAAGTCAGGAAATATTGGGCCAATGAGGAAATACTTGTACATAGTTCAGAATAAACATTCAGCAAAACTTGAAATATAAGATATTTTTTGTCTAGTTTACTTACAATGAATGTTGGACTGCTAATGTACAGTAACATTATCGCTTGATAATCACCTCTTTTTGTCCTTTTCTACTTCATAACATCACTTTCCTATCAGCAATAATATATAGTTGTGGGAGGAAATTATGGTTAGGGAAAAAATTTGTATGGGGTACCATCATGCCCCAAGCCCCAAGCCCCCCCCCCCCCCCCCCCCCTATTAAAAATAGGAATTTTATGGTTTTCTAATTGCAAGATTTTTTCCTTTTCACCCTTTTGAAAAAAGGCAATAGTGAAAGGTTACGAATGGAGGTTTTTGCAGAAAAACGTGGATTTTGGAGAACGAGATAGGTGGGTTTAAATATTTCGTGTGTCCTTCCTTCCGTTCGTTACCATGCAACGAAACAGTTGGCGCGCGCGAGGATTGCTTGCGGAGATGTGATGTATAGATAGCCTGTGATCTATGAATGCGCGGCGCGACTGTGTTTTAATGTATTATATGATGTATGTAATGTATAATATTACTATTAGGTAATACGCCCAATTTGTACGTGGCACGCGTAGTGTATTGATGTGTACACGAGTATAGTTTACATTATAATTTCTTGAATTACAGATACAAGTTAAGTTCTACGGCAATTGAACTGAATTTCAAGTGTTTCCTGTATTTGATGCATAATTTATCAATATTATTATCATGAAAATTGAAGTGAGCCGATTGGAGCTTATACTTAAATTTATAGTAATATATAAATGTGAAATGGAAATCTAGCGTCCGCCAAAACGAAACAACAGGCGCAATTCTTGTTACTATTTTAGCCCAAAAAATCCAAAGTTTTTTCCACTTATTTCAGCTCCCTTGTTACTATTTTAGCCCAAAAAATCCAAAGTTTTTTCCACTTATTTCAGCTCCCTCCACCCATGATTGATCCCAATGGGCCATCTTTTTGCCTAATTTTGCACAATCAGAATCAGACCCCGTTACAAACTACCAAATTGTTTTCGTGTGCATCGCTAAATCACGAAATACACACTCAAATTGGATTTCGAAATATTCTAATAACTCAACTAGTTGCCTACTTGAAAATATTGTACAGCAGTTATATCAGTAATAAGGAAAAACACAATGATTATCTGTGGTTCCATCCTTATGTAGCAAAGAAACGTTTTATAAATCTTTACTCCACTAACTGGGAAGTATGAATAAATTAAATTTTGTAATGTTGTTTTTATTCATGATTAATATTTGATAAATTATTACCTTTAAATTTGATGGAGAAATAGTTATTTTTCCATGTAGTGTGATGATACTTTGTAGACATTAGTGATGATGTTATGTCATAATTTTTACTTTACTTTACTTTACTTTAGCTAGATTTACGGCACTATCCGTCGCGGAATCGAGTCCGCGGCGGAGCCGCCGGACTCCGAGCGGACTCCGGCGGTGCTCCGCCAAAATGTATTTACAGTGGACTCGAGTACATTTTGGCGGACTCCGAGCGGAGCCGAGCGGACTCCGAGCGGACTTTAAAGTCCGCCGCGCGCGGACTCCGAGCGGCTCGGCGGCGGCTCGGCGGCGGCTCGGCGGAGTGTCCGCCGCGGACTAAGCCACTAGGCGGACTCCGGTCCGGCGTCCGCCTGCGGACTCCGGCGGAGTGCTTGGCGGACTCCGCCGGACCTCTCCGCCAGACTTGAATCCGGCGGCGGAGTCCGGCGGAGCTTGGCGGAGTCCGCCAGCTCGGCGGACTCCGCTCGGAGTCCGCCGGACTCCAACAGAGTCCACTGACTTCCGACCTCCGTCTTCCGACCCTCGGCTAAATTTGTCACGTGACATACAACATAGCATTTTGCAATATTGTGGTCAGATGTTGTAGCGCGATGCACTACTGGGTCGCGCGCGCATCAAATAATGCTTCTCGCATAGATCGGTAGATCGGCGAGATGCACCACTGTGCCTCACCGAGCTGCGAAGGATTGACATCGTAAATCAAGGTCAGATGAAAAGGTCGCTAGTGATAAACCTTAACCATTACCCTCTTACTGGGCCGCGCTCAGCCTGTCATTCCGCCTAATAATTCCGCCTAATAATCTCTATTCTATTGTTTACCAACATTAAAGCCTGGGGTCCTCAGGTAATTACCCTCACAATGTCAATAGTGTACAACTCTAGTCCTAACTTTGACCCTATAATGTATAAACGTTGACCCTAACCCTCCACCAAACCGTCCGCAGCGAAATATCAATGTCATTGACTGGTCACGTGACCAAAACAATTTTTGTCATATTATCTCATATGGGGAAGCGTTTTTAGCAAGCAAAAATACGTCGACCATCACAGGACGACGCCAGCCAGCACTCTTTACGCTCTTCGAGCTCCGATCGTCCTGTGACGAAGTAAGGACGAAGCCTGAGGTCCTCAGGTAACATCGACCACCGATTGAAATTCAAAGATTTTTTGACATAAAGGTCAAATGTAAAACTAAAATCTTGATGCTGATTGATTGACGACGTCAATTTTTGAGCACAGCGCGAGCGCATGCGGAAAAAGACCGCGTAGCTAGTCAAGATGTTGATAAATATTTGGCTTGTGGCGCGATGTGTTACTCTAACTATATATAGCCCTCTCGCTTGCAGTAGCGCGCGACCGCCGGAAATGACCTGGTTAGCTAGGTAAACGCGATGTGCCTTGTAGGATGAAATCCTACTAGCTGACGCCATTCGCAGCTGTGCTGCTCGCTGTACGTCAGCGATCGAAATTTCGGCCAGCACAATTTTCTTCAAACAAATAGATATAGAGTATCCTTCCCGACCTCCAATTGCAACAAAAATTGGTAAGCTTATTCATAAACTTACAAGGAAAGTGTCCGAAAAATTTAAAGCATATCCAACCATCAGACATTATGTTACAGCTAAAAGCAGCGTATTTTGCCCCATTTTTATTACTATATCAACTCCGATATCCACCAAAGTTTTCGGACAGTTGTGAAAGCCCAATTGGAAGGTCGTCGCCAATTCCCAGAATGATCTCATTTAAGGAACTGAAGATAAATCCGAATAATACGACACAAATGGTCAAATTTGGACGAATTTAGTCAAATTACGCGACTTTTACAGCTACTTTTGCTCCAAAAGCCGCGCACCATCAAATATGGCACCTAGGCGAAACTCACTGATTTTTCCAAAAAGGTATAACAAATTTGGTATTGTGAAAATTCTCACAGTCTCTAGAAAACAGTGGTACAAAATTTTTTTAAATCCAAGCAACTTTATTTTTATCGTGCACCCCCTAAGCTATAAAAAGAAACCTAGCCAGAGTGGAAGTCGGCGCCCTCATTAAATTTTTGGAGAAAATCGCTCGCGCTCGCCAAAATTTGTTGGACCAGGGACGATGTCCTAGCCTGGCAGCTCATTGCGCGTCGCAACGAGCTTCGTTGTTCGTCGACGTGCGACGAGCAACGAGAAAAATTGCGTGGCGCGTCGGGTGGCACATCTTAAGGGTGATACGCGTATAAATTTCGATCGCTGACGTACAGCGAACATCACAGCTGCGAGTGGCGTCAGCTAGTATAGTAGGATTTCATCCTACAATGCAAGGCACATCGCGTTCATTTAGCTAACCAGGTGCTTTCGCGCCGCTGCGGGCGCGCTTGTTCCACAAGTCATTTCCGGCGGTCGCGCGCTACTGCAAGCGAGAGGGCTATAGTTAGAGCAACACATCGCGCCACAAGCCAAATATTTATCAACATCTTGACTAGCTTGTAGCTACGCGGTCCTTTTCCGCATGCGCTCGCGCTGTGCTCAAAAATTGACGTCGTCAATCAATCAGCATCAAGATTTTAGTTTTACATTTGACCTTTATGTCAAAAAATCTTTGAATTTTCAATCGGTGGTCGATGTTACCTGAGGACCTCAGGCTTCGTCCTTACTTCGTCACAGGACGATCGGAGCTCGAAGAGCGTAAAGAGTGCTGGCTGGCGTCGTCCTGTGATGGTCGACGTATTTTTGCTTGCTAAAAACGCTTCCCCATATGAGATAATATGACAAAAATTGTTTTGGTCACGTGACCAGTCAATGACATTGATATTTCGCTGCGGACGGTTTGGTGGAGGGTTAGGGTCAACGTTTATACATTATAGGGTCAAAGTTAGGACTAGAGTTGTACACTATTGACATTGTGAGGGTAATGGTTAAGGTTTATCACTACACACTAGCGACCTTTTCATCTGACCACAATATTGCAAAATGCTATGTTGTATGTCACGTGACAAATTTAGCCGAGGGTCGGAAGACGGAGGGCGGAAGTCAGTGAACTCTGTTGGAGTCCGGCGGACTCCGAGCGGAGTCCGCCGAGCTGGCGGACTCCGCCAAGCTCCGCCGGACTCCGCCGGATTCAAGTCTGGCGGAGAGGTCCGGCGGAGTCCGCCAAGCACTCCGCCGGAGTCCGCGGCGGACCGGAGTCCGCCTAGTGGCTTAGTCCGCGGCGGACACTCCGCCGAGCCGCCGCGGAGCCGCTCGGAGTCCGCGGCGGACTTTAAAGTCCGCTCGGAGTCCGCTCGGAGTCCGCCAAAATGTACTCGAGTCCACTGTAAATACATTTGGCGGAGCACCGCCGGCGTCCGCTCGGAGTCCGGCGGCTCCGCCCGAGTCCGCTCGGAGTCCGGCGGCTCCGCCGCGGACTCGACTCCGCGACGGATAGTGCCAATTTATTTGTTATACTGGAATAACAACAATTTTCAAACCTTAGATTTTCTTCTCGACAAAATAACGTTACTGTTACAGCACTGTTAACAATGAACAGATTAACTGTTAATACATCTCGTCCGTTGACAATGAACCGCTTCATCGTTCATGCGTCAACTTATCAATCCTCCCAGTTGTACTATAGCAGAGGAAGATAATTATTGATTATACTTTCAATTTCAACGCTAGCAGGGCTCGATAATGCCACCTGCTCACTACTCAGATTAACTGACTGCTTACAGGTATGGACAAGTTCAAAATGAAGATATTACCCAGAGTTACTGATTTTGAACATGAAGTTAAACTTAAAGTTAGATTTATCACGTGGTACAAGTATTAGTATTGGCATTGCTGTACCACTATTAAATATGTACAGTAATACCCAGTGGCGTAGGGGGAGCCGGGGGGAGGGGCAACTTTACGCCACTGCAGGGTAAATGTAATCGCTCCTACTATTAGTAGTACTTAAAATTTGGGCGAGCGATTTTGTAGTACTAAATCGCTCGCCCAAATTTTAAGAAAATTCTTGTAAGAAGGCCCTTTAGGCATGACAGTGATCTAGATCAGTGTATTTTTGGACGCTGATTCCGAATCACCCCCCATGACGTAGGGTTAAAATGCTTCCCTGGAGAGTTATGGGCAAAAAACCGTTTTGGTCACGTGACAGGCTAGTAAAACGTGAATTCGATTATTTAGGGCTCGGGTTCCGGTTAGGGTTAGGGTTGTGGTTAAGATTATGGATAGCTTCGGGGTTAGGGTTAGGGTTGGGATTAGGGTTTATGTAAAACCGTTTTGTGCGGCTGCAAAACCAAAAAAACCAAAGTCACGTGAAATTTTTGGGCGAGCGATTTAGTAAGAGCCAAATGTAATACCCCGATTTACCGCGGAGTTCGAGAGAAAGAAGCCGCGTTAAATCGGGGTTTGGTCCTATTTGGAGGAAGAAAACGGCCGCGTTCGGGGTTTTACTGTATAATATGTCAGTATAGATATTGGGACGGCCAAGTCATTATCAGGGGTCCCACGGAGATCAGATCATGTCACCAATGAGTAACGTAAGCAGGATTAAACAGGATTAAACATAAATTTGTCAATGAGAGCCCTAACACTCACGTCTTGACTATTATATACATCAATAGAGAAGTAAATTAATAAATAATGTGCAAGAGTGTTCTTAAAATAAAAATCATTAAAATTTGACGTCGTCATATCTTTGTCGAAAGAGAAACAAGTGCGAATAAAGCTAATATTTATGAGCTTATAAAGTACGCAATACTCGCTTGAATTAGTTTTTGGCTAGTAGTAGTATAGTTCCTCTCTTTCTTACTATATTGCCTTCTGCGAAGCAAACTACCATTCGCAAATTTAGACTTCCTGCACTTTTATCAACTGGTCAATGTCTGTAAATTGCAGATTATTCACCAAATTAAGCAGTAGTATTTCACAGTAAATTCTAGTCTTGAAGATTAACCTCACACCATCACTGACACGGTTGTTTCTCTTTACTATACCTATTATACTATACCTAATGTACCTTACTTACTGAACGTTTTCCTTGAGACTCGGTTAGTACTTTTACTCCTTAAACTCCTTAAACTCCTTGTGTTACACTGCAAAAAGGTTTCCATAAATATGATCTTAGCCTTATTTGATTTATAATTTGATTATTATATTGCTTGATTAATAACAGTATGATAATTCTGTTGGATAATTATAAATCTGCTTCCATCTAAGAGAGGGTAGTCGGAATTTTGTCGCTATACTATTCTATACTATACTATACTAATAATCTCAAGATACTATACTACAGGGTGGCCCATAAGTGACTACCCACACGCAACCTCTTAATAACTCACGTAATTCGTCTCCAAATTGCACCAAAATTTCAGAGATTATAGATATGGGTCAAACTTAGATTTCCTGAAAGTTTCGTAAGCCACGCCCAATTACAGTGGGCGTGGCGTGACACTCTCTCTTTTTCACTATTGTCTTCATAAAATGAGAACGCTTTAAGCTAAGAACTTAAAATTTTTTGCACACATTTGGCTTGATAATTGAAAACCTTTCCCAAAGTTTCAAGTTCATTGGTTAAAATATGGCTAAGTTATGATCATTTCAAAACTCATCGGATACGTGATCCGAGCACTCAGTCAGTGATCTCGTCACTTGGTTAATGGCCTGTTTGGCTCACATGCACCGCTTGATTGGTTGCAGCCTGCTTATGGGCCAGCCTATACAGCTGACTGCACCTAAAACGCTATCACACGAATTTATGGTGGTGTCACCATTTCAGGGCTTGTTAGCCCTGCTAGTCACAGGTTCCTTACAATCAATAAAAAGGAATGAACCATCCATTGAATCATCGAACCGGGCCTACCGAATCACAAAGAAACACAAACTTTTGGACCGTGATTTCCAATCGAGGATAGATTTCGCCAACACATTCCTGTCCAAGCAGAATGTGGATCCCTACTTTGAGGACGAAATCTGGTACAGCGACAAGGCCATATAAACGGATATGTCAACTCCCAGAATGCAATTCACTGGGGCTCTACTAGACCGGATGAAGTGGTGGAGAGAACGGCTTTTCCTGAAAAGTCACGATCTGGTTTTTATCCTAAAAATTTGTGTTTCCCTTTCTAGCAAAGTCATCATCGGTATCCAATCAAAGCCTAATGAACCTAATTAATACACGCTAACGCCTTACTCTTGATCAGATTGGGTGACGAGATCAATAATTGAGTGCAAATATCACTGACTGAGTGCTCGGATCACATATCCGATGGATTTTAAAATGGTCATAACTCAGCCATATTTTAACCAATAAACTTGAAACTTTTGGAAAAGTTTTCAATTATCAAGCCAAATGTGTGCGGAGTAAATCTGTTTATTAGATCGAATATTGACGCAAATTATGACGACCCATATCGCCACTATTTGATTTGCTTAAATCACAGAGATAAAAGTGTTAACTTCATAAATTCGGTTTGCTGTTGGTTTATTGGAAGGAGTTTCCAGAACAAGGAACCCCTATTCTGGGAGCGTTATCTTAAACATCTTAAGCTTTTCTTATTAGGTGAAAAACCGGATATTATACGGTGCCTTAAAGACGTTATACCTTGATGACCATTTTATACCCAAAGTTCTGGATCCACTATACACTCTTGTTTATTTATTCTCTCGAAATTACAGCCGTGCCTTACCTTTACCCTTTATTTCACAAGTTGTAGCCAGTGGAGTTATCTCCACTACTAGTATTGATATAGAGTCATATTTAAAACCAGTAGTATCTCTCCTTTTTCTCTCCATCTTATGTGCATTTTATTACTCTATATCCACTGACTTTATTCGACGTATTATCTAAAAGAATAAAAAAAATTGTGTGCGTGTGTTTTTATATTTATTTTGCTACGGCGCATGTGAAACCCCAGGGCATCCAGCACCGGAGAAGCTGAAATGACACTCTCTGAACCCTTGGTGCCGCTCAGATTTTGCCTCTTGGCTGGTAAGCCGAGTCTTGATCGATTAACTCAGCTTCTTCGGTACAACACAGACCGGAGGGTACTATTAGCCGCTTTGCCGGTGGTATCCTCCTGGTGTCCTGGGGTTTGGCAGGTTCCTCATTTAAAAAAAAAAAAAAATAAAAAAAAAAAAAAAAAAAAAAAAAAAAAAGCCAAATGTGTGCAAAAAATTTTGAGTTCTTAGCTTAAAGCGTTCTCATTTTATGAAGACAATAGTGAAAAAGAGGGAGTGTCACGCCACGCCCACTGTAATTGGGCGTGGCTTACGAAACTTTCAGGAAATCTAAGTTTGACCCATATCTATAATCTCTGAAATTTTGAGACGAATTACGTGAGTTATTAACAGGTTGCGTGTGGGTAGTCACTTATGGGCCACCCTGTATGTATACTATGGTGCTACTTCCTTTATCTGCACTATTATAACAGTGCTCAATAGTGCTAACAGTGCTGAACTTGATGTCAAGGAGCAAATTATAAAAATTGGTTCGTTTGTTCTATACTATAATGGATGTATTTAAATGAATATGTTCTTACCTAGCGATTGCATTTCATGTTTCAGGTTGGAAGAGAGTATATTTAAAAAAGAACAAGATCTGTCTGCATCTACATTTTACACCAATGCGAGGTAAGATCTGTCTGCATCTACATTTTACACCAATGCGAGGTAAGATCTGTCTGCATCTACATTTTACACCAATGCGAGGTAAGATATGTCTGCATCTACATTTTACACCAATGCGAGGTAAGATCTGTCTGCATCTACATTTCACACCAATGAGAGGTAAGATCTGTCTGCATCTACATTTTACACCAATGCGAGGTAAGATCTGTCTGCATCTACATTTTACACCAATGCGAGGTAAGATCTGTCTGCATCTACATTTCACACCAATGTGAGGTAAGATCTGTCTGTATCTACATTTTACACCAATGAGAGGTAAGATCTGTCTGCATCTACATTTTACACCAATGCGAGGTAAGATCTGTCTGCATCTACATTTCACACCAATGTGAGGTAAGATCTGTCTGTATCTACATTTTACACCAATGAGAGGTGCTCTTTTTACACCAATGAGATTTGAAACTCTCACAATATATACAATACAGCAATAATATAAAAGAAAGAAGTGACATGACGAGGCATTACGTAAGGTAAAAAGTTTCCTTGAAAGACCATATTGTATTAACACCAGATAGATAAACATATTGAGATACTATACTTGTTCTGAAAGATCTGTAACAATGCGCACTGGCTTGACTTTTACAACTACACATATTTTTCCCCATTTATAATTAATTTGAATTTTTGCCGCAGGATTTGCTGGTTTGGGAAGCACAGTGCAGCCAGACGTAAGTTGTTATATACAATATACATTATACAATATACAATACACATAATAGAACATATTATATAGAACATAGTAAAGAACATAGAAGCTACCAAGCTTTTTACGAATAGATCTGAATGATAAACTATCTCTATAAATTTTTTGTTTAACGCGTTAATTTTGTTTGGCTGCAAAACCTTTTAATATGTGTCATAAAATTTGATTTTATTCTGAAAGCTGGAGCATTTGTATTACATTTTCCAACAACCTCGTCAGTTTTAAAATTTAGGTATTTCTCAGCTACTTTTCATAAAATTTAAAACAATTAATATTATCAAATAACAGGGCGAACTAAACCATCTCAATGGAAGATCCTATGGTAAGATAATTTTATAAATTTCATGCCCAATTTTTTCATGTGTATTCCATGCCAGTGTTCCAAAACATTCTAAACTTCTTTAAGTTTAACCAAGAGTTTAAAATATTTCCTTGTGTTTCAACATTATTTCCATGTGTTTCAACATTATTTCCATGTGTTTCAACATTATTTCCTTGTGCTTCAACTGATTGATAATGTCAGGTGATAATTTTGAAGCGGACCAACAGTGGCAGAAGAGCTGCAATGAGGTGATGGCTATATATCGTATGACAACTCTTCTTAGTATGGGATGCAAGATAAAAGTAAGTGCCGGTTGCTAGGATACGCTCATTCAGGTTGCTAGGCTACAAATACACGTTGCGAAAAAGTTAACTATCGCATTTACGATAGTTAACTCTTATAAATATTATAGCTAGTTATGATAGATTTCTACGATGGTTATTTCCAACTATCTCAACAGCACATTATAGTGCATACTTGACCTTAACTTCTTCTTTACTTTACTTCTTCTTTACTTTACTTCTTCTTTACTTTATTTATTCTTTACTTTACTTCTTCGTGGACAGTTAATCTTCCAATATGCAAATGAACTTGAAAATTGTCATTTGAAAATATACAAGAGTTCAGCTAATGAATGAAAATCCTGTCAATATTTAACTTTGAGTTGATTAAAACAACAATGCTGCTCAATACAGCTGCTGACAAGACATATAGTGTATGGTACTGTGTAGGTAATTACATTTCCACCAATGCAATTCCAGCTATTACTAGTAATATTACTATTAATATTACTAGTTACTACTACTAATCCATCCTTAACGGGGAGTTAACTTTGAGTCAAAGTTCAGAAGTTTCATCAGTTCACAGTCGTATTCTTATGCTGTGTTAGCTTTTGGTTGAGACCATTATAACGCTATTGATGACACATATTTGAGAGTAATGGTGGGTTTTAAAAGGCTCAGATAAGAATTGTGGAATGTTTGCTCAAGTTGAACTGTCACCAACAATTTTGGCCATTAAAAATCAAATTTTACAAACAAGAAATAGTCACGTTTTATTTTTTTAATAAATTGTTTAAATATATATAAACAACATTTTCCTCATTCTACTTATAAGTAGTTTTAACTATATAATAGTCTGCAGTTTTACTTACATCTGTTTTATTTCAGCTTTCGGCGGAGAACAAGAATAAGGCTGGAGAAGGTTACTCCTTCCGGTCAGACCCAGATAAGTCTATTGGTAAGTGTACTCCTTATATGGGCATCACGTGCTGAGTATACCCTTATATGGGCATCACGTGGTATAAGCCTGGAGAAGGTTACTCCTTCCGATCAGACCCAGATAAGTCTATTGGTAAGTGTACGTGTAAGTAAAGCGTGTTTATGAATACAGTAAAACCCCGATTTACCGCAAACCCCGATTTACCGCGGAGTTTGGGGGAAAGGAAATAGCCGCGGTAAATCAGGGTTTGTTTACGTATGTTAAGCCCTATTTAAAGTAAGGAAATAGCCGCGGTAAATCAGGGTTTTACTTTACCTAGGACCCCAGACTATCAGTATCATGTTCATAAACCTAGATAAAGATTCGGTGGAATGGCAGTCTGAGCCGCCCAGTAAGGTTTTACTCATTTACTGTATTGAGGTCACACAATCAGTGGTTCACATCAAAAGAGGGACTGTGTTTGTGACTGCATGAGATGTTGCTTTTTACTCAGGGACCACCTGTTACTCTACTATTAAGTGCGTGTTTCTGAACGCCTGTTACTCTACTATTAAGTGCGTGTTTCTGAACGCCTGTTACTCTACTATTAAGTGCGTGTTTCTGAACACCTGTTACTCCACTATTAAGTGCGTGTTTCTGAACGCCTGTTACTCTACTATTAAGTGCGTTTTTCTGAACGCCTGTTACTCTACGTTTAAGTGCATTTTTCTGAACGCCTGTTACTCTACTATTAAGTGCGGGTTTCTGAACGCCTGTTACTCTACTATTAAGTGCATTTTTCTGAACGCCTGTTACTCTACTATTAAGTGCGTTTTTCTGAACGCCTGTTACTCTACTATTAAGTGCGTGTTTCTGAACGCCTGTTACTCTACTTTTAAATCTCTTCTTATATTCTGATGATTTTCCGTTAATCAGAGTTTAGGCTAGTAATATTAGTAATGGTCGTAAAATAAGTAATATTAGTAATGGCAGTAATACCCACAGATTTTGTGCTAGTATACAGAGCCCCACTTCACAGACCAGACCCGGAGTTGAGCAGGAGCCAGGTCTCAACAAGTGGATCAGGGGTACCAGGAGTAACATCCCCTCGTGATGTTACTATTAAGGTGGAGGTGGGTTTGTCTGTAATTTGTCTCAACGAGTGGATCCCCTCGTGATGTTACTATTAAGGTGGAGGTGGGTTTGTCTGTAATTTGTCTCAACAAGTGGATCCCCTCGTGATATTACTGTGGGTGTGTTTACACTGTGTTTACACTGTGTTTACACTGTGTTATCGGTTGTGGAGATCTTGGATGTTTTAGCTGGATTTTATTAATTTTACTATGGTGCTGTAATTTGTTGAACAAGTTTCTGTGTAACAAATATCTTTATAATGCATATTTTATCGGTTATAATCAACAAATCAGCATTGATACAATAACTTGTAGTTCTTTAGTTCAGTTTGTATCATGTATGTACGATGTGTTTCATTTCGATTTCGTTAAGGTTAATTAGCTAATTTTAAAATTCTCAGGAGGACTGTGAAACAGAGTTCGCCAGATCAGAACTAAAGCACATCAGAAACAGAAAAAACTTCCACGATATTGTAAAAAAGCTAGATCTGAATCTAGAGTTTGAGGTAAAAAAGCTAGATCTGAATCTAGAGTTTGAGGTTTTTGAATATTCTATTAAACATTTCTCATATGGTTTATGCATAAATAATTCCGTAAATTTTGTTATTATTAAAAAGAGCATGGATTTAAACATTGTGTTAGTACGTCTAAACAGTAAACTGTTTGCAGTAATTGTGTCGTCGCCATGGTTACCATTTGCATTACTGTTGCAAAGTTATTTTCAATGATCAAGAGTTTGTCATTTTCTATCTTGTGGCAATCATACTCTTGGTCAGAAAAACTGAAATTTCAAATTTGTAGTAAAGCTTAATATCCCGGATAGGCAGTTAATACGTCCACAAGCACTTACTTGCTTGGGTTACTTGGGGTTGCTTCATAGATCCTCTATCGGGTCATCAGAACGGCTGACCACCCGTGCAGCGAAGTTGCTGTCTTTTCTGCGCTCCAGTTCAATAACGAATTCCCGTTCTGGCAACAATATCCAGTAACAGGAGGTTCGTCCGGAATAGATGTAACAAACTCCGTCAACAATGACTTGAAACGTAGGGGGTCCTCGATAAGGTGCAGGTTTGCGGGAATGATGTTCCACAATCGAGGCCCCATCACTACAAATGAGCTGTCAAAGATCGATTGATTCCTTTGGCTACTGGACGTTGACAAGCTAGGGACTACTGCTTTCTGGCCATAACGGAGTGTATCTGTAAACTTCTTACTTTTTATTTAGTGATTCGATGTGAGGTTTCCAGTTCAGCTTATTTTCATTTTAGAGAGTTAGAGGATTCATTTTCACGTTTGTTTGGGGAGAAATACATATACTTACTTGATACTTGATAAGGTCTCCTCAATCATTCGAGTGGCCTGCACCAAGGAATTGCCGCTTATGTCGTATCATCTCTCTCCAGTGCTTTCGGTTTCCTGCCAACTCTCGGACCTTATCAAATACAATGTCTGGATCTCCTGTGAATGTTACTGCGTCTTCTAGGACACAGGTTCGCCAATTCTTTCTTGGCCGCCCACGTGATCTTCGGCCGTGAGCAGGTGTCCAATCAAATAGATACTTTGGTAGCCTGGTGTCCGGCATTCTAGAAACATGTCCAAACCAGCGAAGACGGTTGGCACTGATGTAGGTTATAACCGGGTTTATTCTTGCCCGCTCCAACACTTGAACATTGCTTGTCCGGTGGAACCACTTAATTCGAAGGATTCTCCTCAAACAGTTTTGATGAAAAACTTCGAAGCGATGTAGTTGCTTTGAAGTAGTGTTCCAGACTTCGCTTCCATAAAGTAATATTGTTAGAACCGCTGCAACATATATCCGTATTTTGGTGTTAGTTTGGATATTGCGATTCTTCCAAATATTACCGAGCTGATTGAATGCTCCTGAGGCTTTCTGGATCCGTGCAGACAAGTCCCGGTCAATAGTCCCATCACTTGATATAATCGACCCAAGGTAAGTGAAGTTGCTGACTTGCTGGATAGCCGTGTCTCCTACTGTAATGTCCACTGTTGATGCTTCAGTATATGGCCTCTGTGATGTATTCTTGCCGATGGCCATAACCTCTGTTTTCTTCGCATTGATTCTGAGGCCAGCCTGAGCCGCATACTTGCATAAAAGATCAGTCGTCTCCTGGAGACCGTCCTTGGTGTTGTCCATGATAGCCAAGTCATCTGCATAGTCAGTATCCAGGACGACTGTATCCTGACCGGAGCTGGTGGTAGCTCTCTTGTAGTAGTAAACCCGCGACGGGGTGGCATGTGCCTCAATAAAAATATTACAATCATTTATTATTATATCAATTTATCATTAAATATTTCAAAAATATCAATAACGTATGGTTGATCCTTCACACTTGGTAAAATATATAAAAATAAAGTTAATCTACACTAAAGAATAAATAATCTATATTATATAAATCAACAAGATTAACTCCCCATCTTCTTGTAGTCATTTATCAAAGCGGTAGAAATCCAAGTAATTTTGCACTGCCCCGTGTGACAACACTTTGTTATCCTCAGCCCGCTGCGCAGGCAGGTTGATGCAAACATTAAAGATAGGTGGACCCTGAATATCCCCCTGCCCAGAACCAGATGTAACGTCAAACCACTCAGAGAGCTCGCCATTATGTCTGACAGCACTGACGGTGCCGCAAAAGAATGCTTGCATTATGCGAATGTATTTACAAGGCAAGCCATAATGACTGAAAGCTTTCCAGATAAACTCCCGATTAAGTGAATCGAATGCCGCTTTAAAGTCAACAAAATTTATGTAAAGGGGGAGATTAAACTCAATGCTGTTGTGAATAATAGTACGGAGCGAATAAATCTGATCTATGCAAGACCTGTTTTTCCTGAACCCGCACTGATTCTCTCGGAGCAGTTCTTCAAGCCCCGCATTCATCCGTCGCAACACTATTATCTGATAGAGTTTTGATGCCGTGGAGCGTAGGGTAATGCCCCTGTTGTTCGAGCAGTATGATGTATCACCCTTTTTTGGGACAATAACAATGATACCCTTAACCCAATCCTCTGGCACATTCTCTGTCTCCCATACACGTGCAAACAGTTTCTCAAACAGTTTTCTCTCTGTCTAAAAGACCAGGAGCCCCATACTTCAGCTGTTCGTTGGAAATTTCATCAATTCCAGGGCTCTTGTGATTCTTCAGACTCTTAAAAGCTTCAGAGATCTCTGTTCTGCTAGGGGGTATATCACTATCACTCAGATACGGAAAACATGGTGCGACCTCTAGACTGTCTAGGTCTGAAAGGTCCACGTCCCCTATCTGCGGGTTTAGTAGTTCAGCGAAGTGCTCACCCCATCGTTTTCGTTGAGCAGCGGGGTCAGAAATCAACTTCTCGGTTTTATCTCTGACAGCAGTTGACTTCCGACTTTTCTTGCCTGACAAGGACTTGATCATCTGCCAGACCTCCCTCTGCTGACCGTGTGAAGAAGCTGTTTCCAGATCGGCTGCAACCCGTAAAGCCCAGTTCTCATCGTCCTTCTTGCAGCTCTTCTTAACACGCTTATTAGCAAGAGAATACTCAGATCTATTGAATCCATCACTTGGGCATTTCTGCTTGACCTTACTCCGCTCCGTGATGAGATCCTTTGTCTCTTGTGACAAGTGCTGCTTCTTCCTCCGGCGCGGGCGTTGACCCAAAACCTCCAAAGAAACCTCCCTGATGCCCTCCTTGACCAACTCCCACTCTCCATCCAGACTCTCTTCCACCGGTAGACCACTGAATCGGTTATGCAGTGCGATGCAATACTCCTGCACCTTAGATTGGTCACGCAGAAGCTCGATAGCTGGTGCTTTTCTATGTGACCCTTGTATCTTTTTGATTCCCATCAGTTTGATCCTCATAGGACTCTTGACCAAGTAGTGATCAGAGCCTATGTCTGCACCTCTATAAGTTCGAACATCAAGAAGAGAGTGACTCCACTTGGTAGAGATACAAACATGATCTATCTGATTGACAGTACGGCCATTGGGAGACCTCCAGGTGCCTTTATGGATGTCCTTGTGTTGAAACAATGTTCCCCCAACTGTCAACTGATACATGGCACAGAAATCCAACAGCCGAAGTCCGTTATTACTTGACGTCTCATGTAAGGACTCTCCTCCAATTACCCCAGACCAAGATGAGTTGTCGCGACCAATCTTGGCGTTGAAGTCACCAAGAAGAATCTTCACGTCGTGACTGGGTAGGCTGTCGAATGATCCACCCAACTGCTGATAAAAATCGTCCTTAACGCTATCCTGCGCATCCTCCGTAGGAGCATAGGCCACCACAACAGAAATATTGATGTGCCGACTATGTAGTCTAGCTGCTAGGATACGCTCCGACATAGGGGTGTAAGAGATAAGCGAATTCTTGACGGTTTTTGACAAAACCAACCCAACACCCTGCCTCCTATGCCCATCCGATCTCCCTGAATAAATGAACAATGACCCATTATCCAGCATTTCCTCACCAGTACCTGGTCTATGTGTTTCCGTAAGACCCAGAACATCCAACTTGTACTTAGAAACATTCTGTGACAATTCATAGAGCTTCGATGTGCTGCTTTCCAGAGACAGAACATTCCACGTCCCCAAGTTAGGTCTGTTTTTTATAAAATTGGAAGGGGATGATCTCCCTTTTTCGGCGTTCACGTTGGTGATGTGTGAACTAATAACACTGTGGCAATAAGGTGACCTCTTCGTTCTCATCTGCGTCCTGGGGTCCTTGCGGCTTTGCCCAGACCGCTTCATACTGGAATCACCGTTCCTTGCATTCCGAGAATCACTCCTATCACGGTTTTTCCTTGTTGTTTCAGTAGCGTTGTTATTTGAGGTGGAAGGGATGCTGGCCCTTCGCACCCGATGAACCGCATGCAGTCCTAACGAGACAGATGTCCCGGTTATATTTTTCGACCTGTTATACTGGTCTAGAGCCGCAGTGTTCTGTTACCGTTCACCTGTTTTAACTGGAATCACCCAGAACAGGCTACTAAGCTTAACAGTGGCACCTCGAGAAGGGTGTGGCTCTTCACCACGCACTACGGATCTTGGGCTCGGAGAGGTTGTGTAAGACACTTCACGAGCCTCTGGAGTTTTGGAAAACCCCTTAACCAACCAAATACATATAACAGCTCTTTTTAGCGTTAATGTGTGTAAACAGGATTTCAGAGTGACGGGTGACATGTTT
Source organism: Bolinopsis microptera (assembly GCF_026151205.1). Lineage (NCBI taxonomy): Eukaryota > Metazoa > Ctenophora > Tentaculata > Lobata > Bolinopsidae > Bolinopsis > Bolinopsis microptera. Next base: position 11,872,394 of record NC_087075.1, on the reverse strand, counting down.
CGTGTGGTAATGCTGAATATCCCAGGATTTCAGAGTGACGGGTGACATGTTTCGTGTGGTAAAGCTGAATATCCCAGGATTTCAGAGTGACAGGTGACATGTTTCGTGTGGTAAAGCTAAATATCCCAGGATTTCAGAGTGACAGGTGACATGTTTCGTGTAGTAAAGCTGAATATCCCAGGATTTCAGAGTGACAGGTGACATGTTTCGTGTGGTAAAGCTGAATATCCCAGGATTTCAGAGTGACAGGTGACATGTTTCGTGTGGTAAAGCTGAATATCCCAGGATTTCAGAGTGACAGGTGACATGTTTCGTGTGGTAAAGCTGAATATCCCAGGATTTCAGAGTGACAGGTGACATGTTTCGTGTGGTAAAGCTGAATATCCCAGGATTTCAGAGTGACAGGTGACATGTTTCGTGTGGTAAAGCTGAATATCCCAGGATTTCAGAGTGACAGGTGACATGTTTCGTGTGGTAAAGCTGAATATCCCAGGATTTCAGAGTGGCAGGTGACATGTTTCGTGTAGTAAAGCTGAATATCCCAGGATTTCAGAGTGACAGGTGACATGTTTCGTGTAGTAAAGCTGGATATCCCAGGATTTCAGAGTGGCAGGTGACATGTTTCGTGTGGTAAAGCTGAATATCCCAGGATTTCAGGGTGACAGGTGACATGTTTCGTGTGGTAAAGCTGAATATCCCAGGATTTCAGAGTGACAGGTGACATGTTTCGTGTGGTAAAGCTGAATATCCCAGGATTTCAGGGTGACGGGTGACATGTTTCGTGTGGTAAAGCTGAATATCCCGGAGCATGTGATGATGAAGTGGGCGGAGAAGTTTGGTTTTGAGAAGCCACTGAAGTACGACAGGAGGGATTTCACTAAGAAGAATGAGGTAGGGAAATAGCTACATTTAATGGGTAGTTATAGTAAAATAGTGACTCTGACTATTGAACTGCCACTCTGAAGTCCTGTTACTATGGTAACAAGTTTTGTTACTATGGTAACTATAAACTGCCTACTGTACAATGTTTGGCATGATAAAGGTAATAACTGATAAGTACGTCTAAGCTATGCTTATAATCATGCCTTAAAAATGGATAAATTTACAACTTGCCCTTACAGGATACCAGCCAGGGAAACGTAAATAAAACTAAAGGGATGTCTAAAACTAAAGGGATGTCTAAAACTGCATCCTCAAAGTCTGGATCACTCTCCAACGACCAGTCACCGGTAACTAAGTAACTAAGTAACCGGTAACGTATTCCGTGCATGGATTCTGTGCCAGGTTCATTGTAATATTAAATTTACTAATTTACCTCACGGCATCTGTATGTTGAGGTTTTTGGCATGAAATGTTTCGGGTTCGTTTGCGGTCTTCACTTTTAAGCATAAGATGTAATCTAAATCATCCTAGATGAGTCAGGAAGAAGAAGAGGACACTGAAGACACAGGGTTCTGGACCTGGATACAGGACACAATATTCTACATCCTCCACGGGAAGGTATTTAACATAATGTACTTTAAGTAATGGGAGTCACGATGTGATACAATGGGGGTCACGACGTGATACAATGGGGGTCACGACGTGATACAATGGGGGTCACGACGTTATACAATGGGGGTCACGATGTGATACAATGGGGGTCACGACGTGATACAATGGGGGTCACGACGTGCTACAAACATAATCGTGACAGGAAATAAATCAAGAAACATGTTTTGCACCACAACCATTAGTGACAGTGAAGGTTCGTTGAAATTTCAAGTTTCAGTTAGATTTCAAAGTACTTAAACCCTTTGAACCCCTAAAAGTTCTCTACCATGTGCAGGTACCATTTTACACGACAATGAGGGATAATTTCTTTCCAAAGTATGTAAAAGCCCCTTTCCTGACGAAACATAAAGATAAATACATGGGGAGCGACAGGAAGGACTTCTTCACTACTTCCGAAAGAAGCACTGTAGTAAGAGCACTGAGTTACCATAGTAACACAACTTGTTACCATAGTAACACAACTTGTTACCATAGTAACACAACTTGATACCATAGTAACACAACTTGTTACCATTGTAACACAATTTGTTACCATAGGAGCACAACTTGTTACCATTGTAACACAACTTGTTACCATTGTAACACAATTTGTTACCATAGTAACACAACTTGTTACCATAGTAACACAACTTGTTACCATAGTAAAATATATATATAAACAAAAGCTCTAAGAAACAGATAGTAAACAAAGTAAACATTTCTGTCCCCTAATCTTTCTCAAACAAAAGTCATGCAATTTGCATACTTCTCCATTTAACTCTATTCTGAGCAATTAACGTTAAATAGTCCAAATCACATAAATTATTTAACGATAATTTTCGGACACTAAGGTCGTGTAGAATCAGTGAGAAAAGGTTTGACTGCGGTCTTCCACGCCGCCCTTGAAGCTGTAAGGTGTTGACAGCAAAAACAAGCGACGAATAGGCTGGGCCATCTGTAGGCCCACGCAGTACATGTCCGAGCATCCTCCACCGACTACGAGTCACTTTAGCTGACAATGGTTCGCTATTGCAGCGTTTGTACAAGTTCTTGTTGGAGATGATGTGAGGGTATTTGTAATTCAAAATTGATCGCAGATGACGTCTGTGAGCAATATCTAGTTTTTCCAATACTGATTTAGGGGCAGCCCAGCAAGATGAATTGTACATTAAAACGGATACTACCAGAGCCTCATACAACAGAAGCCTCTTGCTCAGAGGGATCTTATGGTTCCAAGCTTTCTTGTATTTGTTAAACGCGGCATATCCCAGACATATCCTTCTAGAGATGTCCTCCTTACTACAAAGCATGGAGCCAAGCGCCAAACTGAAATTTAATCTTTGAATTAGAATTTAGAATCAATAATGTTATTTAATATTCACACTCATAAAATTGAATAAACTTATTAATTTGTTCAATAGTTAAGTTGCTAGAAGAAATAAGTTTAGCATTCAACATATTCTCATATCACCGTTAGCACATGTGATACAAAAAACCGCAGTTCTCTTACTGTAATATATTTTCTGATAATACTAACTGATTTACCACTTTGCAGGTGTACCATAGTAACACAACTTGTTACCATAGTAACAACTGAAGTAGTAGTAGTCACCATAGTAACTTTGCAGGTGTACCGACTTCTACAGCAAGCTCCTTACCACAAGGAGGGTAACAAGGAGTTCTTTGGGGTGGATGAGTTAGTTGCTAACGGTACTTATAAAGCAGCTTATCCTCTACACGATGGTCCTTATGAGACAGGTTAATGAAATTCTCTGCAAAGTTATTGAGGATGTATACAAAAATCAGGCATTGGAATAGAGTCAAGTTAGAGATATAAAAAATGTAGCGAAATTAAACTGGAAAAATGTACCTGAACAAGGGTAATAAATAATATATTTCACTCAAACACCCGGACGAATCTATATGTATAAGTTATTTGATTATTACAGAAGCACACGACATACCCTCCAACCACCGGAAACTCCTGAGGTTCTACTGGGCCAGCTTCAGGAGGTGGAACAAACACCAACCTCTCAACTTTCTGTTTCACTTTCTGTTTTACTTTCTGTTTCACTTTCTGTTTCACTTTACAGAAGCACACGACATGCCCTCCAACCACCGGCAACTCCTAAGGTTTTACTGGGCCAGCTTCAGGAGGTGGAACAAACACCAACCTCTCGACTTTCTGTTTTACTTTCTGTTTCACTTTCTGTTTCACTTTACAGAAGCACACGACATGCCCTCCAACCACCGGCAACTCCTGAGGTTCTACTGGGCCAGTTTCAGGAGGTGGAACAAACACCAACCTCTCAACTTTCTGTTTCACTTTCTGTTTCACTTTCTGTTTCACTTTCTGTTTCACTTTACAGAAGCACACGACATGCCCTCCAACCACCGGCAACTCCTAAGGTTTTACTGGGCCAGCTCCAGGAGGTGGAACAAACACCAACCTCTCAACTTTCTTTTTCACTTTCTGTTTTACTTTCTGTTTCACTTTCTGTTTCACTTTACAGAAGCACACGACATGCCCTCCAACCACCGGCAACTCCTGAGGTTCTACTGGGCCAGTTTCAGGAGGTGGAACAAACACCAACCTCTCAACTTTCTGTTACACTTTCTGTTTTACTTTCTGTTTCACTTTCTGTTTCACTTTACAGAAGTACACGACATGCCCTCCAACCACCGGCAACTCCTAAGGTTTTACTGGGCCTGGGCCAGCTCCAGGAGGTGGAACAAACACCAACCTCTCAACTTTCTTTTTCACTTTCTGTTTCACTTTCTGTTTCACTTTCTGTTTCACTTTCTGTTTCACTTTACAGAAGCACACGACATGCCCTCCAACCACCGGCAACTCCTAAGGTTTTACTGGGCCAGCTTCAGGAGGTGGAACAAACACCAACCTCTCAACTTTCTGTTTCACTTTCTGTTTTACTTTCTGTTTCACTTTCTTTTTCACTTTACAGAAGCACACGACATGCCCTCCAACCACCGGCAACTCCTGAGGTTCTACTGGGCCAGCTTCAGGAGGTGGAACAAACACCAACCTCTCAACTTGATACGGATGTACTTCGGGGAGAAGGTGGCTATGTACTTCGCATGGACGGGTAGGGAAACTTAAGTTTAGTTTTGTCAAGACTTGACAAAACTTGACAAAACTTGACAAAACTTTATTGCGAGCTTATTATAACATTATATAATACAGAAGTTTGGTGTGTAATAAGTATTGTAATAAGTTTTCTACAATCGAACTAATTGTCTCCCATATTCTCCTTTCAGGGTTTTACACACAGTCTCTGTTTATCCCTGCTATCGTTGGAGTCCTTGTATTCGGATACAGTCAGATGGGTATAACAATATTTAATTTTATAATGATTTGGCAAATAATAATTAAAAATTTGTTTTGGAGTATCCTAAAGGTTTTATATTAGGACCACTTTAATTTTTTAGTTTTACTGAATTTGGTTGAATAATTTTCATTTAAAATTTCAGTTTTGATCAGACACATGTGTTAAATTGTAAAGATCTTTATAATTTCTAATCCACTGACTGCACAGGACTGGGTGACGACTATGTAAGCAAGCACATCTGTAACTCTGAGAAGACGTATATGATGTGCCCTGCGTGTGAAGACGAGGGGTTCCCACCTTATTACATCTCCGATATCTGCAGCATCGCACAGGTAGTACTAGAGTACTAGCTAGTGTAAGGTAATTAGTGTTTCACTTTCACTTTTTATTTCACTTTCACTTTAGCCTAACGTATTTGTAGCATCGCCCAGGTAGTACCAGTTAGTGTAAGTGATCATTGATCATGCCATAACTTTTTCAAATAAACAAAAATGTATGAAGAAAATTAATTAATTGAACTGAGAAAAACCCTGAACATCAATCTTCTTAAAATGTTAATATGGCGATGTCAGTGAACACCAGACTTTCTTGTTTCACTTTCTGTTTCACTTTCTGTTTCACTTTCACTTTAGCCTAACATTAACCTTCCTAAGGCAGCGATGGCGATGAACAACGGAGCTACACTGTTCTTTTGCGTGTTCATGTCTATTTGGGTTGCTTACTTTTTAGAGTCATGGAAGAGAAAGCAGGCTTTGCTGGGCCATATCTGGGGTGTCCTGAAGTTTGATGAATCCGATGTGAGTTACCATAGTAACACAACTTGTTACCATAGTAACAACTGAAATATTTCCATATCTGGGGAGTCCTGAAGTTTGATGAATCTGATGTGAGTTACCAAAATTTGCCAGGCATTTTTCAGAATTTGGCCGCCAAATTTTTTAAAGGCCTAACTCAAAATTCCAATACAAAACTTAAGGTCCAAATGCGATTCTACGTTGATTCTGAAAATTTCATGTAAAAATATTGAAACCCTATTGTTCATTTTTTGCGATTATTTGAACACAGAATCCACAGTTAGGTAGATACTGAGCTGATAATCATAGAGAATGTGTAGTATAGGCTTACCTTCCATATAAAGTTAGTTTCGTTCAAAAATATTGATATTTGACCAATTTATGGGCCAAAATCTATCAAATTTGGTGCGTATGCCCAAATATGGTCATATGGTTTTTGGCTCATAACTCAGTCATTTTTTGTCCAATCTGGATGAAAATTCATATACGAGTTTAAGGGACCACTAGCTACAAGAAAAGCACCTAAAATCTGGTTTCTGAGCATGTTCAGGATATTTGGCTTAATTGGGCCTAATTTGGACCAAATATGGGCGTGGCTGCCCCGCGGGCACCGTTTGGCGGTTGGGGTCCGGGACCCCCTCACCAAGTTTCACAACTTAAACATTCTCTGTCGCCATTATTTTGGTTTTTATATAATTTCATTACTGTATAATTCTGTATTATTTGATAAAAGTTTTAAATCAAATCATCATCAATACTCACACATTCTCAGGAGCAAGTGAGGCCAACTTACACGCAGACCTGTGACAGCTGGGAGTACAACCCCCGGACTAGGAGACATGAACCTTACATGACCAAGAGGAAGCGATACCCACGCTTCCTTACTACTTTCACTCTAATTCTATTCATTGTTAGTAAGCGATACCCACGCTTCCTTGCTACTTTCACTCTAATTCTATTCATTGTTAGTAAGCGATACCCACGCTTCCTTACTACTTTCAGTGCTATAATATATATGCTATAATAATAGATATGACTTTATTTCCACTATTAAATAAATCTTCAAAGTTGAAACCCTGAATACCAGCGAGATAACAGTATACAAACTTTAATTGGAGTGAGAAAAGTAATATGTTTCAGTTAGCGTGTGTATTGATGTTTGCTGTTGCTGTTATTGTATACGATCTGGCTGTTTACCTGGCTCTCTTCGATATTCCAAGGTAGGTTTAGTCTTAATAAATTAAAACTAAATTAAACTGTATACTAAATTATACAGTTTACACACAGCTTTGATTTCATCTTACAACTTTTGAGGACTTCTGACCCCCAAAACCCTTATTGTATAATTGTTTTTTAAACCTGGTAACCTGGTAACCTGGTAACATGGTAACCTGGTAACCTGGTAACCTAGTAACCTGGTAACCTAGTAACCTGGTGACCTGGTAACCTGGTAACCTGGTAACCTGGTAACCTGATAACCTAGTAACCTGGTGACCTGGTAACCTGGTAACCTGGTAACCAACACAAGAGCCACATTAACACATCTTCCTCAGTATGAAGAGATATGCACGGTGGTTTTCATCTGTTTAGTGCGGGGATTATGAGCCTAACTCTCATTATCATTATGAGCAAGGTAAACAGCTGTAGTGCACGTGATTCATAACGTAAAATATAAGCAAATTGGAACTTCTTACGATCTTCCAGTAGTGAAATGTGTTCTGGGATGGTTAATTTGTAACCTGGTATCAGGTATAGTCAGTCTAAACCCTAGCTGAAAAGACTTCAATGCTGCAAATCTTCAATGCTGCGTCTCATAGCTTAATGAAATATAGTGTTCAGTGGCTTATAGTTCTGTCCACTATTTGCCATCGAATTTCAGTACTACGGAAAGTTTGCCGTAACAATGACGGAGTGGGAGAACTACAAGACTCAGTTAGAATACGAGAATACTCTAACCATAAGAAGATATGTGTTCGAAGTGTTCAACTTCTACAGTTCTCTTGTATACATTGGTTTCTTTAAAGGAAAGTGAGTTGTATGCAAAACTGTACAAACAAATTAAACTCAGATAATGGAGTCTATGAGATTAATGAGTGTTACCATAGTAAAACAACTTGTTACCATAGTAAAACAACTTGTTACCATAGTAACACAACTTGTAACCATAGTAACAGATTCGAGCATAAGATATCCCTGGCGGACTAACTGAGAACACCACAAAACAATGAGCACTGCTGAGACTTTTACCACCTCTATATATCCCCAGGTTTAACGGTTACCCCGGCAACCACCCCCTAGTTTTACCACCTCTATATATCCCCAGGTTTAACGGTTACCCCGGCAACCACCACCTAGTGTTACCACCTCTATATATCCTCAGGTTTAACGGTTACCCCCGGCAACCACCCCCTAGTGTTACCACCTCTACATATCCCCAGGTTTAGCGGTTACCCCGGTAACCACCCCCTAGTGTTAACTGTTACCACCTCTATATATCCCCAGGTTTAACGGTTACCCCGGCAACCACCCCCTAGTGTTACCACCTCTATATATCCCCAGGTTTAACGGTTACCCCGGCAACCACCCCCTAGTGTTACCACCTCTACATATCCCCAGGTTTAACGGTTACCCCGGCAACCACCCCCTAGTGTTCGGGGTTAAGATGGAGGACTGTCCACCAGGTTGGTGTATAATTTCAGTCGGTTTGAAAATATTTCTTTTATTTAAACGAGATTTTGTGCTCGGTTCACTCGATGTGTGAAGTTAAGATCGAGCTGAGATTTCTAGTTCACATAAAGAAGTAAGAGCTCATATACAGAATAAGATGTAGATTACCGTATCTTCCTGAACAAGCTGCCACATATCAACCCGTTTAATTAAAACCAAACATTCCAAAAACACTGACCCCAGGAGGGTTTTTTTTATTCCGACTGGGGTACCCCGGGTGGCGAAACATACTGACTGAAAAAAAGTTCCCTTCCCTTCTTCCGGGTTTAAATTTTTCCTATCATGTCACTAAAAAAAGGGGGCTTTCTGGGGCCGGTAAATGTTACCATAGTTTTCAAAAAGTAAAAACTTTGGGTTTCCAAAAATTTTCAAAAAAGGGAGCGGGTGGGACAGGGAGTTTACCAAAAGTTACAATACTTTTACCATAGGGAAAAATTTAAAAAAAGGGAGCTGCTGGGGAAGGTAGGTTAAACCCTAGTTTAAAAATAGTAAAAACAGGGGGCCCCAGTTACAATAATAAAGGGACGCTGGGGCAGGGGTTTTGACCATAGTTACCCAATTTGGGAATACCCAGGTTTCCATAGTTACAATAATAAAGGGGCTCTGGGCAGGGAGGGTTACCCTAGTTACAATACATTACCCTTGTTACAAAAATAAAGGGAGCTGCTGGGACGGGAGTTTACCAAGTTTACAAACCCGTTTTCCATATACAAAAAATAAAGGGGGCCCGCGGGACAGGTAGGGGTAACCCAAATTACAATACTTGGGTTAAACCCTAGTTACAAACCCAGTTACCATAGTTTTTAAAAATAAAAAGGGGGCTGCTGGGACAGGTATGTTCCATTGTTAAATATTTGTTACCATAGTTACCAAAAAATAAAGGGGGGCTGGGGACAGGGAGTGGGGGCCAAGTTACAAAAACAGTTCCATAGTTTCAATATTTAAAGGGGGCTTTCTGGGACAGGTTTTTATTCTACTGTTTTTTTAAAAGGAAAAGGAAAAGCGGCACATATTTCCGGGAGTAAACAACAGCAAACACCTTCGGGAAACCGAAAAGGGGAAAATTTAAAATCACAATTTTTGAAATATTTAATCAGAATGATGGTTAAAAAGTGGGGTTTAAAAATTCCATTAAAACCCCATCCCTGCAGGTTTTTAAAAAGAAAAATAAAAAAGAAGTGAAAAGGGAAAAAAAAAGGGGAACCAAGGGCCCCCCGGGGGAGAGCCTTTCGAACTAGGGTGAGACCAGAGACGTGTTTGCGGAGTATTTGGAGTGATATACAGGTTAACAAGTTACCATAGTTACACTACTAGTTACCATAGTAACACTACAAGTTACCATAGTTACACTACAAGTTATCATAGTTACACTACAAGTTACCATAGTTAGTAGTTACACTACAAGTTACCATAGTTACACTACAAGTTACCATAGTTACACTACAAGTTACCATAGTTACACTACAAGTTACCATAGTTACACTACAAGTTACCATAGTTACACTACAAGTTACCATAGTTACACTACAAGTTACACTACTAGTTACCATAGTTACACTACAAGTTACCATAGTTACACTACAAGTTACCATAGTTACGCCTTGAGATGATTATTCAGGTGTCATTGTATTTTAGGATCATGTGGAGTTGGAAATATTGATATTTTGTAGATAGTGAACCAACTTCTTCCAGTAAAGTGTATTTTAGATTTGATGCTGATTGATCACGTACGGAGAGACCTCATGTTCATGTTCAATATAGAATCTCACTAGTCGTCATTCAAATTTTACAATGAGCCCCGTCCGTACCTAGTGGTGACGTCTGTAACCTTTCATAACTATGCAATATCAATCTCACCTAACCCCTGCAGTATGGATTTGTGACGATATTTGTAGCAGCGTGGCCTCTTGCTCCCCTTCTAGCTCTTGTCAACAACCTTCTGGAGATACGATTGGACGCGTTCAAGTTCGTGGCCCAATTAAGACGCCCTACTGGCCTCAAGTGCAGGGATATAGGTAATTTTTTCTTTTTTTCCTTTTTAAAGATAGGCTGGACCTGGTGGCTCACAAGAGGAAAGCATGAAGATGCTCTTCCTGCCTCTAGGTATCCCTGCTACATACCAGGGTTAAATGTGTGGAGATGATAACGGGGTAAAATAAGTACTGTTAGTTCTACAACTATCAACTTAAACATAGTAACCTGGTAACCTGGTAACCTGATAACCAGGTAACCTGATAACCTGGTAACTTGCTACACGTTGTATACCTCTCGTGCACGCGAAGCGTGCACGCCGGCTGGCCGGCCGGCTGGAGAGGGGCCGGCTTCGCGCGTGTGTCAACTGGTAACAGTATTTGTCAGGTATTTGGTACGATATCCTGTCCGCTGTAGGGAAGATAGCTATAGCAACCTGGTAACCTGGTAACCTGGTAACCTGGTAACCTGGTAACCTGGTAACCTGGTAACCTGGTAACCTGGTAACAGTATTTGTCAGGTACTTGGTACGATATCCTGTCCGCTGTAGGGAAGATAGATATAGTCTGTAACGTGGGTATTATTGCTAACCTGGTAACCTGGTAACCTGGTAACCTGGTAACCTGGTAACCTGGTAACCTGGTAACAGTATTTGTCAGGTATTTGGTACGATATCCTGTCCGCTGTAGGGAAGATAGCTATAGTCTGTAACGCTGGTATCATTGCTTTTTCCTCTGATTTCCTTCCTATGATGCTCTACGCTTACGATGTTAGTTCAACCTTGAAATCAATAATCTGATCAAAAACTTAGAAAATATTGTAAGTTAAAGTGTGTTATCTTATAAATATTATTTATTTTAGTTATATTTTTTCGCTCTTCTGAGTGGGTCGATCATATTAGATTGCTTTGTTTGACTAAATCTGTACTCCTGTTACTATGGTGTTACTATAGTTATATTACCATGGTAACAGTGTATTCCACAGAATGCAGACGAATTTCAAGCCCAAGGTCTACAGGACCGGCTCAGTGGATATGTTAACTTCAGTTTAGCCTACGCTTCTCCGGAGATGACCGGACTCAATATAACCTGCAGGTAAAGTTGTTAATTTGTCCGGGTGTCTGGTTTTTTGGGTGTCTGGGTGTCTGGGTGTGTGTGTGTGTGTGTGTGTGAGAATAGCCGGGAAGGGCCGGTATTAGTTTAACTATAAATCTGTAAACATGTGACAGAAATCATTGAGTTTATTGTTAAGTTCAAGGGGAACAGAATGGAAGGTAAAATATGTGGATTATGCTTCTACTGACACTAAGCCTACAGCTGCCTCCGTTAGTCAGAAGTAAGCACTTTTTAGCAGAACTTAAAAGCTATTTCTATACCTTGTATTTTTATTATTTATATTCTTATACAATTATTTAGCTGAATTATTAATCAATTGCAAATGGTATTCTATGAAGAAATTAGTAGGCTGAATTATAATATGATTTACATCTTAATTCTTTTTCTGGGTACGATTATAAAAGAACATGTTTGGCAGGTATTGGTCGTATAGGGACCGAGACGGGAAACACAACTTCTTCTTCTGGAAACTATTCGCCGTTCAGCTTCTATTCGTCATATTCTTTGAGGTTATTACTTATAATTACTCAATTAATTGTTACTTATTAATAATTACTTAATATTTAATTACTCAATCTACTTAAAATAATAAGGGCTGATCGGCTTATGTCCTATTCTCTCACTGATTAACTAATACTACGGATTTTTTATAGAATTGTTAAACAGTTTTAGCGTTTAACTTATTCAGCCAATGGTTTTGCCAAGTTGCCAATAAGTTGCATATTTTGAAAGAAAATAATTCGGGGCCTTCAAAGGGGGGGGGGGGGGGAGTTACAAATGTTACAAGCGTTCTAGGTTCTTTTGCGATAGTCAAAACGCGACAACTAGCGCTGGATGGCGACAACTAGCGCTATCCAGCGCTAGTTGTCGCCATCCAGCGCTAGTTGTCGCTATCCAGCGCTGGATAACGCTGGCCAGCGCTAAATATATATGTTCGATAATTGTCGCTATCCAGCGCTAGTTGTCGCCATCCAGCGCTAGTTGTCGCCATCCAGCGCTAGTTGTCGCTATCCAGCGCTAGTTGCGACACTGTCGCACGCGATAGTTTGCGATGGCCAGCGCAACTGGCCATCGCAGAAAACAGTTCGATAACTAGCGCTGGATAGCGACAACTAGCGCTGGATAGCGACAACTAGCGCTGGCCAGCGCTGGCCAGCGCTAAGCGATAGCCAGCGCTGGCCAGCGCTGGCCATCGATATCCAGCGCAAAATTTTCGCGCTATTACCCGTCAGCTAGCGCTGGCCAGCGCTAACCAGCGCTAGCCAGCGCTAACCAGCGCTAACCAGCGCTAACCAGCGCTAGCCAGCGCTAACCAGCGCTAGCCAGCGCTAGCCAGCGCTGGCCAGCGCTAGCTGACGAGTAATATCGCAACTATATTGCGCTGGTTAGCGCTGGCTGACGAGTAATACTAATATCGAGCGTGCTAAATCACTCTACAGTCGATCTTCGAGATTGTTCTAAAAGGCCCCCGATTGTTGTAACCAACTTCAATCGATGCAATGTATTTTCGAACGCTAATTCCGAATCAACCCCCATGACATAGGGTTAAAATGCTCTCCTGACGAGATATTGGCGAAAAACTGTATCGATCACGTGATATGACCGTATAAGGAAGTTAGTCTAATTTCTCGTTAGGGTTAGGGTTTCAGCATATGTTTTTGTTAAGGATTGGGTTAGGGTTGGGATCAGATTAGAGGGTTAGGGTTTCGAAAAGTTGTTCAGTACCAGCTAGAGTCAGAGAATGGGTTAAAAAAGTCACGTGACAGTCGAGTGTAAAGTGATTAATCATCATCCGAGTAATATCGCAAGTATATGATTTTGTCTTTTGATACATTGCGCTGGCTAGCGCTGGCTAGCGCTGGCTAGCGCTGGCTAGCGCTGGCTAGCGCTGGCTAGCGCTGGTTAGCGCTGGTTAGCGCTGGCTAGCGCTGGTTAGCGCTGGTTAGCGCTGGCCAGCGCTGGCCAGCGCTAGCTGACGGGTAATAGCGCGAAAATTTTGCGCTGGATATCGATGGCCAGCGCTGGCCAGCGCTGGCTATCGCTTAGCGCTGGCCAGCGCTGGCCAGCGCTAGTTGTCGCTATCCAGCGCTAGTTGTCGCTATCCAGCGCTAGTTATCGAACTGTTTTCTGCGATGGCCAGTTGCGCTGGCCATCGCAAACTATCGCGTGCGACAGTGTCGCATAGCCAGCGACAACTAGCGCTGGATAGCGACAACTAGCGCTGGATGGCGACAACTAGCGCTGGATGGCGACAACTAGCGCTGGATAGCGACAATTATCGAACATATATATTTAGCGCTAGTTGTCGCCATCCAGCGCTAGTTGTCGCGTTTTGACTATCGCAAAAGAACCGCGTTCTATAATACAAATATGTATCACCTCCCCATGAGTATCCACATCTATAAATCAATCTAATTTATTTATTTAAAACAATGTATTCAGCACATAGTGTTCGGGATAGTGAAACTGATAGACGTTCTTATTCCTGACATGTCCGCATCAGTTCAACTGAAGATTGATATAGACGCTACAATTGCTAAACTAGTGCTAGAAGACGACAGCACAGCCATGGTATGTATAACTTATAATTAGGTCGCCTTGTTTTAATAAATTGTTTAATTGATCAATTGATTGATATGCTAAATTTGATTAATGGATGCTTACCTTCAGCCTCATTAACCTGTTGTACTAAGGGATCGTTCACATAAGCCAGCTATTTTTGCTATTTTAGCCCTCCTTCTTTTCCGCAATCCATTTTACACACAACTATAATAACAACTATTGTAACAGCTATAATAACAACTATAATAACAACTATAATAACAACTATAATAACAACTATAATAACAACTATAATAACAACTATAATAACAACTATAATAACAACTATAATAACAACTATAATAACAACTATAATAACAACTATAATAACAACTATAATAACAACTATAATAACAACTATATTAACAACTATAATAACAACTATAATAACAACTATAATTGTGTAAAGATTAAAAAGATTTCCAAACTAACACCTCCCGCACGTAATATGTGTAGTAAAACTGCGTTGGAGCGACTAATTATGATACAAGCAGTTATCTTTACTATGTTTATAGGTTGACAACTCTACCATGACAGAAGATGATAAAGATCAATGCTGAGTTTGTATTTTAACTACCGGTACCATCAAATGGGATCTTGTTGCCATGGAAATGACTATGGATTATGAAGGACAACTAAAACCAATCGAATGTCCGAATTGTTAGCTTTCTGTATTAATATTTTGATAGTTGGGGACGAAGTGGGACTCTCACGTCGTCCCCAACTATCAAATTGTATGATTGACCCACTTATAAGAGCGAATAAAGATTACTTTCTGTATTATTAATACTATTGAGATGAAATACCTTTTGATCTGTAGAGTGGAGACTATTTATGATTGATTTTATTGAGACTCTGATTCTGTGACATTGGGAAATTAAATTTTTGTTTCCGTGGACATGTTGGTAACCTGGTAACCGGGTAACCTAGTAACCTGGTAACCTGGTAACCTGGTAACCTGGTAACATGGTAACCTGGTAACCTGGTAACCTGGTAACTATTTATAATTGATTTTATTGAGACTCTGATCCTGTGACAATGGGGTTATTAATTTTTTTTTCTGTGGACATTTTGACTTTATATAAAGCTTATGCACCTGTAAGACTTTCTGATAAACTTTGTTTTATTCTTAAGTTATAAAATGAATTCCTTCTTTATGGGGCCCTGCCCGTACATTTTTGTAATGATAATTATTATAGTTATACTATAGCCTTACAGGGAAATTGTAAATACTCAATTTATTCCTATTTATAGTATTATTATTCAATTCGTCCGGGAAATCAAATAATCAAATCGCTCTAATATGAAATAGTTACAATGGAAATTTGTTTTGATATGACGTGATACTGTGGTAGTAATAGTATGTAACAGGTAAATCAGTTATATAATTCCCGTTGGAAGCTTCCAGATTCTTATATTTACAATTGATTACAATCAGATACCTTACAAGACATTTTTGTGGCGGACCAATTTGCGACGACCGAAATTTTGGCGGTCCGAAAATATGGCGAAATTGAACAAAAACCGTCACATTTCGGACGTCACAGAAAATAAGGGTATTTTTCATCATTTTGTTTTCTGACACAAAGGAAATTCCAAATTTTCTAAAAATCGGTAAAATCATGTTGAAACAAAATGAAACTTATAAATCGATTTCTTCATCTTCCTCTAAGGGGTCCGGCTCGACTCTTTCAGTTTCACTTATTGAGTTTGGTATTAAATTGTTTATCTTGACTTAGTCTCTTATAAGACGTTTATGTTAGCACATAAATGTAATTTATTGTAAATTTAAAACGTATTACTTGACATTAAATTCATCATGGAATATTGTGTTTATTTGTCCCACCATCATATCACTAACTTTTCAAGAACAAAATGAATCGATGAAGCCACAATTATTGGAATAAGATAAAAATAATGCGACGGATTCTATTACGACGACCGAAATTTTGGCGGTCCGAAAATATGGCGAAATTTCGGGAAAACCGTCGCATTTCGTACGTTATAAAAATGTCTTGTAAGGTAGATATGAATCACTCGCTAGGGTCAATCAATGAATAAAACTTTATCAATTGTAGCAAAGATATGGTCGAGAATGTTGAATATGATCTGTATGATTATAGAAAGATCCCTATAACCGTCGGATCAGAACAAGATATGAATTAACGTTGATAAAATCTAATACATGCAATTTCACCTAAAAGGTATCTTTAGTGATTTAAAATATTTCATCACTTAATTAAAATAAGGCCGGTAAAAGAATTAAACTTTCTTCGAATTCCACAACTTATAGCTGACTTACTACTTAACAGAGTCCAAGTATCAACTGTGTCGTATTCCTCTGCACCAGGGAGCATGACTCCAGTTACCCGGTTACCAGGTTACCAGGTTACCAGGTTACCAGGGAGCACTCCAGTTTCCTTCTTTTCACCTGGCTCTTGTCCTCGTACACTGGGAATTTCTCTGGCAAGTTCACTCATGACAACGGGCTGGTTTGTTCTCTTTGTTTCCACCATTTTGTGGTGAAGAATTGTCAGGAGAATCAGGAAAATAACTGATAACACAGTTATCAGAGTCAGATGCAGTTCTGAAAATAATTACACGTTAATTAATGTGTTATCAAGCAAGACTATAACATTAGATTATAAAAGTATTATAGGAGTTGCCTGGTTTGGATTATGATTTAGAAAGATTTGGGGATTATCACTATCAATCGTAGAATAGGATAGAAAGTTATAAAATAACTCACTCTTGGTTGCTGCTAGATCCTGCTTGATTGCTGCTAGATCCTGCTTGATTGCTGCTAGATCCTGCTTGATTGCTGCTAGATCCTGCTTGGTTGCTGCTAGATCCTGCTTGATTGCTGCTAGATCCTGCCTGTTGTTTTCAGCGAGAATACATCTGAATGGGATCTTTGTCACTGATCCATTTTTTTCACTTAGCACTATCTCCTCCCAACTTAGAATTTTAATAGAGGTGAGTACCTCCTCCTCCACAGAGCACATGTCAGATGACATTCTTTGTATCTCAGAGGAACTGAGGACTCTACTATAAATGTTCAACTTGAACATATCACCTCCAAAGATGTAAGCTGGTGTTCCATATGCATTGCTTCCCAAGCTCATCCTCCCACCAGTCTCTAGCTCCCTCTCATTAGTAGCTGTGGATCCTATTACATCTCCATTAAGGTAGACTGTGAGGATGTAGGTAGAGGTAGTCCAGGTCCAGCAGAGGTGGAACCACTCACCATCAGGAACATTGTACTCATCCCTCAGTATGAGATTAGTATTTACCACCCAGGTTGTATAAGTAGCCGGGGGAACCGAGAGCTATCTCGTAATTATCATAGTAGTTCAGCACTATTGGATATTTTGAATCAAATCTATTCTTGACCCAAGTGCACACAGAAAACTGTGATGTTGATGTATCCATTATACCATCTTTCTAGCAGGATGTAGTCCTCGACTGTATGTCCGAATCGGAGAGCACGTTGCTCCCCCTCAGAATGGACATGGGAAATTATAGCAGAAAATAAAATCATGAACATGTTGTCGAGGGTTCGAGTTGTAGGGAGAAAACGTAAGATCGATACGTGTCACATTTAAAATAAAACGACTCAGGCGTAATTTATAACAGTGCACCCCACATGCAGTCTTGATGAATCTTATCAGTCATTGTTTTGTGAATAGTGAATACCTTTATTGCTAAGTCACGGATATAAATCATCACAGAACTTCTTGATCATACAACAAACCCGTGGCCGGTCAGCCCGATTTACCAGATTAAGAGCTGTTTGTGACTCCGTTCATGAGTATGATATAATAGTAATACTCATGAAACACTATAAGTACATACATAAAAGTATAAACTAAAGACTGTGCGAAAACATAACGCGGTCAATTCAGGCTTGTCCGCCGCCGCCGAACGCCGCCGCCGCCGGGTGATTTTGCCACGCCGAACGCCGCCGATACACCCCGGCGTACATCGGCGTACGGCGTGCATTTTCTGACTTCAAAATAATTCTGTCTTCATTTGAAGATATCAGTGTTACTGATAGAGATTAGCGGCTAGGGGCAACACATACATGATACACACCTTTAGCTAACTTAACAATATTGTTTATACCGTATTATATGGAATAATCCGAACTACAGTTACTATAAGCAGCTATATAGCTCTCATCTGACGCCCACGTGTGACTCGATGTAACGCGACGCGTTACATCGAAAATTTCATGCTCCTTAATATAATATAATATAAGTTAAATTGTACTGATCTATTATTTTCTAATGTACAATTAGCAATCTGCACTCTGCAGTTTTAAGTCTGCCTATGTTTATATGCATTCACAATTCACAGTGAAATTGTACTCGTGACATGTTCATGTTGTAATAATAATTTATTGTTTATGTATTTTACCTTAAATAAAATAATTGTATCAATTTGTCTCAACTTTTATTTGATAGCAGATAATACCATAACAATATACCAACATCATTTGTTGAAGTTAAGTCTAAATTACCCAAATTAAGTACATGATCATATTCATATTTCATAGACCTCAATTTAGTTGGCCTTGATTTCACGGCTCACGCCGGCGTACGCCGCCGCCGCCGGTGTAATTTTAGTGAAACGCCGCCGCCGATCCATTTAGCCACGGCGGACAAGCAGCTGGGTCAATTCGGTCCTAAACATTAAATTTTAACTTAATACTTAGAGTTAGTTGCTTCGTTTAAAAACAAAACACAGGAAACTGCAGCAACCATAATAAGAAACAGTATAAATTAAGTTTTACTAACTAGTATAACTATAATAAGATATTATACATTATATGAGGATGATGTCGCGATACCTGATTTTTGTTAAATCGTGGCATCTGCCGCGAAATATCAGCGTGGAACAGCAGCGTTCAATCACCAACTAATTACAGTAAAACCCCGATTTACCGCGGCCATTTCCTTCCCCCAAATAGGGCTTAACATTCATAATGTAAAAATCAAAACCCCGATCTACCGCGGCTTCTTCATTTTATCAATCTCCGAAGTAAAAAGTTAACGGAGTATTACTGCACAGCACTACAAATTTGTTACAATTATTAAGGCATGATACTCAATACTCCCTTAATTTCCTAAAGACCTTGAGATACGTCGTGTGTATACATGATCACCATCAATCAAAAGATAATACATAATAAGTATTAAATAATATACTGAAGCCATCATGCTTTGAGACTGCGCGTATATATTAATATTGTGCCAAGGTATACAGTTCCAGAGTCTGGGACCCATTACACTAAATGATGTTTCATATAGAGTCTGATGAGCTTTTTGTACGGACATCTGGAACCTTAGCCAGGGTACCCAATCTTGGGTTTACTGTGAACTGTACTTCAAGGTCGTTGGATGTGAAACCATACAGGATTTTCCGGGGGGGGGGGGGCCAATGGCATAAATGGAGAAAATGGAGAAAATGGAGAAAATGGAGAATTACTCATAGGTTTTTCCATTTTCTTTATAGAAATAGTCTCCATTTTATGCCATTTTATGCCATTTTATGCCATTGAAAACCTGAAAAATTTAGAATTTCGAGACAAATTATTTTAAAAAAAGATATTTTCGGCCAATAATGAACAGAGTATCATGAAACATGGCGAAAAGTGGTTTTCAGAAAAACTTTGAAAAATGTTGACTTAGAAAATGTTCGGTCCGAGTCATTTTCGATACGTACCTCCCGTATCGAGAGCTCCCGATTCCGAGCTCGTGTTGCAAAGGGGAGGCCTGCCTTCCGAGATCGCATTACCTCGAGTCCAAAATTGTGTATCGAGAGGAAGGTGTGGACTTCAAAAACCGAAAAAATATTTTCGGCAAATAATGAACAGAGTAGCATGAGTAGCATGAAAACGTGGAGAAAAGCAGTTTTCAGAAAAAATTCCGAATGACTCGGGCCGAAAATTTTCTAAGTCAAAATTTTTCAAAGTTTTTCTAAAAACCACTTTTCTCCACGTTTCATGCTACCCTCTTCATTATAAGCCGAACATTTTTTTTGGTTTTTCGGTTTATCGAAGTCTGCACCTACCCCTCGATACACAAATTTGGACTCGAGGCTTCCCCCTGGTAATGCGATCTCGGAAGGCAGGCCTCCCCTTTGCAACACGAGCGCACTGCGCAGCTCGGAATCGGGAGCTCTCGATACGAGAGGTACGTATCGAGAATGACTCGGGCCGAAAATTTTCTAAGTCACAATTTTTCAAAGTTTTTCTAAAAACCACTTTTCTCCACGTTTCATGCTACCTTCTTCATTATAAGCCGAACATTTTTTTTTGGTTTTTCGGTTTATCGAAGTCTGCACCTACCCCTCGATACACAAATTTGGACTCGAGGCTTCCCCCTGGTAATGCGATCTCGGAAGGCAGGCCTCCCCTTTGCAACACGAGCGCACTGCGCAGCTCGGAATCGGGAGCTCTCGATACGAGAGGTACGTATCGAGAATGACTCGGGCCGAAAATTTTCTAAGTCACAATTTTTCAAAGTTTTTCTAAAAACCACTTTTCTCCACGTTTCATGCTACCTTCTTCATTATAAGCCGAACATTTTTTTTTGGTTTTTCGGTTTATCGAAGTCTGCACCTACCCCTCGATACACAAATTTGGACTCGAGGCTTCCCCCTGGTAATGCGATCTCGGAAGGCAGGCCTCCCCTTTGCAACACGAGCGCACTGCGCAGCTCGGAATCGGGAGCTCTCGATACGAGAGGTACGTATCGAGAATGACTCGGGCCGAAAATTTTCTAAGTCACAATTTTTCAAAGTTTTTCTAAAAACCACTTTTCTCCACGTTTCATGCTACCTTCTTCATTATAAGCCGAACATTTTTTTTTGGTTTTTCGGTTTATCGAAGTCTGCACCTACCCCTCGATACACAAATTTGGACTCGAGGCTTCCCCTTGGTAATGCGATCTCGGAAGGCAGGCCTCCCCTTTGCAACACGAGCGCACTGCGCAGCTCGGAATCGGGAGCTCTCGATACGAGAGGTACGTATCGAGAATGACTCGGGCCGAAAATTTTCTAAGTTGTAAGTCAAAATTTTTCAAAGTTTTTCTAAAAACCACTTTTCTCTACGTTTCATGCTACCTTCTTCATTATAAGCCGAACATTTTTTTTTGGTTTTTCGGTTTATCGAAGTCTGCACCTACCCCTCGATACACAAATTTGGACTCGAGGCTTCCCCCTGGTAATGCGATCTCGGAAGGCAGGCCTCCCCTTTGCAACACGAGCGCACTGCGCAGCTCGGAATCGGGAGCTCTCGATACGAGAGGTACGTATCGAGAATGACTCGGGCCGAAAATTTTCTAAGTCACAATTTTTCAAAGTTTTTCTAAAAACCACTTTTCTCCACGTTTCATGCTACCTTCTTCATTATAAGCCGAACATTTTTTTTTGGTTTTTCGGTTTATCGAAGTCTGCACCTACCCCTCGATACACAAATTTGGACTCGAGGCTTCCCCCTGGTAATGCGATCTCGGAAGGCAGGCCTCCCCTTTGCAACACGAGCGCACTGCGCAGCTCGGAATCGGGAGCTCTCGATACGAGAGGTACGTATCGAGAATGACTCGGGCCGAAAATTTTCTAAGTCACAATTTTTCAAAGTTTTTCTAAAAACCACTTTTCTCCACGTTTCATGCTACCTTCTTCATTATAAGCCGAACATTTTTTTTTGGTTTTTCGGTTTATCGAAGTCTGCACCTACCCCTCGATACACAAATTTGGACTCGAGGCTTCCCCTTGGTAATGCGATCTCGGAAGGCAGGCCTCCCCTTTGCAACACGAGCGCACTGCGCAGCTCGGAATCGGGAGCTCTCGATACGAGAGGTACGTATCGAGAATGACTCGGGCCGAAAATTTTCTAAGTTGTAAGTCAAAATTTTTCAAAGTTTTTCTAAAAACCACTTTTCTCTACGTTTCATGCTACCTTCTTCATTATAAGCCGAACATTTTTTTTTGGTTTTTCGGTTTATCGAAGTCTGCACCTACCCCTCGATACACAAATTTGGACTCGAGGCTTCCCCCTGGTAATGCGATCTCGGAAGGCAGGCCTCCCCTTTGCAACACGAGCGCACTGCGCAGCTCGGAATCGGGAGCTCTCGATACGAGAGGTACGTATCGAGAATGACTCGGGCCGAAAATTTTCTAAGTCACAATTTTTCAAAGTTTTTCTAAAAACCACTTTTCTCCACGTTTCATGCTACCTTCTTCATTATAAGCCGAACATTTTTTTTTGGTTTTTCGGTTTATCGAAGTCTGCACCTACCCCTCGATACACAAATTTGGACTCGAGGCTTCCCCTTGGTAATGCGATCTCGGAAGGCAGGCCTCCCCTTTGCAACACGAGCGCACTGCGCAGCTCGGAATCGGGAGCTCTCGATACGAGAGGTACGTATCGAGAATGACTCGGGCCGAAAATTTTCTAAGTCAAAATTTTTCAAAGTTTTTCTAAAAACCACTTTTCTCCACGTTTCATGCTACCCTCTTCATTATAAGCCGAACATTCTTTTTTGGTTTTTCGGTTTATCGAAGTCTGCACCTACCCCTCGATACACAAATTTGGACTCGAGGCTTCCCCCTGGTAATGCGATCTCGGAAGGCAGGCCTCCCCTTTGCAACACGAGCGCACTGCGCAGCTCGGAATCGGGAGCTCTCGATACGAGAGGTACGTATCGAGAATGACTCGGGCCGAAAATTTTCTAAGTCACAATTTTTCAAAGTTTTTCTAAAAACCACTTTTCTCCACGTTTCATGCTACCTTCTTCATTATAAGCCGAACATTTTTTTTTGGTTTTTCGGTTTATCGAAGTCTGCACCTACCCCTCGATACACAAATTTGGACTCGAGGCTTCCCCCTGGTAATGCGATCTCGGAAGGCAGGCCTCCCCTTTGCAACACGAGTGCACTGCGCAGCTCGGAATCGGGAGCTCTCGATACGAGAGGTACGTATCGAGAATGACTCGGGCCGAAAATTTTCTAAGTCAAAATTTTTCAAAGTTTTTCTAAAAACCACTTTTCTCCACGTTTCATGCTACCTTCTTCATTATAAGCCGAACATTTTTTTTGGTTTTTCGGTTTATCGAAGTCTGCACCTACCCCTCGATACACAAATTTGGACTCGAGGCTTCCCCCTGGTAATGCGATCTCGGAAGGCAGGCCTCCCCTTTGCAGTGCGAGCTTGTTTCGACTGTCGAGGATGTAGGTCTCACTTCTCAGTGCCTATTACTCTCCCCTATTACTCACTCCTGCTGTAGCCTGTAGAAATAACTTTACACTAGGCTTGAGTAATTATGATTTTGCCTGAAGTGTGCCTCTACTAACCTAGTATAAGCATCTAGTAGCCTACTATGAGCTTTCATAAGCTTGTTACGCCCCTAGTAAGCGTAAATAAACATGTTAGGATGTCCAATTTAGGTGTTAAATGGTGTTAAAGATGAAATTTCGAAGACAAAATTCATGGCATAAAATGGAGAAAATGGAGAATTACTCATGGGTTTTTCCATTTTCTCCATAGAAAAAGTCTCCATTTTATGCCATTTTATGCCATTGGCCCCCCCCCCCCCCCCCCCGATTTTCCACATGTGGATGACAATGTAACGTGACATAAATATAATTACTAATTACTAATAAACACTTAATTAAAGTGTACATTAGAAACTTTTGAAGTTGGGGTTAGTTTACCTGGGGATCTTTACCAGGCTATTATGTTCATAAACATAATAGAAATTCGGCGGAATGACAGGCTGAGCGCCACCCAGTAAAGCAGTAAGGGTAAGTCAGTTACTTTAAAACAAGTCTCAAAATATTAAATGATACAAACTACAGTCAATTACAAACCATCTCTTCAGTGGTCACATGACACATTCAATACAACCTTGCTGTCTCGCAGACAGCGGCGACCTGCACAAACTCACTAATCACGTGAGACAACTATGTTAATCAACACATGTGAGCACGTTCAGAAATCCTATGGTCACGGAATAAGGAATACAAGGAATACAAATACAAGGAATACAAATTTAAAATCTTAAGCTACAATAGTAACTGTTAAGATAATAACAATATCATAAGATTTGAATTTATTATATTAATATAACTTAAACTAAAGTGAAACATAAATATTTTGACAAAAAATATTTTGTTTACAATCGCCTTGGTAATGCTCTAATGCTTGAGCCAGGCTACTTTGCACTCTTTGTTGCGCGAGAAGAAAAAAAGCGCTGGTACAGTGATTTTCAGTGTTCATGTACTGGCCAGAGAGTCGACGAATTTCTTGCGGTTGTTAAAACACGTAGTGGCAAATCTAGCAACGACTCTCGTGAGGTGGACTTGACTTTCATTCGTGATTAATTCAATGATTTCACTGTTGCTGCTGATGAATTTGAGGACGTTTGCTCCAGGGATGACAGTGTAAACAGAACAAGATGACGCAGATGGTTTGATTGAATTTGATATGATTGATTGGATCTTGTCTAGGACTTTTCGCCTTGATGCAGCGTTAAGATCACAATGGTTAAGGAAGTGATCTTCATTCTCAATAATACCAGAACCTAAGACTATATTGCACCAGGAGCATATTCGCTCATCGCGAGGAGTTTGATTGTATCGGCCAAGTTCAATTTCGAGTCGATGTGCACTGATCCGCAGTCTTGTGATATTAGCACGGTCTGCATATTTAATGACACTGTCTAGGTAATACTCTTTGTTAAATTTGGATTTTAGGTCACGATAGAATTCTAATTTCCGAGAAGTGTTGATACAGGACCCCCAATATTCTCTAAAGCTACTTTTCAAAGTTTTAGTAATGACGTGTGGTGTGAATATTTTACTCCCGATGGGTTGTGTTGATTGCGGAGGAATTCGTTTCTTGAAACCGTTGTGAATAAGAAAGTCCTCTTTTGGTGGTTTTGCGATACTCGGGTTTCTTTCGAAAATTGACTTGGAGTGATTGTTTTTGAGTGTGCGGTAGGCTGTGACATGATCGGTAGAGAAACCTGATAATACTGTAGTCACGTGACACAAACAAAAGTCTCCTCAAGAAAGCGTGTAGGAGCTGTCTGTACTGCTGAGGAACACCAGTTACAAGTGAGTTGTTGTTAACTCTTATAAACATTTCCTGTTGCTTGTAATCAAGTTTCTCAGTTCAGTTGTAAGATGAGAGACTGTGAAGTTTGGAGAACTGATTGGCACACGATCACAGTCACATAACTGTCACAGATTATAAGGGTCGTTCACATATTACGTAATCACTTTTTGAACAATTTTTACCTCCCCCCTCCGTAATCAGTTTTACCCATAGCCATAGCTATTGTATTAAAATTTACACTAGCGTAATCATTTGGAAATCCGCCTCCCCCTTGGCTGATTACATAATACTATAATATGCGAACTCGACCACTAACTGTTAGTTTAAAATGTCAGCCCAGTTTCTAAACAGGAAACAACCATGCCGTAGTTCCTAACTTGACTACAATGTGGCTCTTTAATTTCTATGCGTTCACCTCACCTCACGTAGCTAATGGGTAAGAAGAAGGGTAAGACGATATAAATAGTTCTAGATGGTTCCAGCTCTAGTGAAGAGGAGAGTGAGGAGGATGCTAGAGTTCCACCACCTTTTGAAATAGGTATGATTCTATTGCAGCACGTTAATTGAAACGCGTTGGATACAACACGTTAATCGAAATTCATTAGATATAACTCGTTATCCAAAATTTGAATTATTATAGTTGCATTATTTTCGGGAAAGCTGCTCAGATCAATCTGGGACGAAATATTATTTTGATAATGGATTCAAAAGATGCCTAATGCTTATCAAATTAAATGTACGTACAAAGTTTTCATTAGAAGATAATAATCACGATTTGCCCCGTTTGCTCATGTTTATGATAGCCCCGTTTGTTTGCCAGAAATGCACTAAAAGCTGCTCACAATCATATGTCCAGGACTACAGTCACGCGTTAATTGTAACGCGTTAGATATAACGCGTTAATCAATGTTCAGGACTACAGAACCGTCCTCCGGGCAGGAATCACAGAGGAAGGAGGTTTGAGAGAGCAGATATTGATCAGATGGGGGTCCACAATTGGGTGAGTTAAGGTAAACGAGCTGATAGTTCTACTTATAGTTCTACTTATAGGTCTACTTCTACTTCTACTTCTACCTCTACTTCTACTTCTACTTCTACTTCTACTTCTACTTCTACTTCTACTTATAGTTAGTTCTTATTCTCACTTAAAAAGTTACAGAGAACATGCTTTCTATTTATATCTTCTGACGTGTTTTCCCATTTACAGGTTGAGAACATGTTCCACATGATAGAGACTGGAGAAGTAGACGAACATTCCGCTCACTACATCAACCTTGCTCACGAGATGATAAAAAGGTGGAATTGCTGGATAATTAGTAATTATTATTAGTAATTATTAGTTATTAATTAGCAATTAATAGTAATTATATCTGACTCGTTACTGTTATCTGTATCATTATTCCTACAATTCATTGATAAACTCACAAGTCACAGCCTATATTCTGCTTCAGGTTCAGCGCAGTTGTTTTTATGAAAGAAAAAGAGCGTCTCGGTAAAAAAGCTTCTAATCTCATACGAAAGGTAAACTAAAAATCCTTAAAATAAGTTTCCATCTGATTAAAACAGAGCATCCAAAGTAATAATTTATAGCTCGGCTGGGTTCTGGGGAGGAGGTCTGGAGTTGCCTCTACAGTCTCCGCCATCTGCACTACATTTGATCTTACCTGGGGCCCTCAGACTACACACTATGTATACACTATGTATACACTATGTATACACTATGTACACACTATGTATACACTATGTATACACTATGTACACACTATGTATACACTATGTATACAATATGCTATGTATACACTATGTATACACTATGTATACACTATGTATACACTTATACACTATGTATACACTATGTATACACTATGTATACACTATGTATACACTATGTATATACTATGTATACACTATGTATACACTATGTATACACTATGTATACACTATGTATACACTATGTATACACTATGTATACACTATGTATACACTATGTATACACTATGTATACACTATGTATACACTATGTATACACTATGTATACACTATGCATACACTATGTATACACTATGTATACACTATGTATACACTATGCATACAATATGTATACACTATGTATACACTATGTATACACTATGTATACACTATGTATACACTATGTATACACTATGTATACACTATGTATACACTATGTATACACTATGTATACACTATGTATACACTATGTATACACTATGTATACACTATGTATACACTATGTATACACTATGTATACACTGACATCCTGCCACAGGTTCGGACGAAACATCACATTAAAGAAGATGAAGCTCTAGAAGTTACTATCGACAACACCAGAGCTGCCAGAAAAGTCTACAGAGACCTGCTCAAGATTACTGGCATCAGAGATCTACCTCAGATATTTGTGAACGAAACTTTTATTGGTAGCTGGCAGGATCTGAAGACTCTTAACAAGACAGGTAATTATTTGAAACATCGGGAGCTACTCTCTCGAGTGCAATAATGAGCCTCATTAGGCGCAGTAACGAGCATGTTGGGGGATGACGATCGCGTTATATAGCGATTTGGTTGCTGTGCTATAAGCGGTCTCCAACCATTCAGGCCATTGATTGAGTAAAGATGTAACTGACTCACTGATTTAGTGCCAGATCACGTATCTGCAAGATCTTAAGATCTTAAAATGGTATTGGTCATAACTTGGCTTAGTTCGTTACTTGTAAACAATCAACTTGACATTTTGGGAAAGCACTTCAAGTTCAATTATCAAACCAAATGTGTCTAGAAAATTTCCGGAGTTCCTAGCTGAAAGCGTTCACGCTTTATGGCGACAAGAGTGAAAACGAGGGATCTTACCTATACTATAAACTTTAACTTGATAATTGGATGATTAATGAAGCCTTTTGTATGCAATTGCAAATTGCAAACAGAACCATTTTGAAGAGCACACGTTTAATCATTATTTGTGATACTGTCATTCAAGCATTATTATTTATTACGACCCAACATGGTCGGAAAAAACTCCCAGGATTACTCCCCGAATTTTCAGGTATGCTCTCGAAAGAATTACTGAGTTCAATAGGATTCAAAGATTTGTTCTGTCCGATTTGCGCAGAGACTGGAGGGAAAAACCACGAGGCCCATAAAGATAGGGTAAAGAACTTTTAGATGGCTGAGTCTAGCAGGTAAGCACATGTTTTATAGGTATTATACTGCAGGGCTAGACAGAACTCAGAATCATCAGCAAGTTTATGGTTATCCATCCCTCGTCAGCTTTCATGAGACGATAGAATATGAGCAAGACTAGATGGTTTTCCTGTGTCCAAAGCAAGGGATGAAGTACCGTGTAAGATTCAGAAAAATAAAGAATTGACTCAGAGATGGAAAAATGTGTTGAGACTTGACTGTTCATACATAGTCATATTCGATCATTTATTATAATTTATCTAAAGTAATGTGATGCGAAGACTTTGTAATCATTCAGTTGACAATAAAAAGGGTGATTCCACAATCCGATGGAAAAGTTTTAAAAAACCATTACAATTTGAATCAAATGCAATAGTTACTGTTAATCGCAGAAAACATTCAAGCATAACTATAAACACCAACAGAAATTAGTAATCTGAATTTGACTGATCCTACTAAATAGACTAAACACCATGTTCATTTTTTTTCATCAAGATATGACATTTTGTTTTTTGCTTTGGCCGGCCGGCAAAGCATAATTAAATCAACCAATGGTCTGAATTATAGCTCAACTCTTTTTAATATCTCAGTTTTCAGTTAGATTTTAAAAATCGATGGTAATATAATCGCAGTAACTGTGAGTAAGTTCTTCTTTCCGTTTATCCGTAGTTTTTGCCGCACATGTGGATATGTTTGCAGACTCCATCACAGAATGAGAGACCGTTGCTACATCTATCATCTCCACCATCCTCCTTCTTCTCTTCCTCTTTCTGTGATAAAAAAGCTTGTACAACTAACCATATTGGGTACTTATACTTATATTATTATAATATTAGAGGCAATGCAAATAGCGAATCTCAATTGTCGCTAATTACCTAACATTACGTGATAATTTGGTAATTTTGTATCTTTTATAAACAACTTCATAAACAACAATGAATGATAAGGCACTCTCAAGTACCAGTGCGCTTACCATTTCATCTGCGGGACATTTCTTGAAAACTTCAATTTCACGAATGTGTAAAAACTTTTCTCCTGAAACAAGTTGAATCAATGATCTGTAGCATATTACGGTTACCAAAGTGCTACTATACCTCGTCAAGTTCATTCGGAAATTTTGAAATATACCCAGCTTAGAACCCGTAAGTCTACCACAAAAGACGCAATAATTTAACTATGGTCGATTTTTGATTGATCGAATTTCTGTGTTTTTTAATTTCAAGAATCATCATTTATCACGCAGTGTTTAATTTAGATACCTGGTATTTCTACTTTGACATACGTTCCAACTGCACCTTTGCAATTAACCGTAACGCATTTATCGGTCTTTTCCACTTTCACCAAGCCACACAAAATCTGAAAATGTTTGCGTCTTAATGTGGTTATTCCGAATCTTTAAGTTAATTATGAATATTATTAGAACCGATAAGTCGAGGAATTGAAGCTCTGAGGCGTATTTTGCCAAGTCATTTGGCTCATCCTAACGAAACTGCTATTTTATTACAGGCCAGGAACTGCAGAAAAACTTAATATTAAGTTGGTAGGTTATAAACTTGCAAGATAAAGCAATAATCTGATTCAATTTTACCGCGTCCATATCGTCGTTTAAAACGGAAACTTCGGCTCCGTTCAGTTGATCCCAGCAACAGTCTTCTTGAACATTCTTTATCTTAACATCACCGACGCGGCTATTTTCAAACATCAACTGAGAAGTGTTTTTCATAACGAAAAATACTGCCTGAATCCTAGCCATAAAGATATAAACATATCTCCAGAACCTTTAACAAGAGCCATGATAAATTAAAAACAAAATTTACAATCCTGTCGGCGCTTTTTACTTTTAGTTATACGTGACTTGCTCATGAGTCATGTGGTGTGTTAGAAACAAAAATATCTTGTCAAATTTTTATTCGGTTCAGGACAAAAATGGGTTCTTTTGCGATAGTCAAAACGCGACAACTAGCGCTGGATGGCGACAACTAGCGCTATCCAGCGCTATTTGTCGCCATCCAGCGCTAGTTGTCGCTATCCAGCGCTGGATAACGCTGGCCAGCGCAAAATATATATGTTCGATAATTGTCGCTATCCAGCGCTAGTTGTCGCCATCCAGCGCTAGTTGTCGCCATCCAGCGCTAGTTGTCGCTATCCAGCGCTAGTTGTCGCTGGCTATGCGACACTGTCGCACGCGATAGTTTGCGATGGCCAGCGCAACTGGCCATCGCAGAAAACAGTTCGATAACTAGCGCTGGATAGCGACAACTAGCGCTGGATAGCGACAACTAGCGCTGGCCAGCGCTAAGCGATAGCCAGCGCTGGCTAGCGCTGGCCATCGATATCCGGCGCAAAATTTTTGCGCTTTTACTCGTCAGCTAGCGCTAACCAGCGCTAGCCAGCGCTAACCAGCGCTAGCCAGCGCTAACCAGCGCTAGCCAGCGCTAGCCAGCGCTAGCTGACGAGTAATATCGCAACTATATTGCGCTGGCCAGCACTGGCTGACGAGTAATACTAATATCGAGCGTGCTAAATCACTCTACAGTCGATCTTCGAGATTGTTCTAAAAGGGCCCCCGATGGTTGTGTCCAACTTCAATCGATGTATTTTCGGACGCTAATTCCGAATCAACCCCCATGGGCCCATGACATAGGGTTAAAATGCTCTCCTGACGAGATATTGGCGAAAAACTGTACATGTATCGATCACGTGATATGACCGTATAAGGAAGTTAGTCTAATTTCTCGTTATTGTTAGGGTTTCAGCATATGTTTTTGTTAAGGATTGGGTTAGGGTTAGGGTTGGGATCAGATTAGAGGGTTGGGGTTTCGAAAAGTCGTTCAGAACCAGCTAGAGTCAGAGAATGGGTTAAAAAAGGCACGTGACAGTCAAGTGTAAAGTGATTAATCATCATCCGAGTAATATCGCAAGTATATGATTTTGATACATTGCGCTGGCTAGCGCTGGTTACCGCTGGCTAGCGCTGGCTAACGCTGGCTAGCGCTGGCTAGCGCTGGCTAGCGCTGGATAGCGATCACAACTAGCGCTGGATAGCGAAAACTTGAACTAGCGCTGGCTAGCGCTGGCCAGCGCTGGCTAGCGCTGGATAGCGACAACTAGCGCTGGCTAGCGCTGGCCAGCGCTAGCTGACGAGTAATACCGCAAAAATTTTGCGCTGGATAGCGATCCAGCTGGCCAGCGATGGCTATCGCTTAGCGCTGGCCAGCGCTGGCCAGCGCTAGTTGTCGCTATCCAGCGCTAGTTGTCGCTATCCAGCGCTAGTTATCGAACTGTTTTCTGCGATGGCCAGTTGCGCTGGCCATCGCAAACTATCGCGTGCGACAGTGTCGCATAGCCAGCGACAACTAGCGCTGGATAGCGACAACTAGCGCTGGATGGCGACAACTAGCGCTGGATGGCGACAACTAGCGCTGGATAGCGACAATTATCGAACATATATATTTTGCGCTGGCCAGCGTTATCCAGCGCTGGATAGCGACAACTAGCGCTGGATGGCGACAACTAGCGCTGGATAGCGCTAGTTGTCGCCATCCAGCGCTAGTTGTCGCGTTTTGACTATCGCAAAAGAACCTAACTTGTTTGTGTTGAAATATTTTAGTCTGTACTGTACACTAACTATGCGCTAACGCCCATTGTACAGGTTCGTGTCGGGTAGATCTCGTTTACCAAACGACATAGCGGATGTGTCACAAAGGTTCCAGATAATGAAAACAGATAAGAGCAAGGATGGACTGCCAACTTCACAAACTTGCTTCTTCCAACTCAGATTGCCTGATTACTCATCTGAAGTCATTATGGAAGAAAGGTGATATTCACGTTACATTACATATTTTGTGTTTGCTTTTAGTATTAGTAATGGATTCAATATGCTGGTTTACTATTATTTGGAAGCGCACATATCATGTTACACCAAGCGATTGTGCGTCTTAACGGAATGAAGTTAAAAAGGTTAATGACCGATTAGTTGTTGTTAGTTGTTATTGAACGTTAAATAATATAAAACCTGATCCCAGATTAAGGTATGCGATACACAACTGTAGAAGTATTGATGCAGACAATTACATGTTGGCTCGAAACGTTGAGAATAACACACAAGGAAGCTTTGAGGATGGCATCATATGACTAGCAGGTGAGGGAGGGGGGAACTCGTCCCAGTTTCAACCCTTCCTTGATGACACATTGTGATTTCACTGACTGGTAGTTCGGGGAAACAGATATTTTGGTAGCAATGAACACTAACAGTTTCTTAGCCACCGATATTTGGTCATTGATAGAATGCGAGTTTTATAAATAGAATTATCCATTATGCTTGATGAATTAATAAGGTGTATCTCTACTCTACTGGTAACGAGTAAACATTAATTTAGTTTTAAGCCAATGAAATTGTCGTGTTTCTCACATAAGCATGGTACTGGTATTGTATTAAAGTTAATTTAAACTGTCTTATCGAATTATTGATTTTGAAAATTGTCGTTTTATGTAAACAGATTAATATAAATGTTTGTTAATACTCAATTATTCATAGTGATTAACTCCGGATTGTACATACCTTTTTTTGCTGCGTACTGTCATGTATTTTAAACTATAGATATTGTTAATGATTGTATATTTGCACTATTACGAGGGTATGATAAATATTATATTTTAGTTTCTAAATATGTGTTTTCTGTTTCGTGATCTAAGGTTTGGATATGATTTTATTATTAATGAACCGTGTATTTACAGAAAGGTATTCTCTTTATTTCTGGGGCGGGATTTTAAATTCTTGATATTGCAGTTCAAAGTCCTATACCTATGTAATATATTCTGTGATAAAATAGCAATCTTTTATTTTAAGAAACAAGCATTCCTAATTGTTTACCTTATCGGACGTTATTTGACCGAACATTGCGTGAACGGACATTAAAATGATGAATGAACACTTGAAGGCATTCAATTAATGTATTTGATTTAACTATTTTGTCTGACTTTATTTGAACGGAAATTAAAATAAACGCTAATGTCCGTTTAAATGAAGTCCGATCAGGTATATATACATATTTAATATGGGGTCGTTCACATATTATTATTACGTAATCACCTTTTGGAAATTTTTAACCTCCTCCCCCTCCGTAATCAGTTTTACACATATAATAGCTATTGTGTCAAAATAACACTAGCGGCGTAATCATTTTAAAACCCACCTCCCCCTCGGCTAACTACTTACGTAATATGTGAACGACCCCATATTGTTAGCTACGTTTTTACCACATCACCAATCACACAAGTGCAAACATCGTGCAATATTGGTCATAGAATATGGATAAGTCACAGAATAAATTTGCTGAATTCAAACAACGTGTCTCAAGGAATGAATAATTAATCAAACATGAAATTAAATTTTAAAGATATCCAATATCGCACATTTGTGTTTGAGTTAAAAATAATATATAATGTAATCTTCTAATCTACGTGATTCCTTGTCCTTAAACGCTCCAGTCATCCGTACTTTTATTATTCACCTGAAATATTTTCCTATTACTGCTACTTCCGCAACAACTTATAAATTGCACAAATTTTGTACGATGCTCATATCAATTTCACCAGGACTTATGCTTTTATTTTATTTTTAGTGCAAGTTGAAAATAATGCCAACTTACGTTTGTAATTTTCGAATCACCCGGAGATTTCGGCCTCACGCTTGGCTTGGACAATGTTCGGTTGATCGTAGTCCCACTCATGTTGCTCCATATCAATATAGAACCCCACCACCTCTTTAAACACACCCTCCTCTTTGCAAGTGCAGCCTGAGGAGAAAGATCTTAAACTAATCGTACTTAAATTAGGTGCGGTGGAAAACAAAAAACTGTTCGTGTACCTACTTAGATTTGGTAGGTTAAGAATTAGCGTCATTAAAGATTTCTCTATTCATACATTTGGAATTTATTTAAAAGCTCCATGTCCTTAGTTTCGATTCTTCCATTATTAAATTTTGCTTTAACTTACTGTTTAGTCTTTTGTGTGACCAAGTCATCACGTAAGGAACTTCAACTCTGTCCTTTGTCATCACCGCTTTACACACGGCCTTCTTGTTGGGTGGGGCGGTGCAAGGTAACTCCACGGTCTCCGTCGTTGTAACAGTACTTGACTCCCCTGTAAAATTTCTAATCAGTATGGAATATTTATTGAATGTGTTATACTTATATGCTAATTAAGCTAATATATATATTTACTATTTATATGTATAACTATAAGTATAACTATAAATATACGCTAAAACTGAATTTAAAGCATTTCGAAAATTAGCAATAATAGCTTGTTTATACCTGCACTGAACTCCATAGATGCACTCATCTCAGCCGAAACTGAACCAGATACTACCCCTGGGACTTCAGCCGTGAATGATGTGCCGAGTGTGACTGAAGCACCCGTAGTACGAGAGAACTCCATCGTATCAGAAACCTCAACAGATTGCACAACCAGGACTGACAAATCTGTGCTGCCTCCATTTTTCAGTTCCTCTTCGCTGAATATTTTACTCAATTTATAATAATAATGATAATTTTGTCGACCGCAGTCGTGGAGCCGATCTGTCTAATTGCATTTCGGCCACGGTCCTTTCGGTACAGATTTCCCTGCAGTATAACTATAGACATTAGACATAGTCGGGACGCAACCCCAGGCGTATACACTCGTGTTATTTTCGCAGCTCTAATGAAAGCCACTACCATTTTGATTTACACCATGGTTTGGTGAGTGATGGCTGCCCTTCAGTTTTTGAGATCTTGGCCCAACTGGGATTCGAACTTGCAACCTCCAGGCCAATAGACAGGCGGATTAACCGAATGAGCCACTGAGCCACTCTATTTATAATTACTATACCAATCGTTCATAACTATTTCATGAATCCAAATAATCAAAGCTTGTGAACTGATCCAAAATTTAAAAACAATAGAAAGTTTAACAACAATAACATAAATTCAATTTCCTTACTTTGTAATCGTATATTGGATCATGCATACCGTAGAACTAGAATGGGGGAACTTCGCCATGTTTTACAGCTATTTCATGTTATTTCGAAAATAGTACGATACGACTACGAGTACTTGAAAAAGTTTATAGCTCATATGAACAGGATTGGTAAAGCAAATAGTTTCGTATGAACCACATCAGCCAGGCATAAATAGTCAGCTAGATTGGTGCCACTGAAATCAGGGCAAAGTTACTCTGCAATATAATGGGGTAACTTCGCCATTCTGAAACAATACCATATTCGGTGCTAGCACCATACCACTCGAGACTCAATTATATTTCCTTGATATACCTGCCAATTTTACTTATCTAGCTCCTAGCCTACGTGTTACAATGGGCAATTTGGTCGCGGGGGTAACATCGCCATGCTGCGGGTAACATCGCCGGGATGAAGTAGAAATGTAGTCGAACTTCGCCAATACACGTGCGTGACTTTGCCAGCCGCGCGCGAATTTCGCGCCAAACTTCGCCGAACAGATGTGAGATGGGATCAGAAAAGGGTAACTTCGCCACACAAAAATTTGAAAACGTTATAATATCATTTGTGTGCATCATGGTTAATTAACTTCGCCCTTAAATGAACAGGACATATACTAACGATGTCGCACCAAATTTACATGGAAATTATGGGAAATATGCAAGCGGGAAGTTTTAGCCACTTTATTGCATTATTTCATGTTGCCTGAGGTTAATTAAAATAGCAAATGCTTATTTTTTAATAGGAATACCTTTATAACCATTTTTTCAACACAATACTATACAAAAACTTGATCTCCTAACAATTCAAAACGGCTAAAATGATTATTCGAAAAATACTGGCGAAGTTTCCCGATCACACGGCGATTTTACCCCAATTTACGGTAACTTACACAGCAACATCAGGCGGAGCTGTGGAAACGATGCCATTATCAATATCGTACTTGATGTGGGTAGCTTTGAAGTCCTCTTCATTGACATTGGTACAGTCGCAAGCGTCTGTCGCTAAAAATAGACTTTTTAATGGTCTATTAATAGAATTGACTTATTTCAGTAGCTTATACTTTTTTACTAACAGTCAAGTTAAGCCCCGCAAAATCAATAGAACTTATAGTTTTGCGAGATTTATAAAGAAAGTCACGAGGAATATAATATCAAATATTTAATAGAATTGACTTATTTCAGTAGCTTATACTTATTTTACTAACAGTCAAGTTAAGCCCCGCAAAATCAATAGAACTTATAGTTTTGCGAGATTTATAAAGAAAGTCACGAGGAATATAATATCAAATATTTCGTATTATATACAATAAGTATTTAATCTATACATCATAATATGTACATAAGATTAAGTATACTAAAAGTGGAAACCTGCTTCCTTTACCGATCACAACCAAAATTATAAACGAATTAAGTTTGTGCGTTAATGTTACCTAATCGTATCATGACGTACCATAAAGCACCACAGTACGTGTGCTATTAGTATTCTGCATTGTATAAAAGTCAACTCACAACAAGTGGGTACGTCACACCAGTCATATCTCACACTAGGGTTTGTTGTATAGCACCAAACATCGCTGTACTTCCTCTCTGGATTTCGACAATAGTTGTTATCTTCGATACCATACCTGCAGTCAGAGATTGATGAGAAGATGAAATACTTGATAACGTGTCTTTCGAAAATCACAAAAACAATGGACTGCAATTGTGACGGTTCCACAATACACCTGTCCCTAGTATCTCACACTTAAGTTATAATTGTGGAGATCGAGACGACAAACACTTCTCAACATGTACAAAAATTGAGTCATTGAGTTCACTCACAAAGTTAAAACATGTAATTATATTATGTACTTACGTTTTCTTAATTTTTGATTTGTGGACTTCATTTGATTTCCAATTCTGACATGTGTAACCTAATCTTGTTCTAGATTGAGTCCCATCGTATCCTGATCCTTTGTTTGCTCTATCCTTGGCATCCCAACATTCCCGAGCTGAAACACGTCGATTTGTCATATTATGAGAGTTAATAGTAGTAGTATAAAGACCTCCTTTTAAAAAGCTTGGCTATTTAATTGACAGGAATGATTGATCCAGATTAATTGTCAGTAGCATATGCATTATCGGACAATTCAAGTTGCGATGAACCTCCATAGAATCATCGATTGATTCGTTTACAATTGAAACTTACCAGATAACAATGAAATGATCGAGAGTAAGGTTACCAAGAAAAACATTGACATTGTCTTGCTTTCTGAACTCAATGGTTGGTTTTAATATAAATCTTTAGTTTGTTGGCATTAAGAATCACAACGGTATTTGTGAATCAATATATTAAATCATGGGTAACAGTGTGGCAGATCATATTAGTATTGCAATTGATCATATTAATCGTGTTTCATCGTTTAAAGATGTGCAAACATCCTTACATATTGGTCACACATTGGTCATAGAATATGGATAAGTCACAGAATAAATTTGCTGAATTCAAACAACGTGTCTCAAGGAATGAATAATTAATCAAACATGAAATTAAATTTTAAAGATATCCAATATCGCACATTTGTGTTTGAGTTAAAAATAATATATAATGTAATCTTCTAATCTACATGATTCCTTGTCCTTAAACGCTCCAGTCATCCGTACTTTTATTATTCACCTGAAATATTTTCTTATTACTGCTACTTCCACAACAACTTATAAATTGCACAAATTTTGTACGATGCTCATATCAATTTCACCAGGACTTATGCTATGATTTTATTTTTAGTGCAAGTTGAAAATAATGCCAACTTACGTTTGTAATTTTCGAATCCCCCGGAGATTTCCTCACGCTTGGCTTGGACAATATTTGGTTGATCGTAGTCCCACTCATGTTGCTCTATATCATATCTATTCCCCACCACCTCTTTAAACACACCCTCCTCTTTGCAAGTGCAGCCTGAGGAGAAAGATCTTAAACTAACTGTACTTAAATTAGGTGCGGTGGAAAACAAAAAACTGTTCGTGTACCTACTTAGATTTGGTAGGTTAAGAATTAGCGTCATTAAAGATTTCTCTATTCATACATTTGGAATTTATTTAAAAGCTCCATATCCTCAGTTTCGATTCTGCCATTATTTAATTTTGCTTAAACTTACTGTTCAGTCTTTTGTGTGACCAAGTCATCACGTAAGGAACTTCAACTCTGTCCTTTGTCATCACCGCTTTACACACGGCCTTCTTGTTGGGTGGGGCGGTGCAAGGTAACTCCACGCTCACCGTCTTTGTAACAGTACTTGACTCCCCTGTAAAATTTCTAGTTCAGAGGATCAGAACCGCTGAAAATGGCGTTTAAGAAAATGAAGATTGAACGATTTTCAGGAATTTTGACAAGTAATTAAGCAAATATATAATTAAATATTTACTATTTATATTTTTACTATTTATATGTATAACTATAAATATACGCTAAAACTGAATTTAAAGCATTTTGAAAATTAACAATAATAGCTTGTTTATACCTGCACTGAACTCCATAGATGCACTTATCTCAGATGAAATCGAACCAGATGCTATCCCAGGAACTCCAATCTCGAATGATGTGCCGAGTGTGACTGAAGCACCCGTAGTACGAGAGAACTCCATCGTTTCAGAAACCTCAACAGTTCGCACATACAGGACTGTCAAATCTGTGCTGCCTCCATTTCTCAGGTCCTTTTCGCTGAATATTTTACTCAATTTATAATAATAATAATAATTTGGTCGACCGCAGTCGGGGAGCCGATTTCCCTGTCTAATTGCATTTCGGGTACGGTCCTTTCGGTACAGATTTCCCTGCAGTATAGTCGGAACGCAACCCCAG
Organism: Bolinopsis microptera; assembly: GCF_026151205.1. NCBI lineage: Eukaryota > Metazoa > Ctenophora > Tentaculata > Lobata > Bolinopsidae > Bolinopsis > Bolinopsis microptera. The sequence goes on along the minus strand of NC_087075.1, from coordinate 11,833,143 downwards.
GCGTATACACTCGTGTTATTTTCGCAGCTCTAAGTCTAATGAAAGCCACTACCATTTACACCATGGTTTGGTGAGTGATGGCTGCCCTTCAGTTTTTGAGATTTTGGCCCAACTGGGATTAGGACTCGCAACCTGCAGGCCAATAGACAGGCTGATTAACCGACTGAGCCACTGAGCCACTCAATTTATAATTACCAATCGTTCATAACTATTTCATGAATCCAAATAATCAAAGCTTGTGAACTGACACAGCTGCTCTAATATTGTCTGGACACAAAGGGTTCTTATTTCTGTTGTCAAGGAGAAACATTGGGAGTTTAGTAAAATGGGGATAGACATGTCATCAGCCTTCGACACGATACATCGGTCAACTCTCCTCAGGCTACTCGAAGATGCAGGATGCTCAGAAGATGACATAAGACTAGTTAGATATCTGCTCGCTAACACCAAGCTCAGAATTAAGATCAAAAAGACGACATCGGGAGAGTTCGAAGTCACAATAGGAGCCTTTCAAGGTGACTGTTTGTCTGGCTCGCTGTTTACCATGTACCTAGCTGGAGCACTCTACCACCTTAGAGTTGTTGTTATACATCTACGCCCAAATCCCCCCATATCTGAAAGCTCCCTTCCTTTAGAATGGGAATATGCTGATGATGTGGACTTTGCTGATGAAGATGAGGATTCGTTACACCAGCTCCTTCCAATTTGCAAGGAAATTCTCTCAGAATGGAATTTGTTTGTGAATGAATCTAAAACCGAGTTTGTAAAGTGTTATCTGGCTGGAAGTAGTGAGAAGGACGAAAAAGGAGAACCTCTAAGAAATAGAGAACCTTGGAGGAAGTGTGTGTCCCTAGGCTCTAAGCTATGTAGTAAAGAAGACATACAGCATCGTATAATCCTTGGAAATGTCGCATTCGAGAAATACAAGAAAGTTTGGATGCAAGGATCTAAGATTAATCTGAAGACCAAGATTAAGATATACGAAGCATACGTTACATCTGTTATGCTCTATAACTGCAATAGCTGGGCTACCCCTCAGAACCTATTTGACAAACTTGATGCATGTCATAGAAGACACCTGCGTCAAATATTGAAGATGACTTATCCCATTATTATCAGTAATAAAGCACTCTATGAACGCTGTGGTGTAACACCGTTGTCAGAGCGAGTGACATATGCTCGCTGGAAAATGCTTGGACATGTCCTTCGCAGTGACTGCTCATCACCAGCTCAGAGAGCTCTTCAATTTGCTGTTAATGCGTTATTTACCATGAAAGGACGTGTTGGTCGACACCAAAGTAATCTTTTAAAGTTTATTATAAATGATTTGGGCAAGTTTCCATAACTAATTTTTTGTGATCAGCGGTAATAACCGCTTTTTTTACGCTAAAAAAGCGCTTATTGATAAAACCCACCGTTATTTGGCGATTATAAAGCGATTATAAACGGTCCCGTTAATAAACGATTAAAAACGATTATAATCGCTTTTTCCATAATTTTTTTTTGCAAAAGCGATTATTAGCGCTTTAAAAGCGATAATAAATCGCGAATTAAAATTATTAGTGATAAAAAAACGCTTTTATTTTAGGGTTGTCGATTATTATCGCTCCGTAAGCGCTTTTCAAAAAAACGCTTATAAACCGTTTTTTGGACCGTTTTTAAAACGCTTTTAATCGACTATAAGCGATTATATTCACTAGGGAAAGTTCCAAATTAAAAAGCGCCTACTAATCGTTAAAAAACCGCTTTTTTATCTTAAGTTAATAAGCGGTTTAAATCGATTATAAAACGATTATAAGCGACAATAAGCGATTTTTTGAAATCTGGTAAAAAGCGATATTTTCACTATGATCAGCGCTTATAACCGCTTTTCTTGAAATTTTCCTACTGAAAAGCGTTTATAAGCGCTTATTTATTTGCTGTCTATAAGCGATTATAAACGATTATAAGCGCTTTTTTACGTATTTGAAACGAGGAAAAAATTGTCAGGTACGAGATATTATAAGCGATTATAAGTGATTATAAAGTATCGTAAATGTTATTGTCTTCAATTGTCGCTTATAAGCGATTATAAACGATGAAAAGCGCTTTTTGACGCATTTTAAAACTATGATCAAAATATGTTTTGATTTGATTTATTTGGGGTATATAAGCGATTATGTAAGCGGGGTATATAAGCGATTATAAACGATTATGAGCGCTTAATTTTTTACGTATTTGGAACGAGGACACAATTAACAACAAAATTACGCGATATTATAATAATAGTCCAGTTATTAATGGACATTTATGGAAATGAACCTGCAAATTTTCAGATACTCACGAAACTTTGCACAGACGTTCCAAAAGGTATGAATAAACGATTTTCGGTTGGAGACATTTTTTTTACCATGGGGAAAACCCAGGAGGGCCACGCCCATATTGATCCAATAATGTAACTGACCCTTTTCTTCTGAAAGTCGTAGAGACTTCAAAATAGGCTTAAACGAAGCCGCATATGCATCTTTATATAGAAGTTATTGATCAACACATGGCCTAAAATCCTTACTTTTCGAGAAATTCACCAAAAACCATTTTGGGCGTGGCGCTGAGCCCATTTTACTAACTTTTGATATGATCGTGATAGAGTCTTCGGATAGAGTGCAAAAGAACCGCAATTGGCATATTTATATATGACTTATGAAGAAACATATACCTTAAAGTGCTTACTTTTTCAGTTATTGGCGGAAACTGATTTTCGGTTCCAGAAATCATGCAAAAATATGGGTATCTGGTAAATTGGGCTATGAAGGCCCTAGAGATTTTTGAATGGGTGCAAATTGTGCAAAATGGCCATGTTTATATACAACTTATGAAGCAATATGTACCCTAAAATGCTCACTTTTCGAGTTATTAACATAGAACGGGAGGCAAAAATGGCTGATATAACCAATTTTGCTCTATTTCGTGAAAATTTTCTCTGGTTTTCCCCCAAATAACTCGAAAAGTGAGCATTTTAGGGTACATATTGCTTCATAAGTTGTATATAAACATGGCCATTCTGCACAATTTGCACTCATTCAAAAATCTCTAGGGCCTTCATAGCCCAATTTACCAGATACCCATATTTTTGCATGATTTCTGGAACCGAAAATCAGTTTTTCGCCAATAACTGAAAAAGTAAGCACTTTAAGGCACATGTTTCTTCATAAATTATATATAAATATGCCAATTGCGGTTCTTTTGCACTTTATCCGAAGACTCTATCACGATTATATCAAAAGTTAGCAAATTGGCTCAGTGCCTCGCCCAAAATGGTTTTTGGCGAATTTCTCGAAAATTAAGGATTTTAGGCCATGTGTTGATCAACAACTTCTCTATAAACATGCATATGCGGCTTCGTTTAAGCCTATTTTGAAGTCTCTACGACCTTCAGAAGCAAAGGGTCGGTTACGTTATTGGGTCAATATGTGCGTGGCCCTCCTGGGTTTTCCCCATGTTAAAAAAATGTCTCCAACCGAAAATCGTTTATTCATACCTTTGGGAAGGTCTGTGCAAAGTTTCGTGAGTATCTGAAAATTTGCAGGTTCATTTCCATAAATGACTGGACTATAAGCGATTATAAGGTATTATAAATGACATAGCTCGGCGCGCTCATACTAAATCGCTCGCCCAAATTTTAAGAAAATTCTTGTGAAAAGGCCCTTTGGGTATGAAATTGATCTGAATCGATGTATTTTTGGACGCTAATTCCGAATCACCCCCCATGACGTAGGGTAAAAATGCTTCCCTGGAGAGTTATAAGCAAAAAAAAAACCGTTTTGGTCACGTGACAGGCTAGTAAAACATGAATTCTAGGGAAGCTTGGGATTTTTTGCACATCTGCCAATATTTTCGCAGCAAATTGGAAATAAAAGATATATCTTTTGCCGTCATGACGATAATTTGCGTTTTGATTTTTAATAATTTGCGTTTTGATAAATTACAACCGCTTCTTAATCTTGAGTTAATTACATTTGTTTCACTATATGTTATACCTTATCGGACCTTATTTGGACGGACATTACATGAACGGACATAATTGTGAACGGACATTAATATGAACGCTCGAAGGCATTCAAAACCATCAAAAATCCGAATTTTTTTCAATTTTTGACGTTTTTTTAATTTCAGCAAATGATTTTTTAATCCATTTTTTATACAGTAAGTAAGAAAAGCAGTCATTAAGCAGTAAAAATGTTAAAATATGTGTACATGATCAGTGTCTAATATCACATATCATCTTCATTAAATAGGTTTTCGTGCATGAAATAGTCCATGCTTAAACAAGCATCAGTGATTTCTAGCTTTGTGGAAACCTTTTTTATCAAACTACCCTGGTCCTGCATTTCAGTGTTAACTTTTACAAGCCATTCGGCGTGAAGTGGTTTTATCTTAGACAACTTTAGGTTAACCTTAAAATCACGTGGAGCTTTCCTAGCACTGTTTCATTACCTCCCCTCAGTAATATGAACTATAAAAACGTCGGACAATGTCCTTGGCAACACGATTTACCGTAATATCTAGAGACTGGAACAAGTTTGTCATGTTGGCGGGGACTAGCTCATGAACTATGTTGTTGAGTGTCATGATTTCGTTGACTTTTTCCTCCAAGTGACCCTTGAAAACATCATATACTAGTAGAGTTTTCTGTGCCTCCGGCAGACCAAGGAGAACCTTTCCGTCGTTAACTTACGGCACAATAAAGTTCTCATAGTTGTCATATTCTGGGTAAAAAGTTCGAAATGGAAAAATTTCAAAAAATTTCAACGGACTTTAACTTGGACGGACATTAATTGAACGGACTTTATTTGAACGGACATAAAGATGAACGCTAGGGCCTCCAGCGTTCAAGTAATGTCCGTCCAAATAAGGTCCGATAAGGTATGAAAATATATGGTTACACTGTACACATTGACATAATATTTAGCGATCTATCTTAATCCTTGTTGCCAGAGAACTGAAATTTGCAACCACAAAAATTGTACAACGATGATAAGATGTTGGTAATAAGGAGAAGGAGAAGGAGAAGGAGAAGGAGAAGAGAAGGAGAAGGAGAAGGAGAAGGAGAAGGAGAAGGAGAAGGAGAAGGAGAAGGAGAAGGAGAAGGAGAAGGAGAAGGAGAAGGAGAAGGAGAAGGAGAAGGAGAAAGAGAAGGAGAAGGAGAAGGAGAAGGAGAAGGAGAAGGAGAAGGAGAAGGAGAAGGAGAAGGAGAAGGAGAAGGAGAAGGAGAAGGAGAAGGAGAAGGAGAAGGAGAAGGAGAAGGAGAAGGAGAAGGAGAAGGAGAAGGAGAAGGAGAAGGAGAAGGAGAAGGAGAAGGAGAAGGAGAAGGAGAAGGAGAAGGAGAAGGAGAAGGAGAAGGAGAAGGAGAAGGAGAAGGAGAAGGAGAAGGAGAAGGAGAAGGAGAAGGAGAAGGAGAAGGAGAAGGAGAAGGAGAAGGAGAAGGAGAAGGAGAAGGAGAAGGAGAAGGAGAAGGAGAAGGAGAAGGAGAAGGAGAAGGAGAAGGAGAAGGAGAAGGAGAAGGAGAAGGAGAAGGAGAAGGAGAAGGAGAAGGAGAAGGAGAAGGAGAAGGAGAAGGAGAAGGAGAAGGAGAAGGAGAAGGAGAAGGAGAAGGAGAAGGAGAAGGAGAAGGAGAAGGAGAAGGAGAAGGAGAAGGAGAAGGAGAAGGAGAAGGAGAAGGAGAAGGAGAAGGAGAAGGAGAAGGAGAAGGAGAAGGAGAAGGAGAAGGAGAAGGAGAAGGAGAAGGAGAAGGAGAAGGAGAAGGAGAAGGAGAAGGAGAAGGAGAAGGAGAAGGAGAAGGAGAAGGAGAAGGACAAGGACAAGGACAAGGACAAGGACAAGGACAAGGACAAGGACAAGGACAAGGACAAGGACAAGGACAAGGACAAGGACAAGGACAAGGACAAGGACAAGGACAAGGACAAGGACAAGGACAAGGACAAGGACAAGGACAAGGACAAGGACAAGGACAAGGACAAGGACAAGGACAAGGACAAGGACAAGGACAAGGACAAGGACAAGGACAAGGACAAGGACAAGGACAAGGACAAGGACAAGGACAAGGACAAGGACAAGGACAAGGACAAGGACAAGGACAAGGACAAGGACAAGGACAAGGACAAGGACAAGGACAAGGACAAGGACAAGGACAAGGACAAGGACAAGGACAAGGACAAGGACAAGGACAAGGACAAGGAGACAAGGAGACAAGGAGACAAGGAGACAAGGAGACAAGGAGACAAGGAGACAATGAAACAAGGACAATGACAAGGAGACAAGGTGACAAGGACAAGGAGAAAAGGACAAATAGACAAGGGCAAGGACACAAGGAGACAAGGACACAAGGAGACAAGGACACAAGGACACAAGGACACAAGGACACAAGGAGAAGGAAAAGGAGATCAAATGAGGTTATTCTCTTGCCGACACATGAACACAAAGTGCACATCTCTCAGTAACACTTCTACTAATACTTATAGCTATAATCTATATAGAACTAGTAACATGGTCGCCTTTCATCCGTTTACGAATACGTTTATGATACCGCGTGTTCCGGGATTTTCCGTGAGGCCGGGATTGAAACTGATTACGCGTACGATTTATTTAACTAGCAAGCCGTCGGCTAGAGAATAACAACAATTTGATACTCCGTCTCCGTCTCCGTCTCCGTCTCCGTCTCCGTCTCCGTCTCCGTCTCCGTCTCCGTCTCCGTCTCCGTCTCCGTCTCCGTCTCCGTCTCCGTCTCCGTCTCCGTCTCCGTCTCCGTCTCCGTCTCCGTCTCCGTCTCCGTCTCCGTCTCCGTCTCCGTCTCCGTCTCCGTCTCCGTCTCCGTCTCCGTCTCCGTCTCCGTCTCCGTCTCCGTCTCCGTCTCCGTCTCCGTCTCCGTCTCCGTCTCCGTCTCCGTCTCCGTCTCCGTCTCCGTCTCCGTCTCCGTCTCCGTCTCCGTCTCCGTCTCCGTCTCCGTCTCCGTCTCCGTCTCCGTCTCCGTCTCCGTCTCCGTCTCCGTCTCCGTCTCCGTCTCCGTCTCCGTCTCCGTCTCCGTCTCCGTCTCCGTCTCCGTCTCCGTCTCCGTCTCCGTCTCCGTCTCCGTCTCCGTCTCCGTCTCCGCCCCCGTCTCCGTCTCCGTCTCCGTCTCCTCCTCCTTCTCCTTTCCCTTTTTTGAATTCGATTGTTTAGGGCTAGGGCTCGGGTTAGGGTTGTGGTAAGGGTATCGGATAGCTTCGGGATTATATATTATGGTTGTTAGGGTTGGGATTAGGGTTTATGTAAAACCGTTTTGTACGGCTGCAAAACTATAAAAACCTTGTATCACGTCGTGACCCCCATCGTTACCTGGGGACCCCAGGCTATTATGTTTCATAAAGAATAAAGATTCGGCGGAATGACAGGCTGAGCGCCGCCCAGTAACCCCCATCGCCGTTTCACTATACCCCTGTAGAGTTTCTACGATACAGGGGAGCCGCGCACCTGTGCGCGGCGGGTCATACAACGTATGACAATAAAAACCAAAGTCACATGAAATTTTTGGCTCTTACTGATTCGCTCGCCCAAAAATTTCACGTGACTTTGATTTTTATGGTTTTGCAGCCGTACAAAACGGTTTTACATAAACCCTTATCCCAACCCTAACCCTAATCCGTAACCCCGAAGCTAACCATAACCCTTACCACAACCCTAACCCCACGGCTAACCCGAGCCCTAAACAATCGAATTCGTATTTTACTAGCCTGTCACGTGACCAAAACGGTTTTTTGCCCATAACTCTCCAGGGAAGCATTTTAACCCTACGTCATGGGGGGTGATTCGGAATCAGCGTCCAAAATACACTGATTCAGATCACATTTCTTATATACCCAGAGGGCCTTTTCACAAGAATTTTCTTAAAATTTGGGCGAGCGATTTAGTAAGAGCGGAAATTTTTGGGCGAGCAAATCAGCGAATTAGTAAAAGCCAGTTCGGCAAGGCCCAATTAATAGTGCATTTTGCTGCGATCTACGTGGTTGCGAGAAGAATTATTTGATGCGCGGCGCAGTCCAGTCTAGTCTAGTAGTGCATCGCTCTACAAGTAATTGTTCTACTTTATTGTATATCCCAGAGTGGTGTTTGGCAATTAGAAAAATTGATCGTGCGTGGTTTAACCGCGGCAAAATTTTTGTTGAAATTCTTGTTAAAATTCTGCACGCCTAATATAAACAATTATAACGTGCGTCTTACCTGGGGACCTCAGGCTATTATGTTCATAATAGAGATTCGGCGGAATGACAGGCTGAGCGCCGCCCAGTAACGTGCGTCAAATACCACTCTGGGATACAATAAAGTAGAACAATTACTTGTAGCGCGATGCACATTGCACTACTGGGCTGCGCCGCGCATCAAATAATCCTTCTCGCAACCACGTAGATTGCGGCAAAATGCCAAGCTGGCTTTTACTATTTCGCTCGCCCAAAAATTTAATTTCACGTGACTTTGGTTTTTATTGTCATACTTTGTAATTGTATGACCCGCCGCGCACAATTGCGCAGCTCCCCCTGTATCGTAGAAACTCTACAGGGGTATAATGAAACAACGATGGGGGTACAAGGTTTTTATAGTTTTTCAGCCGTAAAAAACGGTTTTACATAAACCCTAATCACAGGAGGAGCAATGCGTGGGCGCGATTGCAGCAGTTAGTGCCCGTTTGTAGCAGTCAGTGCCCGTTTGTAGCAGTTAGTGCCAGTTTGTGGCAGTTAGTGCCAGTTTGTAGCAATTAGTAGCAGTTTGTAGCAGTTTGTGGCAGTTTCTTTGCACTTTGCTCCTCCTGCGTAATCCCAACCCTAACGACCATAATATATAACCCCGAAGCTATCCGATACCCTTACCACAACCCTAACCCGAGCCCTAGCCCTAAACAATCGAATTCAAAAAGGAAAAGGAAAGGAAAGGAGAAGGAGACGGAGACGGAGACGGAGACGGAGACGGAGAAGGAGAAGGAGACGGAGACGGAGACGGAGACGGAGACGGAGACGGAGACGGAGACGGAGACGGAGACGGAGACGAAGACGGAGACGAAGACGGAGACAAAGACGGAGACGAAGACGGAGACGGAGACGGAGACGGAGACGTTACCTGGGGACCTCCGGCTATCGCGTAATTTTTGTTGTTAATTGTGTCCTCGTTCCAAATACGTAAAGAATTAAGCGCTTATAATCGTTTATAATCGCTTATATACCCCGCTTACATAATCGCTTATATACCCCAAATAAATCAAATCAAAACATATTTTGATCATAGTTTTAAAATGCGTCAAAAAGCGCTTTTCATCGTTTATAATCGCTTATAAGCGACAATTGAAGACAATAACATTTACGATACTTTATAATCACTTATAATCGCTTATAATATCTCGTACCTGACAATTTTTTCCTCGTTTCAAATACGTAAAAAAGCGCTTATAATCGTTTATAATCGCTTATAGACAGCAAATAAATAAGCGCTTATAAACGCTTTTCAGTAGGAAAATTTCAAGAAAAGCGGTTATAAGCGCTGATCATAGTGAAAATATCGCTTTTTAGCAGATTTCAAAAAATCGCTTATTGTCGCTTATAATCGTTTTATAATCGATTTAAACCGCTTATTAACTTAAGATAAAAAAGCGGTTTTTTAACGATTAGTAGGCGCTTTTTAATTTGGAACTTTCCCTAGTGAATATAATCGCTTATAGTCGATTAAAAGCGTTTTAAAAACGGTCCAAAAAACGGTTTATAAGCGTTTTTTTGAAAAGCGCTTACGGAGCGATAATAATCGACAACCCTAAAATAAAAGCGTTTTTTTATCACTAATAATTTTAATTCGCGATTTATTATCGCTTTTAAAGCGCTAATAATCGCTTTTGCAAAAAAAAATTATGGAAAAAGCGATTATAATCGTTTTTAATCGTTTATTAACGGGACCGTTTATAATCGCTTTATAATTGCCAAATAACGGTGGGTTTTATCAATAAGCGCTTTTTTAGCGTAAAAAAAGCGGTTATTACCGCTGATCACAAAAAATTAGTTATGGAAACTTGCCATGATTTGAATAAAAGAAACCTACCATTACGTGATATTAATGATCTTTATGATCTTAGGGCTACTGCCTCTAACAGAGTTTTGTGGAGAAAATTATTTACCTCATAATTAACCTTTATTTTTCAGAGAACTGTTATGTTTTTTTGGGCACTTATCAGTCTCTTAAGATGTTTCTTTACTATTTCGAGATTGTTTTAAAAGTTAGATAATAATGTGAACTGATCCGAAATTTAAAAACGATAGAAAGTTTAACAACAACATAAATTCAATTTCCTTACTTTGTATTTTGTAATTGTATATTGGATCATGCATAACTTATTAACGGGTGATACTCGTAAAATATCTGTTCCATATATTGGACCGTCGACGAGTCCAACTCGGCGCGCGTCCTGGTAGGTTGTAAACCTACAAATAACTTACAGAACAACATCAGGCCGAGCTGCGGAAACGATGCCATTATCAATATCGTACTTGATGTCGGTTGCCTTGAAGTCCTCTTCATTGACATTGGTACAGTCGCAAGCTTCTGTCGCTAAAAATAGAGTTTTTAATGGTTAATTAATAAAACTAACTTATTTCAGTTACCTAGCTTATACTTATTTTACTAACAGTCAAGTTAAGCCCCGCAAAATCAATAGAACTTATAGTTTTGCGTGATTTATAAAGAAAGTCACGAGGAATATAATATCAAATATTTCGTATTATATACAATAAGTATTTAATCTATACACCATAATATGTACATAAGATTAAGTATACTAAAAGTGGAAACCTGCTTCCTTTACCGATCAGAACCAAAATTATAAGCGAATTAAGTTTGTGCGTTAATGTTATCTAATCGTATCATGACGTATCATAAAGCACCACAACGTGCTATTAGTATTCTGCATTGTATAAAAGTCAACTCACAACAAGTGGGTACGTCACACCAGTCATATCTTACACTGGGGTTTGTTGTATAGCACCAAACATCGCTGTACTTCCTCTCTGGATTTCGACAATAGTTGTTATCTCCGATACCATACCTGCAGTCAGAGATTGATGAGAAGATGAAATACTTGATAACGTGTCTTTCGAAAATCACAAAAACAATGGACTGCAATTGTGACGGTTCCACAATACACCTGTCCCTAGTATCTCACACTTAGGTTATAATTGTGGACATCGAGACGACAAACAGTTCTCAACATGTAAAAAAATTGAGTCATTGAGTTCACTCACAAAGTTAAAACATGTGATTATATTATGTACTTACGTTTTCTTAATTTTTGATTTGTGGACTTCATTTGATTTCCAATTCTGACATGTGTAACCTAATCTTGTTCTAGATTGAGTCCCATCGTATCCTGATCCTTTGTTTGCTCTATCCTTGGCATCCCAACATTCCCGAGCTGAAACACGTCGATTTGTCATATTATGAGAGTTAATAGTAGTAGTATAAAGACCTCCTTTTAAAAAGCTTGGCTATTTAATTGACAGGAATGATTGATCCAGATTAATTGTCAGTAGCATGCATTATCGGAAAATTCAAGTTGCGATGAACCTCCATAGAATCATCGCTTTATTCGTTTACAATTGAAACTTACCAGATAACAATGAAATGATCGAGAGTAAGGTTACCAAGAAAAACATTGACATTGTCTTGCTTTCTGAACTCAGTGGTTGGTTTTAATATAAATCTTTAGTTTGTTGGCATTAAGAATCACAGCGGTATTTGTGAATCAATATATTAAATCATGGGTAACAGTGTGGCAGATCATATTACTATTGTAATTGGCCAAATTCTGAATTTCGCATTGCGAAATTTTTTTAAAGGCCTAACTCAAAATTCTGTCCCAAAACTTAAAGTTAAGGTCATGAGACAATTCTACGTTGATTCTGAAAATTTCATGTGAAAATGTTGAAACCCTATTGAGTTCTATTGTTTTGAGCGAAGTCAATTTTGCAAATATCGCGAACTGAGATATGGGCGATTTTGTTCATTTTTTGCGATTATTTGAACACAGAATCCACAGTTAGATATTGGCTGATAATCATAAAGAATGTGTAGTATAGGCTTACCTTCCATATAAAGTTGGTTTCATTCAAAAATATTAATATTTGACCAATTTATGGACCAAAATCGATCAAATTTGGTGCGTATGCCCAAATATGGGCATATGGTTTTTATCCCATAACTCGGCCAATTTTTATCCAATTTTGATAAAACTTAATATGTGTGTTCAGGAGACTAGTAGCTACAAGTAGAGCATCTAAAAGCATGGTTTTGGGCATGTTCAGGGTATTTGGCTAAATTGGGCCTAATTTGGACCAAATATGTGTGTGGCTGCCCCGCGGGCACCGTTTAGCTGTTGGGGTCCGGTACCTCCTCAAAAGTTCGGTCACCGGTCCTAGTTTGTTGGTCAACTGCTATCTCGAAACCAAATTTCACAAAAAAATCAGGGTGAACCCCCCCCCCCCCCCCCCCCCTCTTAATAACTCACGTAATTCTTCTTAGAATTGCACAGAAATTTCAGAGATTATAGATATGCGTCTAACTTAGATTTCCTGAAAGTTTCGTCAAATTTAATTAATTACAGTGGGTGTGGCACGCCCTTCCCTTTTTTTCACTATTGTCACCATAAAGTAAGAACGCTTTCAGCTAGGAACTTCCAAGTTTCTAGACACATTTGGTTTGATAATTGAAGTGCTTTCCCAAAATTTCAAGTTGGTTGTTCACAATTTAACCGAGTTATGACCCTTTTAAGATGTTGCAGATACGTGATCTAGCACTTAATGATAATCAGTAATATCTTCACTCAATCAATGCCCTGATTAGTTGGAGACTGCATATAGGACAGCAACCGAAGCGCTATAACGCAAATTTCTTCGGTTTTAAGGAACGTCACTATCAGTATTCACTCAAAGTGATCAGATCGTCATCCACCAACATGCTCGTTACCGCCTGATGAGGCTCATTGTTGCTGGCTAGCGAATAGCTCCCGATGAGATTACTGATTGGGTGACGAAATCACTGATTAAGTGCCGAGATCACGTTTCTGCAATATCTTAAAAGGGTCATAACTCGGTTAAATTGTAAACAACCAACTTGAAATTTTGGGAAAGCACTTCAATTATCAAACCAAATGTGTCTAGAAACTTTAAAGTTCCTAGCTGAAAGCGTTCTCACCTTATGGTGACAATAGTGAAAAAGAGGGAGTGGCGTGCCTATAGACCAAGTGGCCAAGTTACTATCCTTGTTCTGTTTTCTAAGCTATGCATTCAACGTTAGACCAAGTGTCCAAGTTACTATATTTGGTCATGCTACCACCCCAATAGATCTTCTTCTCCTTAGGGTAGAATGTGAAGCTGTAAATTTTAAGTTGATCAAAGGTTATTGTCCCGATCAAAGATAACTGTCCCGGTTGGAGATAATCCATTTTTCCTTTAAATTCCGCTTCGGGTCCATCGTCCATTGTTAGAGACAGTGTGAAATCGTCGTTAATGGTAATTGTTCGGCCTTCGGATTCGAGCAGCTTGCAGGGACTGGGATCAGCCCATTTCGTGCATTTAACGTTAGACCACGCTTTTTTGGGATTCTTTTCACCATCCCAATAGATCTTTCCCTCCACAGGGTAGAATTCGAATACGCTACTTTTACCTTTGAGATCTGCATCACCCCAGTTAATGGATCCGGTATTTGGAATAGCTGTTTGATCAATCGTTCCTTTGGAATCCGGTCGAGTATTGTCCCATTGTAGAGTCAGTTCGTTTTGGTCAGCGTTTATTGTTGCAGATCCGTATACGAACGAGAGGCAGGGAAGTTAAGGTCTCGGTTCTGGTTTTGGTTTGGCGTCGATAACTACTATAGCCAACAGGCAAGTCAAAATAACGGCAACTGTCCTCATACTAGAAACGTCTTGAAGAGAACACTATAGAAAATAAAATTTTAATTGTAATTGATGTCGCTTTAATCCTGCCCCCATGAAAAGATGTCATGTATTCCTTGCTCAATTAAATTTGTTGCAAATTGACCAGAGGGAAGAGCTGGATACAGCTGTTTTGTTAAATTGCTTTCAGGTCGGGTTTAATTTCTATGATACACTGCTAACTCTGAATACATTCAAGAGAAAGGGGACGTGAACAAAGGAACAGCCGCATTGACTGGAGTGGTTATTACTGGAACTTCCAGTTCTCCGAACAATCGTTTAACTTAAATACGAACAGAAACTCCAGTAATGTTACATCAAACTAATTCGGCAAGTTTCCATAACTAATTTTTTGTGATCAGCGGTAATAACCGTTTTTTTACGCTAAAAAAGCGCTTATTGATAAAACCCACCGTTATTTGGCGATTATAAAGCGATTATATTTATAAACGGTCCCGTTAATAAACGATTAAAAACGATTATAATCGCTTTTTCCATAAATTTTTTTTGCAAAAGCGATTATTAGGGCTTTTTAAGTTTCTACGACCTTCAGAAGCAAAGGGTCGGTTACGTTATTGGGTCAATTGTCAATATGTGCGTGGCCCTCCTGGGTTTTCCCCATGGTAAAAAATGTCTCCAACCGAAAATCGTTTATTCATACCTTTGGGAAGGTCTGTGCAAAGTTTCGTGAGTATCTGAAAATTTGCAGATTCATTTCCATAAATGACTGGACTATAATATAAGCGATTATAAGGTATTATAAATGACATAGCTCGGCGCGCTCATACTAAATCGCTCGCCCAAATTTTAAGAAAATTCTTGTGAAAAGGCCCTTTGGGTATGAAATTGATCTAAATCGATGTATTTTTGGACGCTAATTCCGAATCACCCCCCATGACGTAGGGTAAAAATGCTTCCCTGGAGAGTTATATGCAAAAAAACCGTTTTGGTCACGTGACAGGCTAGTAAAACATGAATTCTAAGGAAGCTTGGGATTTTTTGCACATCTGCCAATATTTTCGCAGCAAATTGAAAATAAAAGATATATCTTTTGCCGTCATGACGATAATTTGCGTTTTGATTTTTAATAATTTGCGTTTTGATAAATTACAACCGCTTGTTAATCTTGAGTTAATTACATTTGTTTCACTATATGTTATATGGAAATATATGGTTACACTGTACACATTGACATAATATTTAGCGATCTATCTTAATCCTTGTTGCCAGAGAACTGAAAGTTTGCAACCACAAAAATTGTACAACGATGATAAGATGTTGGTAATAAGGAGAAGGAGAAGGAGAAGGAGAAGGAGAAGGAGAAGGAGAAGGAGAAGGAGAAGGAGAAGGAGAAGGAGAAGGAGAAGGAGAAGGAGAAGGAGAAGGAGAAGGAGAAGGAGAAGGAGAAGGAGAAGGAGAAGGAGAAGGAGAAGGAGAAGGAGAAGGAGAAGGAGAAGGAGAAGGAGAAGGAGAAGGAGAAGGAGAAGGAGAAGGAGAAGGAGAAGGAGAAGGAGAAGGAGAAGGAGAAGGAGAAGGAGAAGGAGAAGGAGAAGGAGAAGGAGAAGGAGAAGGAGAAGGAGAAGGAGAAGGAGAAGGAGAAGGAGAAGGAGAAGGAGAAGGAGAAGGAGAAGGAGAAGGAGAAGGAGAAGGAGAAGGAGAAGGAGAAGGAGAAGGAGAAGGAGAAGGAGAAGGAGAAGGAGAAGGAGAAGGAGAAGGAGAAGGAGAAGGAGAAGGAGAAGGAGAAGGAGAAGGAGAAGGAGAAGGAGAAGGAGAAGGAGAAGGAGAAGGAGAAGGAGAAGGAGAAGGAGAAGGAGAAGGAGAAGGAGAAGGAGAAGGAGAAGGAGAAGGAGAAGGAGAAGGAGAAGGAGAAGGAGAAGGAGACAAGGACAAGGAGACAAGGAAAAGGAGACAAGGAAAAGGAGACAAGGACAAGGAGACAAGGACAAGGAGACAAGGACAAGGAGACAAGGACAAGGAGACAAGAAAAAGGAGACAAGGACAAGGAGACAAGGACAAGGAGACAAGGACAATGAGACTAGGACAAGGACAAGGAGACAAGGAGACAAGGAGACAAGGAGACAAGGAGACAAGGAGACAAGGAGACAAGGAGACAAGGAGACAAGGAGACAAGGAGACAAGGAGACAAGGAGACAAGGAGACAAGGAGACAAGGAGACAAGGAGACAAGGAGACAAGGAGACAAGGAGACAAGGAGACAAGGAGACAAGGAGACAAGGAGACAAGGAGACAAGGAGACACGGAGACAAGGAGACAAGGAGACAAGGAGACAAGGAGACAAAGACAATGAAACAAGGACAATGACAAGGAGACAAGGTGACAAGGACAAGGAGAAAAGGACAAATAGACAAGGGCAAGGACACAAGGAGACAAGGACACAAGGAGACAAGGACACAAGGAGTCAAGGACACAAGGACACAAGGACACAAGGACACAAGGACACAAGGACACAAGGACACAAGGACACAAGGATACAATGAGACAAGGAGACACGGAGACAAGGAAACAAGGACACAAGGAGACAAGGACACAAGGAGACAAGGAGACAAGGAGACAAGGAGACAAGGAGACAAGAACACAAGGAGACAAGGACACAAGGAGACAAGGACACAAGGACACAAGGAGACAAGGAGACAAGGAGACAAGGAGACAAGGAGACAAGGAGACAAGGAGACAAGGAGACAAGGAGAAGGAAAAGGAGATCATAATAAAAAACAAAGTCACATGAAATTTTTGGGCGAGCAAATCAGCGAATTAGTAAAAGCCAGTTCGGCAAGGCCCAATACTGCATATTGCTGCGATCTACGTGGTTGCGAGAAGAATTATTTGATGCGCGGCGCTCCGCCGGCGCAGTTCAGTCTAGCTAGTAGTGCATCGCTCTACAAGTAATTGTTCTACTTTATTGTATATCCCAGAGTGGTGTTTGGCAATTAGAAAAACAAAAAATTGATCGTGCGTGGTTTAACCGCGTTGTAGGTTTACAACCTACCAGGACGCGCGCCGAGTTGGACTCGTCGACGGTCCGAGTTGGACTCGTCGACGGTTCCAATATATGGAACAAATATTTTACGAGTATCACCCGTTAATAACCGCGGCAAAATTTTTGTTGAAATTCTTGTTAAAATTCTGCACGCCTAATATAAACAATTATAACGTGCGTCTTACCTGGGCCGGGACCTCAGGCTATTATGTTCACATTCATAATGCTAATAGAGATTCGGCGGAATGACAGGCTGAGCGCCGCCCAGTAACGTGCGTCAAATACCACTCTGGGATACAATAAAGTAGAACAATTACTTGTAGCGCGATGCACTACTGGGCTGCGCCGCGCATCAAATAATCCTTCTCGCAACCACGTATGACGTAGATTGCGGCAAAATGCCGAGCTGGCTTTTACTAATTCGCTCGCCCAAAAATTTCATGTGAATTTGGTTTTTATTGTCATACGTTGTATGACCCGCCGGGCCGCGCACAATTGCGCAGCTCCCCCTGTATCGTAGAAACTTTACAAGGGTATAATAAAGCAACGATGGGTTTTGTTAGGTAAAACGTACTGAAAATTAAAATTAAGATTAAAAATTGAAAACGAACTGAACTAACAAAAAGAATGACACGTCATGCTAAAATACATATTCCGAAGTAAAATTAAACCCAAATTTTCCCCAAATGTTAAAATACTTGTCGACAAAGATTTCAAACCGTTTTGCGCAAGGCAGTAATATTAAAACTTTGTCGTGAAAGTTTACGAACTAAATATTTACAATCCAAAATAAAACTGTTAAAAGAACTATTAATACGAGCTAAACGAACTAACTAACTAATAAATTTACCATAATACTGGCCTTTGGGATTATTCCCATCTAATAGGGATAATTAATGACATTAAAATTATAATCGTTCGACGTTCCTTTTGTCTTGCAGGATGTTACTCGTCTAAATTTCTTCGAAGTAGCGCGCGCCGCGCCGCTTTCTTCTCGACGACACGAGCTACGAAGTAGCGCGCGCCGGGCCAGATCATTAACAATGGTCAACTACCAATAAGAAAATGAGTGACGTATGCGCTACAAGAGCCGCGCGCCGCGCTGAGTTAGATTGTAAAATCTGATTATTTGATTGTAAAATCGCATAAATGCGCTATGTGCGCGTTTTAGAGGGTTCAATTACGCCTTACCTGAGGACCCCAGGCTATTATGTTCATAAACATAACCTGGCGTAATTGAACCCACTAATACGCGCAAACGAGCGTACTAAATCACTCTACAGTCGATCTTCGAGATTGTTCTAAAAGGGCCGCCGACAGTTGAAACCAACTTCAATCGATGTATTTTCGGACGCTGATTCCGAATCACCCCCATGACATAGGGTTAAAATGCTCCCCTGACGAGATATAGGCGAAAAACTGTCTCGATCACGTGATATGACCTTATAAGAAAGTTAGTCTAATTTCTCGTTAGGGTTAGGGTTTCAGCATATGCTTTTGTTAAGGATTGGGTTAGGGTTAGGGTTGGGATCAGATAAGAGGGTTAGGGTTTCGAATAATCGTTCACGACCAGCTAGAGAACGGGTTGAAAAAGTCACGTGACAGTCGAGTGTAGAGTGATTAATTATCATCCACGCGCAAATAGGCGCGTTTATGCGATTTTACAATCAAATAATCAGATTTTACAATCTAACTGAGCGCGCGGCTCTTGTAGCGCATACGTCACTTCTTTCTTATTGGTAGTTGGCGTGCACGTGATCTTTTGCGCTGCTGGAATTGGTTCTGACCGATCACGTGAATGCGAGTCACGTGCGCTCTAACATCCAATGAGCATTCGCACTTTTTTCTTGGGCGATGGAGGTCGTAATTCACTCAGCCCGAATAAAGATTCGGCGGAATGACAGGCTGAGCGCCGCCCAGTAAATTACGCCAGGCTATTTTTATAAACATAATAGCCTGGGGTCCCCATGTAAAAAGTTTTCTAAGTATAACCTATTTTATTTTTTAATTTTAAGAACTTTCGCTTTCACTAGACTTTAAAAACTTTTTCTTTGAAAAAGCATAAGTCGTCACCGCACCGATTAAGTCAAATTTTGACTCCAAAATATCATACGCAAGTTAAAAATTGCTACACGTCATATAATTCTCTCGTGCACTCCGACCGGCCGGCCGCAATCAAAAAGGGTTGCAGCGAGTGTCAAGTTAAGAATTAAATTTTTTTCAGAAATGTACCGACCAAGTGCAGGCGTAAAATTAAATCATGTGCAGCACGGCTCTGTTTTTTACAATTTATATATCATGATAATTTATTAAACACACAAATTCATGATTTAAGGAAAATGGGTTATAATTAATGCAAATGTAATCAAATGCAGATGAAAATGAAAATTATTGCGCAAAAATTAAATTACATATACCAAGTTTTAATTTTTCAAATGTACTTGGTTTTAAATTATAAATGTTATTGATTGGTGACGTAATTAATTCAATCATCATTATAAATACCAAATTAGTTTTCTATATTTAAATAGTACATATGGTATTATGGAGACAAAATGAACATAAATTCATATCATCAGTAATTAAATTTATGGTGTATAATAGGAGGTAGAAATCCTCGTTTTCCCAAAAGCTACTATAGTTTTGAACGCATTTGAGATTCTAAAGTACTCGACACATCTTTTTTTCACGGGCAGGAGGACACAACACCGCCAGTATGGCCTCATCAAAAACATCCTTTAGTCCTGCAGTAAAAAGTGATTTCATGATTACATACATACCTTTGCAAGAAACAACAAATTTGTGAACTACACAAGAAAAATGTTCTATAAAATTATTTTAGTTATATTATTAAATGAATTATAGTATTATTTGTTCACCTTTTTGTGTCATAGCAGAGCATTCCACATATTTTACAGCTTTAGTATCTTTGGCTAGCTTTTCCCCTTGTAGTTGTGTGATAGGCTTCTGTGAAGATGGTAGTTTATTAGTTGATCAGCGGATTGCTTCTTCTGCATGCTGCTGATCAATTTATAGCAGTTAAATGTACCCAATGTGAAATATATAATTTTTGGTCCATATTTCAGTTCCATTTTCAATGACTTAACAAAAATATTGATTCTTTGTGATTTTCAAAAACCAGTAGATTGTTTTGATTGTCTCTATTTCTTCGACTTTCATCGCTTATCTGATGCTTTGATAAAAGGATTGTACAATTACCCAAGAAACCATAAATAATTATGTTTTTTGTAATCAGTAATCACAATGTATTATTACTATATTATATATATGTTATAGATTTGCTTGAAATTTTTACCTTTCGGTCTCTTTGAAGCTCTGCGATTTTGTTTTGATCATCTCTCAAGTCATTCTGTGTGCCTACAATCAGGTAGACAGCTGTTGGAACATGATGAGTTATTTCTGCTATCCACTGAAATAAGATGTCTTATTAGTTCAGAGCTGTGGCAAGTAGGGTAACGTTGCATATTGGTGCCTCATCTACCTTGCAAAGTATTTATAATTCCTATTAGACTTTTTGAACACCATATATAAAAAGGTTATAGAAAAGTGACAGCACCTTTTCTTTGATATTCTCAAAAGATGCAGGGTTGACGATACTAAAGCAAACTAGAAAGACATCAGTGGACGGGTAGCTGAGGGGCCGTAATCTGTCATAATCTTCCTGACCTGTAGTGGAAGTGTTAGGTACTCTTTCCTGGGCAAAATCAGAAGTGGGATATAGTTTAGCTTACCAAAAATAAATTTGTATTTTAATCATGTTTTAATCGTGGGAATATCTTCTTTTTCGATTCTATATAATAGTCTAAAAATTGAATGTTTGCATGATGCAAATTTTAGAAGCATAGAATTAAATTTCCTGACCTGCTGTGTCAAACAAACCAAGCGTGTACGGTTCACCACCAATCATAACCGTCACCGCATAGTTATCAAAAACCTGTTGAACATTGTGAAAATGAAATATTAAGTGTGAACTGAAAACTTTATGTTGAGAAGTTATGATTTATTTAAATGTCGCTGGAATACATTCTTTGTGAACTGTGACTTGTTGCTGGCAGTCACCCTCTTTTTTGTACAGTACAATTATTATCCTTTTGCACTGAAGCTAAGTCAGGATACAATAACCCCCTCCAGTCAGGGCTCAGGATACAAGCTTAGTCAAGTGCAATGTTTCATTAAAATTTCTTGTTCTATTGAACATAAGCCGATTCACAGTAATTCAATATTAATTCCTGCTTTATACTGTTAAAATATCTGAAGGTATTATTTCTGAAAATAACTCACTGTAGGTACATATGTAGTGGGGAACTTGTTCTTGGTATACGAGATCAGAAGGCATGTTTTTCCTACCGCCCCATCACCAACAACTACACACTTAATCGTATTCATAACACTTCTTGATCAAGACAAGGTTAATTGATTAAAGCTAAGAAAACATCTTAAGCTGACTAAGTTTTTATTCCTTCAGTGAACGAAATTTGTGAAGAAACGTTTTGCGAGTACTATGATTTTCAAATACGGAATAAAATTCAAAATCAATGAACCTACTTTTTAAAAAAAATTCTGTATGTCTTAATTTTTCAATAAACGACTCGATACAATACAACGTCAAAGCAATGCTAAATAAGATTGTTGTGATAAGAGTTGGTCTAAACATTGTGTTTATGTTTATTTATATCTCAACTCTATCTGATTATTATTAAGGAAGTACGACGCAACAATTATCATGTTGGCTATGATAGCACTTACAGTGAGTTAGGAAATGTAGAAAATTTAGGAAATGTAGGTGTTCTCTCTATCTCTCTCTCTCTCTCTCTCTCTCTCTCTCTCTCTCTCTCTCTCTCTCTCTCTCTCTCTCTCTCTCTCTCTCTCTCTCTCTCTCTCTCTCTCTCTCTCTCTCGTCTAGGTCACCAGAATGAGATATGATTGAAACGTTTATAAACTTATAAATATTAAATAAGTTATGAATAAGTTATTGGTGGTGTGTGGTTAGTGTAGTTGAATAAGTAGAAAACCTGTGAGATAATATAATTTGAAGAAATTTCGGGAACATAATATTTATTATTTCTGCCAGGGATGGGCATTGATACAGCCTCTGAAATGCACCAGAAACACCATGTCAGAGAATAACTATGGGAAAATATCACAATTTCATGTAGTGCCCATAATATATTTATATCTGAATCATTATTAAATAATCCTACCTAGTTATTTTAGTATTCACTATTAGATACATAAAATATATTAATAATATTTGATTATCAAAACCATTGAATTCATTAAACTGAAATCCTGTCACCTGCATTTCCTTGATCATATTAACTGAAAGTTTTACCACAGGTAGGTTACACCATGAGCTGAAATCAAATAACAGATTAGATGAAAGACACAATTTGGCACAGTAAGTGGTGTTAAAGTCTTTGAAGTCGCATCTAGTTTTTAAGAATTAGGTTTCTAGTTCTGTGTCTTGCAGATGAAGGTTGCATTTTTAAATCCATGACTACTAGATCAGGTAACATTTTCTGGTCTAAAGGATGATTTACAATTGAGGAATATCAAATATAATATATATGTTTGGATGCTAGTAGCAGAGAGCGTGTCATGGCGCTTGTCCAGATCAATTTATATCCTTAACCTTAGTCACATAAAGTTCTAACTGAAATTAATTAAAATTGAGCTAATTAAAATGACACATATTCAGATCAAGACATACAACATGAAGAGTTGAAGATAAACATAGAAAATGTTGATTCCAGTATGAACAGTGATGTTAACTGCTTCACTTTTAACATGTAAGATGAGTGGTTGACTTTTCAATTAGAAAGAAACAAACCTTAAATAAACAAAATATTAACAGAAGTGTTCATAAACATATAAAGAAACATTTTACTGTCTATATGCTCCGGTTTTGTCATGATCTCCGATTTCTACCAGTTGTCATGGCAACAACATTATTTTGTTTCAATTCCGCTGATTTCTCAACTTCTCAGATCACCCCGCTACGCATCAACTCCAAGATACGACTCTAACTCTCACCATGTGTCACATGACTTCAACAGATCATATGATCTCAGCAGATCCAGTGATTTCAACAGATCACATGATCAGAACAGATCTCTACCAGAGTGTTATCTCCCAAGCAGGAACCTTCACTCCAGGGTACGTGGTATTCTTGGTTTTAACATTGGGTTAACCTTTAATCTTCAACCAGTGCTGAGCTCGTAAAATAGCATATTGTGTTTGTGATTTGTTATTCGTATCGTGCGGTTTAGTGGTTAAGATATAACTCTTATTGCTTATGCCTATTTGAGTATTTGTAACTTTATAACATATTGACAACCTACCACATGTCGACTTGTTTATCTGTGTCGTAAGTGCACATTTTACTCGGTTGATTTAACTGTAAAAACTGAGGAAATGACAATGATATTGATAAAATGTTGGATACTAGAAGTAAAGTTCATGATGCTAATAGTTATTGTTGACACGGTTCGTGCCAGCCAAGTCCCGAAACAGATCTCTCACAGCACCTGATAATGTATAAACAATATTTAGTAAGTGGTATTACCTATATCAGAACATTGTAATTCTCCAGCTGATCTGTCATTATCCTCTGCAACACCGCTATATTGACAAATGACCTGTAAATTAGAGTACCGATATATTCATGTAGCATCATTAGAACACTTTGTCTAAACGAGGTATTATCTTTAACCCCTACAATTTTAATCACGTGATAAAGTTAATCACGTGATATACGAGAGACTTCTATCAGAACTGCTCCAACTCCAAAATCTTCTTCTTGTTATTGCAGTGATCTTGATATTATTCACTATAGTTTTGGAACGACTATAACTGACATCCCGACATTTTCTAGGAAATCTAAAATTAGGTAATGGTAAGTCATTTTTCAAAATATGCGCTTTAATTGAATCTCTGTTTAAGAGGGTACTTAATTCATGAATTAAGATACGAAGTTGCATATTTTGAAATTCGATAACAGTCTATCGTTATGAACTTTATGTCACGCTATACAGAATTCTCAGTCGTCATGGTAACCTATAACTCCCAAAGACTGATAAGGAAACAGCAAGCTTACAATATTACAAACAACACACAATATCACAGCTTAGCTCATTTGTTAACTTCGTTTGTGTTCTTGATTTAAGTTCCTTCGTTAGTTTTTTTTTCAGAAGATGTTTGTTGTTGCAGTTATTAATTGTGGAGTACTGGTCTACATTTGAGGGTTTGTTTTTGTAACTCTAACTTTTACCAAATCGTGATGGATATTTGACATATTTTCATGACATTATGGATATTCAATACAAAGCTTGTGCTATTAAAGGACAGGTTCACCAGCACATGACTATTCGTGTAAGTATCCCGACTAGTAGCAATTGTCGACTAGTAGGGCCAGGAAATATGGTGGATGGGCGAATATCTTGTATTAACCGAGACTATGGAACACCCCACCTTTAGCGGGCTGCAGCGTCATGTTCCATCTCCTAGGATACCACACAACTCTCTAGTATATTGCCGCAACTTACTACAATTATAAGATTATAGCACTGAGCGGCAAAACACAAACACTAGATATACATTGAAACAACCTCCCGCAGAGTTACCCAGGGTTTGAAAGGGGCGAAGAGAGGCAGCAAGGGAAGAAAACTGTCCGGTTCAGATCGAGAAGTTTCGAGAATAATAGCAACCGAAATATCATCAGAAATAAACAGGTAACAGACATCAATAGGGTGTTTCATAAGTATGTAATATATTTTCTTACTTGCTTGGTCTAATTTTGCAGACCGTCGGAAGTTGGGTGCAGTGAGGACTGGTGAGGAACTATTTTAGGTGGGGTCGATGGGGGTTTGGGTGTCTTCTCACCTTGAGAGAAGGCACCCAACCAACTTACCACTTCAGTTTCTTTTGTCTCTTTACTAGTTCGACAGGATTTTAAACCTTTTGCTCTAAAGTAAGGGTTACATACTGGTTTGCTCTAAAGTAAGGGTTATATACTGGTTCACAACACTGGGAAACTTGTTTTCATGTTTAAATTTAATCATTTAATTAATCAATTAATTTAAGTTCAATATCTGTCAGGGTCAGGAAAGTCCGTTAGCGCTACTCCAAGAACTGCTTGGTATGGACTCTTCCCGGTCCAGTTTTACAGATGTTATTTACCGAATAGAAGAGGTTTGGGTTCTTTTGCGATAGTCAAAACGCGACAACTAGCGCTGGATGGCGACAACTAGCGCTATCCAGCGCTAGTTGTCGCCATCCAGCGCTAGTTGTCGCCATCCAGCGCTAGTTGTCGCTATCCAGCGCTGGATAACGCTATCCAGCGCAAAATATAAATTTTCGATAATTGTCGCTATCCAGCGCTAGTTGTCGCCACCCAGCGCTAGTTGTCGCGTTTTGACTATCGCAAAAGAACCGAGGTTTGCTTGGTCTGAATGTTTACATTGTGGTTGTCTCTTTATTTTTAGTATCAGTAGCTTCCTGGACTATGAATAGTTAGATATTCAATATGAACAGTCCTTACTCTCACAGCACAATTAAGAAATCACAGCAAAATCCTAGGCTTTCTTAATTAGAAACATTCCTGACCTAATTCTGAAACATTCCTGACATTCCTGACCTATTGTTGCAGCTGCAAGACCGGGTTGCCTCAGAACATTTTGTAACGCGTAAGAAATCCCACGAAATCCAAAGACTAAAACACAGACTAGACAATGCAGGAAAGGAGATTGATAGTCTGAAGTTCGAGAACAAGAAACATTATGTTAAAAACAGAGCATTTGATATAGAGGTAATGTTTTAGAATGTTCAACGTTAAATTCTAAATTTTGTGTTTATTCCACTCTGCTGAATAATATTATCTGGCGAATGTAATATTTCTGTATTAAGTTGATTGGTGCGCACTGCGCATGTATTTGCATCGCTCGCCTAACTGTAGTCATATATCTCTCCACCGAGTGCATCAGAATTTGAAGCCCCTTTTAAATTTTCTAAATTTGTCACCTCCCATTTCACTCAAATTAACCTCCCTAAAACCCTACTGTCCTGATGAAACCCTTGCTCAGGTTTTCAAGATGGGGTCACGTAAGCGGCGTCGCCAGCTCCGCAGCTTGAGTCTCCCCGACACTTCCTATCTGCCCCGTAAAGTGTCCTCCTCAATGGTGGAAGGGAGTGTTATCAGCTTACATTCCGCTAGCTGGGATAGTGTCGGGGGCAAGGAGGAGGTTTGTCTTTGTAGCTTTATCATGTTCTGTATAACTTAGCTTTTAAATAAATATTTTAAAAAGTGCGTCCATTATTGTTAATTAGACATACACCAAGGTCGAATTAGTGGAATCTTTGTTGTCTTAATTCTTCCCCATATTTTGGTTTTTGTAACCGTCTCTCATTTCAGCTGGACAGCGAAAGAAGACCTAGTTACCTATCCGAAGTGGTATCAGAAGATCTGGACTTCACGTGTAACGACTTTGAGGCGACACTCCAAGACTTGGTCTTGGAGGAACCCAAATACCTTAAACAGAAAATACAGGTGAGTTTTACTGCTGATTAATTTAGCAATTAACAGTAGTTATTGACTTGTTAATTGATATGAAGGTACTGCAGGTCTTCAATATCGGTAATAATACCCCACATAGACGCAGCTAACTTAATTATGTCTCTGCTGAGTGCATATAATAATCCTCCTCATTTCATTTGTCTCTTAGCATTACTCCCACTATACCCTATACCCTTTAACACCACGAATGATAAACCAAGTATCTAATGTTATGATTCAACTCACCCCAACAATTCTAAAACAGATCACCACAAATCTAAAATCCAGTGTACTTCTAGAATTACTATCACCCGATACCGGTTCTATCAGTTCCTCTCTTCTACAAAACTGATAAACTACCACCAGTGTGAGCTTCATACCCCACTTCACCGGAACTATAGCTAAAACCGTCAACATATTACATGTCGTGCATCACGTGACATGAATAAAGAGCTGTGATTGGTCCTCCGTAATGAAATGGAGGTTGCTGGTTGGTGGGTTGCCAAGGTATGTGTCCTATCATTGGTTTGGTTGGGTGTCCTAGGTGGCTATAGTTTCTTCCTATACCTCTAATAAAGTTAAGAGCTCATTAAGCGGGTTGCTATGGCAACGATGCTGGGTGTTCTCCAAGGAATCCAGTCGCATTTATAACTACAGTTAGTATTTTATCGGCAATTAGTTTCTTTAGCAATTGTACTAGACGTGATGGGGTTTTAATTTAAAAGAATCAAGGTTAGTGGTATGTTGGCATCTTGGATATGATTTAGTACCAAATCTAATATATCATTTTTAATTTGCAGGTTATATACCGACAAAAAATTATCCAAAAAACCCACCACGTACAAACTTTTGACAACGCGTCTGCTTAAAAATCTTGCAAAATGCACTCTAACTTTTCATTGACTGCTTTATTTAAAATTTCAATTGATAAAGAGGCATCTGTTTTTTAGCTTTTATCCCGAACCGTCTTCATTTCACTGTTTTTCAGATTTTAGAGAGATTACTGAAGGAATCTACAACACTGCACGCTCAATCTTCTAATATAAACCCTATGTTAAATGAGGAAGATGGGTGAGGCAGCGGTTATCATTTCATTTGTCTATTGTATTGGTTTGATAAA
This sequence comes from Bolinopsis microptera, assembly GCF_026151205.1. NCBI lineage: Eukaryota > Metazoa > Ctenophora > Tentaculata > Lobata > Bolinopsidae > Bolinopsis > Bolinopsis microptera. Next base: position 11,805,483 of record NC_087075.1, on the reverse strand, counting down.
TGTATGTTTTGTAAATTCAAACGTCCAGATTTAACTATTCTGAAATTATTTCATTATACTGCTTTTATTTTTCGTTTTGAATATTGTTGTCCGTACAGGGACTCAATCAGTAGAGTTAAATACGATAGACTGAGATCAGAGCACGATGCGTTGCTACAGAAACACTCTAAGCTTGTCTCGGAAAGGGTTGAGATATCACGTGAGATGGATCAGCTGAATTCAGCTAACACTCAACTCAGAACTGAGATAGACAGATTCGAAACTCAGGTTACTTTTCAGCTATCTCACCGGTCTTAGACTGGCTATTAACCGGTTACGTACCGGTTATTGACCGGTTACTTACCGGTTATTGACCGGTTTTATATCTGTTATGGAGAAAGTGGATATCACCTGACCACTGTACTGCGGGCGGATAAATGATAATGTAGTTTACCCTCCCAATGGGGGGGGGGGGGGGGGGGGGGGAGGGGCTCCCCTAATGTTCTCAGTTCACCCTTTGACTCTTTAAATGGCTCTAGGATGAACCACTTTACATTTCATAACCTGAGCAGCTCTGACATATTCCTCACCAGGTAAATGAACTGAACCTGACTAAAAGATCACGTGACAGCGAGAAAGAAGAGAGTTGCGTATGTGAGAGCTGTTTATCTCACCTTGGTACGACGACTATTATATTGTATTATTTATTATTTTATCAATAAAAGGAGCACCGTTTGCCTGCCATCTTCTTCTTCTTCTTATCATTTATTAAATAACACAAAATTCAGAGACAGAGATGAGACCACTAAAAATTGTATGGTTTTAGAGAATGCGTGTTTTAGAGAATGCGTGTCATAAGATTGTCCGTAAAATATAATATTACTGATACAAATATTTTTTAAATATGAATATGTTGAAAATATTTTAAAATATGATGTTCCGTTAATCACAACCCCTCTAGATACGATACAGAGTCTACAGAAGGAATTGGGAGAACACCTAAACACAAACAATGAAAAGTACGAGAGAATGGTGGATTACTATGATAATGTGCTGAGGGAGAGAGCGGCTGATTTAGAAGATCTTCAAAATCAGGTGAGCTGGTTTGTAGTGTTCTGATTGGTTGGATTGGGTCATGTGATGTAAATACTGTGTTGTAATTGGTTAGTTTGAGTCACGTGGTGAACTAAGTACCTTTCAACTAACAGCAATGATTCAGTACAGAAAGAAATGATGAAAATTATACTCTGAAATCATGGCCTTTAATGTCATTTCTTTAAAAACAAAGGGAAATCAAAACAGAGATTACGAAGCACTAAATTATAAAGCACTAAATTACAAAATACAATATTTCAGAATATTGAAATACAAGAGGAGAACTCTAACCTGTCCAAGATCCTGCGAACAACTGTTAGTGGTAACAACCAGAAGGCCACTCCTGAGCAAATAAAGAGCTTCAAGAGGGTGTCACGTGTTTCTGCTATATCAGGTTCGTTACTCACAACACAAACTCGTACTTAGTACAGACCCGACCTATTTTAGACATTACTGTAAGTTCGATTTTTGTTGTTGATGAAATTCAGTTAAAAATAACTGTGAAGTTAGATTTTGTCCAAAATTATGAAAGTGGAAAATAGTCACACTTTTTACGAAGGTTTGCTGCTCTCAGTTATCTTATACATTTGATATTATAGCTAAATAACAGCATAATTTAAAAAATCATATCATTTTTCAATAATGACTCTCATAATCTATCAACAAAATACAGAGTAACCAAACCTAGCAGTCAACCTCAAACAGTAAATCGTTCAAGTGTGTGACGTGCCTCATGGACCTGAGATTCAGAGTGAAATTAGTTCTAATTTGTCCGGAAAGAATGCCAAATTGACAGATTGACATCACTCTGAAAGTAATCCTTGAACCAGAACAGATTCAATATGTATTCAGGATTTAGTTTGTTTTAACTGAATTTGGCCCACCCCTGAAATCTGCAGAGCGCATTGTTGAGTGTTTGAATTCTGTTCTTATTTCTTTGGTCTAGTTCTTTTCAGTTCTATTCTTTTCATGTTTTTTTTTTTCAGTTTTATTCGTTTTATTCGTTTTTTTTTTCAGTTCTATTCGTTTCATAACACTATCGTAACCTTCAGTGTCCAGTTTTCTCAGTTACATGCTCTTAATATTTTCAAATCACCCCTCTAATCGAATATCCATCACAACAAAACCCAGGGTGTTGCATTTTCCCTGGATCGCTATGACAATTTATAACGGCTACAAATTACATAATAAGACTCCTGATAAAATGCTAAATAAAGCTCCACATGACTGTTGTTGCTACGATCCCAGGTATCAGGGTTACTACCTATTGTAATACTAATACCTAGGTTTACAGTTACTACCTATATTGTAATACTAATTAGAGTTTAACTTGTGTCGCCCCTCTGCCGCTACCTGATAGCACTACCTCACGTTATATAGCCTAGCTCCTTGTGATTTGTTTACTGTAGTGAGTAGTATTTACTCTGTCAAATACCCGTCTAAACCAAGATAAGGAAGTAAAGATAAGAGATAAGAGTAAGGTATGTCTTATGTGGTATTTAGCGATAACTGGGTAATAACTAGTACTATGATAAGAATTAAGATGACCGTGGCCGGTGGAAATACAAACTATCTATTAATGTGAAGCTGTATATGAAGCTGTAAATTTGCCGGAACCTGCACCGTTATAATAGTACCGTAATCAGAATATTTACCAGCTTTGAGACTGTTTATTGGAACGCCCCTTGATTCAGAATTTCTTAATCTCGTTGTTATAGTGCAATACAATACCTATCTGATCGATGATCCACCGTAGTTAGAATTTGGAATCTGATTAGATTAGATTGAAAATTTGCACCCCGTTCCTATTTAAAGTATTGGACGTGATTTTTAGGTTCATCATGCTTACTAACTATCTGACATTATATACCAGTGTGTTGAAATTTGTGTTGTTATTTGTTCTCTTGTTCTCGCATGACTATTGTTAACGGATTTTTGTATTTTGGTATCATTGAGCCATGAAATATGTTCAAGCGATTGATTGTAAAACACAAGAAAAGACTTGCAAAAGGTAAATTGAGTTCCTCAGCTTGGCGCTATAATTAGTAATGTACTGTAATAATGTTACTAATAATTACAATAACTTCTATAATTATCGTATGTTGGCTTTTTAGTTTGTAATCTTGGTTATTATATTGAAACGCAGTACGAAACCGGAAACATGAATAACAAATAAAAGCTTGGCTTAGTTTCGGGAATAATCGCGGGTAGCACTCAACAACCAAGGTATCATTGTATTATATTGACACGCAGTACGGACAGACTCGTAAATTAAAAGAAATCGGACGGCTCCTCGTAAATGATAGTAGAAATTATCTTCACACGAAACAGCGATTTACTAATCAGCTGCAATGAACTTGCTGTCAACATTAAGTTAACCTCCCTATCAGGTATCATGTGATTATAAAGTAATGATAAGTATCACGTGATTATAAAGTAATGATACGTAACTCTACTCACTACTCAGGTCCAGCGTCAGTACCACGTGACATTGATAAGGATCAGCTGATAGCACAACTAACTAACGAACTAAACCGGTCTAATGCTGAAAACACCTCTCTTGATAACAGTCTCAGGTATGTTATTTATTAATCATAATTGGGATAATTTTATACTATATTATCAATTAATGTTAATTTAACATTATGTTATTTTAATTGGGGTTTCGCAATTCTTGCCATTTTGCAAGTAATAATCATTGAGTAAACTTGCTCAAGTCTCAACAGTTTTATTTCTAGCATTCGTTAATTTCACATTATAAACAGATTGAACCAGTACTTGTAACTATATTTTCAAGAACATTAACTGTACTCTCAGTGCTCGTAATTAATTAACTTATTAACTAATCAACATTACCCTCAGTGAGCTAACGACGAACAACAGATCACAGATCGAGTACCTGGAGAGTCAAGTAGAACTACACGAACAAGAGAAGACTGACATTGTCGCTCAGATACAGGTACAACTAACATTGTACTGGAATGATTCTTCGGAATTTCGCTGGATTGTACAACTTTCGTCTTGGTAGATTCCAAACACAAGGAAATTTTCCTTCTGGTTGGTAATATACTCAATGATGGGAGTATAGTGTATTGGCTATGCCCCGCTTACTAGTTTAGCTCTTTCTAGTCCCCTGCTACACGGCATGTAAACAGGGATTGGCTAGTTAGAGGCGGTCCGTGTAGGCCTTACACTGTGCTTTCAGCAATACTCATAACATACATAACATTGTACCACTAACATCTTAACATGTCTTAACACGTCTTAACATGACGTGTATCTTTGTCTTTTCACCTATTGGCTATTTGTCGGTTTTGTTTCCTCCATATCATGATACTACGCTTCTAGTTCGTCTGTGTTCTTTCGTTTGTTTCTCGGTCAGCATACTTTATAGTTGTCATTATGGTATTGATTTAAAATCTCTCTCTTTATTCATGTAGAAACACAATAAATAATATAGTATCACCATCTATTAAATCAACGTTAAAATTACAACAGTTTATCCTGAAAATCATCCTAAATTTCCCATCTCGAAACTCTCCTAGACCATCTCATTTTCTGGCGATGTTCCAGTAAAATTGTTTACATTTTACTTTAAATCTGGAACAGGGATGTAGCACGCGGAGGTAAGTTAAAGTTACTGCAGTTAACTCAATCACACGGCTCTAACCTAGAGGATAGCTTTCATACCTGCATCTTGGGCTATGTGCTCTAATGGTCGTATATTCAAACGGGTAAACCTGCCCCTGCTTTCAAGTTTCAGCGTTGTGCTTTAGGACAATTGCATTTGGGGTTTTTGTTTATGGATGTCCTCAGTCCTGCATTTTAAAGTTTGAAGCTGATTTAATTCGAATATTCGTTTTTGACGCCGCTACTTATACTTTTAAATTGAATACTAATATCGAGTTTGTGTTAACTGTAAATCAATACGTCCCAGCAGTACTGTTAATTTATTTATTCATTTAATTTTATAAACTTTTATCATTAACATTCTTTGTTAGGTAAAGCTTGAAGACAGGGAATTTTTACGAGCTATTTTTGAACAAAAGAAAATTCAAGACCCTCCATTTTTCAAACAGCTTATAACAGAAGGTAAGCATTAATATGAAAGTTATGTATACACAATAGCTGGTTATAAATCTGTTTTGTAATCAATACTTCTATTCAATCAACTTTAGAAATTAGAAAATATCGTAACAATAATTAATGGTATCAAGTAAGAAGCGACATTTTCATTATCACACAAAGTAAACGTTTCAACGTTAGTGATTAATGTTTGTTTAATAATAAGGTTGTCATGGCAACATCTCCGTATCAGGTAGAAGAACGTCACATGACATGGAGAGCGAGGAAGATCTAGAGTTCAGACTCCGACAGAAATGCGACGAAGTCAGGTTTGTTTTTAGTCAGGTCTGTTTGTCTGTTTGTCTGTTTGTCTGTGTATTTGTGACAAATTCAGGTAGAGTCATTACATATTATGCTTCTTCACTCATAAGTTAGGTAAAAGACATTAGTTAAAGAACTACCTTAAGAACGACAAATTTAGTCTACCATAAATTTAGTCAAACTTTTGACTAAAATTGTTGTAAACCAAATTTTATGTGACTAAATTTTTCGGCGACTAATTTTGAAGTAGACCAAACTTTTAGTAGAGCATATATGAATTAAACTTTATTGAGCTTACATTCTTTATCATATGTTTATGATAAACAGTTAAATATCGCTAACTGTACACAGGTCCCTACTTCTTGTAATAAGAAATTGTATGCTTTGATGTGTAACTTAAACTAATGTATGAAATGTTGGCTCGCCGTTGGAATGTTCCCAGATCGAGAATATGCCTCCTTACCAAAATACGCCCGTATGGTGTAAGTTACAGGATCACGAGGTTGATAATTTGTCCACGTGACCATTTGGCGCGCGGTGTGCACGTGGGCCCATGGGAAATTTCTGATGCATGTGTTCCGTTGTTTATACTTAGTTCACTAAAAAGTATGACTTTATATGCGAAATTGAAAAAAAAAACTAGCTTAATAATGGAAAAATCAAATAAATGAAATGGAAAATGGTCTCGAAAAGTCAAAAAATTCGACTAAATTGTTGTAGACTAAAAATTTGCGAAATTTGTGCCCAAAATTATGGTAACCAAAATTATAGTAACCAAATTTATTGTGACTCAAATTTGTTGGCCCTAAGGTATCTCAACCCTACAAATACTCGTAATCAGAATCGCCTCCCCTCCACTCCAGATAGAGCCTCCTCGCATTCCTCACATTCCTCACACACCTCCTACCACTCTTCCTCAAGTACTTCATCGTTTGTTTCTGATAGAGCAGGATGAAACTGTTCACCGTGCACTGGAAACACATGAATGTCACGCTCAGGTAGAGCTCATCACAGAGGAGAAGATCAGTGAAAGTCCAGTTTGTGTCCCCTTTGTCTCCTGTGTATCCATTGTCTCCTGTGTCTCCTGCGTCTCCTTTGTCTCCTGGGCATCTAAATGTATTGTTCCAGGATACCACGTAGTATGCTCTAGTTGCAACAATAGAAATGAAGAAACAGTAAGAGAACAGCACGTTGAGGGTTATTATGAAGCTGGCTCTACTGGCAGATAGGAAGATTTGAGAGTCTATCCTTGATTTGTTAAGCCAGATCCTTGCTTGAGTGTACACTGACATGTAAACAATTGCAAATATAATCGCGCAGTCAGCAATGTCATATGCTTCTACGGTACGGTTTGGGAACAGCAATTTGTTCCCAGTTCCTTTCTTATCAGATTTGAAGTGCCAGAGAAAACAAGAGAGCAACCCATAGAGATAAGCCATACCGATTATAACCCACGACACGGTTTTAAGTTTCCTCAGCACATGCAAAGCAGACATCTCAGTCCACAGCACCCTAATCAAACACAACCCAAACACCAACACTATGTTAGTATCAAACGTAAAGAGACTGATGTAGCTAGCTACCTCGTGCTCCAGATTACCCCAAAACGCCACAGACTGATGGTCCTCATTGCTCCACAGGTTAACCGACACCATGATCCCCACCACAGAGTTCAACAAGTCCACTATAACCAGGTTAAAGTAGATCATGTTGGAGGGGGAGTTGAGGAAGCCTAGTTTTAAGAAGACGAGGAAGTTGGTGAGGCTGAGGGGGGTGTTTATAGTGGTTATCAGGGGGAGGAGGTATTGGAGGAAGGTGTTAGCTGATATCTCCAGGGTGTTATTTGAGGTGTTAGTTGAGGTGTTAGTCAAGGTGTTAGTTACTATGTAGCTAGTGTTTGAAGGCTGTGCGTTAACTGCAGGGAAGGGTTGGTTGACGAGAAAGGAGGACTCAACAAAAGGATTCTGAACAGTAACAACCATTGTAGGACGTATGTGGTTCCTATGGAGAGAAATTAGATTTTAATAGCTCTAAAAACTATTCTAAATAAACGAAACTCAAATCATCGTTACTAAGATTCTATAGACGAAACATTTGCATCAACAAATTTAATGGGGTAAAAATCATTGAGCAAGAGTGTATCATATTACATTAAATAAGATTATCTCGAACGGAAAATCAAAAGTCGAAAAGTCGCATATTCATTAGTTCTATTTTGGTGCATTTGCCAAGTCTGGAGCCGTTATAAGTATTACAGTTTGGTATTAAGCAATGGACATTCCGGACACCCCCTCCTCCTGTGCGTGTTGTGGTATTCGTTTCCATGGAGACAAAATTGTTTAGACTCCGGGATTTATAAGACAGTATTAATAGGACTCCCCGCAAAATGGTGTCACAAGAACGGCACAGAGTGTACTTTATATATTTATAGTGAGATATGGTTGTACCAATGAGTAACGTCAAATATGGAATGAGTTTCAGATACAGTGCCTACTGCTATTAAAGTAATTGATGTGGTAACTCAGATCTCAAGGAATTTGTAAGATACGACCCAAAATAACAAAAATCAGTGTTGAATCTCAAAGAAGATTAGAAGCTTAAAACACACCGAATATTTATTACGACAGGAGAATAATACACTGTAAATACGGTTAAAACATTGTGAGGAAGGGCAAGCTTAGAAATTTGAAAAGTTAAGAAGTGAACAGATAGCACCTACAATCCACAGCCACGACAGAAGATCATTTAATCCCGGGAAAGGTGTAGACCTTCAGCTTATATCGGCTATTAACCGAACTGAAAGGTGTAATATTACAAAGTTGTGGAGCAGTGCTTCTACTCAACAACTAGTTTCGGTTGATTCCCACAGAATCACTGCAGCAGTTTCCTGATTTATGGAATTTTAGGTATTTAATAGTCGCCGGAATCCTTCTAGATCATTCTACACTCTGTCATATCCCTTTCAGCAATCGCATGATTGAAATTTATGTTAAATGCTTAAGTTTTCATGACAATTTTGAAGTTGTACGTATTAGAGTTGTTCAAGTCGCAGTGATGAAGCTGAACTTTATAAATTATAATATTTATCCAGGGTTTTAGAACGAGAGTTACAAGAGGCTGATGAACACAGACAAACGTTAGAAAGACAGCTGGAAAAGGGGCACAATGAAAATAAAGAACTTAGGTAAACACTGGTTGCGAAATATAACGTAATTATACGCTTGTACCGTCATCAAATTTATCAGATAAATCAGATATTATTCTTGAGAACTGCAGAATGATTTATTTATTACCCAAGAGTATTTTCAATTTTATAGATTAAATTAAATTAAATAAAAAATGTCACCATTCCGACCTCTATGAATAGACAAGCTCCGACGTACTCAACCGATAAACTGTTTACAGTCAGAAAAGTAGCCAATACCAGTACGCTAAAGACTCCCTGGATCAGATCGTCAAGGAATACTGCGCGGGTGGTTTATTCCCACGAAAACCGGAGACTTTCCTCTTTATTGATGAGAAACTAACTGCTCTTGTTACTACCTTATACGGCAATTTCACGGTACTTTAAATCTTATCTTAATATAGCAAACCACAAATTTAGACCTGTTTTAACTGATTGAAGAGCGGATAAGGATGAATGGCTCCCAAAAAAGTTACAGTCTGGGAACAATTATAAATTAGTTTTAGTGCTAATTATGTATTCCTTATATTTCCCTTATTTTCTCTTTTCAAATTACTATTTCCCATTTGACCAGAGGATCAAGACGTTGAACGAGGAGGTAAAATGGTACGAGACGGAACTGGAGAAACAAAACGAGGACCAGACATCTGTAAAGATAGAGAACCTGGAGAAACTGGTTGTTTCACAAAAGGAGCAGATCTCAGAACAGTTCAAGGTCCATTAATATTTATCTTTTACTTCTTTATTCTTTCAGTGAGAGAGGCTAAGTAAGAGAAGTTGTTCTTAAAGTTCATTATTTACATTTAATTGTTTATTATTTACATTTAATTGTTCATTATTTACATTTAATTGTTTATTATTTACATTTATTTGTTTGTTATTTACATTTAATTGTTTGTTTAATGTAATATTGTTATTTAAACAGGACAAGATAAAAGACAAATGTAAAATACGAGATATGGAGGACGATGTCCGGAATAAGGAGGAGGAGTATGAGGAGATGATGCAGCAGATACAGACTCTCCAGCAGGAGAAAGAGAAATATGTGAGTAGAGGAGGGGGAGTAGGGTTACTAATAATTGTGTTACAGTTACACAATGCTTGTGTTACAGTTACTTTACACAATATATTAACATAGATAACACAATATATTAACATAGATTATCCTAAAAAGTAATGTAACCGTGTAAATTAAATAATAAAATTCCAAATTCTTGTTCTGCAAATGTTTGTATAATATAATAAAACAGATTTAACAGTACTTCCTCAGTGTTCACACTTATAAATACCCCTTTAATTCATTAGTGCTAATAAATAAATATTAAATAAATTCTATCATTACACGTTCGACATTAAAATGTACCCAACGAAGATGTATGTATTTAAGTCATTCAAGCGAGACTTTGTAAACATCAAGATTATGCACTTCTATCTCAGTTCAGAATCTATGCACAATTATTAGGGGTATCATCTAAACTTCAAAAGCTAGGTCGAAATAAAATGTTTTAAAAAAACATTTTGCAGCTATTGATAATGCTCTCACTGAGTAAGGTAATTCGTTCCAAATTTGTGGTCCACAAAACATAAAAGCAGCATCTGTTCCTCTGAAATGTGGTGCAAGAGGAAATGAGGAACTTTCGGCAAATAAAAGTAATTATCTAGTAGTAGTCTGGAACTTCGTCTTCGTACTTTACTCAGATTGATGTATCATTTTAAGTACTGAGGGGATTATGTTATTAAAGCACTTGAAGACCAAAAGTGCGATTTAATAATAATTTAATTTAAAGGGATTACATCTTTACATGGACCAAGGGTAGTATCAATTTAGTCATAATTGTGTGAGTTTTATGATTAGTAAAATAATATTTGTCGGATTTTAGCTTGCGTCTGCAAATTATGACAGCAACACAGTGTTAGTTAAGTCAATAAAGCAATTAGAATTATATACAAAAACAACAACAATTCATGTCACCTTTGATTACGAGCTGTGTGTCTCCATAACAACAATACAGATATTTCCACTGGTTGCTTTTACTCTCAATTAAAGAATACGATTTTGAATTTCTTCTGAAAAGCAGAACCCTAGTTGTTTGCTTTTCAGAAGAAGGTTCATATTAAACTAATTTACATTAGAGCTAAGTTCATGCTCATAAAAATGAAATAACTACTTTAATTATTCTAATAATCAATTAGTTAAAATGAATAAAATCCTCACCACATTTTCGACATTCCGGTTGATGAGACCAACATCCTCCCCTCCGACACGTGACCTCCTTTTCACCGATCAGTGCGTAACGTTTGGGATTTCTACATTTCACTAAAACAACTGAGTTCTCCTTTATTTTGTCGCGGAGTTCAGGGTCAGGAGTAGAGGCGGTGGTAGAGGCGGTAGAGTTGGTGGTAGAGGCGGTGGTAGAAACCCATGCTCCCGTAACATTAAAAACTTCACAATAAATGTCTGAAATTATGATTTTGTTACTAGTTAATCTAGACTTAGAATCTCGGGTTTCAGCTTACACTTCACTCTTGTTTGACAACTGACAGCAATTTATCTATTTGATTGGTCGCTGCTATACAGGCTAATTGATAAACCAACAATTCCTTTTGTCATAATATTGTAGCGCATTAAATGAGCTTATCTTTAATTGGAAATAGGTTTTACTAACAATTAGCAATTAAGCAGCTATTATAAATTAACAAATGGCCATTAACAAATCTACAAAGTAACTCACGCCTGTAGTCTATGCACGAGTCACATGAGCAGTGGCCAGCTGAGTTACCACACCAGCCCCACGAAGAGCAGCAGTTGAAAGACTCACACCGAGCCGCACAACCTCCGGTCAGAGGGTATTGTGGTCCACATCTACCATCGTCCCTGTAGTTCTTTACTCCTGGGGGTATTTCATTATAGTTTGATAATGGGATACAGCTCTCTTACAAACATCCTGCGAATTTTGTCCAGATTGAGGCTATTTAAAGGAGATTTTAGGATCTCTTAATTTATTTTATTGAAATTGTATTTTTGTCTTTTGTAAGTAACAAGACCTGTCTAAAGGGAAATGAAAGAAGACAAAAATCAATGATTCTCCTTGATCGCATCTCACAAAATAAAATGGTGATTACCATCCATCCCTTAACAAAAAACTCGGATTTTATTTATAACTATTCACAATTATGGCATATAATATGATCGTTAAAAATGATATGGAATTATTTTATCAGTAAAACAAAGTATCACCTTCTATGGATTCGTGGTTACAACAACCTGCAACAGTGGATACCAGGAAAATGAGAAAGTATGAAGTTGCCATTCTCTGCTGGTATTTTTACACTTCTCGCTGAAGGATGGGTTCTGAAATCTTATATTCACAACAAGTTAGAACGGAGTAACTGGGTTAAGGTGGAGAATGATCTACTGCCTGTGTGCCAGCGCTGGTCTATGTGACTATGAAATATTTGCATATAAACTGAAAAGTGACTATCTTACTATCTTACTATATATAAAGCGAGACGATATATATATATATATATTTATTTATCCGCACCATTTTACTGACACCACGGCATCAACTTTAACACGGGTTTCCGCAAAAACCGTACAAGATTTAAAACTGAAACTTTTTAAACTGATTCAAATGCTTTAATGGCCTTCAAATCAGCATGAAAAAATCGAAAATCGGCCAAGGAATAAGAATTTTAGTACCCAAAATTTGGACCCCCAAGTGGTGTCAAAAACGCGAATTAAATAGGCAATAATTATTTTTACTGGGAGACTTTAGGGTAGGAAACTGATTCGGCCACCAAAGAGCCTTGACACCAGTCTTAAAGGTTTGACGGGTTCCTGCTAGTATATATAAAGCGAGACGATATATAATATGGATCCGTACCATTATACTGACACCACCGCATCAACTTTAACGCGACTTTCAACTGGGTCAAATGCTTTAATGGCCTCCAAATCAGCATGAAAAAATTAAAAAATGGCCAAGGAATAGGATTTTCAGAGCCCAAAATTTGGATCCACAAGTGATGTCAAAAACGCGAATTAAATAGGTAATAATTATTTTAGTCTCTTGAGTCTTGACACCATTTTAGGGTAATACGGGTTCCTGCTAGTGAAATATAATGCCTTCACTAAATGAGGACCAGGACTAAGCGCTATCACAGTCACTAAGTGAGGACCAGGACTAAGCGCTATCACAGTCACTAAATGAGGACCAGGACTAAGCGCTATCACAGTCACTAAATGAGGACATAAATAAGCGCAAATCAGGCTAATGCTTAATAATTATTCATATCGTCAGGAACCAATTTTTTTTTTTTTTTTATTTCTCTTGGAGAATTTCTCTTTAGACTCTTAACTTGCGAACAAAATGAAGCAGCAAACTTTAGGCTAGAAACTTTATTGAATTGAAATAATCATTCCACGTAACAACGTCTTCTTCAGTTCTCAAATTATTTGTTATATAGTAGTGTTGAAAGTATTAAAACTGGAAGGAACCAACTTGGCTCTTTCGGAGCGTTACTTTACTTTACTTTATGTTGTTTAGCTGCAAGGCAGCAGGGTCATCTATGAAAACCACCCTTTTTCTTTAACTTCGGACAACCATGGCCGGCACCAGCACTTACAGGAAACCGAAGGATCGATAACTAAGGCCAGCAACGGTTAAGGTATTATACCAAACTTTCTTTGCCCGTGGCTCCGCTGTATTGATCATGTACAGCTCCTCATTTAACCCTCTCGAGCATTCGGCTGAGTAGACCGGGGGGCTGCATAGGTCAATCGGAACCCTTAGCAGAACGGCAACGCCGCTCACCCCATGGCTAGTGAGTAGTGACACAGGCGGGGATCGAACCCGCAACCTCGTGATTGAGCAGCATATCACGAGTAAGGCAGGTCGACTAACGAACTGCGCCACTAAGCCATTACATACTGAAGTAATAATTACTTTCATGATTTTATGGAAAAGACAGTCCTCATTTCAATACCCTCCTGTTTCCCGCATGGTCATATACTGGGCCTGGTTACCTAGTGTTAAGCTGATACTTAATTAATACAACTATAAATGTACCCCTACCCAGATGTTACAATGTTTAATTCAACGTCCCTGTCCCCAGAAATTAGAAATTACAACGTTTAATTCACTGTCTCCCCAGAGTGAACGACTAGATGAGACGGACATGAGATGTGCTGACTTGGAGGACGAGTTCCACCAGTACAAGAAGGAGGTAGAGGACGACAGACGGTCCCAGAAGGGGTCAAAACTCAAGTAAGTGTCAGGTTAACTGTTTTTTAAGTAGCTGTTGCTGGAAGGATGCCAAATTATTAAAAACCTGTCAATTTACCCAGTATCAACGTCTTCAAGTAAAAAATAATTAAGTAATTAACTGACTACTATTCAGAAACCTGCAGCTGCACTCTCAAGTCTGGATCTTGAAGAACAGGTTGGTTTGTCACGGCATTTATTATTGATAGGAAGAACCTTAAATGATCATTTGAACTGTTTTTGTTTTGTCATTTAAATAATTACACTTTGATATTTATGATGCCAATATCACAGGGTATCAAAATTTGAGAAACAAAGACAAGAAGTTTCTAAAAATAACGAGCTTTTGCGTGAAGAGGTACTCAAACATTTTCCAATTTTCTACTTCATTATAAATAGATAGTCTACATGTCCAAAGTTCATGTTTAACATTAACTTTGGACACATAGACTATTGATAATTGGATAATATTCGGTTGGAAGAGACAAGGACAAATGAAACAGGAAGTTAGGAATGTAGGCAAATTTTCGGCGTCAACGCCATCTTCAGGCTAAAATAGGTACAAATGTTAGTATACAATTATAAATGGTTCTATACTAGTTAAAAAGCTTATTTTAAACACATTTTAAATTATCTATCGGGGAGAATTAAGTCATTACGAAGCACCACTTTTGGTAATTATAATTTACGTTTTTTCCGATTTTTACCCGATTACATTTTCTTGGCCTACAACCTAGAGACACTTTCGGTACTAATCGGTGATTACCCCTTATTAATTCTACTCTATCTTCAACGTGACAACAACACGTGATGTTCGCCTCTTCTATAATTGCTTTCATGCTTTTACGAACCTCGTTATTATGCAATTTTTACACCATATTACTTCGAACCACGATTCATACTAGACAGACTAATTCATACTTTACACCTACGTCGTAGGACATTTATCTCTACAATTTTACTGTCAATCCCAGCTTTTCTCATGGCCAAGTGACATTAAACTCAGTAAGTACATATTATATCGATTCATGACGATAGTCTTCCGTAAGGGCTGCAATCACCTTCGGATTGCAGGTTGCATGTCTAGGTTTTTTCTTTTATGTCGAGGCGGAAAAGGTGCAGGAGACCACCTACTCCACGATGGTATCTGATACAATACAATACTATATTAGGCCAAAACCCATTTTTCCACTGTCGCGTGTTGCGACTATAGCACTTAAAATCAAAATAACTCGGTTTCTGATTGGAGTTAAGAGCTTAAATTGGGCAGTAAAATGATCATACTGACATGAGTGGGGTTAAGCCTAGTTTCAACGTCATCAGGCATCAGGCTGTCGAGTTAATAAACCAAAAGCTTGCAAATAGACCAAAGGCTTGCAAATTTCACCATCTAGAAAAGCCAGTTTTTGTCAAAGCAACAGCTCCAAGTTGGCGTTTTCAATAATGCAACGCAAGTCATCTCTATGCTAATCTCCTGGGGCTCTTAGAAGGATAGAAAACGTAAAGATGGCGGTAAGCAATCTTCCTTAACTTCAAACCTTTTGTTTCAGACATTTCCTGGCCGCACGAGTTCTTGGATTAGCCTAGAACACCAGATAATTTTGAACAATTTGGTGGCTCGTATACGGATCTTACAACCACACTGAATATTCAACGCTCATTTTAGTGGATCTGACTGGCGTCCTGGTGGATTTAATCGATCGCATTACTTTTAAAACTATTGTATCATAGCGGAGCGGTATACACGCTCACAGGCTACCAGTACCACGTCTCGTGTAACCCAGGATTTTGTTTCGGATCGGACACTCTTAACAATGATAGAGGAGCGGTCTACACGCTCACAGGCTACCACGTCTCCTGTAACACCAGGATTTAACACGCTCACAGGCTTCCACGTCTCGTGTTACTCCAGGATTTGGTTTTGGATCGGACACTCAAAACAACGATAAAGGAGCTGCAGTCTACAGTGACGTTACAGGAACACTGCATACTCCTACGAGTGGCACGAAATATGGACAGAACTCAACAAGAACAACAACCACACTCAAAGACTGAGGAATCAGGAGGACTCTGTATCCCATACAGCTATCATCGCTCAATAATCGGTTTGGTATCGACCTTACATACTTTGATTTTCCGACTATAAAGCTGACTTAAGACACCAGGGAATTAATTTTACCTTCCTAACATTAAATCGTTGATTTAATTTATATATCACTTTCTTTTTTTTCAAAACATTCCAGTACATTGTGCAGAAAGTTGGAGATTAAAATTTTTGGAAGCATGTAGGGATTTAGACCTGATATCGATCGTATTATATACTTAAAATACTCTAGCACAATTGTAACAACAGTTTTACAGAACTCTAAATGAACACACTTGCAGGTACCACCCGTATTCACACTCAGACCTGAGTTTAGTCATTTTCCGATACGAGATTGGGGACAGGTTCTATAAACAAACAAACAAACAATCAGTTAAAATGCTAAATTTAAATTACACACACTGAATACAGGTTACATCAAATGGTATTACATTATATATTACATTTTATGTAATATATAATACCATTTGATGTAACCTGTATTCAGTCTGTGTAATTTTAATTTAGCATTTTAACTAGTATAGAACCATTTATAATTGTATACTAACATTTGTGCCAATTTTAGCCTGAATATGGCGTTGACGCCGAAAATTTGCCTACATTCCTAACTTTCTGTTTCATTTGTCCTTGTCTCTTCCATCCGGATATTATCCAACTATCAGTATTTCAATCATGAGACTGATAAACAGCGAACTAATCCATCATTTGGCATAGACTATTAAAAGACTATTAAAAGACTATACCGTAATACAAATTGATCATTTCTGTCTAACATTCTACCGACCATAAAAACAAGAATAACAGAGGAACATCTCTTTACTACAATGTTTTGTTTCAGTTGCAAATGGCACGTGACAAGTTAGAAGCAGCAAATCTCCAGATGGCAGAGCAAGAAAGAACATCACGTCGGGTATCCAATATCTTAAAACCGGGTGGTAATCTCACTGGTAAAGATGCCATTATCAAAGACCTCAAAGACCAGCTTAACCGCCAAAAGTCTTACAATGACAAACTGGAAAAGAAGCTTGATGACAAGCAGGAGAAACTGCGAGGGTTGGAAAATAAAATAAATGACATCACCCTGGATAGAGACGCTGCAAAGGATGAGCTACAAAGATCTTTCTCGAGGATGGATAGTGAGGAGCCTGACTTCCATGATAGCAGCGCTAATTCTGGTCCTTTGAGCATGGATCTTCTCCTGCAGATGGACTCCAAACAGCGGCACATATCAGTTGATTGTACTGTCCACGAGGAGGATGTTCACGAACAGTTCAATGAAGTTGTCAGGGAGAATGAGGACTTGAAAGTGGAGTTGGACGAGATAAAGCGTAAACTTAAGAGGATTCAAGGCGAGTTGGAACGCGAGCGGCTTTATGTTGAAAACTTTGATCACAATTACGAGGTGCAGCTATTGAAGAACTCGGAACTGCAGCAGAAACTAGATGATCAGAATCGTTCCAAGGTGACATCAACTCTTCCAGTGATTCAGGAATCGTTTGAAGAATCATTGTACGACGGAACGCTAACACCACAAGAAATAACTGAGTTACTTGAAAAACTTTCCGTTCTCCAAGAGGAACTCGGAAATGAGAAACTCTACGTGAACCATTTAGAGGAACAAAACGAACAGTTTAGAATAGATCTTCATAGTGTTTCAAACGTAGAACATCTCACTGGAGATGAAAAGGAAGATCTCGTTGGAAAATATTCCGAAATGGAAAAGAGACTAACCGAGCGTTTGAGGGAACTTGAAGAAGCTCAGCAAACTATAGATGACCTCTTAAAGCGTATCCACGAATTCCAAAAGAACGAGCTGGAGTACAAGGATGATATTGACAATGTTAGTGAGCAACTTGAGCAATCCCTGGAGGACATGGTGGAACACGAATCAAAGGTTGGTGTCCTCACGGCTGAGAAAACTGAGCTAGAAGCCCAAGTTAGGGAGATCAAGGATGACAATTGCAGACTTGTTCATAGGAATGTTGCTCTCCAGGAAGAACTTATCGTGGTTAAAGAAGGCCGGGATTCTGAGACCAACGAGAAGATAAAAGATAAAGATGACATTATTGAGAATGCAAATAAAAATGTGGCAAAATGGAGGAATGACTACGAAGAAAGTGACCGGAATCTCAGAGCTGTTACTTCCCAGTTTGAGGGTGCGAGGAAAGAGTTGCTCCAATCTAACTCAAAGGTGGAGAGTCTTACAAGTGAATTGGAGGAATCTGAAAATAGGATCAAAGAAAAAGAAAGTGAGTGTTCTGAGGTTCTTCTCAAAATGGAAGAACTTAAAGTTGAAGCTCAAAAGGTGCAGCAAATGTTAAATGATGTAACTGAGAAAGAACAGCAGTCAGCTGCAGCTATCCATGAATTAGAGGATCAAGTACAAAATCTACAGAAAGAGAAAGAGGTTTATGAAGAAACTCTGAAAGGAAAAGAAGAAGATGTAATGCTGATGATGAAGAAACGAGAAGAATCAGATATTGATACAGTAGAACTTAGACAAAAACTAGAGGAATTAACTCTGGTACAAGCAACAATCAAAGAAAAGGATGATTGTATCAATACACTGAACAACAAAGTGCTAGAACTGACCGAAGCGATTGAAAAAGAACAACTTATGAATGAAAATAACAGAGATCTGATGAATGGAATGCAAAGAGAGGTTAGAGATGCACGGATAGAACGAAAAAAGGCACTTTCCATGCAGGTTCAATCTGAAGCCAGCATTAAGAACATACAAAAGCAATGTGATGAGAAAATAAAAATGGAGAAAATAATGAACGATAAGAACAGGGGACTTATGACTGGAATGCAGAGTGAAGTTAGAAAGGCTCGTGCTGACCGAGCGATAGCAGAGACTGCACTTGCTGATGCTAAGAAAGCTATTAGTCAGTTAGAGGGAGAATTAGAGAAGGCAAACTTTGAGTTGGAGGAGTTGAGAGAGAGCAAAGAGGTGGCGAACCTACAGTCAGCTATGAATTCCATACAAGACGCAATGCAAGAGATGGAACTTAGGGACGCAGAACTAATGAAGACGCTTGAAGAAAAGGCAGAAAACAACTTGGAAATTCAAACCGAACTTTCAAGTTTGCAAAACAAGCTCGATAAAGCAGATGAGCTCAACAACGTAGCTCTTGTCGAGAAAGAATCAACAATATCGGCATTGGAGTCAGCCCTTTCTGAAGAGATGTTCCGAGGTGACGAACTTGAGAAAAAGCTTGAATTATTCAATAACCGAGAATTTCAGGAACAATCATGTCAGTCTGGAATTGAAACCAAAAACAATGAATGTCAGAGCCAAGTTGTCGTTCGTTCAGATGCAGGTTACCAGGTTTCCTGCGAAATAAATGAAGCGGTTACTCAAACGAGTATGACAGTGGAGGCTCTGGTACAACTCCAAGAGAAAGTGGAGGTACTAGAGGAACAGCTTCATAGCATGACGGAGGAGTCTGGGTTATCTTGTAACCAGCTTATTGTAATCAGAGAAGAGCTGGTTGCCGAGCAGGAGCGATTCAAGGGAACAGTTTCAACTTATGAAGCCCTTGTTGTGAGCAAACAAGCACAGATTTACGTGTTACAAAAGGATGCTGTAGAGCTTGCCACTCTCCAAGTCGAACTGTCTCAACAGCTCAAAGTTACCCAAGACGAAAACGCTAGAGTAAAACTGGAAGGGCAGAGAGTTTCATCCGAACTTGCGAATGTAAAACAAGAAAATCAGAAACTAACTACAGCCACCAATGCCCTTCAAACGGAACTTGACATCCAATTAGAGGCAAGGAACGAGATTGACACGGTTATTGAGGACAAAGAAAAGTCGTTCATGGAGGTGGCAGACAAGTTTAACCTTGAGAAAATAGAAAAAGAAGCCGCAAAGGAAACGATCACCACTCTGGAGGAAGAAAAGGAGCAGCTAGAGAATTATCTTCTTGAAACAAAGAAGAAGCTCGACGATGAGATGGAACAAAGTAAAATGTATCAAGATGAAGCGAGTGAAACTATTAATTCTCTCAATAATGAGTTGAGAAGACGTCTCTTGGAACAATCCTACGCTCATGTTCTGTCCAGTGATTCAGAGACTGATGACCAGATTAGTACGCTGCCACGTCCTTTGAGAAAATCTGCTGACTTCAGAGATGCTCTAGAAGAAACCAAACTATCGGTCAGAGCTCTTGCGAAAGCAAACCAAAAGCTTGGTCATCAAATCGACAAATTGCTGACTGAAAAAGATAGCTTCCGTCAGAAAACTGAGGAAGAGTTGAAAGAAGTGGGTATCATAAAATCTACATTATACCAAGCTCTCGCCGAGAAAGACAAATTTGAAACAACCACTAAACAGCTTGAAATTGAGTTGATGGAACGGGAAGTAAGCATGGAAGGTCTTGAAGAAACCATAGTGTTCCTCAAACGTGAACTCGAAAACCAGAAAATACACCGCCTCAAAAAGTCACCTCACTCCCAAGGAACACTCACAGAACTTCACAACTTACAGCACAGGTGCTTCATGGTGATGCCATCTGATCCAGCCCGGGAGATCCTCCACATGTTTGTTAGCCAGTACAAAGACAACCTCTGTACCAACTGCTACGCTAGGATCAC
Organism: Bolinopsis microptera; assembly: GCF_026151205.1. Taxonomy (NCBI): domain Eukaryota; kingdom Metazoa; phylum Ctenophora; class Tentaculata; order Lobata; family Bolinopsidae; genus Bolinopsis; species Bolinopsis microptera. The sequence continues at coordinate 11,784,872 of NC_087075.1, read as the reverse complement.
CACTCTGGGATCCAGACCTTGTACTCCACGCAAGAGCCCGGTGACAACCCCTCGGAAGAGTGCTGGTTCCACTAGTGATATCGTGGTTCAGACTGATAGCTCACTCTTCATATACGGGACAGATTCAGCTTACAGCTCTTCAGTTTCCATACAGACAGAGCAGACTAGCAATCAGAGTGTGGAGAGGTTGAAGATGAAGAATCAGCAGCTGTCTAATGATCTGACAGATAGCAAAAACTCTGAAAAGGAGTTGGAGTTAGCACTGCAGTATCAGCTCAAGATTGCTGGAGATCTGCAGAAAAAAGTGAGCAAATTTGATTTTCATTTCTGTTTTTCATTTCATTTCCATTTCATTGTATTGGACTGAAATTAGTTAAAACCGTATCACTGATTCACAAAATCTAAATTTAAAGGTTGGGAAGTTAGAAAAGCGAGAGAAGGGGTTAATTGAGCAGGTATCAACTTATAAAGATAGGGAGGTTGAAGCGGAGAAGAAGGAAATGCTGTATGAGCAGCTTATAGAGAGATACAGAGGTTTGTGGAAACTGGAAGTTGAAAGATTGTTTTAGGATTTTGAGAAATTTTGCCAATTCAAGGTTCAACCAAAAATGATGTTATCATAATAATCAATAATGTAATTTAAGGGGGGCATGTGAGTGACTGAGGACTTTAATAGACTTTATCATGAGATAATCGTTTCTTTAAAAAATATATTCCAGCTGTAAAAGAGGAGCTGATAACGAGCGCAGAAAACGCTGAGAAATTAGAGTTAGAGCTGAAAAAGAGACAAAACTGCACTCCAAGATCGTGAGTAACTTCATCTAACTTTTATCTTTTAGTGGGTTTTTTAAAACTGCAATTTTTCTGGTCCAACCTAAATTAATTCTCAACATAATCGTCTAAGTTCTGCAAGTAAAAAACCTCATTTATTACCAATCATACAATTATAACCTGGCAACTACCCAGGAGCACACCAGATGAATACAACACACCTCCTCACACGGAGGTCTCCCAACTCTACCTCTCTCCCATCACTAACCGTAGCTCCACCACCAAGCTGGTGTGTGACCGGCAGTGTGACACCATGAGTCCTCTCATCCTGACCTGGGCTGACGAGGAGACCCAGACTTCACTTGAGGGGGAGGGGCAGGGGGAGTCGACTCAGAGTAGACTGTTGAGGGAGCTGCAACGGTGCACTGAACAGGTATAGCTTACTTTTTAAACTGTTCTTTAAGTGGGATTGCGAAATTAGATAGTTGAAGTAGAAATATAGTTTTATAGATTAAAATGTTGAACTTCATCTAAGTTTCTTTAAATGGGCTGAGTATTATTGTAGTAGAGGTTGAATTTATAATTGATTCATTTTAGTTGTAACATTCATCCTGCATGAACGGTTAAACATGTTTACCCCTGTCTCATGCCTCATACATTACCCCAAAATCCCACACACATTCCAACCGTCAAGTTATCTTATGACCGATAAAAATATTTCCTTTCTTAAGTTATACTGTTGGTTCAGTCGAGTCCATGTCCTGGATAACCCAGTTACAATGCCACATGGTAAACTCTTGGTGGTGGAAATGTAGAAATCAGCTCGGGTGACGTTTCAATCTTTTTAGCGAAAATTCGATCATTGTTGAACTTAATTATTTTGGACATTTTAGATCTTTAGATGAAATAAGTTCGATGGACATCACGCTATTTTTCCTCATTCTAGTGCTAGTTGCTACCATAATTGATTTTTCATCAAATCATCTGTAGAAATAGGAGAACAGCGCCAAAATCCCAATTCTTAACCAACAAAATAATGCTACGATAAATTTAAACCTACTCGTGAAACTTACTCGGGGACATTTCAACCAATCACAGACCACAATCGGAGACGATAACCAATAGAGCTGGTCCCCCTGTGTGCGGTAACTGTTAACATGTGGCATTTGATTAGATCGGGGACTTGTTGCTATAGAGCTTGACTTAGTGATGCTACGGAGCTGGGGGTTTTAGTGGGTTTGTTAGATAATGCAGTGCTAGTGGGTTATTTATATTTCCCTGTTTCATTTGGGGGAAACTTTGCAGTGCTGGTGGGTTATTTATATTTCCCTGTTTCATTTGGGGGAAACTTTGCAGTGCTGGTGGGTTATTTATATTTCCCTGTTTCATTTGGGGGAAACTTTGTGGGTTATTTATATTTCCCTGTTTCATTTGGGGAAAACTTTGCAGTGCTGGTGGGTTATTTATATTTCCCTGTTTCATTTGGGGGAAACTTTGCAGTGCTGGTGGGTTATTTATATTTCCCTGTTTCATTTGGTGGAAACTTTGCAGTGCTGGTGGGTTATTTATATTTCCCTGTTTCATTTGTGGGAAACTTTGTGGGTTATTTGTATTTCCCTGTTTCATTTGGGGGAAACTTTGCAGTGCTGGTGGGTTATTTATATTTCCCTGTTTCATTTGGGGGAAACTTTGCAGTGCTGGTGGGTTATTTATATTTCCCTGTTTCATTTGGGGGAAACTTTGTGGGTTATTTATATTTCCCTGTTTCATTTGGGGGAAACTTTGCAGTGCTGATGGGTTATTTATATTTCCCTGTTTCATTTGGGGGAAACTTTGTGGGTTATTTATATTTCCCTGTTTCATTTGGGGGAAACTTTGCAGTGCTGATGGGTTATTTATATTTCCCTGTTTCATTTGGGGGAAACTTTGCAGTGCTGGTGGGTTATTTATATTTCCCTGTTTCATTTGTGGGAAACTTTGTGGGTTATTTATATTTCCCTGTTTCATTTGGGGGAAACTTTGCAGTGCTGGTGGGTTATTTATATTTCCCTGTTTCATTTGGGGGAAACTTTGCAGTGCTGGTGGGTTATTTATATTTCCCTGTTTCATTTGGGGGAAACTTTGCAGTGCTGGTGGGTTATTCATATTTCCCTGTTTTAGTTTATAATTTGGTGGAATATGATGAGCTTGATTTTAGAAGTATCAGTTGAAGGTTAGATAACTCTTCAGTTTTTGAACCCCTGAAACGCGAACAATTTTTAATGGTTTCAATTTCGAATGAGTATTTCGAATAACTCTCCGATAGGTACTTGATTAAGTCTTTTATTGATTTTATTTGTTCGTTCAGTTCGTTAAATTAAATAACGTCTTCATAAAACAAGTATCAAATATTTGATGACTAACAATTGATGGAGGAATTTATTAAATCGTGCAAGTTAAGAAGTTAGTGACTGGGGAGGGAGCACTGAGCATTACTTGGGGTTTGAGGTGTAGGCCCTCACAGTGTTTACTTCCTTTCATCAATTATTTCTGTCCTTTTATCAATCAAGCTTGCTACAAAAGTGTTTTCGCTCAATCTAAATAAACATGACAAAATGAGATACCTATCAATTCAAATGATGTGGTAATGAGTAATCATGTAATCATCCGTGAAACACACCCTCGATAATGAGATTCCTCATTCCTTAAATTCTATTTCCTAGTGGTATCACCTACATAAACATTCACCAGCTAATTACAGTGTTATTTCACCTGAATTTCATGTCTGTATTACTATTCCACATTCTCTCATTTTAAGAGGGTGTGCACTTTGTGTAGTGTATTTTAAAGTTTTAATAGTGTTTGGGTATCTCTTTGTGTTTGTGGTCGGGGTTTGATCGTTGTGGAATGATAACCATTTCTCTTGTTTCTCATATCCTGAACTTTGTTTCTTGTTCTATTAATCTTTGAGCTCTGGTCTATGACGAAGTCTATTTTACTACGTGCAGTAAGTTACTAACTGATCGAGTAATGTTGTGGGAAATGTGTGCCTTGTCCTAAATATTGTGCTAAATAATGTGCTAAATCCTTTAATTATATAATATTGCCTTTTACATGAACTTAATGGCTGGTCCGCTCGCATTGTATAGGCATCTGTTTTCATGAAAATGATAAAAATCGGCAAAATGTTAAACGTTGAGCATGATGAAAATTTTGAATGTTAACTTTTCGTATTTGATTACATTCCTGTCACATTGTCTTGACAAAATGTCACCACGGTAAAATACCTAAACACACCCTATCATATCTACTACCTATAATAGATGTGCATATTTTTGACAGCGATAAAAACAATCAACATCCACTACTGGCAAATCAAACCCCAGAATCCAGGTCTTAAATAAAATGCCTCACCTCCCCACCAGAATCCACATCTACTGACTTTACTGTTACATAACTGTTCAAAGTTTACAATAAGAAATACAATAAAGTGTACACTAGAGCACGTGCCCAGACACGATAGCTATTGTTCTCAGGACAATGCCAAATATCAAAACAATAAAATGTGTCCTTGTCAAGTTGGGGTGTTGAACAATGGATTAATGGTTTCTGAGTAAGGTTAAATTACACGTGTTTTGTAATACCTGATATGTTGTGGGCTCATTATACTACTTCTGGAATCTGGATTTGAGTCTACATCATTTAATGTAACTGATAAACTCACTTACTCATTTACATATATAGTTCATGGACTCCACTAATAATCACTTCTTCATTCCCAGTTCCCACACTGGTTTACTGCACCACAATTTACTGCAAAACCCGACTTATTATATATATAACACAGTTTTACTCTATAACACCATATTCCCCACAGTTTTACTCTATATAACACCATATTCCCCACAGTTTTACTCTATATAACACCATATTCCTCACAGTTTTACTCTATATGACACCATATTCCCCACAGTTTTACTCAATACAACACCATATTCCCCACAGTTTTACTCTATATAACACCATATTCCCCACAGTTTTACTCTATATAACACCATATTCCCCACAGTTTTACTCTATATAACACCATATTCCCCACAGTTTTACTCTATATAACACCATATTCCCCACAGTTTTACTCTATATAACACCATATTCCCCACAGTTTTACTCTATATAACACCATATTCCCCACAGTTTTACTCTATATAACACCATATTCCCCACAGTTTTCCTCTATATAACACCATATTCCCCACAGTTATGTCATACGCTGAGACTTGAAGACGACACCCTCCCAACCCTCACAACCGCTGTACTTCACAAAATAGAACAGCTCAAACACCAAAAAGAAGTGAGTTTGCAAGATAACTTCCTTGTTGGTGCCCTGTATAAAGGTGCTGTCATTGCAGAGATATTCGGCTAAATCAAACATAAGTTTTCTTATTTCAGAGAATCATTGACACAAGTTATTTGGCCTAAAAATCTGTTTTCCACCCGCCAAAAATTCTGAATATGCAGAATGCGGATGATCAAGTTCGTTAAGTTTAATTTTCTCAGGTGTTGGAACAAGAAACTCAGAGAGAAATGAATAAGCTACAGGAGGAACTCTTGGCGGCCGTAAGTGCATTCTACTTCTTTATATGCTGTAATCTTCTCTATACCTAATTGCTTAGTTTGGTTATTGCAATTTGAACGAAACTTGAAGAATGATTTCATGATTACCCTTTCTGCTAAAAATCCTTACATTTCTAACATTTGCACTTCAGAAAAACCAGATCAGTGTGAGTGAAGACTCAGCTCTGGATATAGAGGAGGAACTGAAGAGAGTTCTAGATTTCCAGGAGAAGGAGCGAGTTGAAATGCAGAATAAAGTCAAGAGTTTTGCTAGTCAGCTGCAGGTCGGTGTAGTTTTATATTATTTCCCTTTAATTTATACCAATCATTTTCACTTTTTCAGACTGCTCCTCTGTACTCAGGTTGGGCGGTTTCCCATAAATGAGATTCACCTTATCTTTACCTCGCTATCAGTAGTAATGTTTGGTATAATAGGTATACTAGATAAGAAATTAATGATTTAAGAGGTATTATTTGACTATTCCTACTTTACCAAGAATCAATATTATCCGCAATCAACCAACTATAAATGAGTTTTTAACTTCCAATAAAATCTTTTTAACATTGGTATAATATTTTTCTTCATCATCAGTGCCTAATAAAGATATAATTATTACTCCAATAAATCAAAATTAATTAAGACTTTCCCAGACCGAACTGAAGAAGGCACGGAATGGTAAGAAATTCGCAGAAGAGGCCCTCAACAATTCAATTGATAAGATAAATGAGGAATCCAGTCTGCTGAACGAACAGCACGAGCAGGTTAACAGAATGCCAGAATTTCTGTTTTTAACTTTTATTTGTTTTGAGTTTGAAATTTTATTGAGCGAAGAGACGTCTACATGCTCATATATTGACTTCAGCAATTACACTTTTAAAAGTGGTCCCACCCCTTTATTTCATTCTGAACATCTGTAATTCTAAATTTAAAACATAAAATGCTTTCAGTCTTTGGTGTCGATGAAAGAGGAGCGAGATATGCTGGAACATAAACTGGAAGAAATAATGAGTAAGTCAAAGGGGGATTATGAACAGCTGATAAAAGATAAGAATGAGCTGGAGAGACAGTTCTTTGATTACAAGATCAAGAGTGTGTCTGGTGAGTTCCCTGGTTTTTAGTTAAGTAGATCTTCCAGGAAACTTGGAGCTTGACAATGAAAAGGTTTCAATATCTTGCAAAAATCTTCTAAGTATTTTGAAGACCTTAAAGAAAAAGTTAAATATCTCAATGTGAATCGTTTTGCTCCGCCAGAAAAAGAAAACTTGATAGAATCACAGACAAGCAACTTGGCTCTTCTGGAGAAACTGAAAGTTGAATACCAACACAAAGAAGACCAAGTCAACGCTATACAACAGGTATAAATGATGAAAAAGTTGCATCTCTTTTATCTCGTTCTGCTCCTTGATTATTCCCTTACGTTATCAGAATCGTTTCAATATATTAATATCACACAAAAAAACTTACTAAATCAATATATATAAATATGATGGATTTCCTTCAGAGTAAGTTATAATTTTTACTGTTTCAGCAATGCACCGAAACAATAGAAAATCTAAAATCAGAGATGAAGGAAATGGAGATAAAAAATAAAGAGAAATCGTTTGAGATAGAGCAACTCAAAAACAATATCCATCAATACACAAACAGAGAAGGTAATAACTTATACACTAATTTTTTTTGTTTTGAAGAGTATTTATTCAGACTGCTACCTGAAACCAATTAAAAAGAAACTTTAACCTCTAAAAACCTCTAATTACCATTAATAACCTTTAATTACCTACTCTTTTTTAACATCTAATTATTAACTCTTGTCTAACTTCAGTAGACGCCTCGGAGAAGTTGTCACAGAGCCAGAAGATAATTGATGCCTTGAAACGAGACGTCCTAGAAACCAGAGCGAGACTTGAAACCTTAGCGGGTGAGAATCAAGGAGTTTTCCACGAATGTTTATTTCACGTACAAAAAAGTCAGACTTTCAAATCAAAAATGGCCCGCAGTAACTGTCCACCAATTAATCATATCCTGATAACAATCTGTACATAAAAATAACTGTTCAGGTTACGAAGTTAAGTGTGGTGACACGGAAACAGAGAATGTGGAACTTCGCTCTAAAGTGCGAGATCTGGAGACCACTAAGTTAACGTTACTAGACGAGGCAAAGGAGCTGAAGGAAGCCATTGAGAATGCGAGGGATACTCTAAATTCCAGGGTGGTGTCTGAGAGTTATAAGAATCCTGCTCTTGCAGCTGTTGCTGCACTTTGGGTGCAAGAACGAGAGGTGAGCAATTGATCCATCACTTTTTTGTTTTTATATAATTTTTTAAAATTTATATAAAGATGTAAGTTATAATAAATAGCTGGTGATAATTAATAGAATGGATATGATCTGGTGAATAGCAGTTACCTTGACTAAACTTCAGGAAGTAAACGACACAAAAGATGCGCTCCAAGCCACAGAGTGGGAGTTACAAGAACTTAAGGGGGATGCTAAACAATACCAGAGTAAACTAGCAGAGATAGAACAACTTAAGAAACAGATAGCTCAGGGAGAAAGTGAAAGGTATAAGATGGAAAAGTTTAAATTATCGAGAAAATATATCACACGGAGAGATGAATTGTTGAAATATTTTAAAACCGCTCAGTCGATACTTTTAAACCAGAATGTCAAATAAATCATCTCATTTTATTTTTCTTGAATAACATATTTTATCATTATTAATCTATTAATTTAAACCCAGAGCGATAATAAAGACGAAATTGGCAGAGTTCCAGGAGCGACAGATTGAAGCTGAAAACAGCGTTGAGAATGCTAAGGAGGAACTCAACTCATCACAGACTCAGATGCAAGTTCTTGAGTCTGATAAGTTAGTTCTAGACTCTTCTAAACAGTTTAAATATTCTGACCTTCTTGAAAGAACGGCTTTAACTTAAATTATTGAAAAGAACTGCTTGAACTTAAATTTGTAAGCAGCTAAACGTTAAAACACATTTTCAGTTTTTACAATTAACTTTCGCACTTATTACACATTTTTCCTCTACGTAAAGATAAACTTATTTAACAATCTTAGAGAGGAGTTACAGGCTCTGATAGCAAAACATACTCACGAGAAGGACAGACTGCTTGAAGATCTGAACCAGAGCTTTAAAGAAAAGGTAACAGCTTCTGTGTACTGTAATAACAATAATTATAATAATTAGAATAATTACAATGATTACAATCTTGATTGTAGAAAAAACTAATTAATCAATTGAACTGAGATTTCTACCATCTCACAATATCCACGTATTGAGCTAAGAACCGGCCTAAGTTTGTAATTCGTTAGCAGGAGTATCACAAATTATTCAATCAGATTAATTGATCAAGTAAAATAAGTTATAGTTAAACTATAAGTATGCTCATTATCAGAATGAGAAAGAAGTGAGACTGGAGAGTTGTCTTTGTGAGCTCTCTTCAACACAGGACCAACTCTTCACTGTTAAAGAGGAACTCGTTAGAAACCGGGTAACTTACATATTTAACATATTTAACATATTTTACTTTACATATTTATTACATATTTTACTTAACGTACTTTACATATGTAGCGTTGTAATTTAGTTTTAAACTAATTACAACACTACAAATCTATTACATTTATTGAGAATTACGTAATGTAACGTGATGGAAATATTTTAAACGGTCATTTCCTTCCAAACCCAGGATGCACTACATAAAGAATTCGTTGTAACTTTGTTTGAAAAGCATTGGCTGTTTAGGACCCTCGTTATACTATTAGTGCTTTTCAAGTTAAAACGAGGCTTTTATGTTGCAGACTATAGAGCAAGGGTTTGGACTTTGTATAATTTCAAATTTGCCGATATAAACTTACCCACCATCAGATGGAAGCGGAGAAGCTACGAGAATCCCTCCTACTGGCTCGATCCGAGCTGGATGATTTAGATAAGAATATTGGCCAGATTAAAGAGGAGAGAGATAAACTGTCCGCTTCACAGCCTAAAAGGAAGTGAGTAAAAATTTACAAAAATGAAGTGAGTAGACATTTACAAAAATGAAGTGAGTAGACATTTACAAAAATGAACTATGAGTTAACATTTACAAAAAACTGTCCGCTTCACAGCCTAAAAGGAAGTGAGTAAAAATTTACAAAAATGAAGTGAGTAGACATTTACAAAAATGAAGTGAGTAGACATTTACAAAAATGAACTATGAGTTAACATTTACAAAAATGAACTATGAGTTAACATTTACAAAAATGAACTATGAGTTAACATTTACAAAAATGAACTATGAGTTAACATTTACAAAAATGAACTATGAGGTGAGTAAACACTTGGGGAATTGTGCGGTGGGTGGTGAGGTGAAAAATTGTTTTTTGTCGATTTCTGCAGTTAATTGGTTTTACTTGATTTAATGGTGTTTGTTCTGTATTCTCGATTTCATCTTATCATCACCTGTTCAGTACAGTTACTTCTGGTTTCAGTAATTGTATTAAACCCCAAATCTTAGGCTAGTCGGTTATCATCAGATTAAATAAACGATTTCTAGTTTGTTCAGCGTGGGTAAGACCAGAATGTTCTGAATTTATTAGTGTGAGATTCTGATATTCAATCTTATATTACTGCTAGGATGGTGATAACTTATTACGAATATAATAAAAGCTGTAAACCGTTGCCATGGCGACCAAAGTTCTAATTTACATCTCCCTTTTTCTTCCAGTCGGAGCGGTTAGGAGTTCCACAATTCCACAATTCTACCAAAAATGAGCACTCTTATTAATATGACCCTTATATTACCCTCTTATTACCCTCTTATTACCCTCTTATTACCCTTATATTACCTCTCATTACCCTTGCAAAATTGCATCGAATTGCACTGGTAGCTTTAAACAGATTTAGCTGTTCATATACCAGTGGGCTTCGTAAATTAGAGGTAGAGATTTAATAGTCGTCTAGGGTAAATGAGGCCCACCTGCGAATGAGGACAGATCTTTTGTGGGCTATTTGTTAGTTTAATTTAACATGAGAAGCTGGTTACAGCCTATGGTGTATTCCATTAAAGTTGGTGTATCCAGGTGCATTTAAATGGATTATACTAATTCAGTGATGAGGAACCCTCACCAGTCACCATACCCCCTTATTTGCTGTACCATTTAGTAATTAACTAATTAACTTAATGTAAAGACAGTAGAGGTACATTCTTCCATATTATGAAGATGTTCGTACATCGTGTATAGAGATAATATCTTACACAGCCCAATGTGAATAGAAATAACAAGGATAATAACACCAGTCTTAGGATACAGTTCTTTAAATTATCCATTAACTATCAACTATCTGTTAATAAGTCTAATGCTAAAGTCAGAGCAAATAAATTCTGTCCAGTCTATCGCCGACAATTAGATAATTAGGGTTTATTTGATAATTTTTGCATAAAGGTATCTTTTCAGCTTATATATTTTGATGTAATCCAAGTAATTGCGGACGAAGTTCACTGTGTTTTTAACGTGTTTGGGTACACATCATATTTTACAGTTGCAGTTGGGGTATCATATCAATCCGTTCTATGCTATAATCACTGTTTGCTAAAATTCGAACAGAACTATCTAATAACTAAACTCGTCAGGTCACTGGAGAAGAAGATAACCGACCTGGAGCTGTTGAACAAGTCTCTGTCTAGACGACTAGCTGTAGCTTCAGAGGAGAGACAACGGGCGGAGGAGCAGGCGAGCGGTGAGGATATTTATTACTTGTTATTTTAATATTGAAAATACTGGCGAGCGGTGAGGATATTTATTACTTGTTATTTTAATATTGAAAATACTGGCGAGCGGTGAGAATATTTATTACTTGTTATTTCAATATTGAAAATACAGGCGAGCGGTGAGGATATTTATTACTTGTTATTTTAATATTGAAAATACAGGCGAGCGGTGAGGATATTTATTACTTGTTATTTTAATATTGAAAATACTGGCGAGCGGTGAGGATATTTATTACTTGTTATTTTAATATTGAAATTACTGGTGAGCGGTGAGAATATTTATTACTTGTTATTTTAATATTGAAAATACTGGTGAACGGTGAGAATATTTATTACTTGTTATTTTAATATTGAAAATACTGGCGAGCGGTGAGAATATTTATTACTTGTTATTTTAATATTGAAAATACTGGCGAGCGGTGAGGATATTTATTACTTGTTATTTTAATATTGAAAATACTGGTGAACGGTGAGAATATTTATTACTTGTTATTTTAATATTGAAAATACTGGCGAGCGGTGAGAATATTTATTGCTTGTTATTTTAATATTGAAAATACTGGCGAGCGGTGAGAATATTTATTACTTGTTATTTTAATATTGAAAATACTGGCGAGCGGTGAGAATATTTATTACTTGTTATTTTAATATTGAAAATACTGGCGAGCGGTGAGGATATTTATTACTTGTTATTTTAATATTGAAAATACTGGTGAACGGTGAGAATATTTATTACTTGTTATTTTAATATTGAAAATACTGGCGAGCGGTGAGGATATTTATTACTTGTTATTTTAATATTGAAAATACTGGCGAGCGGTGAGAATATTTATTACTTGTTATTTTAATATTGAAAATACTGGCGAGCGGTGAGAATATTTATTACTTGTTATTTTAATATTGAAAATACTGGCGAGCGGTGAGAATATTTATTACTTGTTATTTTAATATTGAAAATACTGGCGAGCGGTGAGGATATTTATTACTTGTTATTTTAATATTGAAAATACTGGTGAACGGTGAGAATATTTATTACTTGTTATTTTAATATTGAAAATACTGGCGAGCGGTGAGAATATTTATTGCTTGTTATTTTAATATTGAAAATACTGGCGAGCGGTGAGGATATTTATTACTTGTTATTTTAATATTGAAAATACTGGCGAGCGGTGAGAATATTCATTACTTGTTATTTTAATATTGAAATTACTGGGCTACTGGATACTTGGGCTTTATTGGTTATCTCCTTAGCTTAGCTTAGCTTAGGTAGCACTTTAAAATTAAGTCTTCAAATCGAGCCACCTGGAACTTGACCTAGAAGCTTCAGTTAAAATGGCATTCTGAGTTCTGAGGTTGTGTAATCCAGTTTCAACAGTATTTGCTATGTGAGCTTGTGTTTACACTTTACGAGGAGATAAATGTTTTAACAGAAATTAAAACCTCATCTCTCCACAACCACTCACTTGCAGGTCAAGAGAGGGTGACCAAACGTATCTGAATAATATGTGAATAATATGTGAATAATTTCCCCACTCGTTTGCTATGTTCCAACGTAACTAATTTGTAAAGAATTTGTGAATGATATGTAGAATTATGGATGTTAAGATTGGTTTCATCCTTGTTTGAAATACTTCAAGTTTCCTTCGTCGACTTACTAGATTATTTAGAAGTGCATTAGTACAAAATTTGGTATGAAATGAAACTATTTGTCACTTTTTAAATGAATAGTAAATAAGGCTAAGCTACATAAATTTGAAGATCGCTACCATAATTTACCGCAAAATCAAGAAGGTTTAGAAAAAACAATCTTCGAATTATGGTCGTATAAATTTCGATATCAGTTTATTTATTAATTGAATCTTTACAAGTATCTAGACTGCAAAGCTAATCAAATGCTAATTTAATTCATCTGATAGAAAAATCAATTAACTGCACAAAAAAAAACAAGTCGATACGTTTTAAAGAGTGCTCTTCGAACATTGTTCAACTTTTTTGGTAACGTAATCATCATTTTGGACCATCAAGGAAAATATCTCTTGAAGAATTCGATGAGACGCTCCGTAACTCGCGTCCCTTTGAAATACTCTGAAAATATTAGTGATTCAAAGTTCTTGAAACAAATTGTAATTGTTGTGCCACGTAATATGTATGTCTAATCTAAACTTAATTTCTTTTTAATTACTCACCATCAATTAACAATCAATGAACAGTCGCTAATAAACTTAAGCTTAGTGCTTAAAATCTCCTTATATCGTGAGCCATAGTCTTAATCAAAATAGCTGAAAGACCTAAATAGCAATTCCAAAGCCCTTAGTTTACGATGAAACACCAAAATCTACCTTAAACTACCTAAATCTCGACATAAAAACTTACCGAGTTTCTCCCAGCTTTCGTCGAGGATTGCGAGCATATCTTCCGTCAGGATTTCGTCGAAGAAAGATTCCGTGTACAAGATGTCCCAATGCGTTGAATTAGTCACTCTAAAACAGTTGAACCCAGAGAGACCCTTCTTTATCTCTTTTACCTCCTCCTCTAGCTCCTCCACTTCAGCCAGAGTTTCGTTCAGATCATTTCTTGTCTCCTCCAAGTTCTTCTCTGTCTGGTTTAACTGACTAACAGTAACTGCAAGGTTAGCTTCAACCTCCTCCATGTGTTTTTCTGTTTTGTTCAGTCTTGTCTCCGTTTGGTCCAGCTTTTTCTCCGTTTGATCCAGCTGTGTCTCTGTTTGGTTCAGTTGTGTCTCCGTTTGGTTCAGCTGTGTTTCTGTTTGATTCAGCCTTGTCTCCGTTTGATCCAGCCTTGTCTCCGTTTGGTTCAGCTGTGTCTCTGTTTCAGTAAGCTGGCCAGTAGTTTGCTCAAGATAAGCTCTCACTTGCTCTAGCTCGGACGACGTATTGTTCAGATTTATTTCTGAACGGTTCAGCTGGTCTGAAATCTCCTCCTTGCTAGCCTTGGTATCGGTCAGTTCTTTGCGAGCATCCTCGAGTTGTTCCTCTAACTGTTCAACTCGACACGTGTCTATTTCAGCTCTGACGTTGCCTGTTCTTGGTTGCTGCAATATTTGTTCCCACTTCAGTTGGCGAACATCATCATATTTGCTCTCCACATCAGAGCAGCGACCTGCAGAGTACAGTTCACTTACTTCAGATGAGGTTAGTTTCTTGGAGAAGATATTTGTTTTATCAAGTTCCCCACCAAACGATTGACTTGAATCAAATGATCCGCCGTAGGTGTCCTGGTCTTGCCCCAAAACAAGATATCCACCTGCAGTGAGTCTTCTTCCTGAGGGGGTTGTAAAGGACCCAGTTTGTCGACCATTGTGGTAAATTGTTGCTGTGCGGGAACTGAGACTCCAACACAAACAGTAGTGGTACCAGACTCCTGCAGTTACACCTGCCTGGGCTCTTACATTTGTGCTATAACTGTCGAACACGTAGTTACTGCTTCCTTCATCCGTAATGACTATCTCATTGTAATTTGATCTTGTCGCGTACGAGAACCAGTGTGCTTGACTGCCAGATCTCGATTTCCGAATCCAGGAACACAGAGAAAATGCTTCAGAGAAAGGTTGCATATTAGGCTTAAACCTAATATAATCCCCTACAGTATTCCCAAACTTGAGTACCTTGTGCGATTGAGCAGCAGATATCTCCTGTACTATCAGGACCATCAGTAGACAGGACAACCTCATCTTTACAGTAGACTGTGAACCGTCAACAAATTATGAGAAACTGACGATTTGAAAGTAACTAAATACAAATGTAGGTTCTTGTAAATATTAGTCTTAAACGTAAGGGACGATGAGAAATGAATACTAGGTTGTGAAATGTGATTAATTTACAGATGGGAATTTTACGGGTATTCGTGGCTCCCGAAAGTCGATTTAAGTTTTACTGCCAGGATGAAGTCTTAATCTTTAGGTGCTTTTTTCTAATTCAATAACAAAAAGGAAGCCTGGTGTTTATTCTTATCTTCTTGTTAGAATAATTATTGTGACTGGAAATTAATAGGACAATGTTGTAATTTTATCTTATCGTCATATTGTTCATATGCAAGATCACACTAAATCTTTACCATTTTAATATACTGGTTTAAGCACAGAGCAGCGATATAGCATTTCCTTTACTGCATGTTCCAGTATAGGGGGGCGGGAATACGTGACACGATATAATGGGTCACAATCTGCAAAGAACGCTAATTCGATTTATCTTGAGGAGTCATTGATTCTCCTAACTGCATCTAAAATCAAGAGTCACTGATTTTACAAAGTCTGTTTATCCCCAGGTGTAACGGAGAAGCTGGAGCAGGATGTGACTGAGATCCTGGAAGCATTTGAGGAGTATAAGGAGCGGACTGGAACTGCTCCTGAGAAAGTTCAGGAGCTCAAACACGGTACGTTGTGGAGAAGTTTAGGTGTTTTCTTTACTTCCCAGTGTGTTTAGACTTCAGTACCGCGTGTTCGGTACCGTGTTATATGTATCTGATGTTTATTCGAACTAATATTTATTTACTTTTTCAAATCTCTAGTAATTGATTCTGATGTTCATGATGTTCATGATACTCGAATTATAGGCTCGCTTTAAATTGTCTAATAAAATGTTACATTAGTTAAAAGTAAAATATCTTACATCTTAAGATATTAAGTTTACTTTTATAAATAACATAAAATTGTAAACTAAAACATAGCATTTTATCTCAAAACGACTGCACTAGTTCCACATGACATATCACATGACATATCACATGACATAATATCACATGACATATATCACATGACATATCACATGACATATCACATGACATATCACATGACATAATATCACATGACATATCACCAGGAATGGCCGCTCTACAGGAGACTCTGCACCAAATAATGAACACTAACTCTAAACTGACCAAGGAAAAAGTCAGACTTACTCAGGAGGTTGAGAAGTTCAAACTTGAGAACTTCAATCTTAGCCAGGAGAGGTGGGTATTTAATATTTATATTTGAAATTGTTACTAGATAATAATTTGACATCGCATTTAAAAACACCATCTAACCTTACCATGTAATGCTTGTTTGTTTGTTTGTTTGTTTATAGAACCCGTCCCCAATCTCGTATCGGAAAATGACTAAACTCAGGTCTGAGTGTGAATACGGGTGGTACCTGCAAGAGTGTTCATTAAGCATTTAGAGTTCTGTAAAACTGCAGTTACAATTGTGCTAGAGTATTTTTAGTATATACGATTGGTATCAGAAATATATCCCTACATGCTTCCAAAATTTGTAAAGCCGTAGTACATACATATCACACTACACCGGAGCCTACACAGTGCAATCTCCTCCATACCAGTCGATCTGCGCCGCGTATGTTTATATAAGCGCGCGGCGCAGACTGGAGGAAACCACACTCTGCAAGTTCGATCCAGTGCAATGCTACATGTACGTACTACGGCTTCATCTCCAACTTTCTGCACAATGTACTGGAATGTTTTGAAGGAAAAGAATGAACAAAAAAAAAGTGATATATATAAATAAAATCAGCGATTTAATGTTAGCCTTAGGAGGGTAACTTTAATTCCCTGGTTTCTAAAATCAGCTTTTTAATAAAATAAAATAAAGTATGTAACGTCGATACCAAACCGATTATTGAGCGATAATAACTGAGTAGTTTATTCCTGGGTTGCGGAGTCATTCAGATGTTCCAGTTTTCGAATGTGGTTCTTGTTCAGTTCTTGACCAGAAGTGTCTAATGAAGTAAGTCAGACAAGCAAACTCTTCCTTTAATGCTGATATAAGTCGTCTCAATCCCAGAAATTATGAATGATGACCCAGTGTAAAAGTGCAGAAATCGACCGAAAATAACAAAAACTAAAAACAGTTAAAAAGTGACAAGATTCAAACACAAGGAAAATTAATAACTTAGAGCGTAATAAGCAATATCTCCAAACGGAGTTTTCTGAGAGGGTGAGAGGTTCTTTAATTAGAGCTAATGATAAAATGAGACCCACTAAAGGTACTAAATTAACCGGACTGCTAGCAAGGAATCGAGAGTGGAAATAAAAATAAAAGCGGAATAAATTTTAAGATAATGAAACAGAAACTGAAAGCTAAAATATATACCGTTCTAGAATGCCTCCGCAAACTATTGCTCCTTTGTAAAGCACGTGTTAGTAAGTGTAGTAAAAAGATAAAAATAATAAAGCTATAAAAATGAACGGAGCGTTGAAAATCTGAGAGGGTGAGAGGTTCTTTAATTAGAGCTAATGATAAAATGAGACCCACTAAAGGTACTAAATTAACCGGACTGCTAGCAAGGAATCGAGAGTGGAAATAAAAATAAAAGCGGAATAAATTTTAAGATAATGAAACAGAAACTGAAAGCTAAAATATATACCGTTCTAGAATGCCTCCGCAAACTATTGCTCCTTTGTAAAGCACGTGTTAGTAAGTGTAGTAAAAAGATAAAAATAATAAAGCTATAAAAATGAACGGAGCGTTGAAAATCTGAGAGGGTGAGACTGAGAGGTTCTTTAATTAATAACTTAGAGAGGGTGAGAGGTTCTTTAATTAGAGCTAATGATAAAATGAGACCCACTAAAGGTACTAAATTAACCGGACTGCTAGCAAGGAATCGAGAGTGGAAATAAAAATAAAAGCGGAATAAATTTTAAGATAATGAAACAGAAACTGAAAGCTAAAATATATACCGTTCTAGAATGCCTCCGCAAACTATTGCTCCTTTGTAAAGCACGTGTTAGTAAGTGTAGTAAAAAGATAAAAATAATAAAGCTATAAAAATGAACGGAGCGTTGAAAATCTGAGAGGGTGAGAGGTTCTTTAATTAGAGCTAATGATAAAATGAGACCCACTAAAGGTACTAAATTAACCGGACTGCTAGCAAGGAATCGAGAGTGGAAATAAAAATAAAAGCGGAATAAATTTTAAGATAATGAAACAGAAACTGAAAGCTAAAATATATACCGTTCTAGAATGCCTCCGCAAACTATTGCTCCTTTGTAAAGCACGTGTTAGTAAGTGTAGTAAAAAGATAAAAATAATAAAGCTATAAAAATGAACGGAGCGTTGAAAATCTGAGAGGGTGAGAGGTTCTTTAATTAGAGCTAATGATAAAATGAGACCCACTAAAGGTACTAAATTAACCGGACTGCTAGCAAGGAATCGAGAGTGGAAATAAAAATAAAAGCGGAATAAATTTTAAGATAATGAAACAGAAACTGAAAGCTAAAATATATACCGTTCTAGAATGCCTCCGCAAACTATTGCTCCTTTGTAAAGCACGTGTTAGTAAGTGTAGTAAAAAGATAAAAATAATAAAGCTATAAAAATGAACGGAGCGTTGAAAATCTGAGAGGGTGAGACTGAGAGGTTCTTTAATTAATAACTTAGAGCGTAATAAGGAATATGAATATCTCCAAACGGAGTTTTCTGAGAGGGTGAGAGGTTCTTTAATTAGAGCTAATGATAAAATGAGACCCACTAAAGGTACTAAATTAACCGGACTGCTAGCAAGGAATCGAGAGTGGAAATAAAAATAAAAGCGGAATAAATTTTAAGATAATGAAACAGAAACTGAAAGCTAAAATATATACCGTTCTAGAATGCCTCCGCAAACTATTGCTCCTTTGTAAAGCACGTGTTAGTAAGTGTAGTAAAAAGATAAAAATAATAAAGCTATAAAAATGAACGGAGCGTTGAAAATCTGAGAGGGTGAGAGGTTCTTTAATTAGAGCTAATGATAAAATGAGACCCACTAAAGGTACTAAATTAACCGGACTGCTAGCAAGGAATCGAGAGTGGAAATAAAAATAAAAGCGGAATAAATTTTAAGATAATGAAACAGAAACTGAAAGCTAAAATATATACCGTTCTAGAATGCCTCCGCAAACTATTGCTCCTTTGTAAAGCACGTGTTAGTAAGTGTAGTAAAAAGATAAAAGTAATAAAGCTATAAAAATGAACGGAGCGTTGAAAATCTGAGAGGGTGAGACTGAGAGGTTCTTTAATTAATAACTTAGAGAGGGTGAGAGGTTCTTTAATTAGAGCTAATGATAAAATGAGACCCACTAAAGGTACTAAATTAACCGGACTGCTAGCAAGGAATCGAGAGTGGAAATAAAAATAAAAGCGGAATAAATTTTAAGATAATGAAACAGAAACTGAAAGCTAAAATATATACCGTTCTAGAATGCCTCCGCAAACTATTGCTCCTTTGTAAAGCACGTGTTAGTAAGTGTAGTAAAAAGATAAAAATAATAAAGCTATAAAAATGAACGGAGCGTTGAAAATCTGAGAGGGTGAGAGGTTCTTTAATTAGAGCTAATGATAAAATGAGACCCACTAAAGGTACTAAATTAACCGGACTGCTAGCAAGGAATCGAGAGTGGAAATAAAAATAAAAGCGGAATAAATTTTAAGATAATGAAACAGAAACTGAAAGCTAAAATATATACCGTTCTAGAATGCCTCCGCAAACTATTGCTCCTTTGTAAAGCACGTGTTAGTAAGTGTAGTAAAAAGATAAAAATAATAAAGCTATAAAAATGAACGGAGCGTTGAAAATCTGAGAGGGTGAGACTGAGAGGTTCTTTAATTAATAACTTAGAGCGTAATAAGGAATATGAATATCTCCAAACGGAGTTTTCTGAGAGGGTGAGAGGTTCTTTAATTAGAGCTAATGATAAAATGAGACCCACTAAAGGTACTAAATTAACCGGACTGCTAGCAAGGAATCGAGAGTGGAAATAAAAATAAAAGCGGAATAAATTTTAAGATAATGAAACAGAAACTGAAAGCTAAAATATATACCGTTCTAGAATGCCTCCGCAAACTATTGCTCCTTTGTAAAGCACGTGTTAGTAAGTGTAGTAAAAAGATAAAAATAATAAAGCTATAAAAATGAACGGAGCGTTGAAAATCTGAGAGGGTGAGAGGTTCTTTAATTAGAGCTAATGATAAAATGAGACCCACTAAAGGTACTAAATTAACCGGACTGCTAGCAAGGAATCGAGAGTGGAAATAAAAATAAAAGCGGAATAAATTTTAAGATAATGAAACAGAAACTGAAAGCTAAAATATATACCGTTCTAGAATGCCTCCGCAAACTATTGCTCCTTTGTAAAGCACGTGTTAGTAAGTGTAGTAAAAAGATAAAAATAATAAAGCTATAAAAATGAACGGAGCGTTGAAAATCTGAGAGGGTGAGACTGAGAGGTTCTTTAATTAATAACTTAGAGCGTAATAAGGAATATGAATATCTCCAAACGGAGTTTTCTGAGAGGGTGAGAGGTTCTTTAATTAGAGCTAATGATAAAATGAGACCCACTAAAGGTACTAAATTAACCGGACTGCTAGCAAGGAATCGAGAGTGGAAATAAAAATAAAAGCGGAATAAATTTTAAGATAATGAAACAGAAACTGAAAGCTAAAATATATACCGTTCTAGAATGCCTCCGCAAACTATTGCTCCTTTGTAAAGCACGTGTTAGTAAGTGTAGTAAAAAGATAAAAATAATAAAGCTATAAAAATGAACGGAGCGTTGAAAATCTGAGAGGGTGAGACTGAGAGGTTCTTTAATTAATAACTTAGAGCGTAATAAGGAATATGTTCATGTAATGCTTATACTTATAGACTTGTTTACAATGCTCCTTCATAATAAATTTGCAACATTATAAAGTTTAATTCGTCGTTTCACACACTTGACGTCACGTGACCACAGGAACGAGTTTAAAGACCAGCTAGATAACAGTTTGATAGACTTGTCTAAAGACGGTGAAGTGTCTAATGAGCTCCTGGCTCACAATCAAATGTTACAAGCTCAGTTGGACGGCATGTCTACACGCTCTAATAGGTACTTTTATGGCGTGTAAATTGTAATTAAATTTTAATTAAAACTATTAGTTTTAGTTAATACTCCTACTTGCGATGGTTTACAACTTCAAATTTATTATTTGCAGAAAACTTCCTTTATCACGATCTCGATTAAAATGGGTAAAATTCCTCATATTTTACTTGAGATATTCTTTTTTCGTAGGCTTGACAAGCTAGAGCACGACAACACCATTCTGAAGAATAAAGTTCGGAAGATGAAGGAAATGCTGAGGGACAAGGAGGATCAACTGGTACGTGATCATTGTATTCGTAAAATGTATGCCAAATGAGTAAACAAAATGGTGACTTACATTCTAGTCAAGAATTATGTCTTTAATTGCTTTAAAGTTCTAATCATTACAGTTGGGTGATCTAATTTGTTTAAGAAATAACGCTTCAGATAAACTTGAACGATTCTAATGAGATGAAAGACGAACTAGAAAAAGAGAACTCCCATTTTAAAAAGATGATTAATTCGTTGAAACAGAAGCTGGATACAAGCAAAGACGCAAACGTTATGCTGAAGGTATGAACCAAATTTTCTTTATCCGGACAATATAATATTTGTGCCATATTTATTTTAACTGCCAACGCGCGGCGTTGTAGTACGTAGCGCGCGAAAACATTTTACTGTTGAAGTGAGAAATCGTGATGCCTTTTCAAAGACATAATATCATGCACGGCTGTTCAAAACGTCGATTTCTGCGATTCTAATTAGATAGGATTACCCTAGGATTTATCCTAGCGCGTCCGAGATACCTCGGATTTTATCAATCCTAACGCCGATCCAGTCCCCCCAGGATACCTCCGATGAATTCCTATCGCCGAGCGGCGATAGGATGTGTAAGTTCCGAGAGGCGATAGGATTTGCTCTCGGACCCGATAGGAAATTAATAACCTATCGGATCCGAGCGCTAATCCTAGCGGAGATAGGATTTAACAATTCCGAGTGCCGATAGGATTTGCTCTCGGACCCGATAGGATACTCAATTCCTATAGGATCCGAGAGCAAATCCGAGAGGCGATAAAATTTCGAATATCAGGACCGATATAATTAGAAGACGACGCATATCTAACTGTAGGTTGAAACTTCATGCTTTCTGTCAGTTAACTTCAGGATCATATCATCGCTTTATCTTAAGTTGATCCACGGTTGCCTGCAGGCTACAGCAACATGGAGGTTGTTTAGGTTAAATTAAGTAGATAAATGATAACTTGAAGCTAACTTGTAGTTCTCTATAAGAGTTAACTCTAGGATACCTTGTAGTACTCTTCAAGTTAACTTCAGGATACCTTGTAGTACTCTTCAAGTTAACTTCAGGATACGTTGTAGTAATTTTTGAGTTAACTCCAGGATAACTTGTAGTACTCTTCAAGTTAAGTTCAGGATACCTTGTAGTACTCTTCAAGTTAACTTCAGGATATAACCTTGTAGTACTCTTCAAGTTAAATCCAGGATACCTTGTAGTACTCTTCAAGTTAACTTCAGGTTACCTTGTAGTACTTTTTGAGTTAACTTCAGGATACCTTGTAGTACTCTTCAAGTTAACTTCAGGATACCTTGTAGTACTCTTCAAGTTAACTTCAGGTTACCTTGTAGTACTTTTTGAGTTAACTCTAGGATACCTTGTAGTACTCTATAAGTCAACTTCAGGATAACTTGTAACTTACTCTTCAAGTTAAATCCAGGATACCTTGTAGCATGCATGCAAATTAAATTAATTAATAGCGCGCACTTGATATTATGCGTTATATGGCGCATAAATGACTGGCACATCGTTCATGCATCATCGATTCGTTATCAATCAATTAAATATTTAATTTTGGTAACCAATCGACATAAAATCAGAGGGATGTGTTCTTTTTACTTGCCCATCAAGTTAAGCTTATCATTCGTTTCAGGACAAAATAAGAGACTTGGAGGAAAGTCGAGATCAGTTCTTGGCGTCCACGCCGAACCACTCTCGGAGCAACAGGGTAAGTTCACTTCTTCATAAACTTCTAGTTTCTTATGTTTTACTAATAAGAACACTTAGAAACCATGTGTTAGCCTGCAGCTAGTAGATCGACATTGAGCAAGCTGAGGAATTAGAGGAACTAGCAGGAACCCGTATAACCCTAAGATGGTGTCAAGACTCAAGAGACTAAATAATTATTACCTATTTAATTCGCGTTTTTGACACCACTTGGGGGTCCAAATTTCGGGCTCTAAAATTCCTATTTCTTGGCCAATTTTTTATTTTTTCATGCTGATTTGGAGGCCATTAAAGCATTTGACCCAGTCAAAAAAGTTTTAGTTGTATATTTTTTACGGTTTTTGCAGAAATTCGCGTTAAAGTTGATGCCATGGTGTCAGTAAAATGGCACGGATAAATATATATATATCGTCTCGCTTTATATATAGTAAGATTAGAGGAATGCTCTAAACCATTTATTTGCAGAGCTTGATGGACGTATCCGATGAGCTGGAACCCATCCGATCTGACAACGATCCTCGGCGTCTTGCTGTCGAGAGTCGAGCCTCCATGCCAAGTCTCGCCTCACAGAGTCGTGTGTCCATGGCAACGTCTCAAATTTCTAATGTAGAGACATTGTGTCTCGCTGAGAGGTGCAAGACTTTGGATATTGAGCTTAAAGATTTGAAAGAGAGGTTTGTTGTTATTTCTCAAAAAACTTGAGATTCAAATTAATGGAGAGTTTGCGTCTACCAGTTAGCACTAATAAACATGACTATAAAGCTCGTATAATAACACTATGTATACGAACATAATAACACTATGTATACGAACATAATAACACTATATATAACATGGTATAATAACACTTCCTTCCGTATTTTAATGACTGTATCTCCCAGGTATAAGATCCTACAAGATACTCACGATTCAGAGCAGAATAAAGCTCACGAAATGTCGGACGCTCTGAGGAGTTCAGTGCGAATTCTTAAAAGCTACATCGACAGGTTACCCTGAAGTTAACATAGCTATAGTCTATACTTATATCAATTTATCCCTTATTTTAATTTTTACTTACAGTATAAATTATAGCTGTCAAGATTATGAAACCTTATTAAATTTAATTAATTTCCATTTTGTATCGCGCAGCTCTGAGTTCTCTTCGACATTCTACAATTGGAAGATTAAAACTCTCTTACGAGCCCTATTTTGATACTTGTGAACTCAATTCTGTGACATTATTTGCATTGGGAGTACCTATTATGTATACATTAAAGTTCGTTACTTCAGGAGTGGGGATGTTAAGGGTGAGCGAATGTGTGAGCTTCAAGACCAACTTGAGATTCAAAGGTATTTATTTGCTTTCAGTTGCATCTTGTAGTAAAAATAATAATAATTTGCTAAATTTAGTTCGCAGTTAATTGAAGATTTGCTTTATCTTTTTATTGTAAGTGTAACTAAATTCCCTCAAGAATGAAGAAAGTAACTTGGGGAATGTTTCCCAAAGAATTTGATCGAGAAACTTGTAAACTCTCCGTTCTGCAGGTCACAGCTGTTTAACATGGCGGATCAATTAGGAGTTGACTTGGCTCAGTCTTCTTTCTACCCTCCTGACGGTGAGTCACTAGCTAGTGTCAGCACTGTTTGTTTAGAAGGGACTGATAATCAACTCATCTGATTAAATGGCGGATCTGACGAAATTGAATGTTTGTAAGATTCTTATAGTTATTACAACGGAATTTTCATGAACGGATAATGAAAGGGAATTATTATGTCATGTGATTTTCAAAGTTTAAATGATGATCTTTTTTTGATACTTCTTTCTTAGTTCACATCTTTTTTTTATATTTTGACAATTCTTCATCGTGTACAGATATGAATTAAATTTGTGATAAGAAAAAAACCTTTCAGTTATAGTCGCAAAATGTGAAATCTAGAATGTATATAGTTGCATGAACAAGCGCAGTTTTAATGAGATTATAGGTATTTATGCATATTGCATGTTAAGTTTGGTATTAATTATTTATGCATGTTAAACTGCTTGGTCAGGACAATATCCAGAGTTTGTAAATTATTTCTTAAGGAAATCGATTTTGAGATTTTCTGCTTTATTTTATATTTTAACATAACCTTTATTTTTGAGTTGTATTTATACTAATGCGTGATCACGACATATTCTGTTTTTAAATGATACCTTGCTATTGTATGGCAATTTTATTGATAACTTCAAGAATTTTCAGTTTTATTTGTTGAACTTAATGCGCGCACTATTATAACATATACCTTATCGGACCTTATTTGGACGGACATTAATTGAACGCTGGAGGCCCTAGCGTTCATCTTAATGTCCGTCCAAATAAAGTCCGTTCATTTAAGGTCCGTTTATTTATAGGTCCGTCCAAGTCCGTTGAATTTTTTTCAAAAATTTTTCCATTTCGAACTTTTTGTCCAGAATGTGACAACTTTTTAATTTCAGTCGATTTCAATAGCTATCATTAAACTAAACTATATCGTTGAATCAATGAAAACACATGAGTTTTATAAATTTTGACAGCTAGTTTATGAGCAAATCCTCGCCAACATGACAAACTTGTCTAGCCTCTAGATATTAGATCGTTCACATAGCCATGTGTATACGCGTACTGCGTGACGCGCTTGTTTCACAAGTTGAATATATATCCTTTGCCGCCTTCGGCGGTCGCGCGCTACTGCAAGCGAGAGGGCTCTGGTTAGAGCAAATTAGATCGCGCGCGATCAAAAGGGGTTATGTGTCAAGTTTAATGTTTATTGCGTTTGTACGCTTCAATTATTCCAAGAATGCAATTTCACAACGTACCACGTGATACGATTCAGCCAATTTCAGAGAACAAGAATCCGCAAAGTTAAAGCTGCGCACTTTTATAAGGCCCAAAATAAGACTTTTCGCGATAATTCAAAATCTATAATGTCCCTAATTTTCCTCCTGGGGAGGTAACGTTATTTTTACAAGGCGAACATTTTGTTGAAAACTAGACGTTTCTATCTCTTTTATTTTCGAAGTTAGGCCCCTACCGGTATAGTAAGGTTTCCTGGGTATGTTTGGATGTTACTTGTTTAAATTTCTTCGAAGTTGCGCGCGCCGCTTTCTTTAACGGGTGATACTCTTACCTGGGGACCCCAGGCTATAATGTTCCGCCGAATAGAGATTAGGCGGAATGACAGGCTGAGCGCGGTGCGCCCAGTAAGTGATACTCGTAAAATATTTGTTCCAAATAGCAGGACCGTCGACGAGTCCAACTTGGCGCGCGTCGGCTTGGTAGGTTATAAACCTACGTACAACGCTTTCTTCTCGAAATGGCCCGATGGCAAGTGCTACAAAGTAGCGCGCACCGGGCCAGACCATTGATAATGGTTCCGCGGTCAATGGCCGAATAAAAGGTCACAGCTTTATAATTTTGCAAATTAATGTGATTGTCTATGTGGTTATCTCTGAATGACACCATGGATGAATTCACTATTCAGATTGTAACACACTAACACGTGTACGTGCGCATGGTACTATTTGATTCACGATGTCAATCCTTCGCAGCTCGGTGAGGCACAGTGGTTGCGAGAAGAATTATTTGATGCGCGGCGCGACCCAGTAGTGCATCGCTTGACACACGCTGCAACCCCTTTTGATCGCGCGCGGCCAGCCGGCCGGCCGGCGTGCACGCTTCGCGTGCACGAGAGGTATACAACGTGTAGCAATGCATCGCGCTACAAGGTACTATAGATTAGGAAAGTTTTTCAATTTATGCATTAAAATGAGTACAGTGCGTTCTTTACAATGATACTGTATACTGTCAATATTTTATGTGAATAAAAGCCAGACTTGGTACTTGCCGCTGGGGGTACCGTCCTTGTACCAGTAATTGACGAAGCAAAACTTGGCAGCAAAACCCCCATACAAGGCTGCAATAATTAAGTTGTAGGTTTACAACCTACCATGAAGACGCGCGCCGATCGAGTTGGACTCGTCGACGGTCCTAATATATGGAACAGATATTATACGAGTATCACTCGTTAAGCAGTGACGTGTATGGTGTATCTAGGGGGTGCACGATAAAAATAAACTTGCTCGTATTTTCAAAATTTTTGTACCATTGTTTTCTAGAGACTGTGAGAATTTTTACAGTACCAAATTTGTCATACCTTTTTGGAATGATCGGTGAGTTTCGCCTATGGCCTAGGTGCCATATTTGATGGTGCGCGGCTTTTGGAGCAAAATTAGGTGTAAAAGTCGCGTAATTTGACGAAATTCGTTGATTTTTGTCGTATTATTCTATCATATTTTCGGTTCCTGAACATGAATCATGCTGAAAATTTGTCAGAACCTCCTAATCATACTTAACTACAGAACCTAATTTAGTTGGGAGAGATTGGCCTTGATTAAGAGGTCTAAAATGACAAAATAGGTATAAATCCGTTGATAACTCAAATTCTGACATATGACCATCGAAATATGACCATTGACATTTGACCATCGAAATTGCTCAAACTAATTTAGGTTCAGTAGAACATAAGTGTTTACGTAAGCTGACCAAATTTCAACAAAATTGTTATATGGGAAGTATTATAACTTTTTGATTGTTTCCGAAATAATGTGCTGGCCGAGATACTTAGTCAGAATTAACCCTGTAATGTGTGTGATAATTGCATCGTAACTCCACATTTAACCGGTGACTCTTTGCACTTTTAACACTCAACTATCTCAGAAAGGTTCAATAATCACATTGAGAAGCAGGACACACTCACAGAATGTAAATTCATCATTAGAGGTGCAAGAAATGAATATTTTGTGATTTCTGGCTCATATCTGCACAATTAACAGATATAAAGAGATGAATGACTTAATTATGTGACATTTGAATCCTTTTGGACCACATATTAAAATTTGGTTAACTTTCATAGCATACTCCTTGAGATACAAGTATTTTTAAATGCTTCACACAATTTTGGCAGTGAAAAATCAATCTCTAGTGCCACCTTTTTATGAACGTGTTCATATATAGACTACAGTGTGATGTTACCTATTATACTGAATTGACATAATTTTCCAGCTGTTCATGAAGATAGTCCTGCTGAGTTGATGTAGAACTGTTCCATCACAATCTCCAGTCCAAGCCGTTGTTCAATGAAAGTAACTAGTCAATCTCTTGGTTTACCAACACAGAAATTCAGTCGAGATCATGTATCAAACTTGGACGAAATGGATGATGCTTCCATTGAATACCTTCTTGGAAAGCAAAAAAGGTTACTCCTCAAGAAAGACTTGCTCCCCGACAAAGGAGTGAAATTGGAGAAAGCAATTAAAGATGGACAGGACATTCTGATAAAAAGGAAAGATTCTCAATACTCATTTGCTGAGGAGTTTGGAAAGATGAATATTAATGAATCAAAGTTTCCTGTATGTGGAAAGAGGCAGTTTTCTTTGAATGAAACCAAACAATCTGCAAAGATTCCAGTATTACAAATTCTATCATTTGAAGAGTCACAGGAGGCCCTTAAAGCTTGCCAGATCACAGTGGGAGGTGACAATTTGGTTGTTGTTGACAAGAACAAATACAGGGAACCAGTTAATCACAATGAGTTTGATAGTGATGATTCAAAATCTGAAACTGAATGCCTTGATTCAGATGATTATGATTGAGTTCAACTGTGTTGCAAAATAAACAGAAAAGACGAAAATATCCTTAAGGTATTTCATTCAAATGATGGAACTGAAGAGTTTCTTTTTTGTTGAATGATATTGGTCAATGTTCACTAGTTCCAATAAATTCATTTAAAATGAAAGAATCCTAACATGATAATAAATTTTCTTTTTTAATAGTAAATAATATTTATTTTTTATCAAATTCTCTAGAGTGTTATTTGTTTTTGTATATTACAACCCAAGGTTGCAATACATAAGTATTTCAGTGATGATTCTTTAGCTTCTTGCGTTTATAATTTACATACTGCTCTGTGGGTAATAACATAACTTTCGAATATTATTAGTCTAGTTTTTTATTTAGAAATGACAAGTAATTTAGTTCCAATACGAGTTAAGATGTTCTGCAAAACCTAATGAAAACTTTGCAGATATGACATGTTACCATCGATACACAGCCCTCGCCTTTTTGACTACTTTATCATAGTAAGTTGTTGATGCTTGGATTGTCTAAATCCTCCTTTTTTAGAACAGTATTTACCAAAAAAAGAGAATGATTAACTTTACCATCAGTCTTGATTTGATAAATCTCTACGTTTTGAAACTCTCAGCTGCTAAAAATTTACAGATAAGAGCCTCTGATAATGTAACAGGGCTTGGTTAAAATAACCTGTTTGTCCAGGTAAGTGGAGATGCTCCTACCCTCACAGATAACGGAGAGACAGTAAGACCTCATGTTGTCGACAGATACCCAGCTACAAACCACGAGGATTATCCTCTGCCTCAAGGTTCGTTTTGTGATCTTGTCAATTACTAAAACATTTTGCAACTTCTCACAACGTGGCTAACTCAGATTTTTTATTTACTTCAAGTTATATTTATGTGATAAAGTTATTTCGAACTCTCTTGAACAAAGATCTTTCAAAGATCTACTGAAACAGTTACCTGTTGCATTTAATTTCCTAGTGGTTTTTTGTAATAGTTAAGGGGCATGCTCTCTAGTACTTTTATTCAGAGGAATCTTTAATTCAAATAGATCCATAGATAAATTTAAAACTGCCATTTTCAGATGTCGAATTCTTTGCTCAACCGGAAGGATGTACAGTGTTGAGTCCTTTAGAAACCCTGCCGAAAGAATCTGTCAGTTTTGTGTTTATGCTTACTGATGTTAAGAATAACGTCAAAAGGTACAGATTTACTTTTATTATTATTGAATTTCCTAGATTGTTCCTAATTGTGTACTAAATTAAAGGTTATGTTATTCTTTTGATTCAACAAGCTGACCAATTAATCAACCGGAAAATGCTTCAGAACTGTATTAAACTTGTGAGGTTCATTACAGAGTTACAGTTTAAAGCAACTGTTGCTTTAAAAAATAAAAGTATGTTGTTTTGTTGTAATTTGAAGATATAAAATGTAATCATGTTATATGACATATTTAATTATTATTTAAATATATTTAACAACCTAATTGACCCGCTCAGGTTTGGAGTTTGTGTACAATTCTACCGTCCTATCCTAGCTAAACAGAAAGTTAAGGAGAATGTTGAGAAGCCTGTAGTCGCCTTCATGCTAACCACTTTCTGCATCATAACCCACCATACCTTCTTTAACTCAACTAAAGAGTGTATACATGCCTTTAAACTCATGTTCATGAAGGTATGGAATAGAATACTGTCTGTAAATTTGGATTAATAATGTACAATTATAATGTTTTAAATATTTATTTTTTATGTGGAATTAGAGAAGAGAAATGTTTGCGCATAATTTCAAATTATAGTTGTACTCCAAGATTTAATTTTGTTTGAAACTTTGTGACTATTTTTACGATGCCGTCACCATGTGTGTACGTGTAAGGGTTACTATCAATTTCTGGGATGCTGTCATAACTTTGTACTTAGTACCAGAGATCTTATTGAGGGAGCTCATTAATTAGTACGTACAGTGTCCGCCTAGCTACACCACTGAAACCATGTCTGAAACTATATCTGAAACTATATCTGAAACCATGTCTGAAACCATGTCTGAAACCATGTCTGAAACCATGTCTGAAACCATGTCTGAAACCATGTCTGAAACCATGTCTGAAACCATGTCTGAAACCATATTTGAACAGTGTTTAAAATAGGAATTCCTTCCTGTAGTCCTTCTACTATTTTATTTAAAAGGATCTCTGAACCGAGAAGATTTACTTACTGACTGATTCTAGTAAATTCGTATATTTTAAGTAATTTATAATTTATGGTAATAATGTATTATTAAGTTTACGATTCTAGTAAATATTATTATTTCTAATGACAGAAATAAGGAAGTTATATTTTGAATATTTCAGCAAATGGGAGCAGCAGTAAACGAGAAAGAACTGTTCAGGAACTCCATACCTTGGTCCTTCTCTTTTTATCCTGCTGATTTTCATCCAACTGGTAAACAAATTACAGATTATATAAATAAATAAATAAATACTAACATTTATTACACGCTTCGACATTAAAATATACCCAACAAAGATGTACATTTAAGTCATTCAAGCGAGACTTAGTGATGAAATACCAAGATTATGGACTTTTTATCAGTTCACATTTTATGAACAAATATTTGTATGAAGTTCCCAAAATTATGCACTTTCATATCAGTTCAGACTTTGTGGACAAATATTAGAAATATTATCAAAAGCTAGGTGGAAATAAAACGTCTTTAGCGCATTTTTAAAACATTCTACAGATGATAATGATCTCACTGAGTAGGGTAGTTCATTCCAAATTTTTGGTCCACAAAACATAAATGCAGCATCCGTTCGTCTGAAATGAGGAGCAGGAGGAACTTTCAACAAATAAAAGTCATCATCTAGTCTGATATGATAACTTTATAATCTATATGATAACTTTATAATCTGGACATAATTTATGCAAAATTCACTATTAGCGCAGATATTATATTCGTTATAAGTGGCCACTTCCACTTGTCGGATGAGAGGCGAATACCTCATCGACATTTGTTGTTGACAATATATTGTTCTAAGACTACAATGGAAATGCCTAGTACATATCTGGATAAAAGATATTCGTTACATCAATATTTTAACAACCCAGTATCACTTGTTAAAAAATGATGATCATATCATCGACCATGATACACATCGTGATCATAACATTTAAAAAATTGGAATAATTGGCTAAATTGTATTCATGATCATCCTAGTATTCGTATATTAAACAAGAGAAATGCCATCTTACGGCCATGAGGTTTAGTTTATTATCAGACTAATACTGCTTAGTGTTGTTTGAGGGCAATTCCACGGTAAGGTTCCACTTGGTGAAAATGAAAAATGTTAAGATAGGCACCTAATTTTGGTTAAAACATGTTCATTAGACTCTTAACCTTACAGGTCAACAAAAGTTTTTTGTTTCATATTGCGTTAACTTTTGATTTTTCTCATTCAAAGGAACACTACTCGGAAATGAAAAAAATCATTCAAATTTTCAAAGGGCCATAGTTTGGGTATGCAGCAATATTTCTCTATGAAATTCCATACACTTAGGCATAGGCATAAGAATGAGAGCTATGCAAAGTTTCAAAACCGTTACTCAAATACTTTTTCTAAAAAATTTCCACAAAGATGGTGTCGCGTCCGTCACAAAATTAAGCAAAAAAGTTTTTTCAGAGCCACATAGTGCTATTTATATTCAAAAAACCACTGTAACATATCTCTTCTGAAGGTAAGGGAGTACCGTAGAAATTATCAGGCTTGTATCTTTTAAGAAAAAAATTTTGGAAGGGGGGTCCCAACTTGTCGCGTCTGTCACATTTTTTTGAAAATGCTCCAAAAAATCTTTAAACAGACTTTAAATGCATTTTTCTTAAAGCTGAGACCGTCCTCAACAAAACTATGTCGTCAAATCGAAAATTGGACAGAAAATGGCCGAGTTATGTATAATTTTGTATATGCCCATATATGGGCGTACGGCTCACTTTTAGCCATTTTTATCCATATTTCCATTATTTTGACTAAAACCAAGACAAGTAGAAGTCAAATAAGGTTGGATTGTGTTGACTATGTTGACTAGACTATCAAATAACATCATATGCAATTCAATAATTAAATTTACTGAGTTTTTGGCATTTTATTTGCTTACAACTTTTTCAGAGGTAAAAGGCACAAAAAAAGGACTTTACCCTATTTTCGCATATTTTTGAAGTAAAAATTCAATATCTTCCACATCTTATACACTAAAGTAATGAACCTTTTAGAAGATGGTCTCAACAGTATGATGCATTGAACAGTGATGAATGTTTTACCAGAGTTATAAATTTGTTCAAGAAGAGAAATAGTTGATGCCCCTAGACTGATACCCTAGCGTATGCCCAAAATGGACAATTTTGGCTATTGCAGACCTCTTGGGGGTATTTGAGGCCTAAAAATTGGCATGAATACAGAGTAGATGTCACTGAACAAGATAAAAGTGTCAAGTGGAAGATTTGGAAAAATTGGAAAAAAACGTGTGTCCGTCACAGTCGCGTCTGTCACAATTTGAAAATGGCGCCACGCAAACAAAAATTGAGCAATCTCCGCGAAAATGGCATCTCAGAAATCCCTAAACCTTCTTCTATCATTGTAATTCCAAATTAGAGACAATAGATAACTTTTTGAGATAAATTTGGGTACCTTCTGAGTAGACACCCAAAAAAAGTGTCATATTTAAGTCGCGTCCGTCACAGGGGTGCTATCTCAGAAAGTAATAATGGTAGGGGTCTGAAATTTTCACACAACCTGTAGAAAGGTTAAATGTGGACTAATAAACAGTTGGAACTGATAAATAAACAATATCTCGAGTACAACATTCGTTTGAACTTTAAAAAACAGCAAAATCGTGGTGTCCGTCACGGTGGAATTGCCCTTAAGCCTTTTACAACCAAAAGATATATCACCCCGCCCCCCCCCCCCCCCCCCCCCCCCCCCCCCCCCTTCACAAATTTAAACATTACAGGGTTTGATATAGAAGCGTGTACAAGCCTAGATATTGCACCTGAACTAAAGGAGTGGCTTGTTAACCTCATGAACAGTCCAGCTCCCTCGACAGAGGTAAGTTTATCTAATCAACATTTTCGGATCTTTGCCCCCTGATCCCTAAATGGACACAATACAATTTTGCTAGATTTATCGTTTCTCATTCCTAGATTTCAACTCTGAAAGCAAATTTCCTGAATTTTTCTGTGATATTGTAATAAACATCTCTTTTTCGGGACGACACTTATTCCGCAAACGCTACTGACTAATATATTGGGGCCTGCCAGCATATAATATGCATTTAAAAACTCAAAACGCATTTGAATTGGTTTTTAAACTGTGATATCTATTGCCAAATTGCTTCTAGGCCTTGGGCACGAGTAAAATCCTCAAAATATTCTTGCCATTGATATCCTTCAGCCAATCGAATTTTGACAGGATGATTCAACTTTTTTATAGGAATAAGTGACACTAACTGTTTTACCGCAACTGCATGCTCATTAAACTTTTCTAAAAGCATATTTTTTGGACCACACTTATATAACAAGAGCTGCTGACACGCCATGATATGCATTCAAAATATCGCATTATTTTAATCGTTCTTAAAACTGTGTTTGAAAATGATCCTTATTGCCAAATTTCTTCTAGGCAAATCCTCAAAATATTGTTGCGATTGATATCCTTCAGCCAATCAAATTTTGTCAGAATGCTTCAACTTTTTTACGGAATAGGTGACACTAAATGTTTTACCGCGACTTAAATCCTAACTGCACAAAATGTTATGTTGCAACTTGCATGCTCATTAAAATTCTCTCAAGACTTGAGGTGGGGTGGGGGGGGGGGGTGGGGTGGAGATGATTACCATATCAGAAGGGGGTTACTCTACTAAGTGCGCTCATTTCATCATATTATCTGTTGGGGGCCAGTACACCTTCCTATAATATGTGATGAGCGGCTCCCCAAGCTTAATTATTGAAATGTTTACAGATTCATCATTAAGTTATATGTGGGGCTAGGGGCTGGGGCTGGGGTTGACCTACTTCAGTACCTAGACCTGTATTGCACTGTGTCTTGCCCCCTCCATGTAATATGAGCCCCTTTGAGTGTGTACCAACAGGTAGAGCTCAGCGGGTTGGGTTAATACACGTAGTCTAAATAAAAGTGTGTTGTAGAGTGTGAACTGCTGTGCAAAATATTGTTCTGTTTTAGTGTTACAATGGAACTGTCTGGTTGGACATTCCATGGGGTGTAGCTTGTGTTTGTGTGCTATAATTACATCATTACCTGTGCTATAATTACATCTCTATTTTTACTCTAATTTGCATCCGGATCAACAAACGGACTTGTGTTATGTTTTAAACTATTTCCTTGTGTTACGGATTACCTTTAAAACTATTTCCCTATGTTATGTGTTATATATCCCAGGGAGAGAGGCTCTGTCTACGACTGTTCAACAAATGTTACGTGGTGTCACCCATCATAAACTTCTGTTACCCGGACACCGCGCGGCTCCCCTTCGCGGAGTACTGTGTCCACTTACCGTTAGAGTTACTGGGAGTGGAGGGAACGTTGGAGGTCATCACATGTCTACTTCTGGAGCAGCGGGTAATTTACTTATTTTCAGGTGGTCACGTGGTGTTGTAATAGTCACGTGGTGTTGTCATAGTCACGTGGTGTTGTCATAGTCACGTGGTGTTGTCATAGTCACGTGGTGTTGTCATAGTCACGTGGTGTTGTAATAATCACGTGGTGTTGTAATAGTCACGTGGTGTTGTAATAGTCACGTGGTGTTGTAATAGTCACGTGGTGTTGTCATAGTCACGTGGTGTTGTCATAGTCACGTGGTGTTGTCATAGTCACGTGGTGTTGTAATAGTCACGTGGTGTTGTAATAGTCACGTGGTGTTGTAATAGTCACGTGGTGTTGTCATAGTCACGTGGTGTTGTAATAGTCACGTGGTGTTGTCATAGTCACGTGGTGTTGTCATAGTCACGTGGTGTTGTAATAGTTACGTGGTGTTGTAATAGTCACGTGGTGTTGTAATAGTCACGTGGTGTTGTCATAGTCACGTGGTGTTGTCATAGTCACGTGGTGTTGTCATAGTCACGTGGTGTTGTAATAGTCACGTGGTGTTGTCATAGTCACGTGGTGTTGTAATAGTCACGTGGTGTTGTTGAGATTTAACCTTTATTGGGAATTAGTTGATGATTATCAGGATACTCAAAATGTTGGCTACTCAAAAACTGCACTAGTTTATATTAAACTACACTTCTAAACTAGTCTGAAATAATGGCATTTCAGCCAAAAAATCAATATTTCCTTCCTTAGTGTAAAATCTAATCTCTTGAGTAATTTTTCGAAAACCTAACAAATTCTTTAAATGTTGCCTCATGCACATGTTATGTGGGCCGGGATATCCAGTATAAATACTTTTAATTAAGCAGCCCGATACAAAAAAAATGTACAGTAGCCTTGCGTGACCTAGCTTTTCCCTTGAGAATTCGAATTAGCAGGCCATCTGATAATACTAACTGTTGAGCGGGCAAATTCCTACACTGAAGAATGTACATCCCACATTCCCCGGAGAATTTAAACATTCCGATTGAGTTCAATGTTGAAATGATCATGTTACTTTAACTCTACAATAATTAATGTATACATGATTGCTCATTTACATATATGTAATAGCATAATTTCTACTCATAATTTCTACTCATAATTTCTACTCAAACTTAAATACTTATTCCTTGTATTAGAAGTGTATTATTATTATTATTTACATCTAGTGAAGCTAAGCTACGTTATACAGTAACAGTTTACTCTTGTATTCCTCTCATGTACCAACTAACTTATCAGTACAGTAACTGATTTCTCTTGGAGAATTTCTCTTTACACTCTTAACTTGCGAACAAATTGAAGCAGCAGACTTTAGGCTAGAAACTTTATTGAATAGAAATAATCATTCCACGTAACAACGTCTTCTTCAGTTCTGTAATAAAATTGTTAAACATGTGTAAAATTAACGACGGAAAGAAATTTAAAATAACATTAAAACAAAAACAGAAAAATAAAATTTACGAAATATGACCCAAAAAATGTAATTGCAAAAAATTCAAAACAACAAAAAATACGACAAGAAGAAATGTAAGCTAAAACAACTAAATACTGTACTACTCATGATACTATACTAATTAGTAAACGTAAAACTGGTTGTTCAGAATTCACAATT
The DNA here is from genome assembly GCF_026151205.1 of Bolinopsis microptera. Classification (NCBI taxonomy): domain Eukaryota; kingdom Metazoa; phylum Ctenophora; class Tentaculata; order Lobata; family Bolinopsidae; genus Bolinopsis; species Bolinopsis microptera. The sequence continues at coordinate 11,748,008 of NC_087075.1, read as the reverse complement.
CATGTGCAAAAACTATTGATAAAACTAAGCACTATAGCAACGATAACTCGGTTGTCATGGTTACTATCCAAGATAATCCTATCAATACATTACTTACTAGTTAAATATCGACTAAATATTTGTATAAATAACTCAACTCAGAACGATCATTCATTTCAGGACTTAATCTCAATATATACATCGCTTCTACAATCTTTCTACGAACAGTTTTACTCTGTAAATCAAGTAACTTAAAAGATAAAACTGGGGTTCGGTTAGGATGTAGAGATGCGTAGTGCTGTCCAACCCCATTCTCTGGATGTGCTCTAGGATTCCTAGCAGCCTGTCTGTGCTCCATAAGACGAGCATGGAGGCTTCTCTCAGTTTCCCCACAGTATCTCTTACCACATAACTCGCAAGTAACTAAGTAAACAGCTCCTTTTGTTGAGCATGTTGTTCCTGTGAGTCTAGGGCAGATCTCACAATTGTTAGGGTTACCAAGGTCACAAGTCTTCTTATCCAGTGGACGAGAGCGGCAGAAGATGTCCTGTAACTTCTTACCAGGTGTAAAAATAACTCTGATGGGGAGTTTGTTAGATTTGATGTAGTTGCGAATCTTATTACAAACTGTTGAAAAAAAAAAAAATTTTAAATTTCTTTCCGTCGTTAATTTTACACATGTTTAACAATTTTATTACAGAACTGAAGAAGACGTTGTTACGTGGAATGATTATTTCTATTCAATAAAGTTTCTAGCCTAAAGTCTGCTGCTTCAATTTGTTCGCAAGTTAAGAGTGTAAAGAGAAATTCTCCAAGAGAAATCAGTTTCAAATGCGACTCATAAATATAGCCCCCTTGAACTATATAGTACAGTAACTAGTGTATAAAACTGAGTAATTGATACTAGTAGTGTGTGTACACTGTGCAATGTATAAATACAATGTATAAAATACAATGTATCTTAACCTGGATACAACATACTACACCCAGAATCAGACAAAAGCAATGTTCCATTTGTTCGCCACACTCCACGTGGGTTTCCACCAATCAGCGGCCAGATCTCCTGATCACGTGGTCCAGCCAACCAATCAGGAAGCAGTGTTGTAATCTTGGGTTTGATTAGTGTATATTTTCTGCTGGTGGATTTAATGACGGTTGATTAGGAAGCTGTGGGAGGGTAGATAGGTTCTATTGTAATTCTTACTGTAAAATTAGATATTGTGTTAGGAGTTGAGGCAGTTGATAATAAGGGAGTATATCTGATCATGATAAATTGTAATTAATGTTAATTAACAATGTGTGGTGGTGGTTGTGGTTGTGGTTGTGGTTGTAGTGGTGGTTGTGGTGGTAGTTGTGGTGGTGGTGGTGGTTGTGGTGGTGGTTGTGGTGGTCGTGGTGGTGGTGGTGGTGGTTGTGGTGGTATTTGTGGTGGTTGTGGTGGTTGTGGTGGTGGTTGTGGTGGTGGTGGTGATTGTTGTGGTGGTGGTGGTGGTGGTTGTGGTGGTTGTGGTGGTGGTGGTTGTGGTGGTGGTGGTGGTGGTGGTGGTGGTGGTTGTGGTGGTGGTTGTGGTGGTTGTGGTGGTTGTGGTGGTGGTTGTGGTGGTGGTGGTGGTTGTTGTGGTGGTGGTGGTGGTGGTTGTGGTGGTTGTGGTGGTGGTGGTTGTGGTGGTTGTGGTGGTGGTGGTTGTGGTGGTGGTTGTGGTGGTTGTGGTGGTGGTGGTGGTGGTGGTGGTGGTGGTTGTAGTGGTGGTTGTGGTGGTTGTGATGAACACTGAACACGTTGTAAATGTTGCACTACTAAGCACAAATATCTAGCACGTAATATAAAAGGTATCTGGTATGAAGTATATTTAAGGTAATAAAAGGTTGTTACGGTCAAAACTCAATACCGGGGTTCACATGATCCCAATCCCCATTGTCTGTAGCCTCTCAAATAACCTGTCAAGTGTCTCACAGTCACATACCCCATTAGTCATTACTCATTAGGGCCTTATATTCACGTACTGCGTCGCATTGTCATATAATACAGCTCGACATGTACTTAAATCATCACCAAATGCGATGCGATAAGAGCTATAATAAAGAGAATATATTATATTTCTTGCAAAAAAAGAGCTAATTAGCTAAAAGTTTTTGGAATAGAAGAGGCCCGGCGCGGTATGTCGAGGTATCCAGTATTATAGAGAGGCGCGGTACATAGAGGTTCGATTGTAGTATATACTATATAAGGTATGTACTATTGTACTAACTATGTAGTATCTGGTATGTAGTATATAATACGGTTATAAGGTATCTGCCTGGTTCTGTAAACAACAAAGCGCTATACTTACCTAGGTACTGGTAACCTATCAGAGCTACGACAACAAGACAATTAGTACGTGTCTGTTAAATACAGAGGTCTACAGACTTACTCTCTAGCACCATACAGACTATCGACAGCAGCTCCAGGGATTGGGTGTTCTTTGTTTTGTAAATCAAACAATCTAGAACTTACTGAAGATGATATTATTTTCGTACAGTTCTGGAACTAAATGTAAAGGAACACTTACACCAAGTGACTAGTATGTACGTGTATTGAAAACCCTTTATAAATGATTTGTGTAGTTATTTAAATGAGCATCATGTTAATGAGCAGTAAGCACTTATTATTCTGTACCTATCACGCCATCTTACCGGAAGCTCAGTACCTCATACCACCCTTCATTATCACCCCTCATTACCACCCCTCATTACCACCCCTCATTACCACCCCTCATTACCACCCCTCATTATATTACCACCCCTCATTACCACCCCTCATTACCACCCCTCATTACCACCCCTCATTACCACCCCTCATTACCACCCCTCATTATATTACCACCCCTCATTACCACCCCTCATTACCACCCCTCATTACCACCCCTCATTACCACCCCTCATTACCACCCCTCATTACCACCCCTCATTACCACCCCTCATTACCACCCCTCATTACCACCCCTCATTACAACCCCTCATACCACCCCTCATTACCACCCCTCATTACCACCCCTTCAAACCTCCCACATTTAACATGGTACGTTAGCGTAATCTAAGGCATTGTAAAGATTTAAACATCACTTAAGGACTGGATAGTAGGCTAGTAGGATAACAAGCAAGCCAGGGAAGGGCGGGGTAAGTAGCTTATGACGCAAATCAAGCAATGCTGTGTGCACCAACGCTACTTGATGCAGCTTCTGCAAGTAATTGGGATATAAACTGCATTTCGGGTGAAGCAACGCTACTTGATGCAGCTACTGCAAGTAATTGGGATATAAACTGCATTTCGGGTGAAGCAACGCTACTTGATGCAGCTACTGCAAGTAATTGGGATATAAACTGCATTTCGGGTGAAGCAACGCTACTTGATGCAGCTACTGCAAGTAATTGGGATATAAACTGCATTTCGGGTGAAGCAAGCAGACTGATTAAATAAGTCTACAGGATCATGCTTAGTCTGACACAGAATCGTCAAGGTAGCAGTTGTCAGGGGGAAGGGAGCACCACTATCTGTCAGATTAGTGGTTTGTAAGTGGTGCGGAGATCAAGGAAATGATGGTACTTCCCGGAGTAAGATGTTGTAAAATAGTTGCCGGAAGTTTAAAGTGGTTGTTTCGCAATCTTACAGTAGTTTTAACTGTTCGTACCTGTAGTAGTAACTGAATAAATTGTAGCCATGCTAAATATTCCATCAAATATCAACCAGTATTTTATTAGCTTATAGATTTTTTTACGGAACAACAAAGCTTTGTACTAAATAATAATATCATGTCGTAATTCGCATTATGATTTGTAGGTAAACGCGGAAATAGCGGGATTTTGTTAAGCCACGCCTTTTCAGTCTGTTTTTAAAGCGAAAATAACTTTCCCATCACTACACAATGCGTGTATTTTTACACCATTAACTAACCAAGAAACAGTTAGATTATTAACTAATTAACTAACTGTAGTAGTTGTACAGCAATACTAAGGTAATATAAAAATATTGCTGTAAGGTAGTATTGCTGTACAGTGTACAACTACTACAGAAGTAATCCCGATACAACTCGACCTCTGCCTGATCCAGAGGATGTCACCATTTTACCTTCACACAGACATCAAACGCTGTAAGAAGATGACGATCAGACCTCGTTATAATTAACTAACTAATTACCTAATCAGATAATTACCTCAGGTGGTTTTGACGAGTGAGAACTATTCTCACCTTACTACATGTGTGTTTGCTCTGATCGCCCTGTTATACCCTCTGGAGTACATCTACAATGTTATACCTGTATTGCCTGTCAGCATGCCTGGAGCTAGCACTGGAGAGGTTTGTCAAACACAATTTTATAAAGTTGCATGAAATTGAGAATATGTTGTTACCATTTAATGCTCTACAAGGTTATATTTATCTGCGATTTTGTTGCATTAATTTATACGATATATTATAGAGTAGCAATTATTAAATCAAAGTTCTAAACAAGGGATAGTTTAAAAAACAACGCCCAAGTCTAATCTTTCCCTAAAACAAAAACTAAAAATTAAAAACTTCATTGCAATTTCCGCCAATATCTCTTGTCATAACTCAAATTACGGAGATAATGCAGGTCAAAGATATTATTTAAATAAAGATTTCTTTTACATAAATCATGCACAATCAGCGAGAATAGATTGCTTTGGGGTCTTCCTCTTCTCCCTGGTAAGTCCAGTGTATTGATGGCAAAAATGAGGGAAGAAAACGCTGGTCCGTCAATAGGACCCCGCAAAACATGTCCTAACATTCTCCACCGACTACGGGCCACTTTTTCTGACAATGGTTCAGCATTGCAGCGTTTATACAAGTTTTTGTTGGAGATGACTCCTGGGTACTTTATATTCAAAATAGTGCGAAGATGTCTGCGGTGAACAACATCTAGTTTTTCAAGGAATATTTTGGGGACGGCCCAACAGGATGAGTTGTACATAAGAACCGATACGACTAAAGCATTATACAGTATTATACGTTTGTTTAGGGGCAGTTTATCACTCCAGGCCTTCTTGTAATTGTTAAAGGCAGCATATCCCAGGTTTATGCGACGCTGAATATCAGCTTTGCTACACAAGACGGACCCTAGAGTGATACTTTTCCTCCATGCTTCATTCCCCGACACTAATTTTCCATCACTGTCGACTTCACCCGTACTAGCTAAATAAACATGAGTGAAGTCCGTTTTGTCTTCATTGACAAAGAGGTTCCATTTCTCGAGTATAGCTGTTGCCTGGGGCAAAATAGCTCTCAAGTTGTCTTCCTCTTCATCATTGAAGTCAACATCATCAGCATATTCAGTGTCAAGTGGAAGGCCAGCAATAGTAATCGGGGGGATCGGCCTATCTAAACTGATTGTTATAGTCCATCTAAGTTCATTCAAAGCACCAGCCAAGACAAGGGTGAACAGACAGCCGGATAGACAGTCACCTTGGAAAGCTCCAAGGAGACTTAAAAACTCGGCTGAAAGAACTCCATTTACTTTCACCGGTAGCTTTGTGTTGGACAACAACAACCGGACAATCCTCAGCTCATCCTCAGTACAGCCACACAGTTTCAGGAGTTCAAGAATCGTAGTGCGTTTGATCGTGTCAAATGCACTAGACATATCAATGCCCATGCGATGATACTCCCATTTCTTTCTTTGGACAACTGACAGTAGAACTCGCTGACACCAAACAATATCAGCACAAGAACGAGCGCGTTTATATGCGCACTGCCATGGACCAGTGAAGGCGTTCACTTTTTCTTCTATCCTTTTAAGAGTAGCCATAGACAGAATTTTTCTGGCTGCATTGGACAAGGTGAGTGGACGTAAATTCTTCAGAGGACCAATAGGTTTTTTTGGCTTCTGTAAGGGTGTTATAGTAGCCTCTCCAATGGAAATGGGGAAAGTATGTGTCTCGAAACAACTGTTGATGATTCCAGCATAATGTTCATGGACTGTACTATTAGAGTACTTAATTAGCTCGTTGGGTATTCCATCGGGACCATTTGCCCTCCCATTTTTCAAGCTAGAGGTGGCTGCATGTATTTCAACTCCAGTAAAAGGGACATTGAGAGCACGTGGTAGTCCCTCAAAAGGCTCGAGAGGTTGCTCATTGCGAGTCAGCTGTTTTTCGAGATAGTCTCTAACAACAGAAGCTTTCATGTCGTCAGATGCAATCAAACAGCCATTTTCATCATGAACACCAATCGAGTTATTAGGTGGTTTACTTTTCTGAAGATGTCTTACTGCTTCAAACATTTTCCTTGAATCGTTTGTGTTAGTAATATCACTATAGGTCTGATCAGCTTGAGCAGACCTCACTTCAACTAATCTTTTCTGGATACTATTAGTGAGGTGGTTGATGGATGACCTCAATGTAGTTCGATCAAGAGATTGATTATTGTTAAGTAGCTGTCGGAGATCGTGATGCTTTTCAACAAGCTCTTTGAGAGTGTCATCACTGCTGTGATGTTTCAAGCGAGCTTTAGGTTTTGGGCCGATGGAAACATTGGCAGCATCACGAATATGAGACATAAGATTTTGAAGGTCGGCATTTGGATCGTTGCTGGTCACAAAATTTGAGAACTTGCCTTCAAGGGCCAAGTGATATTTATGTTGCATATCTTTGTTGCTTACAAGTTCTGATATATTATAAGAAGGAACACGACGTTGTTTAGGTTTGAAACAAAGATGAATGTTGCTGAAATTGATGCGAGCAATGACAAGTCTATGATCTGAAAATGTTTTAGTACCAGCATAAGTTCTTGATTGAGTCAAAAGACACTTAGATCTATTTCGGCATAGTATGTAATCTATTTGAGAGTATACAGGCAGTGTCTTCTTACTGTACCGACCAGCCGACCAATCCTTCCGCCAACCAGTAAATGATGTAACACGTCTGCTAGGTTGTATAAAACTAGTGTTCACAGCAAACAGATTATTTTCTGAGATAAAATCCAGTAATCTAGAACCATTTTCGTTCCTTACTCCCATTCCGTATTTCCTCATATATCTACCAAAACCCTGTTCAATATCAGAAGGGGATAATTTACCCAGTTTTGAATTAAAGTCACCCAGAAATTGCAACTCCACATTAGAGGGTACATTCTTAGCCTCTCTTAGCTGCCCATAAAAGTTATCCAAAACAACTGGATTTTTACGGACTAGCCCCTGATGTGGACAGTAGGCATTGATCACCCTGCAACGTAGGGGTGTACCGCTACGTGAGGGGATGCAAATATCGACATAGCATACCCGGTCACTGATGTACTTCCAGCAAACCACATAGTTCATCATGCGAGGACTGATTATAAAACCCAAGCCTCCATGGCGACTTTCCAACTGCTCGAACAGAAACAAGTTAAAACCGTTGCGCAAAACAAGGCTGTCTGATTCGGTGACTTTAGTTTCCTGCAGAGCGCAGATGTCGACATTGTACTTTTCACAGTCTAATCCTAGTAACTCACGTTTACTATGTAGGCTATCATCTTGCTGAACACCGAGCCCACGGATGTTAAATGTGGCGAAGCTGATCATTAATGCAATGGTTGTTGATACAAATGATTTCTTCTTCGGGTTAAATATGTTGGAGTTGGCGTCACCACCGTCTCCACCGCTGACATTACTCGAACGGACCATCTAAAAAAGAGTAGCAATACAGAAACTAAAGTTGTTTGTACCACAATTGAAGACTGATATTATGGCAATTAGATAAGTTTCAGATTGATCTTGATCTTATCAGAACCTACCTACCTATTGAACCTATTAACAATACAACACCATCTGTTAACATATCTATAGAATTTATTAACTGACTGAAGACTTAATAAATTAACTTCAGATATTGAGGTCACCGATGCCATTTCTCTTTGGGGTTCCCTCGACATTCTTCATAGTAAACAAAATGGAAGTTCCGGAAGACGTTGTATTCGTAAATATTGACACAGGAAAGGTAATAGTTAATAGTATGGTAACCTCCATTTACATTATATCTTAGTTACATTAAATCGTACAAATGTTATGTATCAAATATTAAGTAATTGGAGTAAGTTTTAAACTGTAGAGAAATGCCACCTCGATCATAATCTTTATTCGCCTGTTAGTTATAAGCACACGAAGTCTGACCACGCATTATAGATTATAAACATTACCTGCCGTCGCTAATGCTACCTACTTTCTTTCAGATCCTGAGGAGAACGCCCATGCCAACCTTCCCTGAACCGCAAGGCTCTGAAATTAGTCAGGAGCTCAGAAAGGTAGCCAATCTTTGTATTTTCTGTTCAATAGTTGGTATGATTATGCTTAAATTAGCTACGATGAGCAGTGAGAAGAAGACAGAATAATTTCAATCTGACAGAACCTCTCTAAGCATTTGATTTAGGTAACGCGCAAGGACAAAATTACTAGAAAAGTTTTTCGCGGCACCATTTTCCGAAACATCAATCTGAGCCGCGCACTTTTTGCCGATCGATTTAGCAGCTAATTTTACCCCATTTGAATGTCTCGATTATCTATTTTAGTACAGGGAAATCCGTCTGAAAAAATCGATCTGCTGACACACGAAGCTTACAAAGGATTTTTGACGTTTTTGAGTCCTAATAGGTGCCCTCTATGGCTGACCAACTTTTCCAAACTTTTCCACGTGGCTTAAGGCCACTTTTTGCCACTTTACCACTTTTTACCACCTTTCTTGTTTGTCGAATATCTTTAGTTGTGAACATCGTAAAAGGTTGCGAATCAATCGAGTGTGTTCATATTATCAGGAAGAAAAACTTTTGTTCTAACAATTTTTACGTCAGATAATAAGTTAATTGGATAATTCTCAATTAACCAATTAGCAAAATTCTAAAAAATTTTTATTGGCTAAAAATGATCGGAATAGCTTAAAACACGGAGAAAAGTAGTTTTTAGAAAAAATTTGAAAATTTTTCACTTACATTTTTTTTTCGAGACTTCGAAAAATTTCGAAAATTCAAAATATTTTTTTCCGCCAAAAGTGATCAAATTGCATGAAACGCGGAGAAAAATGATTTTCAAAAAAAACTTAGTCAATTTTTCGTTTCAAGAATACTTAAATCACCAATATTTGTAGTTGGAGTTTAGTAAATCTCGGCAGATTTTAGTAATAATCAGGAATTACTAACTCTAAGTGGAAAGGTCTGAAACTGAAAAACGTTAAGTTTAACCATACGATCGCGATATAAGAGTTTCATAACTAATTACAATACAGCCTTATCGATTTTCACAGAAACTGCACCAATGGCACAGTCAAGATAGAAACGATAGCCTGCTGTACTGTCATTTTATTGATTTCAATGATGAATCAGTGGGGTTAAGATTTGTAATAAATGAAACCTCTCTGTACCGTCAATTGTGCTAATCTAAACCGGCCTACCTGTATTACCAGACCTCTTCTTTTCCTCAACAATCAAACCGAGTTGTTCATATTGCATTTGGTGGGTGATGTAAACTAAGTAGTAATACATATCGAGCTATATTCAATCACAATACGACACAATGCAACACGTGTATATTATATTATGGCCCTTAATGAGGTATATGAAATATTCTATACCGTACACTTCTCGTTTCTCCCGTGAGAGGCCCGATATGGAGAGGTTTTACATTTTATCACGAAAATGTCTACTTGGTCTCATGGCTCTTTGACAGCTCAAAGAAGGCAAGAAAAGACCAAAAAGCTTAGAATGTCAACTCGCAAGAGCGGGCTACCGGACAACTGAACCCAATTTAGACATTTAGATTAACCCTAACTCTAACCCTAACCCTAACCCTAACCTTAACCCTAACCAATTAAGCTGATTGGTTAGTGGGAACTAGGTTCAATTGGGTTCAGTTGTCAGTCTTCGATCTGTCCCACATTAATCCCGAGCTGATCATCATGGGCCCCGAATATCCTGCGGGAAGAACCTGTATTTTTACTTCACGACGCGGACGTCCGGATTTCAAATCAACATCCTCAATAACATTAACAATCCTTCCTGATCAGGATCTGTCTCTATTAGCAATTTCCAAAATATCCTGACTCTCGTGGAACATTTCACTGAATTAATTATTACCGGTTCTTTACTACCCCTTGCCCGACACTGTACTCGTATCTAAATCTTACCCTTTCCCGTATGTTACCCTTGTTGATTTTACTTTTAGCCGACCCTGACATATGGGGGTGATTTGAGGTATCCCGCAAATGAAGCGGTATGCAGTACAATACAAAACAGTTACAGTAGACGTTGGAAGGTGTATTTACACTTGCTTCCTGGACCTGGCTGTTCCTCAGTTTCCCTGATCTGTTCTTGCCCTTCTTCGAACTGTAAATGGGCCATGAGACCAAGTAGACGTTTTCGTGATAAACTGTAAAATCTCTCTATACCGGGTTTCTCACGGTATAAAGCGTTTCATAAACCTCATTAAGAGCCATATAATATACACGTACTGTGTCGTATTGTGATTGAATATAGCTCGATATGTATTAAGCTCGATATGTATTAAGGTTTCAGACCTTTCCACTTAGAGTTAGTAATTCCTGATTATTACTAAAATCTGCCGAGATTTACTAAACTCCAACTACAAATATTGGTGATTTAAGTATTCTTGAAACGAAAAATTGACTAAGTTTTTTTTGAAAATCATTTTTCTCCGCGTTTCATGCAATTTGATCACTTTTGGCGGAAAAAAATATTTTGAATTTTCGAAATTTTTCGAAGTCTCGAAAAAAAAATGTAAGTGAAAAATTTTCAAATTTTTTCTAAAAACTACTTTTCTCCGTGTTTTAAGCTATTCCGATCATTTTTAGCCAATAAAAATTTTTTAGAATTTTGCTAATTGGTTAATTGAGAATTATCCAATTAACTTATTATCTGACGTAAAAATTGTTAGAACAAAAGTTTTTCTTCCTGATAATATGAACACACTCGATTGATTCGCAACCTTTTACGATGTTCACAACTAAAGATATTCGACAAACAAGAAAGGTGGTAAAAAGTGGTAAAGTGGCAAAAAGTGGCCTTAAGCCACGTGGAAAAGTTTGGAAAAGTTGGTCAGCCATAGAGGGCACCTATTAGGACTCAAAAACGTCAAAAATCCTTTGTAAGCTTCGTGTGTCAGCAGATCGATTTTTTCAGACGGATTTCCCTGTACTATTTTACCAATTTCTCAAACATCACATTGGTGTACGTTTGGAGTAATGAGCTAATCAGCAGACACAGGTCGTTCATCAAAACAGAAACAACTTTGCGTACAACAGAATGTTAGACTGTGTAAATTCGACTAAACGAGTTATCCGTTCAATTTAGAACATGATCCCTTATTTAACAAACCAAATTTCAGTGTTTGCAACTATTGTACTCTCGGAGAAACCCCAGGGAATGTTTACCTGGAGGATCACGTGACCTCAATACGATTGATGTTGAGATCAGAGTGGCTATGATAAAGTTCTTCATGTCTGCCAATGTTCTAGGTCAGATTTAGGCCGATGGATTTATCAATGATTAAACTGTTGATAGTTCGTGCTTACTGTATTTTGTTAAACTTTATAACTCCAGTCCTGAATTATGTGTTTAACCGCTAACAGCTAAAATATTTTGTTCTAGCTTTGGAGACAAAAATATCATGGAAAATCACATCAAACAATTTGTACAGCCTAAATAACAAGCCATACCACCCACAGGCAAGTTTAAGCATCATCTGAGATAGTGAAACTGTTCCCACGTCCCATCACATACCTACAGAGGAACGCTTTCCTCCGAAATTGCTCCACCGGAAAACCCTCCTTGTTCCTTCAGAGACTGTCAGAGACTAGCGTGAGTAGACATTCACTATTCTATCTGATAATCAAGTGGCAAATTTTAAGATTATTTGTAATGAGAATATTGGACTCATTGCATGCAGATTCGTGTTGAAAGTGCCTTTATCAGTTTTCCCATTTCGTTCCTTTATTAATGTTTCACCTTTTTGCAGTGTCTTCAAGCGTTTGGTGAAAGTGAAGTTTGCCCCCTCAACACAGTCGTACATAGAATAGTATCCGGGAATTCCGATCAAACACTGATCGGAGACAAGCTGATATGGTTTAGTGATCAGGTCTGTCTTAAAAGCTAAAATGCTTACTCGTATAAATGCTGATTTATCATCTCATCGAGACGACTCGTACATATTTAGCATTGTTACACTGTTATATTGGTTAACAATAACAAGCTAACATTATTTAACAACAAGCTAACAACTCACAGGTAGAGTTTATAGAACACAGCATCTGTCCGGCAGGTAACACACTAGGTATTGAGATGCTCCCCCACAATAACAAGCTAACAACCCACAGGTAGAGTTTATAGAACACAGCATCTGTCCGGCAGGTAACACACTAGGTATTGAGATGCTTCCCCACAATAACAAGCTAACAACCCACAGGTAGAGTTTATAGAACACAGCATCTGTCCGGCAGGTAACACACTAGGTATTGAAATGCTTCCCCACAATAACAAGCTAACAACTCACAGGTAGAGTTTATAGAACACAGCATCTGTCCGGCAGGTAACACACTAGGTATTGAAATGCTTCCCCACAATAACAAGCTAACAACCCACAGGTAGAGTTTATAGAACACAGCATCTGTCCGGCAGGTAACACACTAGGTATTGAGATGCTTCCCCACAATAACAAGCTAACAACCCACAGGTAGAGTTTATAGAACACAGCATCTGTCCGGCAGGTAACACACTAGGTATTGAGATGCTTCCCCACAATAACAAGCTAACAACCCACAGGTAGAGTTTATAGAACACAGCATCTGTCCGGCAGGTAACACACTAGGTATTGAGATGCTTCCCCACAATAACAAGCTAACAACCCACAGGTAGAGTTTATAGAACACAGCATCTGTCCGGCAGGTAACACACTAGGTATTGAGATGCTTCCCCACAATAACAAGCTAACAACCCACAGGTAGAGTTTATAGAACACAGCATCTGTCCGGCAGGTAACACACTAGGTATTGAGATGCTCCCCCACAATAACAAGCTAACAACCCACAGGTAGAGTTTATAGAACACAGCATCTGTCCGGCAGGTAACACACTAGGTATTGAGATGCTCCCCCACAATAACAAGCTAACAACCCACAGGTAGAGTTTATAGAACACAGCATCTGTCCGGCAGGTAACACACTAGGTATTGAAATGCTTCCCCACAATAACAAGCTAACAACCCACAGGTAGAGTTTATAGAACACAGCATCTGTCCGGCAGGTAACACACTAGGTATTGAGATGCTCCCCCACAATAACAAGCTAACAACCCACAGGTACAGTTTATAGAACACAGCATCTGTCCGGCAGGTAACACACTAGGTATTGAGATGCTTCCCCACAATAACAAGCTAACAACCCACAGGTAGAGTTTATAGAACACAGCATCTGTCCGGCAGGTAACACACTAGGTATTGAGATGCTTCCCCACAATAACAAGCTAACAACCCACAGGTAGAGTTTATAGAACACAGCATCTGTCCGGCAGGTAACACACTAGGTATTGAGATGCTTCCCCACACGGGCACCAAATCACGGAGTACCTCCTCAATTGCGGAGAGTGATCCAGGAAGTGGTGTGGTAGGAGAGCCAGAGACTGCCAAGTCTGTTAACATTCAGGGTAAAGTTAGAGAGCTTGTGTTCGGACGGATCTTTTGAGACTTATACTAATTTTATGACGTTTGAAAGTTCTTGAATAATTAAGATAAATCTTATAGTTACTTTTTTTAAGTGTAAAAAACAATCCTCCGTTAATCCTCCGTACATAATTCCCCCTAGATTCAATATCCCAACCACATCACCCAGGTAAGACTCTGATGGAGATAGCCCGATTAGCAGTCCAACCCGGAGTAACAGTGGACACGTCCCACATCAGTGACATTGCCCTAGAACCCACGGACACCTCCTTCCACATCACTCCGTGCAATCCGCTGGTAGATGATTTCAACCCGTATAGGTACGGTATTAATGCATTTTATATTTCTGTTGGAGCTTGGGTTGATTTAATTCCAGACAATCCATAATTGAGTCTACGATATGAACGTTTTTTTAGGCCAGGATATTTGATTGCCGTTTTGGAATCCGATTGATTTCAACTAATCATGCTTTGAACACGTTTATATTAATTTATCCGTTTCTTCTATGCACAGCTTCTGACATGAGCTTTAACCTCTGTCAGTATATTAATAGCTTGTCAACAGACGAACAGTGACGCGAATGGCAGCTCGCTATGGTATCCTCAAATGTGCAGTTTCATTTCCAATCTGTTCAAAATTTATACCTAATTTCTCTTGACTCTTAGAGCAATCAGCCTCGAAGAAGCCGCCAAAACGCAAAAGACAGTCGCACAAAAATCCCTACCTCTCATTAAAAAAAACTTAGCCATACTAACTGAACAATGGTCCCCGTCTGGATCGACCCAAAGTCTACCCTGCACCGCGGAATGCTCTATGGAACCGGCTATCAACGCTCTATCAATCAGACCCCCTTCTGCAGCACTCCGGTCAGAGACCAGCAGCCGCAGGACCAGCGAGGCTTCGAGCGTCTTCGAGTTCCAGTACGGATCATGTGTAGTGCGCTATGTTTTTAGTGTGCACGTGCGTGTTTGTGCACGCGCGTGTTTGTGCACGTGCGTGTTTGTTTGTGGTGCAGAATACTCTTTCACTGATCTAACACTCTCGACTATCATGATAGATTACTGGGGACGAAATGAGAGACGAAATAGTGGAGACTCTCATTTCTTCACTAGTAATCTATCATGATCGACCGACTCAAGAGATCGATAAACGAAACATCTCGACTATCACTCCCAAACACTCACGCTTATTGGACCAGACCAAATTGGAAACCACCTACACCGACGATACTTCTTTTAGCTAAACGTCAAGTGAAGCATAGTTTCTGCTACTGATTTAATTTTAATAGTCCCCTCAAAACGTTTTGGAACTATTCAGTTGCTTAACCTTTGAGCTGACTGCCAGCTGACAAGATTACTTTTTCAGCCACACAATTTCTTTAGATGCAGTCTGAAATCGCATGTAATTTATCGTTCGTGTTATAAAACATATCCTATTTACTTCAGCTACCACTTTGCTATTTGTTGTTTTCCAGTCAATTTAAAGTATATTGATCATTTACAAAGTTCTATTATATTTTGTATTGTGCATGATTTTAAAGTTTAGACTCTAAACTCTAAACTTTAGAGAGTGACATTCCTCGTTTTTTAATTGTGGTTATATAGTTTATTATAACCCATAAGAACCAGATAAGATATCTATCTGACTTGGTCCAAAACGATCCATGATTCCAAAGTCTCAGAAGAGGAAATATCAATTCCCCCAGAAATACTAAAATTGGCAGACATGCGAAAATCTTATTTACAACTGTGAACCCAAAATGTAACGTGAAGCCAGAAATATATTACTAATATACTACCTGATGTAAAATAATTAACAAACAATATTTACCAGGACAGGTTTGGGTTTGCCAGAGGATACTCCCTCCTATCGATAGACCTAGGAGACGATACCGACAACTCCCGGCTCACTAAACCTAGATCTGCTCATTCCTCTGGTAGGTTCATTAAATCACACAGAGTGTGCGGCTGATTATTATGTACAGGCCAAATTTCGGAATTTGAACTCATGAAAAGGTGTGGTCTTCTAAGTTTTCTGATCCAAACATTCTAGATTAGGATTAAAATCTGTAAATCCCTTTAACTTGTCCCCTCCCCAGGCTACACTTCCCCCGCCACCAGCAACACCTCCAGCCCCATTCTCCAGAGGAGACTTCTTGGTGAGACCAGGACCAGGTCTAATGGGGAGATGACCAACACTGCTCCTCGCAGCTCCTCTGAAGACATTGCTTTCATCAGGTACCAACTCAATTACCACTCAATTACCGCTCAATTACCGCTCCATTACTGCTGCTTTGTCGTGCAGATCTTGAGGTATCTGTAATTATTGTGTCAAATGAGTTTTACATTATTGATTAGGGTGGGTAGTCATTACTAATGATTCCAACCTAGTAAATCGTCTAAAAACTTATTAATCATGTACTTAATTACAATTAAATTTAATTATTTGATTCATAATATCTAATTGTTATTATCCTGTAGTAAGATAGTGAACAATGTGTTGGATGGTGTGGGTATACCCTGGTACCAGAACAAACGTTTAGCAACTGTCATGCAGGACGAGAACATCAGGTAATTAATTAATTAGCTAATTACCGTAATCACGTGTAAACACACTAATTCTCTAATTATGAATAAATTCATATCTTATAATTAATTATTAACAAACTCGCTGATTGGGTGATTACAGTGACCAATGATATTATTAGGTTGTTGGTAGCTAATAGGATACTCAGTGGTACGACTACTAAGAGACAACATCGTGACGTCATACAGCACGAGGTAAACATAAATACGGTTAAATGGTTACTCTGATAGCTGATTCTTTATCACTCGTTTACAAATCACTGTAAAACCAAGGAAATTTCATTTTAAATAATTATGATTTATTATTTTTACAACGAAGTTAATTGAGTGTTTTATTGATTGAGTATTTAACTAATGTTTCATTGCAGCAAATATCACCGGATGTGTTCAAAGGTTTGGCATCGCTGTTAAAACACGCAGTAAAGGGTATAGATCAGGTGGGAGATGGAGCTAACACTTCTGGAATAGGCTCTATCTTTACCCTTCTTGAGGTGGCTTACACCCGCCATATGGGCGCTTATGGTGAGCAAGCATTTTCTAGTTTTTATAAGATCATGTATGGTAAATAATTATTAGATGTTATAGTAAATAATCATAATTTTCCTCTAATTTATAATTATCTGTTGTCTAATCACTTCACCATCACTTAATTTAATTATTATATACTGGAATTTTGTTGAAATGGCAAATTGTTGATTTTGAAAGTGTTGAGCCGTCAGGAAGTTATTTTTTGAGAAAATTTAGTTTTATCTTTTGAGGACCTTCTTATGTTTTGAGACAGCTACCAATAAAGTTCTTAGGATCGCTGTTTTCAGATATTTTGAACTTTGATATAGTTTATAATAATAAATGAGCCGTCTGACATATAACTCGCTTCAGTTGAAATAAACAAGACAACCGACCAGAAGAAAAAGAAAACATCGTCAGTTTCAAGCACCTCAGGTACTAAGAGAAGTTAACATTGTTAAATAGAAATTTAGAGAGTTCTGTTGTGCCACTGGTAACCAGTACAAAGTATTGTTAACCACTAGTAACCATTAGTAACCACTAGTAACCACATCAACTCCAACTACAGAGTCACCAGCAGTGAACGAGATAAAGCAGATACTAAACGGGTGTGAAGATCTCAACAACCGGCCTGTGTCCTCACAGGCTGCAGCCTCTACTTCCTCAGAGGTAACCAAAACAGGGTCCTTCCTCCAGAGCCTTTACTAGATCATAACCCTTGGAATGATTCTAGTCTTTAGAAATCTGATCTTACATACATAATTTGGATATATATTTAGGTTTCTAAGTCGACTCAACTGTAGATTTCTCAGACTATCAATAATACTAAAAAAGTAATATTTTAGTATTACTCATACTCCTAGCAACCTACTATACAGTCGAGTTAGAAACCTAGATCTTAAATTAGAGAGAAAGTATGAACTATTTCTTTTTTCTCTCATCTAAAATCTCCCTTTGTTCAGAAGCTAGGCTCACCGCGTGACCCAGACTGGTCCCCACCCTCTCCAGCAACCCTCACCACTCCCCAACCTACCCTGACGCCCTCAGTGTGTCCTCCTACACCGGACACGGAGACAGAGGCCACTCAGTTCCAATATCCCAGTACTGATAAGCAAACTACTCTTCAACGGAGTCCCAACCCTCCTGGTTATTTTCTTTAGACGTTAATTGAGTGCACAATTAGATAATTAGATAATTAGATAATTCTACGTTATAATGATATCTTCTTGCCTCATCTGTAAAATAGTTTGCTACTATATCTGACATGAACAATGAAGATTCCCGACACAAAATTTGACGCGACCACTTAACCTTGAAAATATATATTTATTAAGTTTATTAAGTTAATTATATTAACTTTAAATAATGAACAGGAACACCCGAGTCAGGATCACCCCCGACAGAAGAGTCGAGTTCAATAATGAACTTAGCAACATCTCTGCTGGCATCTGGCACCATGCCGCCTGATACTGACATACATCGGAAGTATCTGTACGAAGAAATTTTGGGCAAAGTTCGGTAAGCAGAATTATTTTTAGGTTGTACTAATTGTTTGTGATTGTTTGTTTCAATTATTAACCATTTGAATTTGATGACATCACTATTTGATGACGTCACTTTGTTGTGATGTCGTGGTATACCAGGTCGAGTGTGTGGGAGAAGGAGGACACGTGGGAGGGCATGTTTTACGATGCTGTACACACGGAACGGGAAATACTCGGCATGAACCGATATCCTCACGAAATGCAAGACAGGTTAGGATCTATTCGAGTATTTTACTTAGAATTAAAACAAATCTTTCGTGTTATTATGATTATGATCATGATAATAGTACATCGATTACTTGCACATAAAAGTGTTCGTAGTAAAAATTTCAGTCATTTCTGCTCCACGGTTCATACGGCAAGCCTATATATTGGATTTGGTTTTACGGTTACCGGTCACATATAAATTATATAATAATTTTTGAATACTATGATTTAAAAAGCCAAATTTCAGATACACGAAGCACTCCAAACGAGGAAGACAGCGAATAGAGACGGATGAAGACGAGCTATTGTATGGGTGTATAAAGAACATAGTGGGGTTCATGGTGGCCCTGGAGGTGGAAACTAAAACTATCATGAAGTTAATCTCCAGATTGGAAGGTAGTGATTTTGACATAATTATAACATTTAATTTAACATAATAATAATAACATTCTTGGTTCTAATTTAACGATCATTACGATAATATTTACTTCATAACATCATAAAAAATACACATGCAATGAACGAAATTAGTAGATAATCTATTTTTTTAACAGTTCAAATTGTAAAATCTCGCAAAAAAGTTTGCTACTGTTTATTCAAAAATAAATGATAAATTAGCACAAAAACATATTATGACAGCACAATTTTCTTCCCAGGTAAAACTCACATCGGCCTAAAGTTCAACCCTCGTTTACGACTAATCAAGGAACATTTACCGCACCTAACCAAGAACCAGCTGACCCTGAAACCGCTGCGGTCCCAGCTACCGCGCACTTCTTATCTAGTTCACCAGGGGACCACTCTCTCCGGCGAGACTCTTCTTCTCGAGGTTTGAGTTGTTCTTGTTATATTTTTATGTTGCTGGTGTTGAATGGAATGGTGCAAATAGGTATTAAGTCCGAGACTAAAAGTTTTGAAAAATAACAAAAATTGTTTTAAAATCCACCTCATTCGTTTCGAGTAACACTGTTACTGTTAGCTATTGTCTCTTCGTAGCTAGGAACCCTATATTTACCGCAAATACTTTTAGTAATGTCATCGTATGAGGGCGGTGAGTCCATCACGTATGCGGTGACAAGTGTGGTCACGTGCGTTGTGGTCACGTGTGTAGTTACACGTGTGGTGGTCACGTGTGTAGTTACACGCGTGGTGGTCACGTGTGTAGTTACACGTGTGGTGGTTGGTGGGTTTATTGATGAGTCGGGCGTGGCGTGCTGTTCGTTACTCATCACAACACTGCTCCTCAAATGGGGTGTGCTTGTAGGGAGCAGTGTATGTTGTGACCGCCGGTAGATACGATATCCTACAAAGCAGAGGAAACCAGCGCTAATTATAGCCAATATTGTTATCACTGTTGGCGGGAGCACTTTTATCTCTTTTTCTGAGGATGGAATAAGGAATTTGAAAGTATAGTATGGAAAATGGGACTTTTTATTACCTGTCCGAAATGTGTGATTTTCAGCAAGTTTTTGAAATGTCTATTATATATTATGGTGTGCTTTGTGCAAGTTCGGATATTCATCATAATTATGATAGATGTGGATTCTGGTGGGGAGGTTAGGTTTATTTTTACGCGTTACAGTGATTCTGGGGTTTAATTGATCAATTATAGTGGAAGCTTATTGGTTTATTACACCCCACCACAATCCACAGATCTATAAACTAGTAGTTGTCTAGTATCAAACCTTATGACATCACCATGTTGACTATGGTCGATTTAATATGTCACCTGATTTACAAGAGATACGATAAACATTCTGGGCCCAATCTCCGCCCCTCCCGTTAGAATTACATTCGGTGGAAGCCCCGTATTTCTGGTATGTGTCTGCCGCGTCTGCAGCGGTGAAACACTCGCTGCTGAATTGAACCGCAAATATTACCCACCCCTTGTCTGCTGCATATTTCTGAGCAAAAGAGATCAAATAAAATTAAATCAAATAATTATGACACCAAAATCATCACACGTCATCATAAATATTTCTAAAAAAATTTAAAGATTGGATTAAAATTCTAGGTTCACAGACCCAGTAATTATATTTATACATTCCACTACTTTATAGTATGTATAATACAAGACGTTAATAAAACTTTCTTAACAACATACAGATTAAACCTAAGAGACAAAGAATATAATTTAAATGCCTTCACTAATCACTATCTTGGTTATGGTGCCCGTTACAAATTTTCAAAAAGTCGCCTTTCAGGAACAATAAACTTGAAGAGGAAATTATGTTCTAATTACACTACCGTTTTTATCAACGAAATATCTGTTAACAATAAACATAACAATTTACATTACACTTTTAATTGATTACAAAAAACAATCTTAGATATTGATAATAAATAATATATAAATAAATAAATTCTTACCTGACAGTCCTCTATAGAATTATTAGAGGTAAGTCTGACTATACTTATAGCTCTACTGGATCTGTCTGCCCAGCACCCTAGATGTTCCCTTTCTAGTGTGCAGTCTCCTAGAGTGCCTGTTTATTGTTTAAGGGTTTGCTATTATTAAGTACTAATAGTAATTAATTATTTGTAACTACTACTATCTAGTACTAATTATAATATTAATTAGTACTAATACTAATACGTAGTCTCCTTATAGAGTACCTGTTTAAGGGTGCGGTGATACCAAGGCGGTGATCATTGTTTGGCCGTAAAGTTTTCAAAATTTATTGTTATTTGTTAGTCAATTTGTTCAATTTGACAGTGATGTTACACTAGTGGGTGATGCTTTTTCTTTTCCATGACCATGTTTAGTTTAATTTTTATTTAATTATAGTTAAGTATTATAATAAGGAAACAATTTTGTATCATAGTTATTATTAATCTTTTGACCTACCCGCTGCATTTGACAGGTGTAGGAGAGCACTCCAAAGAATAATTAGGAAATCTAGATTCGCATTCATCTAGGATTAGCTAGAAATGAACGGTGATCTGCAATCAGTAACTGAAGTATTATATATTGACAAACCCATAAACAAAAGACAATCTTAAATCAGAAAAATAAAGTCATAAAAAAACACATTTTTTAGAGTATTTCTTCCATCCGTCGCCTCTTCCTCGAAGATATAACATTTTTTTTTCTATCAGATTTGTGAACTTATACTTTGTATCGCTGTGCACCATGAGGTTAGATCGACAATCGAAAAGATTGTGGTAAGGATCAAACGTTTTTTTATGACGTAACAACAAAAGCTTCGGAAAGTAGACTAACTTTTAAGAATCAAGAAAAGCATATGTAGAACAATTTCTTTACTATTATTATCAGATGACAACTTAGCAATGAATTTGAATACTATCGATATTTGATAAAAAAAACAAAAGAGGGTAAATCTTGGCAACTTTTCAAGCTGGATCATAATCCAGAGAAAAAAAGAGAAGTCGACGTTAGTCGACCGGTAGAAGAGGTACCAGAGGAAAAATATTCCTTTCCGTAATGCTGGAACTTTGCCAGTTTTAACGCAAAGAGGACAAACGAAATAGCAAGCTAAGTGTCTACATTAATATGGTACTGGTCAGATCTCCTTCTTCCCGATGTGATTATATAATTTTAAAAATGTGATTATAATACAATTAAGCAATTAAAATGCCTCTCAACAGATCTTTTCCTGATATCTAATACTTTGCAGGATAATAGCATAATTACAAATTACCCAGGAACTCTACTATAGTGAATATAATAATCCACTCAATTTCCCCGGGCATTTTAAAGCGTAAACTTTTATCATTTTGGGTTCCCAACAACAACAACAACTACAACAACAACAACAAAAATCGCCGAGATGATGTCCCCTGGCTCCGTAATCAGACCATATATGGTAACGGGTTGTTATGGTAACGGGTTGTTATGGTAACGGGTTGTTATGGTAACGGGTTATGGTAACATGAACAGGTTGTTCGGATATGGTCCTTTTGGACCACGTGACCCTTTCGTTGTGAGAGTACTTAAGAGCCATGAAGAATTGAGTTTGACGAATAAAAGGGAAACTTCGAAAGTGCGACTTAAATAGCTAATCTTATTGGATGGCACTGGCAGGGTATTAATTGGATATCTGAGTTAAGCGGCGTTAAAGCTAGTTGAGTTTGTCATGAATGGGATTAGAGTGGGCCTGCTTACTTACTTAGAGCGTGTGCGACGCGCGCCGCGCGGGTGATATATTATATTTATATATGGTATATTTACCAATTGAAGAAGAAGTAACACGATAAACATTCATCGCCCAAGAGCCTCCCTTTCCTCCCTCCAAACAATCTGTTGACTCCCCATGTTTCTGATATGTTTCCCCTGCATCTGCTGATGTGAAACACTGGTCACCAGCCAGAATCCCAAACACCGACCATTTTCTCACTTTGGCGAAGTTGTAACAGTCCTCAATTGGTCTATCTGATATCAAGCTCGTTTTGTCTGCTATAATTCTATCCTCACTATCCTTCCAGCATCCAAGATCAGTGCGGCCTTCTAATAGCTTTTCCTCATCTGGCATTGTTTAATTTATTCATCGGTATACCCTATAATGAGAAGTACGTACGGTACTGGGCTTAAAGTACGTACGGTACAGCAACTTTTAAAGGTACGTAACGTACAGGCCCTATAGGGTACAGCCTTTTTTGGAAAAAATGTAACTTTTTTCAAAGTCAGTGGAGTACTTGCAATGTTCCTTTTAATGTCGCAATGTTCCTATTTAGTATTATCATAATTTTATTTGAGGTAGCAGTCGAAGAGAAAAATTATTTATTAGGATAATAAATTAACAATGAGAGATGAAAATGAGCAGTGACAGATAAAATCAGTATCGCATTTTAATGTGCTTATTGGAGTAAATAGACACTAGTTTTTCAGCAATCTGAGGCTTCAGCCTTCCTTTATTCATAAGATATTGTAGTCTCTAAAGTTTGTTTCACACAATGAGGATGCGCTAAAAATCGCGTAAACAACATCTGCCAGCTTTTTCAACCAACATAGTTCAAAGCGCCATTGCAATTGCAAGCACTGTACCTTTCAGCCCAAGTTTAAAAGTACGTACCGTACAGATATTTTTAAAGGTACGTACCGTACGTATTTCTCATCTTAGGCCGTATAGCTAATTTAATTTCGGTGTATCTTTAATATTTAAGATGTTCGTGTCAATCAGATGCTTAGACAGAGTATGGCGAATATTACAAACTACAAGAACATTTCAAATTTGAATAATAATTATTAGTCATTTATTAAATCTTATATTGAAATGCTAGACCTGGCTAATCTCTAAGGTTTTAGCAGATGCCCTAATCGATCACTGCTTCCAGGGATGAAATATTCCAAAGTAATGAAATATTCCAAAGTAATGAAGCAATAGGGTAAAAGTAGGCTACAAATTTACCTGGATCTGAGCAATCCGGAATAATACAATAAACATTCATCGCCCAGTGGCCCCCTCTACCGCCCGCCTTGCAATTTGTAGACTTTCCATTTTTCTGATAATATCTCCCTGCGTCTGCCGACGTGTAACACTGATCACCAGCCTGGCCCTCAATTCCAAATACCCACCATTTCCTCTCTTTGGCGAAGTTGTAGCAGTCCTCAATTGGTCTATCTGATTTCAAGCTCGTTTTGTCTGCTATAGCTCGGTTACTCTCACTACCCATCCAAGATTAATGCGACATTCGAGGACTTTTTCTTCATCTGACATAGTCGGTTTATAAATCGTGCTTGCTAATTTAATTTGGTGTAAGATTTGGATTAATTAAGTAATGAGATACAAGATCTGACTGATTGAATCTTTTTTTCTTTTTAAAACTAAAAGGTTCCCGGAAATAACAGAATAGTTGTTTTCAAAAAGGTTTATATATAATATGGCATATGCTCTATCGTATTGTGATTGGATTATAAATATTCAAATATTAACCTTTATCGTCGCAGTCAGGAACTATAAGGTAAACATCCATCCCCCAGTAGCCACCTTTCCCACCTTCCTTGCAATTTGTAGAACTGTAGACTCTCTATATTTCTGATATGTTTCTCCCGCATCCACCGCTGTATAACATTGCTTCCTATTTTGTACGGCAAACACCGACCAACCGCTCAATTTAGCGAACTGGTAACAATCTTCTATTGGGTTGGTTGATGCGAACTTGTAGCCGTCTATAGCTCGAATAATTTTATCCTTCCAACATCCCATATGAGAGTGACATTCCGAAAGCTTTGCCCCATCTGAGGTTTATTAATTAATTAGGCAATAATTTGTGTCATTGATATTTCAATTTATAAGTTCTGTGATTATTTAAATTAGATACTGGCAGTATATGATATAAAATATTTAATGAGTTAATTAAATGTCAACAATTGTATTAACACTTTTTGCCATCAGATAAAGAAGTAGTTGAATATCTTTTTTAGATTTAATACGTTTAGTTACCTCCAAGGTCCACGAAAAACCAGAGTAGAAGATGTCCAAACATGTTCGTTTGTAGATTGTTCTTATTCAGCTAGTTCGTTGATAGGTTAGCAATGCTAATAAAATTTCATTAAAATAAAAGTTTTAGATTTAAACAAAATACCGTACCAAATAGTTGTCTTGGGTCCTTTTTATCGATCGATTATTCGTCTATTCTTTACCCTCCCCAATCTCGTCGGTTGCCATTAATTGAAGAAGACTAAGCTGGGATGTATACTGTACAAATTATCATACCGATTTGCCGATTTGGGTCGTTATTGTACATAGTCCTTTAGGCGGCATTTGATCGATTACGACGCTTGCTGAACGTTAAAACATGAGTAGAATTATAATCAACTAAAGCAGTGAATTCTAATAGGTATTTGATTTAAAACTTAAACTTCGTATTAATTTTAATGATCACGTTTAACCAAAGAACTTCTTCAGATATCAGCGGAAGCGATTTTTATCCGATCTCCGAGCAACATGACGATAAAAGACCGGTATTTCCTGGAGGACGTGAGACGAGTCTCCTTCAGTAAGAAGTACAAGATAATGTCCCTGTGGGTTCTGACGGGTGCCCAGCAGTCTCCTGTCACTCAGATACAGTTCTGTAGTCAAAAGGTAGGATATAGTAGGATATAGTAGGATAGAGTAGGATATAGTAGGATATAGTAGGATATAGTAGCCTAGTAGGATCACTAGGATATATATATAAAGTAGGATGTATTATGTAAGGTAGGATATAGTAGGATATAGTAGAATATAGTAGGATAAAGTAGGATATATATATATATATATAATAGGATATAATCTCTACTATAATTCAAAAGATTCTTTTTGTAGAATGTATGTATGTACGACCGCGGCCGCCCACGTGCAAATTTGATGAAAAATAGGAATTTAGGTAACAACCAAAACGTTCCATAGCAACGGTGTTTTGATGCGCACGTGCACGTGCAATGATTGTTTTAACGTCATTTTGATCGGTTTTGTTGTTATTATGTTGTGTTTAAAGTGTTTTATATTTAAATCGGCTGTATCTTCGGTTGGGATGGATATTTTTTGTTGCGATTAAAACTTTCTTTCAAAGAATACTACTAGCTTCGTCCCTGTTACCACGGGCTTTCTAGTCTCTACTATAATTCAGAAAATTCTTTTTGTTGTATGTACACTGTACGACCGCCCACGTGCAAATTAGACGAGAAATAAGTAGTTGCAAAGTAACCATGGTAACGAGGGTTCTTACACGCACGTGCACGTGCAAAGATTGTTAAAACGGCATTTTTATTGGTTTTGTTGATATTACATTTAGTTGTGTTTAGTGATATTTTTTGACTCAATTTAAACTTACTAACAAAAAATACTATTAGCTTCCTCCCTGTGACCATGGGCTTTCTAGTATATATATAAAGTAGGATAAACTGCCCTAAGATTCTCAGAAGGTAGGATATACAACAGTTATCCCCTGTGACTCAGTCCTCAGATGGGGGGGGGGGGGGGGGCCAATGGCATAAATGGAGAATAAGTCAAGGGTTTTTCCATTTTCTCCCATTTTCTCCATAGAAAATTCCCGCCCTCGTGTCCACTCTTTAAGGAAAGTACCGCCCTTGTATCCTATACCCCACTGAGTATGTCATACTCGTCGTAATTTATAATTGCAAAATGCAAATTTTCTAAATTGTATCTTTCAAAGATTCAAGATTGTAAGACTTGAAGATTTCAACTTGAGTCTATATCTGACTAGGATTTGGCAATATGTTGACAAAAAACAACCGCATCTTTGGTCAAATTAATAAATCATATTCACAGATTTTGTTTAAATTCATATCGATACTGATACAATAATTATTATTGAGCAGTGTCACGGTATTTATGTTCAGTCTACTACTACTAGCCCAGCAAAAAATCATCGTCGAAAAGGAATTTTACTACAAAATTGATCTCTTTTGACGAAGTAAAAAACAGAGCCATTGCATGCTTGATCATTAAAAAATTATCACGTGATATAGTATACTGCATAGATTTATAGTTAAGTCTAAGATAAAATTTAAACGCTTTGATGCTCTATTTTGACCATTTGAGTCCATTTATTTTCATCATGCCAATCAGATATATATACGTCAGAATATATAAATAATAGAGAATAATTTCCAATTGTTGCATCTTCCATATCCGGATTTTCGATCCAAGGTCCATGTTCGACAGAGGGGCGAGAAGCGGGGAGGAGTCAGGAGGAGTTAGGAGGAGTTAGGAGGAGTTAGGAGGAGTTAGGAGGAGTTAGGAGGAGTCAGGAGGAGTTAGGAGGAGTCAGGAGGAGTTAGGAGGAGTCAGGAGGAGTTAGGAGGAGTCAGGAGGAGTTAGGAGGAGTCAGGAGGAGTTAGGAGGAGTCAGGAGGAGTTAGGAGGAGTTAGGAGGAGTTAGGAGGAGTTAGGAGGAGTTAGGTGTATATTAAGTCATTTCACTTCCCAACATCATTAGTATCAGATTATTGGAATGAGTCCCAATTTTCTGACTCATCCCAATCATTGTCACTAAAGAAACACCAGTCCATATCCCAATCACAGGTGCCATTAGGGCACTTAACTTTTTCCTGAGCAGTGCACTCATTTAAAATAGGTGTTTTAGGACATAATTCAGGCTTACCACCTTCTACGCATGTGACACCATCCGTACATTTTGAATTTCCTTTTGGACATTCAAATTTCTTGCAGAAATCAGCGTCTTCATCGGAGTTATCTGGGCAATCGTCCTTGTAGGCATCACACATGTACATGGTGTAGACACACGTTTTCCCATCACCACACAGACTGTTACCATCTTCACATGCCGCAGCTGGGTTTACTGAGAAACAGAGCACCATCAGGATCAAGCTGGTCAGTGTTGTCATCATCATCATCTGGGAGATGAGGGTTCATCAAATATCTATAGTAAAGATCAGCCACAACACACATCATCACTCGATTGGCTTGTCTGTATTAATCAAATTGAATCGTTAGATATCAAATTCCTCGCGCAATTCTGCATACCTTACTCGGGATTATTATGACCGGGATAAAGTGGTGGGTTTAGGGTAATTTCGCCATATTTTTCCCGAACCACATTTTCACCGGTCGTTAATAAACCCGCCTACTCAGCTTTTAGGGTTCCCAAGGGGTATGGGTGCTCATATTTTAATCGTTGTCTTATATTCATTAAAGAAGACTATTGGGACACTTGTTGTAGGTTTTTCGACTTCATTTGGCTAAAATTGCAAAAAATTCACCTTTTTGCCCAATTCTTGTCATATATCCTTATTGTCAAATTTGATTTAAATAGGCCAATTTTTAATTTCTTAGGTATTGACTATCTCTACATAATGAAATAGGACTCAAAGTAAAAGTAACAGTTAAATTAAAACTTGAATTAATTAAAACTGATGAAAGGGATGATCCAGATGAAGATAACGAAGATGATTACAACTTATTGGAAGACTAAACAGCTCTCCCTTTATCTTAATATCGATCTGGTTGTTACGCTTCAAATGTTAAAAATTATTTTCCATCTAGTTTCATTAACCACGGGTCATTATTTCTGTCTACTTTCAACAATTATTGATAATTCGACTTGTTTCACAAGTTTTAGCAATGCGAAAATTTCTAAACTTGCTTATCTCTAATAAGGAAATTTACATCTGAGACAAAATTTTTGAATCTAAAATTGAAAGGTTGGACACCGGTAAAATGGCGACCGGGAAAATGTGGTGGGTTTTGAGCAATTTCGCCATATTTTTCCCGAACCATATTTTAACCGGTCGTTAATAAACCCGTCGTAATAATCCCGAGTAAGGTATTTATTTTTGTACTGTGACTGTTAGGAGATTTTTATACTAGGTATACTGCGTGCAAAAATAAAATCGATACGCCCATAACTATGGAAAATATTACAATTATTTTAACGAGGAAAGGATGTCGAACAGAATTACGTCTTGCTTATTGGCCTTGTACGTTCAATGTTGTCTTGGACCATATATATATATATAGGAAAAGTAACCCATAATCACATGATGACATAATTACTTAAGGTGCAGCGAATTTAATGTATTTTTAATTTATTTATATGTGTTGGCAGGCTGCTCAACAACACAAATATGTTATTATTCTGTATCGCATTCTTGCAAAGCTATGAACTGGGTAAAATAGTATTGTGGACAATCCTTACTATGAAAAACGATAGATATTAAATAAATGGATTTGAATTGAACAAAAATTTAAATTGAACAAATTAGAAAAAGCACTGTATTGTATGAGGTCAACAAATCTTTTGTAAAGTTAACTTACAACTATGCATATAATAATACAAATAATATTAATAACAAGTTAACCTTGCAAAGTTTTTCAAATAAATGTTGCTACTCAACAGACTTTGATGGGATTCTATGAGGAAATTTTGTGTCTCGTGGTCCTTTGTCCCCAAATTTAGTGAGGGAGGTGTGGGCAAAAATTTTCAAAGTAATTCAACCAAGGCGCTGAGTTTTACGATAAGCCTCGTGACTCAGACTCATGATGATACTGAAATCTTATGCAAAGTTTACAGAGAGGTTCAAGTTTGAAGTACGCTATTTTGTTGAGTTGCATACGTAAATGTAATTCGATGATCAATAATCTCCTGTCACTCAGTCCTCAGATACAATTCTGTAGTCCAAACGTACAGATATAGTAGGATTTAATATATATTTAAGGTAGCATATACTGCACTTCTTTTTACTCCTTATGTCTTGTATTGATGAAGAGTACAAAAAATAATTGCTGCAATCATTTCTTCAAATATCTGAGATATTCAGGTTTTTCCCCACTCAGAGCGCAGAAGCCTACAACAAGATCAAAGAAAGTTTCAAGAGGATAAAGAAGACTGATTCCACTGTTTCGAAAAAGGTAAATGTGAATTTGAGCTCAATAATATGGTAATCCTGGACCACTTTACTTTAATTTGTAAGTCAACTTCTTCTCTGAGAAACCATCATATATATCCTTCCAAGGTAGAATAATTAATTAATAGCTCGATAACATCAATTAGATTATCAGAATGTAACGACTAATAATTTTTCAGGACTCGTCAGCTGAGTTTGAAGTACAAGTATTCAATAATACTGAGGTTACAGTCTACCTTGAGATTACGCAAGATTATGTCAAACTCAAATTCCCGACTGAGACGGTAATATTTTGTAATATTTTTGAATAAAGTTTTACTTTTAAATAAATTTGTATCATCTTTTTAATGAGTATGTTGAGAGGATGTGTGTGTGTTAATGTGTTGATTATGTATTATGTAAGTTAATTATATGTAAGTTAATTATATAAGTTTGTAATTGATTAGGTAATTTTCAGAATCTGATCCCGGTTAGTCAGATATTCCGAGTAACACGAAATAAAGACTCTATCTCTCTGGATGCTCTAGTAGCTAATGGACAGGTAACAGTCACTTCTTTCAGTAACCACGTCACTTCTTTCAGTAACCACGTCACTTCTTTCAGTAACCAAGTCACTTCTTTCAGTAACCAAGTCACTACTTTCAGTAACCAAGTCACTTCTTTCAGTAACCAAGTCACTACTTTCAGTAACCAAGTCACTTCTTTCAGTAACCACGTCACTTCTTTCAGTAACCAAGTCACTTCTTTCAGTAACCACGTCACTTCTTTCAGTAACCAAGTCACTTCTTTCAGTAACCAAGTCACTTCTTTCAGTAACCAAGTCACTTCTTTCAGTAACCAAGTCACTTCTTTCAGTAACCAAGTCACTTCTTTCAGTAACCAAGTCATTGAAACTCAACATTACATCTTTTATTTTTAGTTAAAATATAAAATATCTTTAAAATCATTTTTTTTTGTGAAGACCATCTTATTCCAAAATACAATTTTAAAACATATCCATTTATTTCTTTTTTAAGAATCAAGAAATCAACATGTATATGTACAATGTACATGTTAATCTAAAATATTATATCTAATGTTGCAGGTGAAGCCGTACGTTTTCAAGACGAGTCAAGGGTCCTCAATCTGTGACAGAATCCTAACCTCCTTTGAGCGGATGTCGCTGCATAAACCTAAGAAACACCTTCGACCTGGTTTGTAATATTCTTACTTTTATTTCCGCAACTGAGACATTCATGAAATTGATGATTCTAATTTCTAAATAGCAAATACCCATAAGATCAGTGAATTAATTAGTCAGTTGATCATCATCAATTAGTCAGTTAATTAATTATGTTATTGAACTTTAATTTATTTTAATCGACATTTTCCGACAGGCTCACGTGACAGCTCAGTTACGTCTGATGAGGAGAGCAGTATTTGTCTCTCCAGCCCTGAGTATCAGTTCATGTCTAGTGACGACGAGGAAGGAATTTGAGCAATACCTATGACGTCATCAACCGAACTATGACGTCACTAAACATGATATAAACTACGAGCTGGTTCTCTGATACGTCATTACAAACTGATAACATTTTTGTGCCCGTATTTGTAGACTTAAGTTACTTCTTAGGGGTACTCTCCCCCAACCCCCTACTTAGCGGTTTGTTTTCAAAACACTGGGCTCAGAAAGGGGTCCGGGACTCTACGGCCTTAGACTTGACGGTGGGAAATTTGACGGTGCAAAAACTAGGGTTAGGTTTAGGTTGAGATAAAATTCTCATTCCCAAACCCTAACCCTAACTCTAACTTTAAACCCTAACCATATCATAACCAAAATGCTAACCCATAAACCTCAACCCTAACCCTAACTTTTTTGTGCCAAAAAATCTGCCGCTGTAGAGTCTCGCACCGTAGAGTCCGGACTCCTTACAAAGCCTAGATAAGGAGGACTGTTTTTGATTGTTTCGTTAGAAGTTGAAGTGCAGTTTATGAGTTTGGAATTGAAGACCATGATGTTTCATTTTGCTGAAAATGTATATGTGAATGATTAGGTTTGTTTACCTTTGTGGTTGTTTATGTTTGTGGTTATAAATTAGTTGTTTGGAGGAATGAACTTTGTTAGTGTAGTACTTAGGACGTATGGATGAAGTGCAATTTGTCCGTTAGAATGAAGCCCAAATAACCGCTGATATAAGGTTGTGGTAGATTTAACCATATTAGTTTGGGTTAGTATGGAACGATATTCGGGAACTACGAGAGTTTATTGAGTGGTTTTATTGAGGATTGTGCTTTTGAAATGTGAGAGTTTCAATATTTGTTTCGTTTCGATTCGATTAAAATTGGTTAATGAATTTTAGTCTATTGTATCTGACAAAAATATGGTTTTACGTTCAATTAATTAATGAATCAAATATTTAATGAATTAGTTGGCTTACCGTAAGCGACATTTGAATGCCCGGCGAAACATTGATATGACAGAATTATCAAAAGTCCCCCAATTAGGTAGGTTACCCCATTAAAATACTGAGAAAGGCATTTCAATTTAATAATTTCTTGACTTGGATTTAGAACGTGTCATTATCTTAATATTTCGTTTACAATCTTGTTTTTACCTTTGCTTTGAATTGACTCATATTTAAAATTTTATGATGTATTTTTCTGACGAAGGTTAAAATCTGATTGATTTCTGAGTTAGTATTTACTTATTTAAAACAATAAAATTAATAATAATAATAATTTGATATTTGATAAAGATGTATCTAAAAGTTTGCCTATATCTTGACATAACTAATCTCACGCTCTATCGAATAAGAGGGACATATTTCTGCAAATTTCCCGAAATGAAACTTAAAATGACCGCCCCATGTATACTTGTAAGGAACTCATATTATGTAATTAGATTCACTTTTCACATTTCGAATTTGTGTTTAATAAAGACTTTATATAGTCTACCTCTGTGCTTAAGATTATATTGTATTGATTGAAATTTCTATTTGTTATTGTTAAGGTATTTTAGCAGTACAAAACTTAAAACCGAGTTTAATTTCTATTTTCCAAATTCTAAGACAAGCCAGATAAAACGAATCATCTTGCTCACAAATAATCGAAATATTCATAAACCACAAAGACAGTGAGGGGTCGTTCACATATTATGTAATCAGCCGAGGGGGGAGGGCCACTGGCCAGTTTCTAAATGATAACGCTAGTGTAATTTCGACACAAAAGCTATGTGCAAAATTGATTACCGAGGGGGGAGGGGGTTAAAAATGGGCCAAAAAGGGATTACGTAATATGTGAACGACCCCTAATACTAATAGTAATAGATAATGGAGAAACCGGCATCATTCAGAGCCCAATATTAAAATATGGTTTAATCTGTATCGAGTATTCACAGTTATTGAATTAACAGTAAGAGTCGTATTTAGGCTGGGCATTCAACTTCTTCATCGCAACGTTAGCTTTGAAGGTTCTGGGTATGTTACCTGCGATGTTTATTTGATATAGTTTTCTAACAATAACTTTGACAAATAAGTACAATTCCGACCGGCTGTTAAACTTAAGTGTGCGTCCTTCACATATTTTGGTGGCGCGGCGTATCCATGGTGCATACCATTACCGTAACAGCCGGCTGATAGCTGCGGTCGGCATTGTAAATGCACCTATGACGGCCTATAGTTCCCAACATTAACACATCTTGTATAATATAACAAAACGAAATTTTGTTATATATCGGTCGGAGGAAGCTCACAGCACAAAGCTTAACAAAACGAAAATTCATATTTTACAATTTCTGTCCCGATCCCATTTTCAAATATGAAAATTTCTGAACACAAATTTGATAGTTTGGATGGACTTTTTGCCCAATGCCCAGAGACCAACTATTCAGTTAATTGATGATGGTATGAAACCAAATTGAGGTACTGGAAGTCAAAATCCCGAAGAAAATTGAAAAATCACATTGACCCATTTAAGCACAAGTCTCATTCTAACTCTTACAGAAACACCTTAAAAAACTAATCTTTAATATTACCTCTCCAGGAGTAGTGACACACAACATAGGTTTTACTGCTGCCGTGACTCACAGCGCAGCCCACTCTGTCACTGCTCTTCCAAACTAGCTGAGGTATGAAGTTATACGTTACCGGTTACCCGGGTATAATGAAGTATTGACTGACGAATTGAGTGAAAATACTTTGTTTTGACTGGTGGCCTCTTCAACTCGGACCGATCAATACCAAAATTTTAAATTTTAGTTTACTGCCATTGGTTGTATAATGTATTATGATTTTTGGTAGAAATTTTCACGTTTGCGTTTAAAGTTTTTGTTAGTTAAACTAGAGTATTGCCATTGGTATAACTATCTAGTACCTGAGTAAAATGTCCGGTGATAGGAGAGGAGGTTCAGGGTTTGTGTAATTGTAATGTTTCTCCTCGACACAATACCATAACTTAACACACTTAGTCAGGCACCAGGTCTTCCCTTTCTTCTTGCAGACTCTGCGCGACATTGCACACAAGTTCTCTCCATTGCACTAATTTCATGATAGATTTTGATCTCGTACGAATCTACGTATTACACTGCTCACAAATACAAACAGGTACAAAGCCAGCCAATTCTTTGTCTATTGTGCACGCCACACCAATTGTGTGGGGATTGTATTCTTGCTGTTGATCTATTAAGTCAGGTACACCTCTCCCTACATTCTCTGTTATGGTGGTAGATTCGGCTAATGTGTGATCAGTGTGCATTGCACACAGCGTTGACAACGTATTTCCAGTTCCTTTCTTTGCTGCTTGATGTTAAATTTGTGAGCAGTGATCCGTACATGTGATGTATGAGGCATGAATTTCATCTAAGTAGGATTTGTTTTTTCCCCGTTTGATTTGCCTGATAGCGCTAAATCGAAAGCTTTCTTTACGTTGTATGGAACAAATAAAATTAGGCGGATGAGAGACTGTTTGGCTTTTAAACTTAATTTTTGAGTAAGTTGGGATGGGCTCGCATCGTCTAGAGTTTTTATTATACAACCTCCAGTTTTCTCTTTCTCATGTATCGGCTTTGTTCATTTATGGAGTGCTCCGTTGGAGAAAGGAGTTATAGTTAATTGGTTAGTTTCATTTTTAGAGATACATGACTCCTCGTTGTAACTGCCTGAACCTTGAAAACTTGCGTTACCTGTTTAGAAGGTTTTTTGAGTCGTGAGGCTTTGTCCCTCACTATACCTGCTTTTAGAGTATCTAAAAACTTACTTTTTACAGTTACACTGACATCTTTTATAAACCATTATTTTTCAAATTGTGTTACTCTTTTCAGTTGAGTGGTTACCACTGTTCCAGTTGTTTGTGATTAGCCTTGGATTTGTTCACAATATTGTATGCGTATCACCTTTTCAGTCAATACATAACCTCCCTTTTTCCCATCCGGTAAATCAGTTTTACACATAAGCTATTGTGCTAAAAATACACTAGCGTAATTATTTAGAAAACACCTCCCCTCAGTGATAACGTGATTTGGTGAGCGACCCCATTTCTAGCCCTTTTGTCAGATTTATAATACTTTAATTACTGGACATTTAGTGACTCACTATCAAGGGACTAATTTATTTTAGAGTAGAACGATTTAGCAATGATAGACTAGCTCATGCTAGGTTGATAATGTCAATTCCCGTAAAAAGGGGAGTCCCAATGATCGGGTTACGTTAAACGTTCAACTTTTTACAAGTAAATTATATATGTTGAATTCTGTTAAAATTTAACTTTAATTATCTGATTTACCCTAACTCTTGGAAGCCAATTTTATTTTACGGTAACTCTTCCGAAATTTATCAAGTTATTAAAGTAAAATGATTACGGTTAATATTTGAATTAGTTATTTTGCGTTTTGGTAATTGAATGTAAAATAATGACTACACACACTCAGGTAAGACCGCCTCAAGATAGCCAATATCTCCACGACCTCGGAGTACGCCTCCCCAGACCCCAAGAAAGAGTTCTCATTATGGAGGACTTCTTTCACCCCATTTATGCTGCAGACCCCCGTGCTCTGCATGCTGTTATAATGGTGGGATATCAGGTTAAATTTACAACTGTATTGGATATCTTCTATATTTTGATGTAAGTGTGAGGGTTATCTGCATTGTTTTGATTTTCTCAAATTTGCCGACTTAAAGAGCGGAGGTCTCTTTGATCTTAATCTTACTAAATTTGCATTCACGAGAAGAATTTGACGATGTTCGGAATTTCGCTACTATCGTAGTGTGTACCAACTTATTCGCTGGAGTAGGCCATGAGGGTACAGCTGAAGAAATGACACCAGAGAATTCAAGATTTACAACTCGATGTAACGACCGACTAAACGAGCAGATGCAAACAGTGCAGGCTGAGTGTAGATGAATGTGGATACTCAGTGAGTCTGTGGAAAAGGTCCAGATGCTCAGACGATATGATTCAGTAACAACCAGAGTTCAACTCTATACTTGTAACTGCAGGTAATGTGTGTTGGTTATCTAGACCAGGGTCAAGTGGGCTGCAGCAAATTAATATGCCTTCTATTATCTTTAGATGGTTTAATTTGGTTGGCAGCAACGTTCATTGCGCTTGAAAACGAGGGTTGGTGTGGGGGGGGGGGGGGGGGTATGATTTAGCTGGTTCTCAGCTGTTAAAGCCTTGCAAACACAATTCCAGTTAGCAAGATTTAAGGTTATAATTTATGTAGGAGTGCTTTAAATAATTCCTAATGTAAGAACATAATAAGCACCAAAGCCCATAGTAAGGCAATTTTATGCGAACCTAGGGCTTGAGACAGTGAGGAATTACTTACAGTGGTGAGTTGAGGGGACGCCCTGTTGGGATTCTGGAGGAGGACAGGCTGAAGGAGATTAGAGGGACGTTCTTACAGGTAAAAATGACTTTAATGTTTTCAACTTAATAACTAATTACTAATAATTATTTACCTTATTAAACTAATTAATTACTAATAACTAAATTAGTTAACTTATGGTACTACTCCGGGACTTTGTTGTTTTAGTTGGGGTATAGGATTAATATTCTATTTGTTCATAGAATGAATCTTATTATAAACTTTTGCCAGAAGGGATTTAAATCCGTTAAACCAAAACCTTAATCTGTAAAAATTCTTTTGTCGCCTTTTGCCATTTGTAAGTTACAATCGGTTAAACTGATTTCAACGCAATAGTCATATAAAAATTAATCGTATTAAGGCCACTCCAACAACAGCGCCCAAAATGGTAGAGCTGATTTTATCAGTAATGTGACCGAGTATTTTGCTTTGAAGAAGATGTCGTTGAATTAACCAGAGCAATTTCAGCCAAGATGAGATTGTCGGAGGTGATAATTATTTGTGGGTTTTTGAACACCATGGAAATATTTTGGCCTTGCGTCGTGAATTTCGTATGGAAGAAGTATCGAATACTTAGGTTTCAGAAACATGTATATTTGCTCTTGGTTTGGCTTTTGATCCGCTGGTTTTGATTCCTGAAAGAATACGAAACAACCCTTCTTTGTTGACCTGGAGTGAAAAGCCTGACAATTTTACAAGCATTTCTAGTTGTAACTACAAGTCAACATCCAAAGCACATTTTTTGTTTAATGAATACCTTTTTACAATTTTTTTTAATTTTTTGCAAATTAATTATTTTAAAAAACACAAGCCTCAATTTTATTTCACTTCTTCCCAGCATATCTATCGAAATCTTCTTAAAAGGTTATTCCATTTATGATTGTTTTGGTCTGTGTTTATAGTCTAGTTCTCTGCAATTTCTTTACACCTCACTTTATAATAAATTGCTGACTTCATTGCTGTGTTTTAGTATGGGTCGTTCATATATTACGTAATCATGACCCCACCCCCTTTACGTAATCAGTTTTACACTAGATATTGTGTCAATAAGCACTTAGCGTTTTACATTCGGAAACCCCCCCCACCCCCCCCTACGCTTGATTAACGTAATTGTGAAACTACACTATGTTAGCAGAAACATGGTTTTTCCGAATAGATCAGGATACTGCTCTTACTCGATCTGAAAATCTAATAAACCGTCACCTTATTTTGTTTATGAGTTGGAGGCGAGGATATTCTAACATTGGGAGAATCGAGGGGATCGGTGATAGAGAGAGAATGCTTTCTATTAGTGAAGTCAAACAGTTAAAGTAATCATAGAATTACCTCTTTTTGTGTACTCCTTAAGTAAGTCCGTTGTACAAATGTACAGCATGTGTTTTGAAGCTGTTAAGTGGTTCAAACGTATTTTAAAATTTCATATGTCTCAAATTCGAGATGGATATGTGCATTTTTTGATGTAAATGAATTTACGTTTGGTTTTTCTAGAATAGTATGAAGCCATTCATTGGTTAGGAATAATATAATGAATGAGATAGGAATATTTGGATTTTGTAAAAGGACTCTGTTTTTTTGTACAACTTTAGTAACTCTATACCCAGGAATTCAGTGTTGCTTAAAGAACAAGAGGTACGCCACATAGAATGAATTTCCCATTGGAGTCTACAACGAGATAATGCTCGATAAATTTGAGATCGAATGGGAGACGGACAAAGCATTCAAAGTTTGACTGTAAGTTGAAATATTCCGATTAAAATAGGAACGTCTCTTGACTTTTTTCTTTTATAGAACCGGTCATATTTTATAACTCATAACTGCCCACTTTTAAATGTAGTAAATAATCAGAAGTTGATGTTCGACAAATAAGGTTCACCAACTTGTTTTCAACTTTTCAGAAAAATAGTTTAAATTATAAGAATCTGCTGATAACCTAAGCATCCCAATTTCAGCTGCGTTTATAAAACGTTTCTAGCTGAAAACGAAGAGTTCAATCATTGATAAAGACGAAGATGGAGCTCAGGTTGTGGTGGAAGTGGACACTCTGGCTACCCGGGTTACGTGGTCAGTCTTGTCAGTCACTGGCGGGTAAATCAGTTTGAAAATTTTATTGAGGGTTTTGTAAATGAAAGAGTCTTGAGTGGGTTTTCGGTAAGTGTGATATCGTTCCTTAAACAACGATCATAAATATTGTCCAATCATATTGCTAAACAACTATTTATGACAATCATTTTTTACGTAAGTTAAAATTACATGGTCTTATTTACCATATTTGATTAAGTGATAGAATACAAATACAGTACATTTACAAGATGATAGGAAATCCAGTTCATTCACTAAGTCAGTTGAGCGAACCACACTGTTTCCTCATAGAGCCAGAGCTAGAAGGAGCTAGCTCTGAAGCAGGCATTGAGGATTGGGGAGATTGAGGGAAAGTTGGAGGGGCTGAGGGGTGATCGTTACTGGATGGTAAGTGGGGGGGGTTTCGGCATTTCTTAATTGATATTGGACAACAATTTTATCACTTTGTGGGTTATCTCAGTTTGACTCTATAGTGTTCCGGTTCATAGGGTAAAAGTAGTTTCCAGGAACATATTGGATTTAAGATGGTCTGTTGAGGACTTCTTAGCCAATGCTGATTGGTTTACTGTCTCGTTTCTAATTCCATCTGTAGGTGATGTCAGTTGATACACCAGAGACTCAGGCTTACTCATATGGATTAAATCTTAATTTGACGAGCTACAGGGGACATGTTTGATGATACTAGTGAGGAATCAGGGACGAACTTTCGCCGGTAATTACAGTTTTTAACAGATTGTATGGAGTTAGATCTTATCTTTTTTTAGATTTGCATTCAAGGTTTGATCATTCTGTTGATTCTGTTCAAAATATTAAAAAGTCCATATCATGAATCTGTACGAGCAAATTCAGAGTTTAAGGTTGTGAAGAGGAACTTTGAAGAGCAAGCATCGCAGAATGTCTCCCATGGGAACGAAAAAATTAAGATAAAACAGGGTAATTTATTGACGTTTTAACAGTGAATGCTGCGCAAATGCTCATGTAATTGTTCATCAACCATTAATAAGGATGTATAGATTAACCACTGTTTTGTCTGAAAATGGACTAGTAAACACAAGCATTATTTATTCAGCGTGTACATCACTAAATCTCCAAACCTTTGTGATCACTTTATATTATCAGAGATATGGACAGCAATGGAGGATG
Organism: Bolinopsis microptera; assembly: GCF_026151205.1. NCBI lineage: Eukaryota > Metazoa > Ctenophora > Tentaculata > Lobata > Bolinopsidae > Bolinopsis > Bolinopsis microptera. The sequence goes on along the minus strand of NC_087075.1, from coordinate 11,708,105 downwards.
ATATTCACGTGCTGCAAAGAATACTAGATCGTCTAGTGAACAGAGGTGGAACATGTGGTGGACAAAGTGGTCGAGCTGGGGGACAGATAACCATGTCCTGACTGGACGATTGGCCAGACTTCAAAACGTGACTTAAGAAAGGGTGTCTGTGTGTGTGGTGTGTGTGTGTGTGTGTGTGTGACTGTGCCGGAGGGTTATACTTTTCATGATGATAATTGATGAAAAAGTTGTATGATGAATCTGGCGAGAAAAATTGGGAAATTTCACCATGATAACCCTCCGGGTCTTGTACTGCCTACATTGCATTGTATTTAAGTATTGCTAGCTTATAAATTAGTCCAAAATTTCCCATTAGTTCTAAATCGTTTTATTCCAGAGAACCAAGCCACTCTTCCCTCAAGTGCTCTCGACGACGAAACGGGACTCAAGTTTAAGTGAGGACACAGTTTATCAAGTTTAGCGTAAATTTTATCAATTTAAATTCCCGACTCACAATTATTAAATCTTTCTCGTGTCTACTAGGAAATAAATGTTGTCAATCTCTGTTTCCCACTTTAATATTACCAAAGGATTTGAATTAACGAGGATTTTATTTCAGTGATGACCAGAATGTCACACCAGTGGACCCACGGAGCAGGATGAAGGAAGCGCCAAAGATGAGTGGTCTTGGTGATAATCAGCCCTCGCACTGTGATTTATCAACATCCGGCAAAAACGTTCATCAGCTTGAGCACCGTTTCAGACGAGAGCACCGCATCCACTCCTTTATTATTTGATTGGTACCTTTTGCGAGGGCCGGGGAGAATCCTCGCCAACCATTTAGTGCAAATATCAGATGCAGTTTACTTAAACCATTAAACTCGGTTTTGATCGAAGAGACGGCTGGCGCATTCTGGCATGCATCAATGAGTTTAGTAGATCAGTTCTGTTTCAGGGCCTATATTTGGCAGTATCAGTTTCTGTTTATTGTCGCTTTCTATAAATAGTTTCTCTGTCTCACTCGGTTTGGGATGGTAGTCAGTTGTAATAAGCGCCAAGCGCGAGACAGGAACTTTTTTTCTCCGATTTCGTTAAAATTTGGTACCCAAAATTTGGTCTTAAAATTGTGAATAATATAAATCAACCGTGTAGCAATTTTCGTAAAATGTTACACGGCGCTTGTTGCCGCGCGTGATGTTTTTGCAGCAAATTTTTAGTTTTTGGCCTATAACTTTCAATTGTAGTTATATCACATAGGGTAATTATAATGGTATCGTATCAGCTCAGCGAGACGAAATTTTAGTATATATAATTTAAGATTTAATGGAAAATTATTTTACAAAATTTTTCAATCTGAACAAATAGGAATTCCCCCTTGTGTGAAATTTTGAACAAAATTTTTGAAAATTTGGTGCTTCAAATATTATATTTTGTGTACCAAAAGTTGGCGTCTGGACTAAGCTCATTTCGATACTGTAATAATTATTTCATTATATTTCAGTTTTTTAGGTGTATATGCATTTTAAGCATTAAATTTCATTTTTCGTCCTTTGTACATTCTTGTTAATGCACAGGAGGCCCTCATTTTGCTCCGACGTTATTTTGATACACGGTTGATGAAATTTGCATTATTCCAATTCATAAATAGAGGCAACTTTTGGTTACACAATTTTATCAAAATCAGAGGACAAAAATTCTGTTGCAACTCATGGCGCTTATTAACATAGTATTTGGACACAAAGAGTAGATAGCTTGTCCTGTACTAGTATTGAAGATGGAAATCAATATGCAATGAAAAAGCTTACAAAATGTATTCATTGTGCACAGGGGTGTAGGAATTGATTTTCTTTCATGGGGGGGACAAATTCTATTTTTTTTGGCGTTCGCGCAAAGCCTGGAATTTCGAGGGTAAGGATAAAAAAGATCTGGCCCTCACGACAAATCGCATTTTTTCAGTTCTTCGCGCAATTTGCGATTTTCCTTTAAAAATCTGAGGACCAATTTTGCGGTATTTTCCTTCAAATCTGTGGGCCATAATATTACGTTTTTCTATTATTAGTACATGAAACCGATCAGTATCACATCCAAACCTCACGAATGTAGGTACGGACTTCATAAAAAACCAAAAAAAATCTATTTCGGGCCCAAAACGATAAGGTAGCATGAAACATGAAACTAAAAGTAACTTCCAGAAAAACTTTGAAAATTTGACCTTTTCGAAAATTTTTCGGTCCGAGTTGTTCTCGATACGGTACCTCTGGAAGCAGAGTTCCCGCTTCAGAGCTCATTTTGCGAAGGGGAGGCCTGCTTCCGATAGATCGCATTACAAATGGGATACCCTCGAGTCCAAAAATCATATATCGACTTCGAAACCGAAAAAAAATCGTATATCGAAGGGGTAAGTAGGACTTCGAATACCGAAAAAAAATATTTTTCGGCTCATAATGATAAGGGTAGCATGAAACATGAAACAAACGTAGTTTCCAGTAAACTTTGAAAAATTTTTGACGTAAAAAATTTTCGGTCCGAGTCATTCTCGATACGTACATCTGAAAGCAGAGCTCCGATTTCCGAGGTCATTTTGCGAATGCGGAGGCCTGCCTTCCGAGATCGCATTAATAAAGGAAGAACCTTCGAGTACTAAAATCGTTCATATCGACTTCGAAATACGAAAAAAATATTTTTTGGCTCATAATGATCAGGGTTGCATGAATCATGAACAAAAGTTGTTTCCAAGAAAAACTTGAAAATTTATTGATTATAAAATTTTCGACTACAAAATTTTTGACTTGAAAAATTTTCGGGTAAATCATTTTTTTCCCAAAAATTTTTAGAAACATAAATTAAAAATGTTTGGCCATTTTTGGCCCTACATGCCCAGATTTCATGGGGGGGGGGGGGGGGGGGGGGGCGATGGCCCCCCATCTGCCCCCCTCGCTTCCCTACCCCCTGATTGTGCATTGTTTTTTCAATTGTTTAAACATTTTCATCTTTATGGAATCTATTGTACTGGTTTTATTGTTCAATGGTTAGTAGGGGGGGGGGGGGGGGGGGGGTACCCCCGTTAGTTGCATAACTTGGGCATGTTTCTGTTCAACTCGTAATGTATGCACTTGTACTATGACTCAGGGGTTTTTTCGCCAGGAACGTATCCAGGAGATATGGTTACGATTGATCGTATTTAGTTACTTTACTTTTAGCCTGTTAATAATGAATTTGGTTAAAAACCCAATTCTCATTTGGATTAAATTCGATTTCGATTTTTAAATTTGTGATCAGGACGTATAGTAGACAAATTTATGGCTTTTTAAAGCCCAATACCTAAAATTTCTTTTTTGAATATCCTTACGTAATTCGTAATACGAATTACGGGAATTAAAAAAAGGAATCCTAGGTAAATTGGCTAGGCTGTCGTGAGAGTGCATGTTCAATATGATCAATTTTGACGTGAGATGAAAAATATGAAACAATACTTTGACGCTCTAAGGATCATAAATAACTAAGTCGAAAACAAATCATCAAGAAAATTCAGATACTTATTTGTTTGTTTGTGGGGCTCCAGAAACTAACATAGCTAAAAGTAAAAACATCAAAAAGCTGTAAATGATTTCCCCGATTAGAAAACCAACTAGAATGTTATCCATTTCAACAGTACAAAGCAGATTCAATCATTTAAAATTTATTATGTTTTTATGGTATTTACTCGAAAATATTCCAACTTTTTTAATCAAAAAGTCAAAAAATATTAGTGTGGTATTATAAGGACACCTATGAAATTGTTAGATTCACATTACAAACATTCCCAAACTTTTGAATAAATCAGTTCAAACAAAAATTAGTGTGGTCTAAGGATGCCAATTAAATGAATATTGTTCAGGATTTCTCATTGCTCCTCTCAGAACGTCTCCCTGTGGTATCTACAGTGTGTTGTGAAAGATAGTGTCTATCTAGATCTCCATGTCAGAGTATGCTGTAGGTAAGTTTTGTGCGCTTTTCCTGAGCTGCGTGTGAGTTTTCTTTAAGTTTATTCTGTTGTGATTTGGGTTTCCTGGGTTGCAGAGGGTTTTTGAACTTATGGGGGCTGCAGATGGGGCAAACAATAAATTGAGAAAAATATATTATATTTCTTATTTGTACGATGGACGACCCCATTAAATAAACGATCATCAGTCATTATTTCGTTGTCGAAATAAAAGGCAACACCACTGAACATCAGCTGGGACATTAAACAAACCCCCACCTCGACTCCTTTGCATAGAGGCGTAGGAAAGCCCTGGTAGTCCAAGCTGAGTACTGCGCTGTCCGGAACATCTCCTGAGTGGGCACCTTCCCTTTCTCTTAGGGGGGGGCTTCTCTTTAGAAGCTTATCTCGTGTGCTGCTCTTTCCCGCCTGTAAAGAAGCATCAGGTTATACTGGAAGTATTTGTCATTGTTTAAACTGGATCCAAACATTTAGATTGGGTTTAAATTATCAGAGCAAAACATTTTGTTTATCATTTACATTTCATATACCCGCTCTGCTTTTTAGGAAGTAATTTTTGTTTGCAATTTTATCCACCTCCAAGGTGATTCATTATTTATGTTCTTATTAATCTGCTATCTTTAATACTTATACGTTAAAAAACTTTGTTATATAATTATATCTTCAGTCTGGTATACTTAATTAACCAATACTTTATACATAATATAACTCCACCGATTTGCAGTAGGTCCACTATCTACTTCATCTCACATTCTTCTACCTCTGATCTTTACACACAATAATGACACTCTTTCGACATCAGTTCGAATCTCGTTTCCTCATTAAAGCGGGTAAAAAGATTGTAATGTAATAGTGGAACTAGTTTTACCTAAATCTTTACCTCTAATATATTCTCACTGAAGTGGAAGGTACAGGGTACAGGTGAAAAACTGACCGATCGTTAGGACCAGTTTTGTATTGTTTCAGGTACCAATTTATTGCGCTTCAGCTTCACTGTTCAGACTTAATTACATATCGTTATCAGTGTCACATGTATCACTCCTCCTTATAGGGGACATGAACAAAAAGTTTTTATATCCTGACCATGCTGTTAACCAAAAAGTTTGATTTGATCTTCAGCTACTGTCACTAGATTTTTGAAGCGATATCTGGTCTGACCAGGGTGATTGGTGAATATGGATAACTTAAGAAGTAGTCAAAATATTGTACGGATTGTAATGTACTGTCAGGGAAAAAAATCAGCCAAAAAAACGTTAAAAACGACTGAAATCTCGGGTATAACTGTGATGATTCTCACACAAAATTTTCAAAATTTTCGAATACAAGAATAATTTTATTTTTTTCGAAAAGTGAGTGTCCTCATAAATAATTTTAATGTTTCAAATCTTATTGTTTTGATGTATACTTTCTTAATATTGAAGTTTAACAGCATGGTCAGGTCATAAATGCTTTGTGTTTTATTTCCCAGTAAATCCTAATCCCGACGCGAATTGTTTAACTCGAATAAACGAAATCAATTTATTCCTGAAATTAAAAAACATCCTGATCGATTTCCGGCAGAACCGGCTAAACCGGCCCCCCCGGTATTTTTGAAGACGATATCGCCAGAATCTATAAGAATGTGTTGTGAGGGGAATTAGTAAAATCACCGGTCAAAAAGCAACTGGTTTTATTTAAACGGCTGGGAAGGTTGGGGGGGAGTTTTTAGGAAACAGGGTGAGTGTATTTAGTGTTGTACACTGGTTCTTATTTGGTAATACCTTAACGGACCTTATTGAACGGACATTAATTGAAGCTGGAGGTCATAGCGTTCATCTTTAATTGTCCGTCTCAATTAAAAGTCGTCTCCGTTTAAGGGTCCGTCCAAGGTTAAAGTCCGTTAACCTCCAATCTTGTAAAACGTTTACAATGAAATGTAGGACCACCGGTGGTCGTCAAAGAAAAATTGTTTCAAAATGCAGGTATTACTGATAGATGCTTTTTTAAGCATGGCATATTTAATGCACGAATAACCCATTTGAGGAATGATGTACTGTGATATGATCATCAAATCTGGTAATATTTCGTATTAGTTGTTTTAAAAGAAATTTCATAAGCATAGATATAGGTTTTTTGACATTTCAAATAAGGTCCGCGTCAGATAATAAAGTATTCTTTTATCACATGCCTTCTCAATGCGATTTCTAAGATTTCCGCAACGAGCCAAATTATCGAAAGTTTCGATATTTCCCGAGGGTTTATTACACTTTCTTTGGAGCCAATTTTTGCCCGGAAAGCAGTATATGTCAGACGTTTGTATGTATCCACCAAAACACAAAATAGACATGTCGAACGTATTTATGTTTAGCTGTCCAAAGCTATAATTTGCTTCATTAGGTAAGTTAAATTTCGGAAAATGGAAGTTGGAAGGAAGGCACACAACCATTATGCTGACTTGGTGCCACTCAGGGGGCGCGCTCGGGAACTCCTCACGTCGCATTGTGAGAAATATACTTCCGTAGAACAAATTACAATCATGCTTTGTTGCCCAGTTTTGTTGAGAAGATAATTGTTACTATCGGTAGTTTACTGGCGTCGGTATCTTTTTTATACTTGTAAGATTAATGGCACCCGCTTATTGGCACTTGCTATTGTTTGGCACCGCCATTGTTTATACATGCCCATGTTAAAATAACGTGGAACAGAGGAGACTTGTGGAGTCTTAGCCCCAAAACTATGAGCTGAAAATAATTTGAATTTTTGATGGTTTTGAATGCCTTCGAGGCTCGAGCGTTCATTTTTAATTTCCGTTCATAATTATGTCCGTTCATTTAATGTCCGGTTAAATTTAAGGTCCGATAGGTAGGTTTATTTTTGCTTTGTTACATTAACTGTACTTCATAAACATTGCTTGTTACGATATCATGAATGATCGGAATGAGATCGATGTTTTCTTTCGGTTACATTTCAACCCTTTTCAAGCATGTTATATATACCGTAAAATCCACCGATTTACCGCAGAGCTTGGGGGGAAAGGAAACTTCCCGCGGTAAATCGGGGTTTACGGTAAATCGGGGTTTTGTTTTGTTTACTTTATTGCACGTTAAGCTTCTTATTGGGGGAAGGAGAATGGCAGCAGTAAATCGGGGTTTCGCGAGAAATCAGGTCGCAGTATAAATTGGGGTTTACTGTACCTAACTAATACAGAAAGCTGACCAATCTTAGGGGTCGATCTCAGATTACGTTATCAGATGAGGGGGGCGGGGGAAGGGGGGTTTTCCGATTGATTACGACCCTTAGTTCGTTCCCAGTAGAAGAAACAGTTATTTTAATTGTTTCTTTGATTGTAAATTGATGTATATTGCTATTAGAAATAGAGAACAAAAGGATCAGAATTAATTAATATATAATTATGATTCCTTGGTTATCTTATTTCATTTATATTTATAATTTATGTACGTTTTATCATTGCTTTAACAGTGTAAAACCTAACACCACGTTATGATTGTATGTAATTATACGATTGGCATCTGGCAGATTTTTTTGCATTTAGAATTACGCAATTCTTAAAAATGTAGTAACTTGTGACAAATGTTTTATTTCGATGAAGACTCAACTTTTCACCAGCACAGGAGATAACTAAACAAACTTGGAGAAGATGAAATATATGGAAATCACAACAAAGAAGGACACAACAATACCAAAATATGGTAAACTCACATGCGTCGGATGAAAAGCTGCTTGAACTGAAACGAGATCTATGAAATGATAGGACCGTGTGTCTGCACCAATATATTTACTGGACCTTAGTTGCTCTGGTTACTTTTCTGACTATGCTGATTAACACTGTTGGCAGTTATTATTCCATCTTTGAGTTGTGAATGGGACTTACTGAAAAATTTTTTTTTGAAGCAGCTATCTCAATATCAATGTCTGGCTCTTTATTGCGATGTTTGCATTAGTGTTCGGAATAGTTGTAGAACATACGGAAGGAAAAATGGTGATTCAATGGTCGACACTTTTGTTGTTCATTGGCAGCAATTTGTGGCGCCTCTTTCTACCATAATTAGTGGGTCTTTCTTGCCACTAGGTTGGGGACTGGTGCATGCATTGGTATAATCTCAGTGCATAGTGTGCTACACAGCTGAGTTTGATGAAAGCAAGTACGGTCATGGGTGTCCGAGCGTTTGGTTAGGGACATGTGGTGCCTTCGGGAGCAGTCAGCAGGAGAGTGGCTTTTCTGTCCCTAAAAAAAATATGTTGGATGGCATTGGTTATTCATCATTTGTATCACTGCCTGCTGTACATGCTTTAATCTTGATTCTAGTCTTCCCGATTTCCCCTCGATTTCTGTGTGTCAGTGGTCAACAGGAGGGAAAGCTTTGAAAAGCGGTCAGGACCATGCCAATGATAACGGAAAGAAAAATTGCTGGGAAAACATTTAAAATGGCCTGTTTTGTTGACGAGGACTTGGGGTCATTACACATGGAACTTGATACAAGGACAAACAGAAAAGTCAACACGCCCCTCTGTCATGTCTTCTGCAATATTTCATCGGGGTTTGGCATGTTGTGTGGCTAACCTGATGTACGTGCTAAACATGTGTGGAGCAGCTCAATCACCACAGCTAAATGCCAAAGCTTGACCAAGTGATCTGTTGAAGTTGAACGTTCGTCAGTGGAGTAAGTATTTTGGGGTTCAACAGCGGCTGTTGATTTTAGAACAGTGCAATAGGCCGGATCTTTCCAATTAGAGTGGCAAGCTTTTATCATGTTTGCTTTCGATTGGCAACACTATTTGTAGTGTTAATGAATAGTTTTACGTTTGCAACAACTTTGATTGCTAAAAGTGTAGAGGGCCTTTCGTGATTTACTATACTTTGGATAATGTTACAGGAATGTTTCCCACTTGCATCCGATCAACCAGCACACTGGTTTCATCAACAGTTGTGGAAAATTAGGAGGCGTTTTCGGACGGAGTATCTGTGTTATTTATTTGTTCTATGGAAGCCCCTACTCTGTGGTTGGTATCTTTCTTTTTTAATTTCTTTCGTTGGATTGTGGGGACATTGGTGTACGATAGGGAGACTAAGTATTGAGATTCTCAAAGAGAAGTGAAATTAATACATTTTTGAGTCTGCAGTTCGTAGCGAGTCTTATTTGAAAAATTATAAAAATGTTGTGTATCAAACCCCTGCAAAAATGTCCAATAGAGTATCCCAGATGTTAAATTTCAAAAGCGATGCTAAATTATGTCAAAGCTTCGATCGTTCCATGTTTGTAGGTAAAATTCAGGGACCAAAAGGATTTCTCGATTATTTTGGCCATATTCTTGGCTCAACATTTAAGTTATCTTATAAATTATATGCTTTTGGTGGTGGTTTTAAAAAAATTATGATATCAATATTAGGTTTCAATTTCCGACCCACAACAATTGTTTAAGTTAATGTTTAAATTCATTATAGATATTGGTTGGAAATAGGCAACATTTATATCTACACTAGTACTCTTTATTATACATGGTCTCATGTCACGATACTTATTTGTTGAATCTATGGTACTCTCTAACTTCTAAATATTGTACAAAAAGTGACTACGTAGTAATAATATTTTTATATTAATTTATAATATGTGAACGACCCCTAATGCAGAAACCATCCAACAGGTTAGGTAGACACTAACGTATTTACCACGGTTCACCTGCAGGCTGCACCTCCGTGGGGTTACGGTTTTACAAGTGCATTGTAACGACATCCTTTATCCCACTAGAGTGTACCTGTTTATGATAGCAATGATTACCGAGTAATGGATCTTCTGAGTAACAAAATGTCTCATTTCTTGGTAAGGTAGGAGACCTTTTTTTGAGTTTCATTGAACAGTTGCAGTTGTTGTTGGTCTTAAGAAGAAAAAATGGGCTGATTTTGAGATTATAAAAAGGGTTGCGTGTGGGCAGTTACTCTTAGCAACCTTGTTTTAATGGGTATACTTAATTCCCTGTACAAATATAAAACATTTTAAAAAAATTAATCTTTTATTTATATCCGTAATTTGATGTATATCTTTGTTACCATCTATTGAGAAACTTGCTTTATTTCATTGATAAAACACATTTACTGGTTCATCATGTTGTACTGGTTAATTTACGTATTGGCTCATTGTACGTTTATATTTTGTCCTATTCCTGTTATTTTATGACCCACCACCCAACGTCTAGTACAATACTATTACTCTAGGTACAATTTACGTATTCAAATGCTGTTAAATTGGCACTAAACGTTTTATTCGAATTTAAATTCACATACGTATTAAAAAAAAAAATTGATGCATCTAAAAAAGTATACCAAAATGTTCACGATAGTTGCTTTGTATGGGGGAATATTGCCAAAACACGTTGTGTCCACGCAACACGTGCGTGGTTACTGGTTTCGTGACTAGCGTAGGTATTGAACCAAGTTCGCTAGGGTTTAATTTAACTCATACTCGTAGGACGTTTAATGAGGTAAATAAATTCTCTTGATAAAATTGTTAGCAATTTATTTTCCTCCACAGTTAGTCTATTTGTCGTAGATTTGTAAGTTTGTAGATTTGGAGTATATCGTCACAATTTACATATTCAAATAGATTGTTAGACTCGAGAATGCGTGCAGTTTCCAACAGCCGGCATTTTTACCGGAATTTTCGAGCATTTTTTTGGCGAATTATAACAGCCCTAAAAATTAAAACTTGAGTAGTAAATTGGACGAATTATTCGCATACTTTTTGAGAACTTAAATACGGCAGTACTTTTTGACATAAATTTAGATGAATTTAACCAGCCTGGCAACGTATTCTTAGGAAGTAGAGTTGTTCTATCCATCATTACTTGTTTTTCTTGAGTTTCAAAAGTAATTCCACTTTTCGATCTATTTAATGATACATCTTGGAAAAACTTTAGACCCTAACCATAGTTATGGGCTTGTCGTTCATTATATCGTTGTATGCATGCGATACCAAGTTGAAGTGCCTCATATTCTGATAGAAACGGTTTATCGACCGGATAGTGCGACAAGGTGTAAAGTTTAGTATGCGTAAATTGTATTTATTAAAGTAAAAAAACAGTGTAACCTCTATTGTGGAACGTAGCTTTCTTTATAGATAAAATCATGTGGTACTGGTAAATTACGTTTTTGATCCATTGTACGTTTCATATAAGTATCCCCGTGTCGGTTCCTTGATTATTTTGTCCCTATTCCTTTATTTTATGATCCACCACCAAGAAAAATGGATAAAGGATGACATTAAGGAAATCACAACCGATGGAGACACCACCTTCGCAAAATATGGGCAACCTCACAAGACGTCGGATGAAAAGCCTGCTTGAATGACGTGAGTCTATGAATTGATAGGAATTGGTCTGACAATATCTTTACTGGAAACCTTAGCTGCTCTGTGGGTATTCTTGGACTATGCTGATTGACTCTTCTGCTGTTATTTCTTCCTTCTTTGAGATGTGAAATGGGGATTTCTGCAAATTTTGAAGCAGCTATCACAATTTCATTGTATGGCTCTTATGGCGTGTTTGCAATCATTTTCGGTAACGTTGCAGACATATACGGAAAGGAAAACTGTGATCTCAATGGTCGACATTTTGTTGTCTTTGGGCTGCTAATTGGGGCGCCTATCGCCGATAAGTGGGTCTTTCTTTGCAACTAGGTTGGTGACTGGTGCATGCATTGGTATTAATATAGCTGGCATAGTCTGTACAACGCTGAGTTTGCTGAAAGCAAGTATCGAGTCTTTGGTGTCCTAATGTATTATTAGGTTCATTTGGTGCCTCGGAGCTGTCTGCTGGAGTGGACATTTTCTTAGTCCTAAAAAATGGTTCGGATGGCATTGGTTTATCATCTTGGTCTCACTTCTGCTGTACCTGCTTAAATCTGATTCTTGCTCTTCCCGAATCTCCTAGATTTCTTTGTGTAAGGGACAACAGACTGAAGCTATGAAAAGCTGTCAGACCATTGGCCAAAGCTATTCGGGAAAGATAATTACAGGAAAAACATAAAAATGGAATGTTTTGTTGAGAGGAAATGGGCGTATTTACACTAGACCTTGAACAAGGGACAAACAGAATAGTCACATCGCCCTCTCCTCCGTCATGTTTACTTCTGCAAATTTGTTCATGGGTTGGCCTGTTAGTGTGGACTACCCACTGATGTACAGGCTAATATGTGTGGACCAGCTCAATCCACCAAAAGCATAAATGCCAAAGTTGACAAAGATGATCTGATTGAAGTGATGATCGTTAGTGGAGGTGTACTTTGGCGTTCAATTGAGGCTGTGATTTTTAGCCACTGTGGCATTGCCGGCTATACCTATTAGAGTGCAAGTTTAATTATGAGGCTATCGTTAGCAATCCTTTTGTTTGTGTTAACGATTCGTTCACTTTCGCAACAAACTATGATCGCTAAAAATTGTCGAGCACTTTGTGAATACTACACTTTGGTTCTTTGATACCAGAATAGTTTTCCCCACTTGCCCCACATTCGCCGATCTACAGCTTTTGGTTTCATCAACTGTTGTGGAAAAATTAGGAGGCGTTTTTTTTGGGTCGGTGTGTGTCTATTTATTGTTCTATATGAGCCCCTATTCTGTGGTTGGTATCTTTCTGTTCTTATCTTTCGTTGGTTTTGTATGGACAATGGTGTTATACGAAAGGGTGACTAAGTATGTGATCTCTCCGAGTGAAGTGAAATATAACCATTTAGAGTTGTTGATGTAGCGAAGATCTTACTTGAAAATATTAAAAATGTTGTGCTAAAGGTGCTTATTAGGCTTATCCAGATGTTAATTTCGAAAGCGTGTTAAATTTTGTCAAGCATTTGATCGTGCCATGTTTGTTGGTAAAAATCTTTATTCTTGGCTAAATATTTAAAAAAATCTTTATTTAATAAGCATTTAGTTGTGGTTGTAGCAAATGATATTCTATATTCGGTTGCAATTTAAATCCTCAACCTTGGTTCGAGTAAAAAGTTATTTGAGTATAAGATAGTGAGTTTGACATTAGAAAAAAAGTTTCTTTATTAGTATATATATGGGATTATAATGGTATCATGTCCCTACATTTCTTAAAAATTTTTTTGATTCAAATTAGCTACTCTCTAACTTCGATAAGAATTTTCCAAAAACGTGAACAGGGTTTTAAAAAACCACGGTTTGAAGACACTACAGTTTAAATCCTCCGGTTCGCATTGCAAGGCTACAACCTCAGTGGGTGTGCGGTTTACAATTGATTGTACGACAATCATCTATACCACTAGTGTACCGGTCTATGATAACAATGATTACAGACGTAATAAAAAAAATGGGTCTTATGAGTAACAACATGTCTTATTTATTGTTAGTTAGGAGACTTTTTTTGAAGTTCTATGAACAAGTGACTCTGTTTTTTTCCTAGGGGGTGGGGTTAGTTTTTAACATTGTAAATTTGATTTTGAGTTATCGCACTAACGTTTGCAGTTGTTGTTGGTCGTGAGCAGTTAAATGGGCTGATATGTTATTTTATAGGTTTTGAGTGTGGGGCAGTTAAATTCTGGGCAAACCTTGTTATTATGGTTATACTTAATTTTACCATGTACAAATAATAAAACATTTAAAATAATAAGTTCTTTTATTTATTGCGTAATTTGATGTTTGTCAGTGTTAACTATTATTGTGAAACTTGCTTTTCTTTCATAAAAACACTTAATGTTCATCTGGTGGTACTGGTAAATTAAAGTTATTTGTGTTGATGTATGATAGTTTTGTATACAAATCATTTGTTATAACTATGTCGTAACTACACTTCCTTTTGGATTGATAATTGAAATATCAATACAAAATGTACAAAATTGTATGGTTACCATCAAAACTCAGTACGTTAGAGTCCCGGGGGACCGTGACTGCTTAATTCGCGTGTAAGAACCATCACATATAATATATTATAAATATAATAACGGAAGATTTACATCACAATGGGCACGCAAACTGGTACGTCCGCGAAAGTTTAATAATGGGATATCCCTTTATTCTTCATCTGCGCTGTAATCGCACATTATTTAGAAATTGCAGGAACCAGTCTAACCCTAATGTGGTGTAAGATCGAGAGACTAAATAAGTATTGCCTATTTAATCGCAGTTTTTTACACCAATTGGGAGTCCAAATTTTGACATTTTTTTTAAAGAAAATTTGACCCAGTCAAAAAAGTTTCAGTTGTCTACTTTTACGGTTTTTGCGGACAAGTCGCGTTATAGTTGTTTGCCGTGGTGTCAGTAATATGGCACGGATATATATCGTATCGCTTTATATATAGTAAGATGCTCATGTGTACGTTTGTATCAATCTCTCAATTCTGTTTCATTGATATTTTGTCCCTATTCCTTTATCTTATGACCCTCACAGAAGAAAAGTTGTTCTATCCATATAATTGTTTTTCTGATTTTTAAAAGTAATTCCACTTTCCGCATCTATTTAAATGATACGTCATGAAAAAAGTTTTTACCCTAAACTATGTTGTGGGCATTTCTTCTTATTTTCGTTGTACACAGCGATGCCAAGTTTGAATGTCACAAATCTGATAGAAAACGTATATCGACGATAGTGGCGACAAAGTGCACGGTGATGTTTGGTCAACAGTGCAAATCTGACGCCCACTGCCTTATGTGTTGGTTATGGGTCTCGTATTACCGCGTTCTGATCGTATTTACATTTTTTCGAGTACACTTGAGTTAACGTGCCTCACACCTTAAACTCATATGGTTGTTATAATTATGTATGTGTATGCACATAATCAGGACTGTTGTTCTATTCTGTGTGAACATCATTTGCGTGAATTGTGAATGATAGATTTCGTGATATATGTTGAATATAGACATGTAATAATTGGTGTTGTTCAAGTATGATTTGCAGTTGTTGGTTGGTTGTATAGCAGTAAATATTGACTGTTTAAGAGATCATTTTAGGGTTGCGTGTGGGCAGTTACTTCTGGCAACATTGTAATTATGCTCTCTTAATTCACTGTACAAATAAAAAACATTGAGAAAATAATATTTTTTTTATATGCGTAATTCAGATTCTTAGGAAGAAAGTTGTTAATCCATCATTACATGTTTTTCTGATTTTTAAAAAGTAATGCACTTTCCGATATTTTTAATGATACGTCATTGAATATCGTTTGACCCTAACTTTAGATGTGGGCATGTCGTTCTTATTTCGTTGTTTACTCAGCGATGCCAAGTTGAAATGCACAAACAATTCTGGATTAGATGGGGAATTTCGACCTGATAGTGACCGACAAAAGTGCGGTGTTAGTTCAATAGTGCCGATTCTGCGCCCACTCGCACTTTTGTTTTGCATCTGTGTCTCGTAACCACCGTGGTCTGATAGTATGTACATTTTACGAGTCATTGGCTGGATTTTTTTTTTTTTGGATTTGCATTTAGAAATTACGCACTTTAAACTGTGTAATAGTGCCAAATGTTATATTTTCGCTGAATCTAAACTTTTCAACAGCACAGGCAGATAAAATAAAGTATAAACAAACTTGAATGAAATGAAATTAAAAGGAATCACTAGAGTCGGATGAAAAGATGCTTGACTGGAACGAGATCTATGAAATGATAGGACTTGGTCCTGCACAATATCTTTAATGGACCCTAGTTGCTCTGGGGGCGTATTCTGACTAGCTGAATAGCTATTTATGGCAGGTTATTCTTCCTTCTTTTGAGATGTGAATGGGGGTTATCTAACTGCAGGTTTTGAAGTAGCTTTCACAATCTCAATGTACGGGCTCTTATGCACTATTTGAATAATGTTCGGAAAACGTTGCAGACAAATTCGGGTCATTGAGACAGATAAACTGTGGGTAATGGGTATGCATGGTCTTTTTCCGTTCACAAAAAATTGAGAATAATTACAAAGATCAGATGTGCTCGCCGGATTCTGGTCGTATAATTAAACGGGCGGAAATAAGATTTTATATACATAATCATGACTTAATGATAATGTATACATTATAATTAAGTCATGATTATGAAAAATTATATAAAATCTTATATACAATCGGAGATAAGACTGTATAAGACTGTACACTAGACAATGCATGAAATTAGTTTGCTAATATTATGATTGCATTATTATTAAAGTATTAATTAAAAGATCCGACGGCCGACAGGGCCCACAGTTCAATTGAGATTGAGAAAGTTAAAATTTTCCGAAGTGAAATTAGAAAAAACCAGAGCTTTATAAATTAATACTGAGACGATAACCCTACTTTTCTGTGGTTATTATGTTACTGTTCAAGCCTAAACCCCTAAACAGGAGGAGGAAGGTCTCAAATATACATTTATTAATTATCAGAAACTTGCAGACTGGTTAATGCAAGTGAGCTTGCTATTATCAAGTAGTATGCTGATTGCTGATGATAAGTGCTAGCTAGTTACTTGAGGTGAATCTTTCAATGCCACCTAATTCCCAAACCATGATACTCATGAAGCAAGGATCATTTAATTCCGTGCGATCTGCTGATTTTTGTATCCACGCTGATCGGTGGTGTCACCCCTTGCCATCACAACTCATTAATGTAACAGTAGAGGAAAGCACGGAGGTAATCCCGGATAAATCTTTTGTATTACTAATGGTTATAGTTATCAAATATTAATAAGTGCAACTCATTAATATAAGTTGTAACTAATCTGAAGGCCAAATACCTGTACGATGTTTGCTACACGACACGAAAATCTGTTCTAACGAGAACCAAATATTTTATACTTTCAGAAATCAGAATCAAAAGAAGCACACAACAATCAATTCCGGTTGAATATGATTGATAACGTATAATATATCCTGAGATAATAATGCATGATCTTCCCAAGTCATTATAATGGGTTGGGAAGGTCGTGAGACTCGTGCTGCTCATGTGCTAATTATAAGTAACTTGAATTACAATTTCATTTCTTAGACGACGAAATAGTAATTATCAGACGAGATTATAAATTGACGCAAATTGAACAAGCAAATTTTTTAAATAATTCCATAGAAATCAGCATATTACTCTTAAATTGCAAATATAAAATTATAAAAAGTATACACCGGAAACGATGCACAATGCATTATATGATCTTCATATATCGATATATTATGTCAATTTCAAAGTGCCAAAAATGTTTCAAATATTTTAGATCGGCAACAGTGCCACTATAATTTTAATTATACAAGGGTCTTTTAGTTGCTTAATTACAGATCGACCTTGTATGCAGGAGAACTGTTGTTTTGTGGCATAATTAGACCTAATGTAGCTGCTAGCTTTATTCTGTGAACAAATAACTAATTCTTATCTTAGCCGTATGTTAGGCGTCCAGTGGTCGTATATTAGCCATATGTAGGGGTTATAATTGTCAATGATGCATTAAATAATATGAAGGAACAGAGATAACAATGACAAATAATAGTTCGGCATAGCAAAGTTCTGTAGTTTAGGACCTACAGAACTTTGTTCTCTGGCTCCGAGAAGGTGATAAGTTTACAATGATAGTCTCAAATAAACAACTTACTTAATACTTATAATTTAATATTAAGAATAAAGAAGCATCATGGCTGCATTCAATGCTATCATGACTCAAACAAAGCCATGAAAAACCAATCATAGCATACGGTTATTGCTATATAATATATAGCTTTTACATACAGATTGTAAGTCCGAATAGAAGACCTTATAGATGTGGATACTGGTGGGGAGGTGAAACACATTTGTTTACTTCAATAGTAAGCACATGTTCAGCGGGTTGAGGAGGTGAAACACATTTGTTTACATTTTTAGGGTAAGCACATGTTCAGCGGGTTGAAGAGATGATACACATTTTGTATTATAGAAGGCTTGTAACACTTGTAACGCTTTCTTGTTACCCCCCTTTGAAGGCCCCGAATCATTTTCTGAACGAAAGCTCAAAAATAACCGAGAAATCGACCTTCTTATTAACTCATTTTGATGACTGTTTCTGACCTAAAATTGCACGAAAAATCGATTTAGCTAGGTTTCAGAACCTATAAACACTTCCTTATCCCTCAAAATTGATGTTTTATAGTTGATACGAGCAACAAGCAACATATGTTTTGATCCTTCGGTTCTACTCATGACCTAGGCAGTTAAGCTGAACCCGACAGATCGAGGCAATCCGCACCTTAACTGATCAAACTGGTACTAACACAATTTTCAGATATAAATGTTCTTTGCGATACGTTTATTGCAGCTTTGCAACTTGAGTGAAGACCAGAGTACGAAAACACACAGCAGGTAAGCAACTCACTTTTGGTGACTGTTCCTCACGAACATTCTGATCCTGCAACATATGAACAGCTAGGGAGATCGTCTCCTTAACA
Organism: Bolinopsis microptera; assembly: GCF_026151205.1. NCBI lineage: Eukaryota > Metazoa > Ctenophora > Tentaculata > Lobata > Bolinopsidae > Bolinopsis > Bolinopsis microptera. Next base: position 11,689,774 of record NC_087075.1, on the reverse strand, counting down.
AATCGGACAGGTACTATCACAATTTCCAGAGCACAGCATGATAAAAAAGTCAAAAGAAACACAACGAAGGTAGGTTACCAACACCACAATATAACAATTATACTAACAACTGAATTAAATTTATTCTGACGACGGGCAGCCCTGATGTGCTCCGTCATCCTCAACGAGCGACCACTTGTAATAGAGGTGTTATGTCATGTGACACCGATCCGTCCAATCACAAACAGGACGAGTCAGCAGATCGATATCGTGTGTTTACTTTTCTTATCTTTATTTGACCCTCTGTTCACATTGTTATCTCTACCACATCTCGGCTCGGCAAGGTCCGCGTGCAATATCTGCACCGCGGTAAACACGCCATGATTACGTCGTGAACTTGAAATAGTGTGATTGTTGTACTTATATAACCGTGCCCATTGCCCACGTACAATACAAACTGTTGGGGGGCGGGGGGTTTAAGATAAACAACCGATCTTGATAGTGTGTTGGTCGCTCCTCCAACTGACTGTGATGCTAACTGTTCAATCAGGAACGGAACATTAACATTGTTTAGTTATAGCATGTTTCGGTTTAGTTGTCCAATTGCGTATTATTAAAAACATTTACTCTAATATGAGGTCGCGATTGTGAACTGAGTGAGATCCAAATGATGAACTGTGCTTTAAGTTTACACCAACTGAGCAACTGGAAGCAAAGGAATAATGCATATATCCATGAGAGCCGAGATGTGGTAGAGATAACAATGTGAACAGAGGGTCAAATAAAGATATGAAAAGTAAACACACGATATCGATCTGCTGACTCGTCCTGTTTGTGATTGGACGGATCGGTGTCACATGACATAACACCTCTATTACAAGTGGTCGCTCGTTGAGGATGACGGAGCACATCAGGGCTGCCCGTCGTCAGAATAAATTTAATTCAGTTGTTAGTATAATTGTTATATTGTGGTGTTGGTAACATACCTTCGTTGTGTTTCTTTTGACTTTTTTTTTTTTTTTTTTTTTTTTTTTTTTAGAGAGGCTGGGCCTGGTTGGCCCACGAGAGGATAGCATATGAATGCTTTGCCTACCTCTGGGGTATGGCAGTCCTGTGGGAGGATGCCAGTGGAATCAAGATGTGTAATCAAGGATGATGGTAAGTGTTGTGGGGTGTGTCATAGATAAACGCTTAAGTGGTGGTTGAGTGTGGAAGAGAGAGGCGAAATAAGACGGCGTTAAAGTAGTCGCTATGTTACACCTGTCTGGTCCAACTCCTCTGGCACCACTAAGCGTTTAGTGTGGTTTGTAAAGTTGACAATGGTGGAGATGTGTTGGTTGTCGAATATGTCATTGACAGAGAGGTAGTAGTCCCGGAAATATTGACCTCTTATTTGGGCAATAGCCGGGCACTGTCCGAGAAAGTGTGAGACAGTCTCCTCTTCGTCGCCGCATTTAGGACAAGCACTTGTGTCTGATTTGCGAATGGTGTGTAGGTGTTTGTTGAGGCCACAATGTCCCGTGATGAGGTGCACTGCAGTTCTATAATTTTGTCTGTTGTTACTGAGTGTAGTGTTGAGATTTTTGATGATGTTGATGTTTTTATTTCCAAGTGTCAGTTTAGTGTGTCTGGGACCATCAGTAATCCATGATTCTTGATTAAGTTTTGTGACTTTGTCGTTGATCAGGCGTTTGATGTAAGATTGTGGAATTGGGCAATTCAAAGTGGATTCACTGGTTGTACCATTTTTGGCCAGCTCGTCTGCTTTTTCATTACCCCACAATCCAATGTGTGCAGCTATCCATCTGATCTCTAAGGTGTTAGTGGATCCGAGTGTATTGAGGGTGTCGTAACAGTCTCTAGTAGTCCTACTCCTCGTTGAAGGTGAGGATATGGCTTGAATAGAGGAGAGACTGTCTGACCATATGATGATGTGTGTGTTTGTATAAGTTGATAGATATTTACAAGCTTCGATGATGGCAGTGAGTTCTGTTTGATAAACGGTGCAATAATCGGGAAGCTTGAATGATCTTTCATCTAGTGTAGTGTTGTTGTTGTCTGTGGTGATAATATAACCAGCCCCGCTACCTGAGTCTGTGCGTGACCCGTCTGTGTAGCAGGTGATGGTTTCACTGGGGATGTTGTCGATGGTGTTTTGGAGTGAGCCTCTATAACCAATGTTGTCAGCTCCAGGAGTGGTGACCGTGAAGCGTCGTTCAAGCATCATGGTTGGTATAGATAGGTCTCTCTCTGCTTTGGGTGGTATGTTGAGATCTACCATGAATTGTTTGTTGATAGTGGTGTGAGTTGTGATGGTACCTTTTCTGGGGGCGATAGTTTCGAGGGTTAGGCTTCCATAAGCTTGAAGCCTGGCTGTGCCCTTTGCTGCTTCACCTCTCAGGAAAAGTATGATATCTGGAGTGTTAGTGAGGTGGTTCAGTGCGATGAAGGGAGTACTAGGCATGGCACCAGACATCATTCTCAATGCCAATGCCTGAACTCGTTTGAACTTCCTCGCGTTGGTGTCTGTTTGGGTTGCTCTAATCCATATACTACAGCAGTATGATAGAATAGGTCTGATGACAGCGGTGTACATCCATTTGCATGTTTTAGGGCTCATACCCCAAGTGGGGCCGACAGCTCTTCTACATTGCATAAGGGATGCCGTAGCTTTTTTGGTGGTATTGGTGATATGTTCATTGAAATTGAGCTTGCTGTCGAGGGTCACTCCTAGGAATTTGGCAGATTTGGATAGACCTATGGTGGTGTTACCCACCACCACAGGTCTTAGTGTCCATTTCTTATTCCAGGTAAACATGACTATTTGTGTTTTGAGTGCGCTTATGGATAGATCTTTGGTTTGGCACCATTTTTCTATTGTGTTGATGGTTTTGCGTGTTCTGTTCCAGATGATGTCTAAATCATTCCCCTCCGCTAGAGAGAGCAGATCGTCCGCAAAAGCTTGCAGATAACCTGGTATGTCTCTCGCGGTGTAGGCCAGGAGATCATCGACTACCAGGTTCCAGAGGAAAGGGGAAAGGATGCCACCTTGAGGGCACCCTCTCCGGATCCGAACCCTTGTCGACTTATCCTTATGATTTAATGTGATGAATCTGTTAGTTACCATGTTGATAATCCATTGTGCTGTGGCCAGATCCACTTTCGTGGTCTTGATAGCGTCAGAAATAGCCTTGAAAGAGACATTATCAAAAGCTCCCTCTATATCTAGAAAGACGCCTAGGACATATCCCTTCTTAGCTATCCTGCGCTCGATGGTGTGAGTAACTTTATGAAGGGCTGCTTCGGTTGAACATCCTTTCTTAAAGCCAAATTGTCGTTTGTTGATGTCTTTAGCGATATTAAGGTCGTGTTGCATATGCCACAGTATCACCTTCTCCTGTAGTTTTAACATCACTGGAGAAAGGGTGATAGTGCGAAATGACTTTGGTTGGTTGTAGTCAGTTTTTCCAGGCTTTGGGAGAAAGATTCCAAGGGATTCTTTCCACAAAGTTGGAATGTGTTGGGTTTCATGATTTTTTGTCATAATGGTTCTGGTGATGTCTTTGATGTGTGTCCAAGCTTTCTGTATGATGATAGGTTTGAGGGTGTCGGGTCCAGCAGCTTTCAACGGATCGAAGGATTTAAGAGCCTCCTCGATTCTGTCTGGGCTGTAGATGGTATTGAGTAAGGTGGTGGTGATTGGTAGAGGACCAGGTGGAGGCACTGGCGGATCAGTGACACTATCCTTGAAGTGGGTTCGTGTCATGACCTCCAATGTCTCCTCTGCATTTTTGGTGATGTCTCCGTTTGGTTTGTAAACGGCTTCTAGTGTATGTTTGTTGTCGTTACAGGATTTCAGAATCTTATTCATCCTTCCGGATTCCTTAACAGACTCTGTTTCCTGACAAAAAGTTCTCCAGGCATTACGCTGGGAGTTGGTTATAAGTCTGTTGTATTGTTTGTTGCTCTCTCTAAGAGCGAGCCACAGGGCATCAGTCTTCTTTTTGCGGGCAGTAATCAGTTTTTGTCTTATTCCCCTCTGTGCTTCCTCTACTTCTTGAGTTAGCCAGGGGGGTTTGCGGACGGAACTTGAGATGTAAGTAATGGGGCATGCCTCCTCGAAGGCTTCCTTTAGTGCAGTATTGATTATGTCTATTTTGTGATCAATTTCAGTCGTAGTGTTGATTTGTGTGTTGTTAAGGTTGGGGTTATTCGATAGGATCTCATCAAATCTGTCCCAGTCAGTGTTTTTGACTAGTCGGATCTGTTTGGGTTCCTTCTTTGGCCCTGTAGTTATATCGAACATAATATAGCGATGGTCAGAGTTGGAGTAAAGGTCACTAACATGCCAGTTACTAATGAGATCTCCTCCCAACTGGTTTGTTATTGTGAGATCGATAATTGAGTTGTGGCCTCGAGAGTTGAGGAAGGTTGGGGATGATCCTTTGTTGGCACATGACAGCCCTAGGGAGGAGAGAAAGTCAAGAAGCTCCTCTCCCCTTTTATTGCATGCCTTGTTCCCCCAAAGGGTGTGGTGGGAATTGGTGTCCGACCCTATAATGAGCGGGATGTTGTTATCATTTGCGTATTTTGCTAGAGGAGATGTTTCTTGTGGCGGTACCGGCCCATTTATATCCATGTACGAAGCTGCCAGAATGAGTTCTGTCGAGCTGAGTTGGATTTCTTTTGACTTTGTTATGCTCTGGAAATTGTGAAAATTACGCTCTGGAAATTGTAATAGTACCTGCTCTGGAAATTGTGATAGTACCTGTTCGATTTGTTAAGGAGACGATCTCCCTGATCATATGTTTGTTATATATGGTAATTTATTATGTAACTTATTTATGTATATTATTCCTTAGTCTCGTATGACTATAGTTGGTACTACAATAAGTGGGTTTCACTTCTAAGCTGCCGTATACTAAATTGTTACAGGATCAGAATGTTCGTGAGGAACAGTCACCAAAAGTGAGTTGCTTACCTGCTGTGTGTTTTCGTACTCTGGTCTTCACTCAAGTTGCAAAGCTGCAATAAACGTATCGCAAAGAACATTTATATCTGAAAATTGTGTTAGTACCAGTTTGATCAGTTAAGGTGAGGATTGCCTCGATCTGTCGGGTTCAGCTTAACTGCCTAGGTATGAGTAGAACCGAAGGATCAAAACATATGTTGCTTGTTGCTCGTATCAACTATAAAACATCAATTTTGAGGGATAAGGAAGTGTTTATAGGTTCTGAAACCTAGCTAAATCGATTTTTCGTGCAATTTTAGGTCAGAAACAGTCATCAAAATGAGTTAATAAGAAGGTCGATTTCTCGGTTATTTTTGAGCTTTCGTTCAGAAAATGATTCGGGGCCTTCAAAGGGGGGTAACAAGAAAGCGTTACAAGTGTTACAAGCCTTCTATAATACAAAATGTGTATCATCTCTTCAACCCGCTGAACATGTGCTTACCCTAAAAATGTAAACAAATGTGTTTCACCTCCTCAACCCGCTGAACATGTGCTTACTATTAAAGTAAACAAATGTGTTTCACCTCCCCACCAGTATCCACATCTATACTCTTATATATAAGAGTATAAGGTCTTCTATATATACCTATTATACCATTACCAAATAAACTTTAACAGGAGTGTGACGAAAGTGCACTCTTAAAGTTGATATTGCTACTGACCTGCAGGTACTGATCAGTAGCTGATCAGCTACTGCTACTGATTAACTACTGTTAAATGTATTCCATTGAGCTGTGTAATGTAGTACAGCGAAAAGCAAAAACTTCAATGGATGGTTACCGTAATGGGTGCCACATGCCTAGCATGATATATTTACCTACTTACATGCACTAAGCACTTGTGTATAGGTCTGAAAAAGCATTAGTATCGGGCGTTGCCTGCTACAGGCTATCCCAAAACTAGAAGCTTGCTTTAATAATATTGTCTGTTTAACTTGTTTTATGTAAACCTTTTGAAGGAGTAAGAATATAATTTCAGTGTACACAATTTGAACTTGAAGACATTCAGAATGTTGTTTATTGTTTAGGCAATAACGTTTAACTTTAGTTAGATGATGAATTTCAAAGAAATTACAGCAGCTGGACTGCTGGAAGTATAATTACTACGGCAGACGGCTGGAACCTGTACAAAAATTGCAGACCAAATTCGTCTGAGTAACCAAACTGTTCCAATTTCACGAGAACTGAGCCCCAATAAACCGTTTCTGATCACAGTGAGTGTTCCTTTTATTTGAAGTAAGTTACTCATTTATTATTATTCGGCCGGCCGCATTGATGATAATGTCAATACTCTGGATTAAAAAGTGGACTAACTGCAATATAGAATACAAGCCTCTTCACAAATCTAACCTTGACAAATCCGCTCGCAAAAGATTGAAGCGATTTAAGAAATAGTTTCACAATGTGCAGCATACACTCTACCCGATTTGAAACTTTCTTCCCGCTTCTTACTAATAATAAATAATTCTTGGCCACGTGCACTGAAAACGGAAATGAACACACACATGACCCATACACACACATCACACACACACAGGGTTTCCTCACTTAAAATATTCAGGTGAAGTATCAACAGATCAAACCGTTCAATAACACAACATTTCACCCACCCCCACTAAACAGTAAACACCCTGTAAGAGAACAAACCAGCCACGTATCACACTGTGTAAAGCAAGGGGTTGTTCAAGGGGTAAGATTATATAAGGCGGGCTGGCGGGGGTAGGGTTATATAAAGGTGATGTAAACACAAGCATGAGTAGGTAAACAAGTGTGTGGGTGCTAAACAAGAGGTAATAGTAATGGACGATTAGCGCCCTGTACTTAGCTGTCCTGTACTGGACGTATAACCTCAACATCCTTTAACGTGAGAGCTTCTAGATCACTGAGCTCTCTTTACATCACTACACTCCACTCTTATACCCATGGTGCAGTCAGCTCATGATCCAATGATATAATCGATGGTAAGTGTGCGTTTCTCAACCTAGCTGAATTTTAAGTATGCGTTAGAATGTTTAAAGCTGTTGCTTATATTGTTACAATACAAAATATACAGTCAGTGGATATTATAAAGCCACGTTCAAGCTAAAACGTAAAACGGTTACAGTATACGGTATAGTATTCTATGATATAAGGAATAATCTTATAAATAATCTTATAATCTGTAATCACGCCATTAATGCGACTACTTAAACTTCGATTACAAAACGCGTAATATGCACGTGTTATCTTATTTCCACGTGCAGTCTTATTTGAGCCCTGTAGCTACAGGTGTCCGGGCTATCGTGTCTATAGATGCATGTGGGGGGGGGGCTGACCATATTTAAGTATATTAAAATGTAGGTATATTACCGGTGCCCAGTGGGCGGTGATATACCCCGGAATATTATATAGTATGTACCTTACTAAGGGGCCATCTACTTAGGACGTCCGGCAAATAGGGAGGGGGGTGGTTTTGGAATTTCGGACAAATCCGGACAGGGGGAGGGGGTGGTTTCTGAAAATCCGGACGTCCGGAAATTTTGGCAGATTTAACGAAAAAGTCCCATTTATTTCAACTCTTTGACACGAATAATAATACATATAATTACTCTGTAAGTTTAGATGAAGATCCCTGTATTTTGAACGAGTACTTAAATGTATTTAAATGTAACTGTGCTAAACTTTGAACTTGTTCGACACTAAATTTATTATTGTCTATTTTAAGTAACTATACTTTTTATAAACAATGAATTTGAGTTGGTTTTATTTATACTCTTAAAAGTAGCTGGAAATCCGGACGTCCGGGGGAGGGGGTGGTTTTGAAAATTCGGACACACCCGGACAGGGGGAGGGGGGTGGTCTGAAAATCTGCGATTTTGGCGGACGTCCTAGTTAGATGGCCCCTAAGCTATGGTCAGACAAATTATAGGTTCACATATATTCTCAAATAATTATGAACTCAAGCTCACCGGGCTGATGGTACATACTTTGGTAGGAGGAACATAATATTGGACACTGACAAACAGGCGATATAGTTTGTGTGAATTTTGTGACAAGCTATATAAAAACATCATCAAGCAACTTCTCAAGAACACATGGAAATAATGTTTCCTCAACAAATTATTCCTGAAGAACTGAAGCTTTCGAAAACCAGAATTCAACTACAACTAGTACTACCATCCATCTAGATGTGTATTTAGATTTTAGATTTGAAGGATCGCAAGAACTCTATGTTAAATCATATTTGTTACTGGACCGGTGATTTACAGTTCCGCTATTTGTGTCATTAAAAACCAACGACTATTGCTCAACGTCGATTCTTCTATTTCTTTTAATACAATGAAAACACAACATAATTTATTGAGTTATTAAGATAAGATCAAATGAATATTCAAACGTATCCTAACCGAGATACAGATTTCAATGTACTATTATACTATGTAGTTACAAGCTATTTACAATAAGAAAATGATCAATTTACGATTTCAAAACTGTCACAGTTGTTTGTTCCCTTACGCAATGATCATCGAATCTACCTATAATTATTTAAATTAGAGCAAACCTGCAAACCTCACCACCAAATGGTTGAAATTTGGGAGGCACCACTTTGTCAATACAATGTCTTCTAATATACATTTATACTCAAATCTATTTTCGTATAAGAGAAGTTGCCACCACACTATACCCTAAGGCAATTTTAAAATGCACTCACAATTGTAGTGTGCAAATCAACCGCAAATTAAGGCCAATTTTATTTGAAAACACTATAGTCTATGCAATATCGTAGTCTCTTAAATAGTCTGACTTTATCCCCGATGCTAAATTCTCCGAATGAATGTTCCGGAATATTCAGGTAAATACAGTGATAAAACAAAGTAATAATATTTCATAACAGGTCACTAGTAGTTACACAGGAAACTATTATACTATAACATTAACAATAACAATGTAAAAACAACTCAAGTCGCACTTTTTACAATACTAAGACTACAGTTACGGGAAATCAAAATCAAACTATAAATTTTGCTAGGATTGAACAACAATTCGATGCTACTTCAAAGTTACCTAATAAGATTCTATCCTTATTCAACAACTCAATGCTAAGTTACTTAATCATGTTAATTATTCTTCATTTTAATAAGATTCTATCCTTACTCAAGTTAAATACCGTTAAATTTCCAATTAGAAGGAAGCTTGCAGAGCAACGAGTCTCTTAATATTGGATCACAGGATATAGTTGTCGTTAAAAATAACAAACGAGGATGTATAATCAAACAATTAAATTTTAAATACGAAACTTGGAACACCCTGAAGTTATACTAAATGCACTTTCAGCAATTTAAGTAACCTTCTCTTACGTAATAAATGTTAAATGTCGTACAACTGATAAGATATCACGTGGGAGCATTCCAGCAAGTTCTAGGTCATACCTCACTGGGATCATATGAGCAGTATCCGAGAAACACGACTTAGTCCGCGGACCACTCATGACACGATGGTCAGGCCGTAAGGGGTCGTTCACATATCATGACTGGTTAGCGGACATATGATCTGCTAACCATCATGTCATAAGTAGTTGGTATGCGGACTATAACTGGTCGGGCTTCTTGGATACTGCCCTGATATAGCTTTCAAGTCCCTTAACTGAAGGGAGAATGTTAAGAATATCTGTCAGTAGGTCCAGTGGATAAAATCACCATAATCAATAATTAATTGATTAATTAATTAATCTTCTTGTCTCCAATAGGTTTATTGATATAATGGATCTCTTGTTTCTACCTCAAATTCGCTCAAATTATTTGACGAAATACGAAATAATCAGTGAATCGTTATCATGACAGCATCGGTATTCATGGTAACTAAGAGTGGTAGCTGTGGTTGCCATGGTTACTGCTAGCTGGAAGAGGAAAGATCGTCCGGAGATCTCACTTCTGATGTTTTCCGTGATACTGATACTCTCTTAAGTTCAACCTGATAAAAAGGATTTAAATATTCTACCTTTAGATGGGACATTGGGAGAGGCAACAGCCAATAAAAAACACAAACAGATAAAAATAGCATCATGATTGAGAAAGTCACTGTCAACGATCAGGAACAGAGGATTTTTGGATGGTTTCGGGTGGACTCGAATTTCAGTTAGTGTTATTTTTACTTTAAATCTATTATATATTAAATAAATAATAAGTTAATTGTCAGTAATCTTAAAGGGTATAAACCTTTGGATCGATAGTGGAGGATATCCTGCGTCCGTCCTGCTTTAGTTTCACGGCCTCCTTGTCCTGCTCAAACTTCCTGTTCATTTCACTGTAGTAGTCCAGAGCGCGCACTACCGGCGCCAATATAGGCTCCTGGAACATGTTTTTAATAAAGCCTTTATATCTTACAATGTTAATAATATAAGTCTTAATATCTCATACTAATGACTTGATTAATTTATTCGAAAATTGGATTAAATATTCGGGGGAGAAAGAGTCATTTAACACGTTCTCACTTCACTAACCCTCAGACTAACAACCTTGGCAACGACCCAAATAATGTTACTAATGTTTTACTCACTCTGATCTCCTCGAACATGGCTGCAACTGCCTCGTACAGGGGGATAAGAACAAACTTGATGAACCCAACTTGAGCCGATGGTTTGGTTACTTTCTCTCTGTCCATAAACGGTGCCACGGGCAGTCCTTCCAGCTTCTCTGCGTCTGACTGTTTGATTGCAGTGTTGTTATTGTTATTTCACTAAAGATATCTGCCTTTTCTATTGCTTATTTGAAACGTAGACTACGTCTGAATGAAACATTCCCAATAATACAAAAGTGAAAATTAAATTAAAGACTGAAGATGAAAGAGAAAGTGGAATCATTTGTGAAAGTGTTGAAAGAAACAGAAAATGGACGAAAGGGAAACTGAAAAGGATTACCTGCATGAAGAACTCCTGAAGAAGACACTCCACCCACGGCTCAGACACATCCATTGGGCGAGCCTCATTTGAAATATCGGAAACCTTCAGGAATATCATCATCATAAGTAACCTGTGGTCGGCGTTGTCGTTGTCATAGCAACCATTGAGGCCTTTGAAGGAGGTTACTATTTCGTTATGTCGAGCCATATCTGTAGCTAGGATACATCTGAAATAATTAGTCAATTAGTTAATTAGTTAATTAGTTAATTAGTCTACTGGCTGGCTCTTTTAACACCTATACTTTGATAAGTGTTTTCAACGAAACGAGCCTATCGAACTTCAAGTTTCATGAAGTCAATATTAAGAATCAATTTCGTGAATATTTCCTTCTTAATTCTTCAATTCATTCAATTAGCCGCACACATGATAAGTACAGATTATGAGATTAATAAGACTAACTTTATCATTCCTGATCTGAACTGTTTGTGCTGAGTCGGAGTAAGATGTTTAATCACGTTGCTGGTATCACAGGTGAGGATCTCAAAAGCTACGGCTGCGTGGTGGTTTTCCAGGGGTGAAATGTCGTTATATCGCAGCGCTAACTCGGTCTTTCGCGTTCACCTGACATTAGGTTTGTTAATTTGATTTATATATTTACGTGTCTTCCGATTCAAATGTTGGAAAATTCACATTATATATTCAAAATTTAGCATGTCTGGTTTAGGTCCAAATGAATATATTTATTACTGAATATGTAACAATGTAAAATGAATATGTAACTATGTAAAATGAATATGTAGCTATTTTACCTGGTAAGCATTATTGTATCCAGGATGATCCAGATCATGGCAAATAGCCGCCACCAGAAGTATCAACATTTCTATATCGTCCAACTTTTCTTGCAAATTACACAACCAGATTAAACCGTACATCTGTGAGTAATTATGTGATTAGATAATAACATAATTAGCGGACCATTACATAATTTGTACAAAATTGCAAAATTTTTAGTTAGATTGATTATAATTAGTGATGTCCATATCGTTACATATAATTGGTGGATTTAGTGCAGCTTTATATTGTGTTCAATACACTACCTCAGATTCAGGTAATACATTTCAAACTATAAAACCAAATGAAAAGTAATTAAAATGGAAGTTAACAAACCATTTGAGTAACACAGAAGCAGTGCCGGAAGTTGTGATATGGTGTGTAATTATAACTGAGATGAACTTGAAACAGGAACGCTTGCAACATCGGCAGCTGAAATAATAACTCTTAAATATTTGAATTATTTATTAATCCATTTTTGTTAAAAGGTTTTCCACCACACTGACTTATGCGGCATATTACGGTTCTTCCTGTACTACAAAAAGTACATTAATTATAGTCCGTACGTACGTAACATTCTTTCAAAAATCACAAATTCCGAGGCTGTAATAAACTGTAATAATAATTTGACGAAATAAATTCCAGAGTCAGTAATTACCTCAATGTACAACCTCTCAACAAGTTTTAAATCAACAAACATCTGTTGCAGTAAATAAAGCATCTCTGAGTCTTCCCATTGCCATATGTCAAATGTGGGCTTTTTGAGGAGTTCCCTTGTAGCGTCCGTCAAATCTACTGATCTACAAGTGCATTTAATTAAATAATTACATAATTACATAATTACATGGTTTATTCTAAGATGGAATAAGAATATTGCAAGAGGTATTTTGTACTAACGATGTGGTTTGATTCTCATGATTTTTTCCAAATTTCAATTGATTTCAAAAAAATGTAGATTTTAGAAAAGGAATGTGGCTAACCGTAGTTTTTCGAATTTCTCGAATACTTGTTGACTGTAAAGATACTTTTCCTTCGTCTTTTTAGTGCCACAGCAGTGAACCATTCCATTGTTGTTGGGACTGTTCTTCCCTTTAGTATTCTTTCTGAGACATATGTTAATTCAAATGGTGAGAACATTAAATAACTGAGATATTTCACTCACAATTTCGATGCCCAAAAATTATCGAATTTAAAACATCAAAATTTAGATCATATTTTCATAAAGAAATAAAATAACAGATACAATGTGAAAAGAAACTGCATCTTAAAAGCGGAGAGATTTTAACATACCCGAAAAGCTAACGTATCTTTAAGGATTGTAACATACCCGTCTATATCTTTGTAGAGGCCCAGCCAGCTCATGTGCTCCACACTTTCCAGTTTTTCTCGAAGATTCTCCACTTTAGCTCTCATATCCCACACCGCAGGTGGGGTGTCGCCAGAGTTCAGGACTATCTTTTTCTCGAGATTCAACAACCTGAAAATGAATTGACTGAGCAAGATACACGTCGAAGAAGCGCAGCAGAGGATAAAATTGGATTTTCACTTTGCCTGTCAACGTGCGAGCACGCTAATTTCTACAGAGATTACAAAACGTTCCGTTGTGCGGAGCATCTAAAATTCGTTGCGCGTTACGTAAAAGAGTTTCTGGGTTTTTGTTGTCAGTACGGGTTTGATTTTGTAAGTTTTAGGAATATAGCAGAAAATCAATAATTATGTTGTTTGTGCGGTTATAAAAAGAGGAAAGGGACAAGGTTACTTAGCAACACAAAAACAATCTGTTCGACGCTAAAGACCTGCCAGTCCCAAAATAACGCTGAAGACTAATCTGATGAAGGCAGTGTAATAAGATACAGCTATTTGGCGATTGGCTTTCGGTTATATTTAACCTCTGAAATCCATGATTTGTCGATTTTAGAACTAACAAAAACTTGTTAGTCCTCTTTCTATTCAAATTCATCTCGAGCAGTAAAATTCTTATCTTATGTAATAGAAGCCTTTGTAAAAACTAAAAAGAGGAACCGTATAAATCAGATGAATTGTGAAGCGAAATGTCGTCTAATTTGAAGCCTTACATGAGCCGTGAGACGAATGAACACACATATTTACAGAAGGAATCACATTCTTACAACACAGTGGTTGTTTACAGAAGGTAGCGATTTTACCGAAAAAAAGAGGCGAAGCAGTGGAAATTTGAAGACGGGTTTAAATTTCGATAATCAATTTAAAAGTCATATAAAAATATAAAAACAGGTACATATTTTTAAAAGTACGAATTATATGAAGTGCATGTTGCAAAGTAATGTTACGTGATCAATTTATTTATCATTAACTATGCGTGATGTATGATTGGTGATGTATGATCGATGCGTGATGTATGATTGGTGGCCATTGCATGGTACTAAACTTGAAAATTTTAGCTGCATTTCATCTCATCTCATTCCATTATTTTCATAATTCATAAATATCATATACATGTAATTTGATTGTTAATTGACTGGATTGGTAATTTATTTTATTGGCGGTTAACTTGTATTGATTGTATTGATTAATTGTGGGGGTATATTCTGATTTTGGATGGTCCCATGCTTGTACACTGTACAGGAGTTGCATCTGCACTTGATATCTGTGTTTTGGTGACCCACAAGTCATTTGATTACATGCATTTTAAGTACATTTTGCATAGTAATCTAGCTTGCAAATATTTTGTAGCTTATTCCATTGTGTAATTTGTATATAATTGATTGATTTAAAAGATTTCAATAAACAAATGTATTACCTCTTTTCAATGGACAGCAGTGTCTCGTTGATCTCTGGGGTAAGACCTGAAATAGAGAGATTGATCAACCAGCTATGAACTAATTAACTAATTACTTAATTAGTTACCTTATAAATTGGTTAATTGTCACAGAAGTATGCTACAACCATACTGATAACTATACTGATAACGCCATGTGAGTAGATCAGACCGCACCAAAATTTAGCCATATTTAATCAAGTTTAAATATCTGTCCAGACTTCTCATCGCCTCCTTCCCCCTAGTATACCTTCAGATTAATAAGTAATCTAACTGTCAAGTTCTCTCAATCCTTTCCGCTTCTTGAACATCACTAGCTCACTACACGCCTGATTACTAGTGGACTTATTACCTGCCACCTGCCTCACATACTGTTATAGCTGCAGACGGTTACATGCACACTACTTCCACGTATATAATATATTAAATGCTTATCATACAAAGTTACAACAAGTCTTCATTTTATGTATCCTGGGTTATATTATATATATAATATAAAATATCTGCCGAACTTTCAGAGTCTATCTACAGTACGTGATGGATCTAATCCATCAGAATTAGCTAGATACAGGAATTGGAAGTAGCAAGTATCTTGCATGTTCTAGACATGTATAGTACCACAAGCTGTTATCAGTTTACTGGTGCAGCATGATGCAATGTTATATACTGGAAACAATAAAGCAATGTTGCTTATGATTATTAATACATTTATTGTTATAAGTTACCACTGATAAAGGGTTAGGCGAGTGGTTGACTGCATACTTCTAAGCAGCATGCAAAACTAACCACCAATTATCTGTAAAATTAACCACAAATTATCTGTAAAATTAACTGCAAATTATCTGTAAAATTAACTGCAAATTATCTGTAAGAGGCCAGACTTCTACTCAGGAATTTATATTAGAATATGCTCCCTTTTAGCAACTTCCCGTATCGGCGAATAGGTACCATGCCGACCGGCTAATAACCGGCTATTATCCGGCTGTTATGGTAACAGCCCTTAACAGACGCCGCTTACTTGTGTTAAGGGCGGTTAGAGGGCTGTTACCGTAACAGCCGACTAATAGCCGGTTAATAGCCGGTCAGCATTGTACCTATTTCCCCTTAAAATATTGGCCAGTTTTCCAGACACTATGAAAACTTAAAAATCCCCATCTTTACACCTCACGTGTAGCTCACTTATATCCTAACATCAGGTGACTGATAGGGAGCATATTCTACATTCCTGTACACCTGCCTGCCGGTCAGCTTACCTTAACATGTAATTGTGCTGCCTAGTATGTAGTATCTAGTATCTAGACATACCTTGCATGTCTACACATACCTTGCATGTCTAGACATGTACCTTGTGTGGTGGGGCACTGGACACAAGGATACATATCTTCATTAACCCATTAGGGACGATAGGGTCGTTTAAACGACGCCACCTTTTCTAGAGGCTCTAGAGACATACCAAAAACTAAACGCCACGAAACTTTCCGGCACATATGCTCACATTTATTGGCTACAGTATTGACTTCCAGTCGAGAACCCAATTAAATCACAAACAATAAAATAATTAAGACAATTAGTCCGTCAAATTGGAAATAATTTCACTTAACTTCTTGCTTGATTGGGACATTAAAACTTTATGTAAGCTTATATTTTTTGAAAACAAAATAGTTTGCAGGCAACGATTTTCCTTGCACAAATGAAAACCCGTGATAATCAATGTTCACAAACGAGCTAGACGCTGTTTAAACTACTGCGGTCGCATGCACGACCCACTCGTCCGGGTCGCAAACGCCCATCCACGGTTTTTTCCGGCCATTACTTCCTGAAGACAAAGACGTTAGGATAAAAGAAAAACTGTAGCATAAGTTAAAAAACGTATGGTCAATACTGTTGACTCTAACTTTTCAAAAATAGAGAATTTGGGTCATTAACGACGCCACTCGGCACACATTGCTATTAACTGACATTTGGTCCAGTCACTTCTTGAATTCAGCTAAACATGACTTCATACGTGCAAAATCGTCGCCCTCTCAAGCCAGTGATTATCATCATAAACTGCGAAAAATCGTTAAAATGGGTCATTAGCGACCCTCTAGGACACAAATTGATTAATTAAATATAATTTTGTCAAACTTTTACAAATATTAATAAAAACATATTATGATCTTGGTCATTAATACTCCTGTACGTTGATTTAACTTCTTAAATCGAGATCATCTGGGCAATAACGACCCACTCGAAGTTGAAACCACTTCATTAATTATCAGTATCATGCTGTCCATCCACCATCAAGAAAGACACTCGTAGTCTAATTCCACACAAACCCACGGTGGCTGACAACTAGTCCTTCTGAGATCCAGGCCAACTGAAGGGCAGTCATCACTCATCAAAGAGCTGCGAGAATACCAAACGACTGCATAGGCCTGGAGTTGCGTCCAGAACTATGGTGCGTGGGAAATCTGTACCGAAAGGACCGGTGGCCGTGTCGGCAAAAGAAAAGGATATCGGCCCTCGTGTCTAACTTGCTAGGTAAAAGCCATGCTGTTTGGTTTGTTTGCTTAATAGATTCTGTTACCTTTCGTCAATTCCGAATCTTGGAAAACGACCTTGCTACAACTCACCGCTTGAGAACCCAGGTCCCACGGTTGATCAATCATGTAACTCAAGAAAAACCCTGAACAAGTTTACGAGAATATCCTGTATCCTTGGGTAAATACTGAAAGAAGAGCGTCAAATTGCATAATTCTAATCCAACATGCCCAATCTGTTTGACATTCCTAGAAAGACAAGAATAACTAACCACTGCTGCATCAGATGGCAAATCTACAGCTCTGTGAAGAAGGACAAGAAAAACCCCCCCCCCCCCCCCCCCCCCCCATCTGGCGGGCGGTGCTGCAACCACCTGCATCTCTCAGACAACTACTTCGTTGTGGGTAACAACCCCGCAACAACGAAGCAGCTTTCAAAACGAAACCAAGGTATTACGTAATCGGCCGAGAGGGAGGGGGGTTTTCCAAATGATTACGCTATGTAATTTTGACATAATAGCTATGTGGTGAGGGCGGGGGGCGGGGCTAAAAATTGGTCCACTAAGTGATTCCGTAATATTATGTCAATGTGAACGGCCCCTAAGAATAAAGAAAGGCAGCTGCGAAAATGAGTAATGCAGCCATCTGAAATCTGAATCCAGCAGTTGTATAGTTTCTTCTTGGACATCGGGAATCGGGAAAAA
This sequence comes from Bolinopsis microptera, assembly GCF_026151205.1. NCBI lineage: Eukaryota > Metazoa > Ctenophora > Tentaculata > Lobata > Bolinopsidae > Bolinopsis > Bolinopsis microptera. Next base: position 11,672,053 of record NC_087075.1, on the reverse strand, counting down.
TAAGGCATGTTGTTTGTTGTCTCACAGACACTTACTGTCGTGGTACTAACAGCTGATAAACTCACCTACCTATCAATCCCATTCTGTCCATTATTCGTCTTGATTGGTGCCTATCACAATCACCTTGAGACTTCAGATCTTCAGAGGGCTAGTGGTCATCCACCCGTGGTTTGCGTGGATAAGACCTACAAGTGGTCTTCTTGATGGTGGAAAAGCATGATCCTGATAATTAATGACGTGGTTCAACATCCGAGTTGGTCCCGTTATTGACCCAGTTGATCGATTTTAAAAGTTAAATCAACGGAACAGGAGTAATGACCAAGATATCACATGTTTTTTATACTAATATTTTAATGAGTTTTGACAACATTAATTTAATTAATCAATTTGTGGTCTCTGGTGGGTCGCTAATGACCCATCTAACCGATTTTTCCGCAGTTTAATGAGAAATCACTTGCTGAGAGGCGAGTTTGCACTATGAATGTCATGTTTTAGCTGAATTCCAAGTAGTTACATGACAAATGTGTAATAAGCAAGTGAGCCGAGTGGGTCGTTATGACCAAATTCTCTATTTTGAAAAGTTAGAGTCAGACAGTATTGGACCATATATTTTTTGTAACTTATGCTACAGTTTTTATTTTAAATCCTACCGTCTTTGTTTCCAGAAGTAATAGCCGAAAAACCGTGATGGGGTCGTTTGCGACCCTGACGAGTGGGTCGTATGCGACCATAGCTGTAATCTTTTAAAAGTAAACGATGACACAGATTAGCGTTTTTGGATATCTCATTTTTGCTGTAAAGTGACCTAGTGTTTAAACCGGCATCAAAATCGGCAAACTTTAAAACTCGTCGTCCCTAATGGGTTAACATGGCACAAGTTCATGCTACTACTACTACTACTACTATATTAAATGAAAGTTATTTAATTTATTAATTTAAGCGGGCATGCGATTTTAAGTAATAAGGAGAACAAGTTGTGCTTATAATCTGGGGCCAAACTACTGTAAAGGCCAAAGTGTCCAGCCCAAAACTATGCTCCTACGTAGTGTAGCTAGTGACGTAGTTATTGCTCTGACGTAGTGTAGTGACGTAGTTATTGCTCTGACGTAGGTATCTCCTAGAGTGCAATCACAAACCCCTTAATAGCCTTGTTGATGGCAGACAATTTTAGGTCCAGAAATTTTGATTGGCGTTAATGTTTTATTTACATTTCAGTGGAATAGTTTACAAAGTGCCAATCTCTTACTATCATTACTACTGCTACTACTACAAAAGTCAGTGAAGTATTACATCCTTGCTAATGGATACTTTGTTCGTTCACTAAAAGTGATACTTATTTTTATGTAAAATTTATATATTGGTCGGTACAAGCCTCTAGATAATAGATTGATAACGTCAGCAAAAGTAGAAGATAATGGATCTGTCCCGATGTGATATGAGCTCTAATGTCTTTATCAGACCCAAACAAATGTGCTGCCAATATTCGCATAAACAGCATTGCAGGTCCTAAAAGTGAACAACAATATGTTTCTCAGGTAGTATCGATTACACACAAATGTGCTTCATAAGGAAAACACACATAACACCATCTGATGACGGTCATCACTTTATCAGTACTCATCAGTGACACGTGTTTTTAATTCATGATATTATGTAGGGTGCAATTCTAATAAGTGGGAATGCGCAAAAATATAATTGAAAAAACTTGCCCATTTAGACATAACTACTACTATATCACTAAACTACTATAACTACTATACTATTAACTAAATAAAAGTTTCTGCTGAATGTGAATTATTTTAGTTGGTTGTTCTAGATGTGTGTTAGATAATACAGTACACGTGGTCTACTGTACAGAAAACTGTCCCTGTACTGGTACGTGCTCTGTATTTACTGTGTAAGTGCTGGGTAGGTACTGGTACTGGTACTGGTACGTGCTCTGTATCTACTGAGTAAGTGCTGTGTAGGTACTGGTACTGGTACGTGCTCTGTATTTACTGTGTAAGTGCTGGGTAGGTACTGGTACTGGTACTGGTACGTGCTATGTATTTACTGTGTAAGTGCTGAGTAGGTACTGGTATTGGTACTGGTACGTGCTCTGTATTTACTGTGAAGTGCTGGGTACACTGTTACTGGTACGTGCTCTGTATTTACTGTGTAAGTGCTGGGTAGTACGGGACTGGTATACAGGAAAACGTGCTAATGTATTTACGTGTAAGTGCTCTGTTAGGTACTGGGTAACTGTACTGGTACGTGCTCTGTATTTACTGTGTAAGTGCTGGGTAGGTACTGGTACTGGTACTGGTACGTGCTCTGTATTTACTGTGTAAGTGCTGGGTAGGTACTGGTATTGGTACTGGTACGTGCTCTGTATTTACTGTGTAAGTGCTGAGTAGTACGGTACTGGTATCTGGTACTAGCTTCTGTATTTCTGTGAATGCTGTGTAGATACTGGTACGTGCTCTGTATTTATAGTGTAAGTGCTGGGTAGGTACTGGTACTGGTACTGGAACTGGTACGTGTTCTGTATTTACTGTGTAAGTGCTGAGTAGGTACTGGTACTGGTACTGGTACGTGCTCTGTATTTACTGTGTAAGTGCTGTGTAGATACTGGTACGTGCTCTGTATTTATAGTGTAAGTGCTGGGTAGGTACTGGTACTGGTACTGGAACTGTACGTAGGGGGTTTTTCTGTATTACTGTGTAAGTGCTGGGTAGGTACTGGTACTGGTACTGTTACTGCTTCTGTATTTAACTGAGTAGTGCTGTGTAGGGACTGTACTGGTAGTTTCCAAGGCCCATAAGATCGAGTACGGGCGGGGCTACCTCACGTACAGTAGACTGTAAAGGTAGCGGGATATTGTTACTATCAACGTGTGGAGAGTTAACTGATAAGAGGAGACACATCTATATTATATAGACACGGCAAACAAACATCCCGCTAATTATCACTCAAAACCCGGACGAATCTATATTATATCCTGTTATAGTATTGTTGTTGTCAAACAGACGGCTTACTGATAACTAATAACTAATAGTGGGATAACAGTGCACTAATGATAGTGACTATCATTATACAGGAGGATTACTTTGTATTGTGGATTATTTTAGATAATCGCTATAAATCTTTATCAATAGTAGTAGTAGTACTTGCTAGAAGCTGCTAACTTGTAGCTATATCAATAGCTGTTCTAGTAGCTGCTAGTGTAGCTGTATCTTCTGATGTGTACGTGGTGGTGGGAACAATACAAAACGATACATGGTGATTGGTGGTTTAAAGATGATAGATGAAAAGAAAAGAACATTTTATTTTCATTAATCCGACTATTGTTTACTTATTAAAAGCTTTTCAACGTTTCTTGAGAAAGTCACGTTTCTTGAGAATTGAGATCGTGAGGAAAATATAACTCATCAGTAGACAAAGGCTATAATAAAAACAAGTTCTTTTCAACACTACAATATACATATAATATAGACTTTAAGAAGATCGGACTTAGTTTCGACATAGTAGTAGTAGTAGTAGTAGTACTACTACTACTATATACAAAACAATGTGAGGCTCTCATGATGTAGCTGTACGAAGATTTGAAGATAGTTGAGTTAAAAGTAAAAACTTTTCAGAGGTCTTTAAGCCTGAAATAGTCAGCAATTGCCTCCAACATATTGTTGGGGCCAGGTCCCTTGTGTTAAGACCCCATATTTAGGACCCATTAAGAGTTCAACCAAACTTCAACATTGATTTCTAAATTTTCTCTGACTTCAAAGAGACATATTTCACCATCCTAGCAATCCTTACAGAATCTCAGGCTGCAGGACCTTTACAAAATATATTTAATTTTCCATTTAGAGTGATTCTGTTTAGAGTAATTATAAAATTAAAAGTCTATCACATTTCTACTGCCTCCCTGAAGAACACTAAGAACAGTGGCGACAGTGAAGTGTTGTATTAAAGATCTATCAACTATGTTGACATGACTACCGGCCCTGATAAGACGTCACGCTAGCCCTGGTGTGACGTCACGCTAGCCCTGATGTGACGTCACGCTAGCCCTGATATGAAGAACACTAAGAACAGTGGCGACAGTGAAGTATGGTATTAAAGATCTATCAACTATGTTGACATGACTACAGGCTTTACTTTATTGCCAATCTCTGGGTTTCATTAAAGCGATGAAAGAAGTATTATAAAGGAGTATTATAGGTGACGTGAATCTATTTTAATTACAGATAAAAGATGTGAATGTAAGTAAACTATATGAATCCGTACTGTGTACTGTAGTACCAGTTACATTTAGTACACTGTTGCTATGGCGACACTGTACAATCTGTACATGTGTGTTCTAGATGTGGTAAAAGTTAATTATGTGTGGCTGTAACCTCACCACCTAAATTAACATCTAGTTACTGGTAAATTACCTCTAAATAAAACCTCTAAATAACCTCTAAATAACCTCTAAATAACCTCTAAATAACCTCTAAATAACCTCTAAATAACCTCTATTATTATATATATTATTATATAAGAGTGTTTCTCAGTTACAAGTGAAACAAAGCCTTTATGTTATCTAGCTAGGGTGTGGAGTCGTGGACAGGTTTATCTTGCAGTTTACAGGTAGCCTAATTTGGCTAATGTACAGAGCAGATGCACTCCAAGTGTAGGTTAACCCAAGTGTAGAGGGTATCTTCACACTACGTGTAGGGAGTAGATGCACAGTGCACACTAGTAGCAAGTGGCAAGCTCTTAGTCGACCAGCCAACCCACAGCTCGCATCTTACAGGTAGCCTCCTCCACAGCCCTTACTCTGTTACTAATGAAGTGCGTGATCCAGTGACTAAGTGAGAGGAAATGAGAGCTGTCATGGTAAGTACAGGTTAACACTTGATTTCCATAACATGGCAACTGCTCTGGCAGTAATATGGCAACTGCAGTAATATGGCAACTACTACTGTGGTTCATGGACAAATTAGCGCCTACGTCAACGGTCACGTACTCATAATTGCATTACAAATGTATATCCTGGTTAAATAAAATAAACATTTTGATTATATATATGGGTATAAGTCATCTCCGGGTAATAGCAAATTTGCAAAAGTAAAAACGGCCATCAAAAAACTAAAAGTAATCCTGGTAATATTGCTGAGGAATGTGGATAGATTGAAGAGCTGGAGATTTAGGGAAACTGGACATTGGAGAACCTATAAACCTTCATCAACTAGATAAGACTTTCCCTGCAATTGTCTGGACAGTTAAAGATTCATCTTCCAAGACGCAAGTAATATCATCATCAGTGTCCGGCTACCTCACTAATGATATCAAATAGATATCCCCTGTCTACAAGGCGGAGAAACTGACAGCTTCACTCCCACAAACTGCTCCATTTAATAATCAATTAATCACTCAATTAATTAATTAGATAACTTATCATGTGGGCCACCAACCCGTAAGAGGACACTGAACGGCTCTAATCTCCCGTCAAATAACTAAAAGTATTAATTTTACCACGATTATATGTTATTATATATTATTATTATAGTGCCTTCACCCAACATTCACTAACGTCACTAAGCACGTGCAGCAGGGAAATGTTGTCTGAAAGCCATCACTAGAATTGGAGGTAATCCACTCAGATAGAAATCACACAACGTCCAGCCATTACAACCATTACTTGTACGTGTTGTGTAGTTGCAATATAGATGTCTCGCACATGGGTAGAAAAAACCTTAACCTGGTAACCTTGTTGCTTGCACAAGAGCAATTCTAACTGCATATCCACATTCTTTTTGTGAACAAACTGATATGAATCCTATCTGCACAAACTTTTATGTTGTCTGCGCACTAGACTTTACTAAAAATGTCTCGTATCAGAGATCAGTATTTTGGTGTAATAGAGGTATTGATAAAGAATGCATTGTTATGTAATGTGAATATTTGCCTCTTCTAAGAAATTTAAATGTTAGACTAATTTTTACAAAATATTAATATTTACAAAATATTTAACATACTATTATGTTGTAAGACACGTCATACAGACAATAATATCATGTTATGTTATGTCATGTCGATAAATAAAAGTTTTCCATTTCTACCACACCCTGACACCCCAGTCCCCAAGCCTAGAGGTGGTGTTCACACCGTTGTGTTAACCATAAACCATATCTCTAGAGTACAAACATAACACGCTCGAGTCTATTAAGTACAATTAAGTGTAAATATGAATAATTATGTAAGTAATTACAAAAGTGAGTGCTAAACGATCCGTGTCAAGACACTCGCGGTATAGTAACTTAGCTTAAGCTTACCAACCGGCCAACCAGTGGATTTGGAATATTTATGTATTTAGCTCATAATTTCTGGGTTTTAACTAAACATTTCTCAGCCAAACATTGTAATTAATTAAACGTATCTCTTTAACTGGACATTTCTCGGCCAAACTTTGTAAAATGTAATTAATGAAAGATGGTCAGCAGGATGTTAAATGTGAAGAGAGCTTTACAGATTATGTAAATATTTACAAGATTACAGGCTATGTAAATACACGTAACAAGTTAACGTTGGTATGTAAACTTCCCTCTGGTATGCACCATGGTAACATGCCGTGCGTTGTCATGGTAACATAAGCGCGGTATGTGGGTACTAATTGGTAAACTTCCCTTTTACTGCGCATTTCTACTAAATTTTACAGTTTTACAGCGTGGATATATTAGTTATGTTATTTAGTTATACATTAGTTAAGACCCACTAAATTCTGTAGATTATGTGTCAGGAACTGAGGAACTGAGTAAGTTGTACAACCTGGACTGAGGATATTATTGGGCATTTAAAACAAGGTCGTGACATGAAAGTCATGAATCCAAAATGAAAATAACTTTGCGGAATCAAAATAACTCTACGAAATCAAAATAACTTAGCTCGATAGTCGAGACATCACATCATTTGATTTACGAGACTCATTTTTTTGGAAATTGTTTTGTCTAGTCGTCTACTACTGAACCATTTACAGCTACTACTGACCTGCGTAGCTTTTAAGTTTTAATGCTCGTCTATTTAATGAACCCGCGTTTATCACGCCATACCCATATTTTCACATATCCACATGAATATAAGCATAAATAAACAAACAACTGACACATTATGACAAAACACATAAACCAAACATAAACATAACTGTATACTGATATCACAATATGTAACACACACACACTTGCAACTTTGCAAGTAAAAGTAAACAACACTTGGTGAGAAGTGTAATGAAAACAGCTACATTTGCTTATGATTTCATACAACAGCGGCTCTTACCTGCTTGCTTACTTAGGTACAGGTGGCATTACAAATATGCCAGGATTGTGGTCTACAGATAAGACTTGAAGTCAGCGATAAGTAATAAGTTGTTCCAGATAATATGTTATCTGGCTCACAATCAGTTCCACGTGATAGCTATTGAATTGAAACATTCCTCCTGGTAAGTACGACCCCTAATAACTAATAACTAATAAGCAAAGATGAAGGGGCCGCAGACTCTGGGGATCTCGGCCTATGCAATCTTCTAATGAGAATTGAGCACTGTTAACAAAAGCTTCTAGGAGTTAATAGTACGTCCAGGGCATTACGTGATAGCTATTTTCAGAGTGATTGATGTTTCACAATGAAATGTCTGAGCTAAGAATCACAGCTTAAAGAGAATTATTCCGGCGGTTTAATTAATTAAGATTTTGTTTAAATAATTACTCATTGCTTCAGTGGGATGGTTATTAGGAAACACTCACTGTAAAACAATATGAATCATGTATTTTGTATTTATTTTACAGAGTAGACTCTCATTTCGTTACCAGTAATCTATCAGAATCATGAACGACCCACTCTAAAGAGTGAAAAACGAAACGTATTATTATTTATCATGTGGACTGAAGTATGCTGCAAGGGCAGTCGAACTATTCGATGACCCAGTAGAGGAATCTAAGGATCTCTCCTAAGTATTCTATGTTCACGCTGACTAAGTTTCCATCACTGAAATAAAGTATAAAGCTTTAAAACATTTCATTGTGTTTGGAGTCATCGCCTCATTGAATCCTACAAGTACCACAACACAATATATTACACAGGTGATTTACAAGACACCCAGATGCGCGCAGATAGTGGGGTTGTCTAGCTGTCTTGTTACAGACAGGTGGTGACAAGATTACCAAAATACAGCGCTTATGTTACCATGGCAACACGTACACCATGTTACCATAGCAACACCTCTTTTCTAAATTAATTGCCTTATTTGGTAGTGAGATTTATTAAAGTATCTACTCGAAATTTCCATAACACAGGGTCATGTTTACTTCCAGAATATGAGGTTACAGAAGTCTTGCAAAATATACTCTTTATGTTGCTTTGTAGAGGAAAACATTTAACATTTACATATTAATCGTACATTTACATACATTATTAATTATCATATTGTTCCGTAGCCTGTACTCTTCTACTGAACAGTGGTGATAACACGTTAACAGTGGATCTAGTCGCTATTGTCATTTGGAACTAGCATTAATTTCCACAATAGTTCCTTGCTTACTGTTCAGTAATGTTCAATGACAAAGAGGTTACTAACAATAATATATGTAACTTATGTAACTTATTATAAGTTATGTATAATGTACATAATATTACATTTGATAATGTTTTAATATTCTAACCAGCTGTTATCAAGCCCTAACGAGGCAGTTTTCAACTATTCTCCTAAATAAGTTACTACATAATATTATACTACTGTAAATATTATATATACTACTACTAATTATCAGGAGTAAGGGTATAATTTTAATTAATCGAAACTTAATTAGTTTTGAACTATAGACAATGTGAATTTCATATGCCTATCTTAAATTCTTCCTGTACAAACTTTAAAGCAAAATTCACATCCTAAAAATGAATTACTCATTATACTACTGTATATATTATATATACTACTACTATTCTACTAAGGAGTAAGAGTACCATTGCTATGACCATTGCTCTGAAATTGTAATCATGTTGGGGTTCAGCCACAAACCTCCACTGTAGTGTTAACCTAATCCCTGTAACTCCACATCACCCCATTATATAACGGTGCATTATTTCGGGATAACTAAATCTGGCACTAACAGATTTAATTTAGGGCCCCTATTAACACAGTGACCTCACTCTATGCAGGATACTGGGTTTGAATGGCAATATCCAGCCGAATGAGCTGGGAACCTTTGAGCAACCATCGCAAGCCATTATTGAAATATAATATAGGTTACAGAGAAGCCATGAAACATTGCTGTGTGTTGTAATTAGGAGAAAATTTGGGGGTAACAAACCGGAGCAAGTTATACTTATTGATCAATTCGGCCGCTGTTATCGTCTTATAGCCCGGATCATATTATAGGTACTGGTGGTAACTCCACAAAACCATCAATGATCCCCGGTCTAGACCGGCTCTCAAAGCTCAAACACTGGCAAGTACTGGCAAGTTTCCCCCTGTGGAAACAGTGGACCGAGATAATAGACCCTTACAATCCAGGACCTGTTATTTATTACACATAATTTAGTCTGAATACAGTGGTGACCAACAAACTTGTCTGGAGGCCGTGTCTCCAGACAATCTTCTGAATCCTTTCTAATTGGTAATTAATAACAACCTAATTATCCACTTGGAAGGCTTGAGTCTTGATCCGTGTCTAAGAGAGCGAGTTCTGCTCTCACTTTACCACTACTTTAAACAAAGCAACTAGTGACTACCAAGTACGAGATCTGATCATTATCAACGATATCAGGGTGTACATGAGCAGATTCAACATAACCACTCTACCACTTAGCTACTAAACCTAACACGAAACACATTAGGATACAAATGATTCCGTATACTAAACTTTAGTTTAAACAGTGTACTCAGCTGGATTAATCACACTCACTCTGAACTTAGCGTTAATTTAGTGAGCGAGAAATGAGCCAAGTTAGCTGTACACAGTGAAACCTAATAACAACAATTGGTTATTGGTTAACTTACCCAGATAAGCGGAGTGATGATTTGTATCCATTCTCCTGATTACTTAACTTCTAATTCTCCTGATTAGATCCGCTAATTGTGTAGATTTTAGATTCCTGAGAATACCTTAATGCTCCGACTATACAGCCACCACTAGGTGCTATGTGTAAATTCCTTTAAATTAGTTATTTTTAGTTTCTTAACTCGTCTCACCGTGACAAAAGGAACGTGCTATAATATAGGGGAGGGGGGATATGACAATTTGACGAGATATTCATTTCTTTATTTCAGCTATTAATCCAAGCGTGATGTTAAATCTAAAAAGATATAGTTTACATTCTCAGACATCTCAGCAGTCTATAAATCAAAGTTGCAACTTTAGATAACTACCGATGGTCATTGTTAAAAGTTGCAACCTTGACCATTATCCCACGGAGAAATATACAAATGATAGGCCGACTGAGGAAATTTGTTGATTTTGACATTCCTTGTTATTTCTCTAGACCATTTCAAAGGCCAAAGCGGTTACCGGTCAAAGCTAGCTCTTGTGTGGTAAATATCGTGACGAACTAAAATTAAGTAATCAAAGGAAATCGGCTCCAGTCTGTATTGAAAAGGTATGATTTACTGTAAAAAAGTCATATATGACTTGTCATCAACTACGCTTAGCGACTGATTCTTCAAGATTTATATTAAGAAAAGATTCCTTTCCTGTCGTTCAAATCATCACTCTGAAAGTTTTATCAGGTATGTAGGAGTTGATACTGCTAATGCCTAATAACATATTATCAACTTTTCTATTTCTTGTCAAAAGTTGGATTTTGAAGGTTGAATTATGGTAGATCACTGGAGTCCAAAAATGTTCATATAATACGTATGCCCAGAGAAAGTTGTCAGTTTGATATGAGCAGACCACAGATATAATTCCAGTCGCTTGTCCTGCAATTATTCATACATTAGATCAGTGGAGTCGACTTGCCTTTCAGTGATTTAAACAGTTTCACATAATCCTATTTTCCACGGAACTAACCACACTAATACTGAATAGTCTATGCTATTGTAGTATTGTGACAACTATACTATGACCACTATATAATTATGACCACTATACTATGATCTGTACTCCACATTAGTACTTTTCAGCAAATAGGTACAATGGCCGGTCGGCATTGTACCTACATTTGCTGTACATTTCAGCAGAGTGGTTCACGAATAATAACTAACCTGGGTAAAATCAAATACATGTCCTCATTGTGCTATTGTGGTATCATTAAATGATGATCTCCTGGACTCCTGGACATATTAGCTGCACAAATAAACAATTGTTTAATTGTTTACCTTTAGGTACATTAACAATGAGACTCTCACGTTAGATTAGTGAAATAGTGAAATAGTGAAATAGTCAGACAAATAACACATTGCAAAGTTATGGAACTGTTCCCAGTTCCATTATATTATGGGTAAAAATATATTGTAGTGATTAGTATGGACCGTCTCGGCTTTCAACACATAAAGTGAAATAAGACAAATCGACGTTTCAGCACTCAGTTGCCTTTTACTAAGATTACTTTGTCTGTCGAAAGCCATGATGCTCTACACTTACCACTACAATGTTTTTTTAAACTCAGATATATAAAATCTGTACAACAACGTTAACTAAATTCCTTTTCACTGTACAAGATATACTAATCCAACTGAGATGTATTCTCCTAAAACTAACTAACTCTAACTGAGGGGCTTTACAATGTTTGTATTTAGATAGTTAAAATTGTATTTAGGTAGTTACAATGTGGCCCTGATAAGGTGTTTTACCTAGCTTATCTCTTAGCTTATCTCTTAGCTTATCTCTTAGCTTATCTCTTAGCTTATCTCTTAGCTTATCTCTTAGCTTATCTCTTAGCTTATCTCTTAGCCTATCTCTAGTAGTGTATCCGGAGAATATTGCACGAAACATAATGATACTTAATATCTGATCAGAAATCATAATCTCTCCGGTTAGCTGCGGTTAGCGTGATAGGAAAATGCATGATGATAATCATTATTACTTTTAATACTATATTTTATATATTTTTATATATTTTTATATATTTTATATTATCAGCTCCGTGTACTAGAAGCTTTCTAAAACATAATAGTTTTCATAAGATGACCGATAAGTGATAACCCTTTATCTTACGCTGCCTCCATCCCGTCATTGGCAAGCATACACAATATTTCTTGAGTATACTGTGCTTTTAACACTAAACGTCATTTACAGTAGAGATGCGGAGTGTGGTGCCATGCTGCAACATACCTTGGGCTGTTAGTAATGGCTATTTGACTAGTACTGGTAGTAACCAGTTGTGGTCATCAGTAAACTAGGTGGCAGGTTGATGTATGGTTATTATACAGCCATTGCATGCTAATAGCACTGTTATTATCGGGACAAATTATGCTAAATTTATGCTAAAGTTATGCTAAATTTATGCTAAAGTTATGCTAAATTTATGGTAAACATATGGTAAACATATGGTAAATATATGCTAAATATATGCTAAATACTCTTGATGATGGCCGAAGTCCTTGGCCGAAATCCAGAAATTTTTAACCCAAGTTCAGTATTAAAATTTAAACTTTTCTTCTATGTTGACTGCATTAATTAACTTATTCATATGAACCTATATTTATCTAGATAGTGGGCTCAGTGTACACTGTACACGTTCAAATATTCACCTGAACTATATTCTTAATATAATATGTAAATCCTCTCATAGACTGCAGCTTTCTATTCAACATTAAAATACTTTGATAAAATGCTGATGAAATGGCAGAGAAAAATAAGAGATAGTGTAATCTACACTGTCTCTTATCTTTTGAAATCTACACTGTCTCTTATCTTTTGCACAGAGAAATAGACACAGTTAACCTCTTGTGATAAGTCTCATCCGAGGACTGAGAGTGAGGTTATACTGAAGAGTTTGAGGGTGGCTTAATTGGTGTCAGGTTTAGAGGATAAAGACACAGGTGCTTCTAATTATTATAATTATCTATATTTCAATAAAACGCACTACCTATAATTAATGACTCATAACGGTAGAAGCAGTAACTGTGTAGTGTTATATTTTTACCCGGAATTAATTATCCTCTGGCCTGAGACTTGGAGACTAGGGACGAGCGAGGTGCAAACAAAAAATATTATTACAATATTCTAATAACTATAAGCTCCTTTTTACCTTCATAATGTGCAATTGTATTTCACTGTTAATAATTTATAACACAAAAAGCAACCTCCTACAAACTTAGGGAGAAGTGGACTGTACTGGGTGTATGGAAACGTGCGCTAAACAGATGGCGTTTTATTTTACATAAAAGGGTTATTTTCTTTGTTTGGTCGACTAATTGAAGGGTTGGTACTCAATATACAGTATAATTATTTCCGGGAATCATATTCCCGAAAAGTCGTGAACACTGGTAACCGATAATTTCAGGACAGACTGCAAGTCACCTCAGACTAGCTAGCGGGAAGTTTCAAAACAAATAACAGTTGCGCACTATATATTACACTCTATATTGTATCAGCGCACGTATCACATTACACATTTTTTCATACAGAAACCGGAAAAAATTATTGTGTTATAACTAATTTTCATAATATTATCATGTTTTAAGAAGTCTACGTATGTTCAGACAAAGCTGGTATGTTCTTTTTTGTAAGATCATAATATTGGCCCACGCCCCACATCCAAAAACACATTAGTCAGACTGGAAGGAAATTTTTGGTGCCAAAGAGGACATTTTTAGGGCATAACAAATTTGTATAAAGGTGGAGACATTGGACTGATATGAGAGGAAAATCTGGAAAATTTTCAGAAGTTACTGGATGTGGGAACAATGACGAAGAGATACTTTTTTGAGAGATACTACTTTGTCGTCGAATTAAGATGAACAATACCGAACGAATGACTCAATAAAAAGCTTTTCTTTTGGTAATCGGTACACACCAAAAATCATTAATTCTACTTTTAGACCATGTAGGAGCGGTGTTTAGACCTTTCTTATTAATAACCAAACATCATAATGATAATAACAGGTGAGAACACGTGACTACCATATAAGGACATGATGATAAACACTACTCTATCTTTTCCTTCAGAATCGCCCGAGTATTGGCCGTCAGGTTGGGTTGGTAGAATTGTAGAATAAGTAGATTGCAACTCCAATACAATCTAACAACGCACAATCATAAATATAGAGCACTATATTAGCATGATAGTATCAAAAATAAAATGCTGCCGCAACCAAGGATCCACAGTAAGATTTACATTATATGGTATTTATTGTGTTGCAGATTTTATATTCATATCGAAATAGTATTGTTAATGATATTAGAAACCAAATACACTGACAAACAAACACGAATTATTAAACTGACATCCTGACAAACGAACAAACAAACAAACGAACAAACATATTACAGCACACTGGAAAAAACAAATATCTCGCACTACAGCTCCGGACAAACAATTATAAAACGTTAAGAAAACTCATATAAAACATTTATAAAACAGAACTAAAACAGGCACGTACCATCACTACTAAGACACTGCTTGGCCCCCACCACCTTCAGTGTAAACCTAGTATCAGGGTTATTAGCGAGGATCCGGGGGGATATGTTCATGAGGGAGTTGCTGGTGTTGTAAAGTTTCAGTATATCAGAGGGTCCTGACTCTGTTGCGCTCCGGAAACACTCTGAAATGGAAATGGTTATGTTTTTCATGTCACGTGATCATTTTGAAGACGCGCGCACGTGCTAGTTATTCTCTAAAATGGAACCTTACTATGATAACTTCAATAACTTCACACTACAGGTCACAGTTTACATTTTGAAGATGGTGGTTCAGGGTTAGAGGTTGAGCTACTTGAGGGATATATCTCCTCTACTCGATCAAAGTTTAGTGATGTCGGCTGGGCTAAAAAGTCGATTATATTATCATGATTATTTTATCGGATGAAGCGTCAACAGTCCCCCAGCGATCGTATTGCTGTGAAGTCACCCTTGACTTGGCAAGCCTTTTATTGGGTGCCCGACAACTGAACCCAATTAAACCTAGTTCCCACTAACCGATCAGCTTAATTAGTTAGGGTTAGGGTTAGGGGAGTTAGGGTTAGTCTAAATTGTCTAAATTGGGTTCAGTTGTTCCCTTTTATTTATCGTTTCGTTAAAGCCAGGAAGAAGACACGAAACGTTCCCTCCGTCACTAACCCGGTTTACTAACCACCAAATTATTATTATAACTTAAACAAGGCAACCTGTTACTGTAACGTGATATCTTGAATACTGCTGAACCTTACAAAAACACGCTGAGGTGAACCAACATGTGATGTTGGAGGAGGTGAACCATAAATAGGATGTATTGATGACTGGTAAGATTATGGCATAATAATCTAATCATTGTTGGTTATTCGAACGTTTACTGTATTTTTAACTCAGCGGATTGAAGCGAACTAGAGAATTGATAGTCTGCATAAAATTATTTTTATTTTTTAGGGACAGGGTCACAGGGCTGTCCCACGAGATATTTTAAAACCAACATAGTAACTGCAACGGAACCTTCTAGAACTGAAAGCATTACGTGTGTATTGCATAGTATGTAGCAGTATGTTACATTTTTATTTTCTATGGGTTAATAATACTTAAGAATAGTTTAAAAGTTAGAATCTCTCCACTTTAAAAGGTCACAAACTGTATCTATTTTAAAAGTTTACATAACTCTACAAGGCAATGCTTTACATCTTTTCCATCGTGTAGTGTAGAGAGGAGACGTATTTCGGGTACAATGAATGTTGCTTTAACTAGAATTAGGTACGATGTAGCAGTGGCTTTTCAAATCCTGCGGGCGTCTGCACTCTAACTTTATACTTAAAGTAGTTTGCCGGGTTACATAAAGCGATTACATGGGTAGGTATCAGTATAACTGTCTGTACAGTGTACATGCTTTCAATCTTAGACATTTACACGGCTCTGCATTCATTAGTGCTGTTATCACTACATTTAAATACTGTCGACAGTATTCCGCTACATTACTGTCCACAGTATTCCGCTACAACTAATTGATCTCTAACTACAGTGTCAGACATGTTTTTTAACTTAAAGTTAAAACTATGTCCTGAAGTTAAAACAGTTAAAACACTGTGACTTTATCTTTAACTTTCTCTCTAAGTAGGAATGTAGCCGTTATCAATTTTATTGTGTGAACTGTTGATCGTAAATATCCGTAGTTTGTACGTATTCTGGTGTTGTACACATCAAATCCTTAAAAGAAATCTCAACTGAGAAATTGCACTCCGATTAAAGATCAATAAATATAATTATAAAAAGCTATTAATTAACCACCAATTAACCAATTAGTGACCAATTAAACTCACCTTTAACTTCCTCTGAGTTGGCATCACTCCAAAACTCCACCTGCTCCTCCACGTCCCCCATTTTAAAGAATATCGTCTTAAGATGGGGCCTTCCATCCGTATTAGTGTCAACCTGAGTGAAGAAATTAGTTAATTAATTAATTAACCATGAAGTGACCATGATTTAGTTAGAAAAAGGAATTGGATGTGTTTATCATGGCATCGAGAATTCAGAATACTAATTATTATCTATATATATCCATATAGAGTCAAGTATACAAATTAAAAGTAGAACACGGTATCAAGTTAAATATTTATCTAAGTAACTAGTAACTAAGATTTAAGGAAATAATTCAGTTCCTTTCTTATTTCCGATTAAAATTTTATCCTTGACAGCCTTCTACCCATAAAAAGTAAAGAAAGCGGTGATGATGTAGAACGCATTTAGGTTAAATCCGGCGGAGAATATTACTGATGAGAAAATTTACCTATTAGAAATTATTGACAAATCATTATCGACTATTGTCGCTAAATAAATTTTCATTCGTCTATGGCGACAATTTGAATATTTTAATTAGACTGAACATTTCTTCAAAAATTGGTTATTTCATCAGCGACAGCATCTTGATTTACGTATTTAATCTTATTAATGTATGCAGCACTTTCTTAATAATTCTTATCAAAAGTAAGGCTAGTTACATACATTCTTCAATAAACTTTTAAGCTATACTAACCCTGCAATTTTTACTCTCCATGGATTCTTTTGCTCGTTGACACGAAGGCAAACAGCTTAGAATATTAAACTTTTAAGCATGCATGTTTAGTGTTTACTATTAAATCTTTATTAAATATATCTTGTAAATTAGCAGAAAATTTGAAATTGATATGTTTCGTGCGCATGATATGTTTATGAGAATATCTGTGTACAATGTGAATATTGGTTATGAGAAAATGTCAAACACGATTAATTGCGGGCAGTTTATTACTATAAGTAGTAGAAAGTGAACTAATAATCTCGCATTATAACAATACACATTAACTATAATAATGAAGAATTTGACTACTGAGCAGCTAAGATAATAACGAGATAGTAACAATTAACATTACTGCACAAGTAACAATTAACATTACTTGCAAAATAATGATAAGAATACGGTAGATAGATTTGTTGAAGTTATTCTAATCAATACTTTGCAATTAATTAAAACAATTTTCAATTAAAACATAATAAAGAATAAGAAGTCCTAATTCCCATATCCCCTCCACTCCCACAAAGCAAAAGGAAACTATGACTGAAACTACAAGTCCGCAGTAACCAAGATAAGGAACAAACAAGATAAGAAAATGAAGCGGAGTATGAACAGGAGTACGAGTGTCATATTAACACAGTTTCATATTACCGCGTACACGGTCACGTGACTAGCTACTTCACCTTGACTTACCGCGTAGTTTGGGGGAAAGGAAACATCCGCGGTAAATCGGGGTTTTGTTTGTTTACATTATCATGATTATGCATGTTGAGCCCTATTTAGGGGAAAGGAGATGGCCGCGTTAAATCGGGGCGCGGTAAAGCAGGGTGGAGTAAATCAGGGTATAACTGTACTTGGAACAAGCGGCTAAACTAGAGGATTTATCATATCAGCGCCCTTATTTTCTTCTTTTGGAGCTAACGTTTTTCAGAGGCTTGACCTACAGCTACATAAAGCCAGATAATAGTTCTAGTCTGTGGTATTCATACATTCTCGAAATCTTTCGAGAAAAAACTAAATGGGCAATAATGTAAAAGTAAACAAAAACACTATGGCAAAGTCTGAAGCAGACATAGCGAAAATACTTAATGTTAGTAAGCGCCCGGCCGCCTAGATACCCATAATAGCAGATAAGTGGTGATCTGTTTCGTACTATCCGTCATGTAAGGCCTTACTTTGATTAACATTATTTACTATGTTTAACATTATTTACTGTTAGTCTGATAATCAAAGATCGAATACTAACGGAGGCCGGAGCGTGACGGTTACTCTTTGTGCAAGGCTGATAACCCTTTAAACTGTATATTAAAGTCACTATTGTGACGGTACAGTGTGACGGTACATTAGAACTAGACAGAAACAAAGTGTGAAGGGCCTGAACGGAACCCCTCGGTTTCAGTTCCTTGTTTTAAACTGTATATTTCATTGATGGTACATACACTCCATGGCGCTGCGGGAGGAATTAAATGTCAAACTTCAAACTTGATATAATCCGTTAGAAAGGCTGATATGAAGAGAAAAGCCATGGCTAACATGATTACAAATTCTTTTGTAGTGAATCGTTTTTGAGATGAAAGGTTTTACCTAGAAAAACGGTCAGTTCAATTCTCGGCTGCCACTTGAAGTTTAAGTTATAATATAAAATATTATTCGCGTTACTATTATATTATATACGTGGTGAGATTCGACGAGGGAGCATTGCCATCATGAGTGTGTACACACAAGGGTGTACTTTGCGTTTACCATTGTGATTGTCGCCCAAAATAGCAAGGCTAAGAAGCGGGAAAGCTGTATTGTCATTAGTCTTATCACTTCAAGTTTAAGAAGGGATTAATAATAATATGTTATATATAACATATAATACTGTTTTATAAGATTAAACTAGAAACTCAAGTATATGATTGTTGGATTAATTAAACTAATATAGTAAAATAACTGCAGGTTATAATTTATTATTGTTTATGTATTGAAGATTTCAATATACCATCATATCTGTGTAGTCATTCCCAACCAAAATAAAATAAAATAAAGATTGTTATACAATATTATATACAGTAAAACCGAATAATACCGAACATTGATTAACTGCAAACTCCGATTTATTGCGGTAATTTCCTTCTTCCCAAGTAGGGCTTAACATGCATTATGTAAACAAACAAAACCTCGATTCACCGCGGATTTTTCCTTTACCTCAAACTAACGTTACAACTTAATCTGATTATTAAACATTTTTAAAACTTAAAAAGAGAAATTGTCTGTACAGTGTACACTTTACAGAAACGTAAACTTGTTCAAAATTAATTTTCTTAAATTATCTTAGTCTTGAATTCTTAAATTGATATACTTAGAACTACGTAATATTATGTATATTGTATTTAACTTATATTCACGCACATAATAAAACTGCAAATTTCTTGCTTCGAAAGGTAGAGTAATAACAATGATCAATGATAAGGAACGAATTTTATTCGGATATGAACGGATCAGCCCCACTAGCTGAATTCCGTAGAAAGATGGGGTAATCTGAGAGTTATCCCATCTAATTAGAGTAATTAGAGGCCAATTATCTAATTATGTGTATCACGTTGTTTGCAGAATGCAGGGAGGCGACACCTAGAAAACACAAATCATTAGCCATGGCATCAGGTTATTAGCTTCTAGCTGGTATATCCACTGTGACGTAGTAAAATTAGTACGTGACAGTATAGTCAAACACGTGACAGTATAGTCATACACGTGACAGTATAGTCAAACACGTGACAGTATAGTCATACACGTGACAGTATAGTCAGACACGTGACAGTATATTCAGACACGTGACAGTATATTCAGACACGTGACAAGTCAGACACGTGACAGTATAGTCAGACACGTGACAGTATAGTCAGACGACAGACACGTGACAGTGTAGTCATACACGTGACAGAGTGACAGTATAGTCAGACACGTGACAGTATATTCAGACACGTGACAGTATAGTCAGACACGTGGCAGTACAGTCGGTCAGACACGTGACAGTGTAGTCAGACACGTGACAGTACACTCAGACACGTGACAGTGTAGTCAGACACGTGACAGTATAGTCAGACACGTGATATTAATTTTGTAATGCAACACGGGGGTCAATAGAAGGATTCGGGGCCAGCTTGACGATTTCATAAACAGTAAGACCCGGTAAAACATTATAAGATATAGTACTTGAAACCTTGCAACATGGCTCCAGGATCACTTATTTTCTAATGTAGATACCGAGTAAATTTGTGTTAATGATTCTAACACCCTCAAGCAGACATCAATAAATAAACCAAATTAAACTTGCCACGAATAAGTAAAATCTCAAGAAATGAATCATTAGAAATATAATATAACTACATCTCAATAGGACAAATCCGTGCTCACGTTACATAGCAACACGTCAAAAAGATGATTGTAAATACTTTAATAGTCTTCCTGAATCCTGATAAATATTGAATAGATCGCTTACCTAAAGGACATATTTAATTACTTTTTAATTATTTAATTGCTTTTTAATTGCTATGTTGAGGTAGGATTACGGTTCTTACTTTCTCCTAGGCTGTACTTTTACACGTGTGATTATTAGGTTTCTTGAAGTCTTAGCAACTGATGAGGGAACTTGTTAAGTAAGTATAGCAGATTGTTAAGTAACTGCTACACATCAGTAGTACACTACGTGGAGCTATAGCAATATAGCAATACAATTACAGTGAGCACGTAAAATACATAAGTTATCTGCGACATGGTAAAAGTATGTTTTGAGCTAGGGTAAGTTTGGGTAAGGGTATGCTCAAATAGAGCAATTATTTTGAATACATATGGGTATTAAAAATAATGATATTGTAGCATTAGTAATATTTATGTCAAGAAACCTACAGAAAACACTAGAGTCTAGACAGATGTCTATAGTTGATCGAACCCTATCACCAATATATTGGGAATGTTTTTGATCCCGAAAACGTATAGTAAGAAATATATAATTATTTTCTATGTATTTCTAAAAACTTAGAAAGCGTACGAACGAGGGGCCCAGAACAACATGTCTTCAGAAAAACACGTCTTCAATAATACTCAGAATTTGTCGCTACAAACTTAATGTAATCATGTGTCTAAGATCATTGTTCAATAGATTTAACATAATTAATACAGTTAAAAAGTGGTAGATGATTCCTTTAGTAGCGCCAATGTTGAATACCGATATATACAGGGTGGGCCAAAAGTCACTGTGCAAATATTGAATACCAATATATAATGTGAACATGGTAACAATCACAGCTTGAACAAAAACGACGAGGAAGTTTCTGGCTGGGTGCCAAGTGCCAACACCAGGGCGGAACAGGCCAGAAAATTAAGTGGAACTCGATGATCATACTATTAATACAACCACATCACCTGGGACCATGCTCCTGTAACAACGGCAATTTCCAATCGTCTCAACTTATTTTATGATGCGTTTCCATGGTTACTAAATGCATTTCAAGTCAACTCAGCACTGGACACAACTGCGAATTGAGTTACTTCCCAATGATTTATTACAACTGAGAAACATAAAACAGATTCTTACTTTTTAGTAACTGACTCATTATTTTCATCCATAATTTTCGCCATTTGTAACTGGTAACTGGTAACTGGTAACTTGTAACTGGTATAAGCGAGTTTTTGTTTGACAAAGACGTGTTTTAAAGTGTCTAAATTGTATAGAATTATAATCATTGAACCGGAGAGAAATTAGTACGTGACAAAATGGTCTGAAAATATATATTTTGAGCACTTCTTCTATCAAAATAATACTGAACCAGATAATTAACGAAGTAAAGAAGAGTTATGAGTGTTGAGATCACAATTTAATGAAACATTAGCAAACGAACAATGTTATCAAGTGAACTATTAACTTGGGATTTGAACGTATGATGGATATTCAAGAGAGCATTAGAAGTTAATGACTCAATACTTTCAACACTAAGTACTACATAACAAATAATTCAAGCAAACCATGGAGCAGACAATTATAGTAGTAGACACTATTAATCTGAGAGTGAATAGACCTAATTCATATTGTTTAATATTTTATAGTCTCATAATGCAATGGAGTGCGAGAGCAATGGTCTGTGTAAATTGACATGAGCCGCCAGGGTTAGGTTTCTGCTTATCACGTTTAGTGAATTAACTTATAGCCACAGTAAATCCACATGATGTATTTAGGATACACCGTTTTACGATCTAAATGACTAGGAACAGTACCCAATATAAATACAGTACCCAATATACGGACTGGTACCCAATGTAAGGACAATACCCAATATACCCTAAAATACGGACTAGGAACACTGGATAGTACCCACTACCCGAACAAGAGAAAGGAGCAGGTATTAATACTTAAATATAATGGAGTATGTATTATCCTGACCGGCTGCATCAGGAACATAACCAGGAACATTAACCTACTTTAAAGGCAGCACGGATAGAATGGTTAAACACGTGACTGGTATAGTTAGACACGTGATCAGTATAGTTAGACACGTGATCAGTGATTGTAACCATTAGAGTGAAACTTGTACCATTGTGTGGGGTCCCGGGTCCAGCACGATCGTCCCCAAAAATCAAATAAACTACAGGTTTTAGAATACTACAGTTTATCCGGGGGTCAACTGACAACTTGACACAACTGCAGTGATCGTGCCATACCTAAACAACAAATTCTACGAGTTGTGCTGACTCACCTCTCTCCAACAGAAATAAGTAATGGTATATATAGTGGGCGGGCTTGTGTAATGTGGTAACGCCCCTTTCCCTGCACACAAATATCTGCAGATTACATTCTATATCTGCAGATTACTTTTTATTTTTATAATACTGGAAACTGGAATAACTATTATGATCTAGAAGTCAATTTTGTAACTTTTGTTGTTCGCAACACAACTGCAGTGGTGCAGCCACTCCCTGGAATGCGAGAGGTTTTTGTGACCTTTATATGGGACTTTATATTATGTTTTTGTGACCGTTATATAGCAGGTAATCTGTAATCTTTATATAACTATATAATATGTGTATTTTGGGAGTGAGAGTACGAGAAACTAATATGTGATTTATTTATATCGAATACCGGAGTTGAGTATTATGCAAGTGTGAACCATTCAAGCAACTCAATACATTGTACAAATATGTGAAACAAGCTTTTGAGTTGCAAAACTTTAAAAGAGATGGTCGAGTTGTATTGATGTTACGTAAAACACTAATACATAATATAATAGTAACCTGGTTACTTTAACAAACGAAATTCTGAAGAATAAGAGTCACTAATTTATATTAGTTAAATCTAACGAAATCCGTCTGATGACGCATGGTGCTTGCAGACTTTACTTTTCTAACAAATCTTTGCAGCAGACGAATATTAACCCGACGAAATGCCAGAAATTGGTGTAATTTGTGGAATTCCACACAGGCCGGTTTTTAATACGTTAAGTAGGGTGGTGAGATGTAAGGGTCGGCTTAGACTTTGAATAATCATCATATGTCTCAGTGTTCAACTTTATGAATGGTTTAATTATATTCAGTCTTACTAATCGCTCTATTATGATCATTCATAATGAACATATTATAATATTGAATGAGTTCCTGACCATATAATCAAATGACAAAACATCGCTAATTAATATTCATTTGTCACCATTAACATTTACACTTAGAGCAGGGTATATTTCCAGCTGGACAATAGCTAGCTGCACCAGCGACAAATTGAGAAGCGATCTCAGGTACTGGTCACATACTGGTCACAAACTGGTCACATACTGGTCACATACTGGTCACATACTGGTCACATACTGCACTGGTCACATACGGGTCACAGTATTTGGAAAATGTTTTGAGAAGACTATCAGCCTGATGAATGTAACGTTTCAATATAAAGGGAACGAAATTTGCTGGATTCCTATTGTCGCAATTTGTAGTTAAAATAAGATCAATGTAGGCAAATAGTTGACATATTGGGGGTCTGATCATTTTCCAGTCGGAAGATGCTCAGAATTTGAGGAGGGTTTTACAAGTTTTCCTGTGCTGTAACTTTTTGTGCCGTCACGAAAAAAGTTTATTTTATTTTTTGTAAGTTTTATTAACGACAGATATCATGAGATTACGCGTACACATTTGATATGTTGCACGTATACACTTTTTAATGTGTAGCCATGTGAACTAGAAGCCAGGACATCTTTAAAAAATACGAAGTCTCATAATATCACTATAGCAATGTGTCAGACTTAACTAGTATCTTAGTAATATAAAATGTTGTTAAAATTAGTGAAGGTAAATCAATACAGACTCGAGGCCAACAATTCAGAATTAGTAAAAACATACTAATGAATGAATTGTAATATTTGATCGAGAAGAAACTAGAACGGACAATGTGACAAGCGTTATCCTCAGTGTAAAACTAATCGTTATTTGACTTTCTCAATAGTTTATTGTTCTACGTCCTATCTCCTCGGTACATTTAGAATTTATAAACGAACCTAATGGCTTACTCTTGATTATGTGTTGAGTATTGACTAATTGCAATCTCATTAATTATTGTTGATTTCATGATTATTTTAGCAGAGAACACAGGTTTATTATCAATTTTTGTGTAGGCCTAAGACATAAAAATTGATTTTAAAAATAATTTAATCAAAGCTTAACTTGAGGAGTCTATGCTTTGCTAGCAGTCGATAAGGACACCGTAAACTATACCAGTAAAGAAATTCCTCGTCTTGAAGAAGGCGGTCAATTATTATGCTATAGAAATTATGTAACAAATATAAATTATGTAACAAAGATAAATTAGATAAATTCTATAATTTATCTAAATTATTTTCCAATAGAGGTGCGCTTACTTATATAATAGGCAATTATAACATAATATAAGACATTATAATATAACAATAGTGTGTAATCTTGTCCAGAGAGACGTTCACATATCTAAAAGTCTAAAGCAACTAAACTGGAGACGATATTTGAGTAGTAATAAAGATGACCCGAGAAGCTGAATATCTAACAGCACTTTAACT
Source organism: Bolinopsis microptera (assembly GCF_026151205.1). Taxonomy (NCBI): domain Eukaryota; kingdom Metazoa; phylum Ctenophora; class Tentaculata; order Lobata; family Bolinopsidae; genus Bolinopsis; species Bolinopsis microptera. Next base: position 11,646,872 of record NC_087075.1, on the reverse strand, counting down.
TAGACGGGGTTATTGGAGATATTATATCCAATATCGGGCATACAATCTAAAGAAAGCAGGGGATCATGAAATATTATGCACTAGATCTCGATAAAATAGGCAATAAAACCAGAAACTAACAGGACGGTAAAATGCTGGGGTTCATTCTGGCCCCTCTAACACAATGCTATTGTTCATCCAGTAAGTATGATGTGTCTCGGAGCTAAGTACGAGCCAATAACAGGGCAACTTCCCCTCTCTTGACCAATCAGAGACCCGGAAACAAGTCACGTGTTAGTCACGTGGTATAATGGTCAGATAATGAGGACGGTAAGTGATAAAGTTGTCATGCTGTAATCGAGTGTGGGGGCTACGATCTCCTGGATCTCAAGGATCTAGTTAGGTGAGGGTGCTGGGTTCTGACAGGGTACCGGGGCTGATTGTCATAAACTGTAGGGACTGTAACAAAGTAATGATACTGATAGCAGGGGTGAAGTAACACTGTAACACTGTAACACTGTAACACTGTAACACTGTAACACTGTACCACTGTAACACTGTAACACTGTAACACTGTAACACTGTAACACTGTAACACTGTAACACTGTAACACTGTAACACTGTAACACTGTAACAAGCTAGTAGATAGGATACTTAAACAGCACATAACATTAAATATAATAGTTACAGCTTGTAGGAGAGAGGATAATTAAGTGATAAATATATGGATCACGTGATGCATCATAAGATAATATGTTTCTATGGTCGATGAAATGAATGCGTATTATGATATGGGGTGGATAAAGATATGCAAAGTTAATTAATTATTGTTTTTAAAGTCGTTTCTGGTTACTTTTGCACAGGAAGTCTTCCTTAGTATCGGAGTAAGAACTGAGAACATACTTCGGAAATTTGTACGTGACGAACAATAATTTAATCTTAAACAAATCTATTAATAGATTGAATACAATACCTGGGGATGAACTTGATTAAAGCAAGATTTTACAATCCGAAAACACTTTGACATTGTAGCACCCCACCGATCAACCAAGCAGAGTTATCAACCAAAATACAAGAAAAGCCAGACTAAAGAACACTCTCCAGTACAACAAATGATTCACTTTTTAGAAGGGAATATGATTTTAACCTCATTGCCGGTACATGGTTCTGAGAAGGATTTTAATCAGAATCACATTGTTCTGAAGACTTCAGTAACACCCCCACACTAATGAACAGCAACATCACACTGCTCACTTAACGAGAAATTCTCTCAGGGTTAGGTTCCGTGTTAGATTGTCTGGCTGCCATGTCCCTTTATTTAATTGAGTGATAATTCATTATTAATTCAGCACCACGTACTGTGAAGAGTGATAATAGGTGTGAACATTATTAGGCTCCAGCTATTTGATTCTGTTGTTAATGTGGTTAATATTTCTAAATAATTATTCTGCTATTTAAAACTCGTGTTAGTTAATTAGTGATATAAATTAATGTTAAATAGTCTTCGGTGCTGTGAACACGTTTTCCTGGTCGAATATTTTAACTCTATTCGTCTTGTTTTTTGGTAGCTTCAATTTTAACGTTTTTAAGGAAAATTAACCAGGTCAGTGTGTAACGAAAACTATTCAAGGAATAGTCAAACTTTTCAAGAGCATACATATTTATTATCTCACTGGATCTCATCTTTCCAACCCCAAGCCACACAAATATAGAAATATCACAATCTATAATTAATCATTTGTTGACTGTGACAGCATCACGTGACCAACAAATCCGTGATCCTTGAGATAAAAGCTACTTTTATTGTTTAACATAATAAGCATCTGGCTGCTTGTGGAGTTGCGATCATATCAGCTACTTGTAATGAATATCTTGTGAGGTCTGAGCAGGGAGAGTTTTCAATTAATTATATCGCAGGATACAGCTTATCAGTCCAACCGATAATATAAATAATGTGCTGCAAAGTAACCGTATTTTCTGGTTTAAGAAATGTGGTATTATAAGGGAATAGTGGGCGTAAGAGTGGGCGTAGTGTAATTGTCGGTGTTTTGCTGTCGTAATACCCAAACACTGACAGTTAGTCAGAAGAGAGCACTGATTGACTGATTGCTAGTCAACTTGTTACAGAGCCCTCTGGCCTCTGTGTTGTGATACTTAAGAAGCAATTACTCGGCAATGAGGCAGATTACATCTGGTTTTAAACTAAATAATTGTTAATTACAGCTGCTTTTATCAACAATTATTAATATAAGGGAGGATACAGATTATCTGGTTTTAAGCTAAAACTAACTACAGTGAAGTTTTGATATTTAGTTATAATTTGTTTTAGGGAAAGATTAGGCTTGGTTCGTTGTTTTTAACTATCCGTTGTTTTAAACTTTTGTTCAATAATAATTGTTGATTACAGCTTCTCTCATAAAAAATCACAGCTATTTTTAGAAAATTTAGAGCAATATGTTTATAATATCAACTCTATAATATTGACTCTTTAAGATCTTACATAACCCTTTGTGCAATCATTAAGAAGATCAAGTTTAATACAGGACACACCTTTTCTAAGTATATTTACTGTATCAGATAAGCCTATTTGATTAACCTGACAAGGAAAATAAAGAATAAATCAATAAAAGTTATATTTTGCAACTGAGAATAATTTGTATGGAGCCGGTAACTTCTCAGAACTTCTTGGGCGGTCATCACTTAAATACTGCTAAGCTTGCAGCTTGATATATTAAAATATAAGCTCAGTAAGTAACTTGTGGAGAAAAACCTTTCATACACGTGCTTCCTAATGAATTACTAAAGAGCAATTAATTGGTCGACTGCAGGTTCTTATTAAAAATGGCAGTAGTATAAATTTGGTAGATGATTCATGATTGTTTACTTGATAAGACAGATAAGTATTTGAACTGAGTTTATGAAAGGTAACATATTTTTTGTGAGCTATTTTTTTCGGCGTTGACGCCGAATATTTGCCCTTATTACTCCTAACTTCCTTGTTTCACTTGTCCTTGTCTCTTCCAACCGGATATCATACAACTATCAGTATTGTTTAATTTAGTTCCGTTTAAATATAACTGTAAAAACACATTAAAATATTACTGTAGGTAAAGTGTGTTAAATTAGAATAGAAACTTACCCCTTTCACTCCAGGAGGCAACCCAGGATAGAAATCAATCGCTTCCATGAATCTAGAGAGAGAAAATGTTTAGAAAAAGACGGAAAATCTAGTATGATTTCATTTTTGGCAAAAACACCTGACAATTTCAGAAAATCTTACAAAACGTAGCAAGTAATCGGGAAAAGGGGATTTGAAAATAGGAACGCTAAAAGACAACACATAGCAGCCATTCCAATAGTAGGTATAACACATGTGGAAACACTGAAGTAAATTGCTTATTAGTAAGAATAAATGGGCATCAGAATTATAAAAAGGGAGTGGTTGAGAGGAAGAAAACCTTTGCAACCAAAATACTTAGTGACAAAGAAACGTCAAACTGCATTATGTATACATAATGTATATACAATGAAAAATCATCACATCATATCAGAAGATAGTCAAGACAATGCTTCTCCCATACCTTTTTTTGGTAGGATCAATACCTACTGCTCTTACTGAGCCATTATCTACATCTTTAGGTATATCTGAACCTTTATTCACAGGGTCAGGAAGATCAACAGCTTTAGGTATATCTGAACCTTTACTCACAGGGTCAGGAGGATTAACAGCTTTCTTTCTGTTAGCTGTCGGTGTGAGACAGCAAAACATACGCATGGTCAAACAGCTAGTGTAGAGTGCATGATGTTAGAACATAATGCCTTATAGTCAATGATCAGTCAATGCTCGATTGGCCTTTTGTTACAAGTCCCGGGGCGAACATAATAATTAAAAAATATGCTGTTCCAGATCAACCCAGGGGTGAGCAGTTTAGAAATTAGTGATTGCAGGCAAAGATAGCCGTTATTTGGAGCAGTCAATCGGCTGCCCTTATATTCATTTTGTCTTGGCTGACCAATCTTAATTTGAAGGGATCGATTATTTCACCCAATTATGAAAGAGAGGGTTTGGAAAACCTTATGCTATAGTGTAATTTTTAAAGAATATTCATGTCTTAATTGGCTAAAGGAGGGGATTGGGTCTAATATAACCTGAGAGTATATGATGATGATGAAAATCTAAAATTATAGGCTACAATGAGCATTTTAGTAACAAATAGTATGATAGATCTGAAATTTAAAAAATAAATAAAATCCCTAAAAATATTTACACCCCAAGTTAAAAATATAAATACTTTATTTTAAAAACACTATCAAATAAGGTGGTTGATCAGTCACTTGTGTCATTACGACGACGTCGTTATATCAAGTTAAAATATTCCCCAAATTAATTTAAAGACGATTCCCGATCGAAAAACGTTTTGGTAGAAAAAGTTTCTCAAGTTACATAAATATCATTGGAAATGCAATTTTATGGATAAAATCAATAAAGCTTACAAGTAAATCCCAAAACAAAGTAACACACCCAACAATGGTTGAGATGTGATACATCCAAGCAGTCTAAGTCGACAATAATATCATAAGCTAATCTAAAACTAGCTCCAATGTTCATGTAACCAGACAGGTTCTACCAATCCAAAGAGTTAAGTAGGTTTCCATTCAGTCAGTAGTAAACAGTGTCTAGCACTGGTCGTCCTAAGAGGGACTCCCCATTTATTACAGGCCTGGGTAAGGCCGCGTACATACCAATGGATAGAGCATTGGCCGTCTAATATAGGGACTAGACTCCCCAGCTAGGCGTGGGTGGGCCCTGTAGAAATACAGATCTTCCTTCTTAGCTTGAGGTCATCATTGTTCACACATTCACTGCAGATTTGGATGAATTTTGGATCTCTGGAGCAGTTTAGGATAGCCAAGTGTGGAGTACCCAGATCTTCCAGACTGGAGACCTCGTTACCAACACTGAGAAGATATGAGGCTTGGTCCCTAAGGTCTTCGTCAACATGACCACAGCTAGTCAGTATATGAATTGAAGTTTGTTCTTCATGACCACAGGAGCAATAGGGAGAAGACCATTTCAGTCTGTCAAGGCTATATAGAAATGAGTTTAGAAGATTGTTTTTGTAAAACAAGCTCATGACTAGAACCTCAATTTCTCTGCTGGTATAACGAGGGAACTTCAGGGGGGTGGTAGACACCATGGGAATTTGAGACCAGCCCTCCATTTGTAACTGGTTCTTAATAAATTCCTGCCATACGAATTCAGTGAATTGTTTGATAGAGGCCTTGGTGTAATGACAGGCTTTCCTAGAGAGCTCGAACAATTTCGAGGCATCATTTAGTCCAATTATTTTTGCATCACCTGGTAGGACAGAGTCAGCATATACTTCCACCTTCCATTTTAGAAATTTCAGCACATCCCGCATCTGGCCCAGAATTTTTGTGTTTCCCGATTCTATCTCTCTGCATATGAAGTCATGGTGTACATCGATATGTATACTACTGAATACCTTCAGGTAGTGCTTCACCGATAGTATTCTGTTTGTAACCCGGAGTGGGGGTATTCCCAAGATGACTTCTAGTATGGCATTTTGAACATTGAAGACTGCTCCCACAGCAGATTTTGCTACCTTGTACCAAAGTTTGTTCAGTTCCAGCATGTTGGCATTAGTTTGCCAGATAAACGAGCCATAGAAGAGGGAGGAAAACATCACAGTTTTGGCCAGCCTCACTAGGACCTTTTGGTTCATCCCCCAATTACGATTTGTATACCTGCTCAGACAAACCCAACGGTAGATTAGCTTGTTGTATACATCCTGGCTGTGCTGCTTGAAGCTCAACTTACTGTCAAGTGTTATACCAAGTACTTTGCTGCTGTCTGTGAGATAGATGGTGTTTCCACATAGATCAAAGGATTTGGGAACAGCTGAAGCATCTTGGCATTGGAAACATATAACTTCTGTTTTATTCACATTACAGTTTATGACCATCCTCCATTGAGAAGTCCATTCCCCTATGAATCCCATCGCAAGCTCTAGGTAGAAGAGACATTCTTCAAGATCGTTTCCAGTCACTTTGATGGTTCCATCATCCGCAAATTTGAAGGCCTGAATCTGCTCATACAGTTGACACAGGGTCTCCATGTCGAACACATAAAATTTGAAAAGGATTGGTGATAGAACAGAGCCTTGTGGCAGCCCATAATCGAGGCACATCCTGACAGGACCAATAAAACCATTTAGGAGGAGGCTTACCGTCCTCCCAAAGAGGAAACTATCAATTGTCCTTAGGTAGCATCCATGCACACCAACCTTCCATAGTTTCACTATCAGGCCTTGTTTCCACACCGAGTCAAATGCTTTTTGAGAGTATAGAGATAAGCTAAATCGACGTATTTGTGTATGCTAATTCCGAATCACCCCTGACATAGAGTAAAAATCCTTCCCCAAGGAGTTATGAACAAAATAACTATTTTGTCAGACATGCGCATGTGACAGGGTTATAAAACTGTTAAGTTCGAGTGTTTAGGTATTATGGTTATGGTTAGTGTTGAGGTTATAGTAGTGATTAAGATAAAAGTTAGCATCTAAGAACAAATGTGTGTACCTAAACTTTTGATACTTACCGTAAAAAACGAAATAATAAAGTTTATAAACTATGTCTATATAAAAAAAGGGGGACCCCAACCTATGTAGCTGAGACACCTCATAGCAAGTAGACCAAAGTGGCTCTTGCTTGTGAAAGTATCAACTACCCGCCAAAGCGGTGGGTTGGGAGTCCCTCCTGGGATCATTTCCTGGGTGTTGGTCTTCCTGGAGAATGAAGTTGGTTGGACAGGCAGGAGTGAGGAGTGCAGATTCTATCCTTACATGATCCTTACACTTTGCTTCTTGAAGGAAGAAAACTGCAGTATCTCTTTTGTCATTATTTATAAACTAAGTGGGTTTTTCAGGATTTAGCATTCAGGATTTTAGAAGGTATTTAGCCTCGCATACACTCTTCTTCGCCCAGCTGCTCTCTGCCCGGTAGTCTGGGTATGTATGTGGGTAGCTAATTCATCGATCAGATGATGGGTCGGGCATCGTTTATGATTAACGATGGCTCAGAAAACTAAAAAGTGCCCCGTCGGGACTCGGGTAGCAGTTATTAAATTTAGCACAGTGTAGCCATTCATTATTTCATATTTAATATCGTGTTGTGATCTGAAATCTTGGAACGTTTTTAATGTTATTAAGCTTCCTAGTCTCTTGCTTGGTTTCTTGTAACGCGATGCACTACTGGGTCGCGCTGCGCATTGAATAATGTTTCTCGCATTCTGTAGATCGGCGAGATGCCACCGGCTGCACGCTAATAAGGCCCAAGCTGCGAAGGATTGACACCATCAATCAATTCGGTTTGTTACTTAACGGGTGATACTCGTGAAATATTTGTTCCATATTTTGACCATCGACGAGTCCAACTCGGCGCGCGTCCTGGTAGGTTTAAACAGTCCTCTTTGGAACAAACATTTTATGAGTATCACCCGTCTAGCGAAGTTGCTAGGCGCGGCCCAGCAACGCATCGCGCTACAACTCCTTTTTGGTTACCTGGGGACCTTAGGCTATTATATTTATGCATATGTTTATTATATAATCTATACCGAATAGAGATTATGCAGAATGACAGGCTGAGCGTTGCTCTATCCAGAGCCCTTTCGCTTGCAGTAGCGTGCCCACTGCCCCGCCTCTTTTGTGAAACATGCGCGCCCGCAGTAAAGCGAAAGCACATGGTTAGGTGAAGGCTGAGCGCGCGCGGCCAAGTAACTTTTTTGAAACTTTACGTTTATCATTTGTTATATATAATGTTCTAACCCAGCGCGCTATATTTTGCAATGCAACATTGTGCATGCAAGCACAAAACATGACCTCGCACTTAATTTGGCCGGCGCTTTCTAAGAAAAGTCGATCGCTACTTTTATTTACACTTCCCAGCAGACCTTACTGGCTGGCAATATTACTATACATGTGATCACCTCTTCACAGCTTGTTGAACTCCGCGCGCGCTCGTTAGCGAATTGCATTTGCACGCTTCAATTGTTCCAAGAATGCAATTACCATGCATCACGTACCACGTGATACGATTCAGTTGTATGTTTAATGGTTTATAACCTACCAGGACGCGCGCCGAGTTGGAACCGATATTTTCCAAGTATCACCCGTTAACGATTCAGCCAATCATTGACCATTGTTAATGGTTTGGCTCGGCGCGCTACTTCGAAGAAATTTAGACGAGTAACATCGGAACATCCGTCAAAGCCAATCAGATAACAAAAATCCGCAAAGTTAAAGCTGCGCAGTTTTATAAGGCCTAAAATATGACTTTTCAAGATAATTCAAAATCTACCTTGTTTTGAATTTTCCTCCTTGTTTTGAATTTTCCTAGGGGAGGAAACGTTATTTTACAAGGCGAACATTTTGTTTAAAACCAAACGTTTCTATCTCTTTTACTTCCGAAGTTAGGCCCCTAACAATAAGGTTTTCCTGGCGGTTTGACATGTGCAGTGCACGGTCAATTCAACTAGCTTCCCTATTATAGTTGTTATATAGTTAATTGCTAGTTTTTACCTTTTACGCCACGTCCAATCCTGGATAGATCCAAATGCGATAAGCTCGAAAAAGCGCCGTGCATATTGTTTATAACGGGTAATATTCGTAAAATATTTGTTTCCAACCGTCTACGAGTCCAACTCGTTAACGGGTGATACTTGTAAAATATTTGTTCCAACCGTCGACGAGTCCAACTAACTCGGCGCGCGTCTTGTCATACGTTGAATGACCCGCCGCGCACGAAGTGCGCGGCTCCCCCTGTATCGTCAGACTATTAGCATATAGTGAAACGACGTGGGGTCACAAACGTGATACAACGTCGCTTCCTGGTAGGTTATAAACCTACAACCAAACTTCGGCTCGGCGTTTTGTAGGAATAAAGTATATGTCATAACAACGCGCATTGTTTATTTATTTTTACCCCTATTTTTTTTTCCCCCAATTCCCCCCCCATGATTGAATATAATTGACCTAGAAATGGGCTAGAGCCTAGATCTGGGGTTGAGTTCACATGACAACTCTGTACATAGAAGCTATAAATTAAGAAGTGATCTCTCTACTCGATCACATAAGGGACGGGGGTTCTCGTATCAAGCCTCAAGTGATGTGAGACGTAGACGAGTTTGTTAGTGTTCTCCTTGGTCATTTCATGTTTAATTCCTGTTTAATTCCGTACATGCCAAAGGCATGCAACTTGCAAGGGGAGTACCTGAGCCGATCAGGTGTTAATTTTTTTTTTTTTTATTAAATACTTTTCAAATTTTACAGAGTACAGCAATAGATGAATATAAAATAGAATCGTTCAAAATATCGCCCCCATCTGTAAAATATGATGGGCACCCAAACACGGTAAACACATAGTGAACTATGTCCGCAGTAACTTGGACCCATTACATCGAATTAATCTAAATCCAAAAATTTATGAAAAACTATTTAAGAACAAACAAATCCATGGTGAATAACTGTGGATATAGAGTCAAAATTGGTATTTCAATACGTCAAATTCCAGATACATTAGATACAGGTCTGAAATGGTCATTAATGTGTGAGAAGGTGTGCGGGTGAAGTGTGATATGATGTTGAAAGTATAGGAAGGTAGATAAAAAAATTAATAAAACAAAAATAATAATAATATGGGGAGCAAAGAGACTAGGCTAGACTGTTGTTTCACTATCCAATAAACATTTCCATAGATGCTTAGTGACCTCAGCTTTGAAAAGACTAGTAGACACAATCTGTCTTACCTGTAAAGGGAGTCCATTCCACAGTATATGGGTTCTGTAGAAAAATGATTTTGCCAGTGGGCTATTTGAGGTACATGTGGTGTGTGAATTCTGACTTAACTTAGGTAAAATTGATGACACAATAGACAGACTGTCGAGGTGGCAACGTCTTAGTCGAGAAGTGCCCTGATATAGAGAGAGATAGTGAGGCAGCGATACAGGAATTAAATTGTTAAGAACTTTGTGGAAAAAAATAAGATCATTCAAGTCAAACTTTTGAGACAAAGGGAGAATGTCGACAAGCTTGCACTTTTTGACATATTGCTCAGGTGGATAACTGCGGCCCTCTTCAGACAGAATCCATTTAATAGCTCTCTTTTGGAGACTTTCTAATTTATCACTAAGTGATTTATAACAAGGGCGCCAGATTATGGAACAATTCTCGAATTGGCTACGAACCAGGGAGAGGTAAAGCGCCCGGCGACGTTTCTGATCAATGACAATATGGCCATCTCTTCTGACCATACCAAGTTGTTGGCAGGCCTTAGTATAAATTCTGTCGCACTGACTATTCCAACTTAACTTAGGAGTAACATCGACTCCAAGATCTTTTTCTAACTCTACATACACAAGAGGAGAGCCATCAAGATTATATGCGAATGGAGGAGATAAAGATGGTTTTCCTGAAACAATAAGCACTTTACATTTTGCTGGATGGAATCGCATTTTGTTTCTTAGTGCCCAGTCAGAGAGATAGTCTATATCCATTTGTAAATTAGTATTATCAGAAGATGAATGTATTTTACGCCAGATTTTTGTATCATCGGCATACAAAACAATATCAGTATTATCCGAAAGGCCAAGAGGAATATCATTGATAAACAATACAAAAAGTAAGGGACCAAGAATAGAGCCCTGGGGGACACCAGAATTAACTGAGAGGGTAGATGACATCTCATTACCAATAACCACTCTTTGGTAACGGCCTTGAAGGTAATTGGTAAGAAATTTGAGAAGTGTACCATCAATGTTATATAAGGTCTTTAGCTTATGAAGAAGGATATCATGATTTACAGAATCAAATGCCTTAGCAAAATCAAAATACACAACATGATTGATAATGTTTTCGTTAAGAGACACTGCCAGGCTATCACAAAAGTCAACCATATTGGTTGTGCATGACTTGTGCTCTAGAAAACCATGCTGCCTGGGATCAAGAAGGGTACTTGTCAAAGAAAGCAGTTTACGTTTAACAATGCGCTCAAAAACTTTCATGACTAAACAAGTAAGGGATATTGGTCTATAGTTTTCAACCTCACTTTTCTTACCTTTCTTAAATATTGGGACAACATTTGCAAGTTTCCATTCTTGTGGAATGTAGCCGCTGTTGTAAGATCCACGAAAAATACATGTTAGAGGGTAAGCTAAACCTACGGAACAATTTTTGAGAATTTTACCGTGTATGCCATCTGGTCCCTGGGCTTTATTTGAATTAATATTTGAAAGAAGCTTACGAACATCCCGATGATCGAAGTCAATATCAAAATCAACATCATTGACATAGGATATGTCAGTGTCATAAAGTGAAGGATCCGAAAACTGGTTATAAAAGAAAGAATTGAAAAGTTCAGCTTGAGCTTTGGGTTTGAACCGAAGCTGTCCAGAATAACTAACACAATTAGGAATACGGCAGGAGTTAGATTTATACTTAACATGTGACCAAAACTTCTTAGTTATAAGCGCTGGATCATCACTATTGAAAAGATTGTCTCTTATTTTGGCTGATGAAAGCCTCTTAAAATCTTTACGGCTAGTAACAAACTTTAACTCATCAGAAATAGAACCAGAAATTTTAAATTTAGCTCTGAGTCTATCTTTTTTACGGCATGAAGAAAAAAGTTCACTATCGAACCACGGGGGTTGAAACTCTGATTTAATAGTTACTTTAGGAATATGTATATCAACTAAATTCATAATGCAGTCTTTAACTAACTTCCAAGACGAATCAGGATCTAGGCATTCTAGGACTTGCCAATTAATCGAGCATAATTCACGATTAATCATGTCCCAGTTTGCTTTCTTATAATTATAGATTTTACGTTTAGGAGTTTTCTTGCGGGAAAAGGAGCTTTTAATTGAAAAAGTGACAGGAAAATGATCAGATTTGCACACGGAATGAGGATCACAGACATTCAAGTTATCGATTGTGTTATCATAATTACTGAGAAGAATGTCTAATGTATTACCACTTTTATGGGTGGGTGATGTGATCAACTGGGAGAGAGAAAGATCACTGAAAGAATCTATGAAGGATTGCTCAATAGGTACGGTACTGGATGAAGATAGCCAGTCTGTATGGGGGAGATTAAAATCACCAATAACATAGATTTTAGGGGGATTCTTTTTGGAAACTAGCTTGCGAATATAACTAACTATGACATCATGATTAGGTAACCCAAGAGTTCCTACTCTATAACAAGTACAGATTACAATACTCTCTTTGTTAGGAAAAGCAATTTTAACGGCAAGCATTTCTGCACCTAGGCTAACTGGTAGTCGGGTTGTAGTGGCATCGAGATCAGACCGAACAGCCAAAAGAACACCACCTCCATTTTCCCTAAACTTTTTAGGGTTATTAGGATCTTGAGGATGAGTCTTTCTCGTGCGGTCATTGCGGAAGATTTCATATTGAGAAGAAGGAAAGATTTCGTTGCTAGAAATAGATTTTTTGAGCCAGGTCTCATTTAGGGCAATTATGTCAGGCTGCTCTATGTTAGCAAAGGATTGAAGTTCGGAAATCTTATTACCATCAAGAAGGGGATGGGAGGAGCTTAGGTTACTGAAAGGAATAAGACCTTGGACATTTTTGTAGAGTACAGATAGGGAGTTGGGACCTGGATTAAGCATAGAAGGATTAACAAGAGTTATCAAAAGAAAGTTAAGAGAGAAAACCCAAAGAATGAATAAAGATACTAGACGCCTGAGGCGGCTGGAATACTTGACTCTATTCATCTTACCAGGGAGAAGAACATTTCTTATAAACCATGAGGAGATAATTACAAAGAAAAGTTTGATGTGGGAGCAAGCAAGAAATGGTATAAGATAACGTGGGCTGTCAAGGAGTAGAGAGGAATGAATATTAGAATCTAGGGGGAATACGGTGTTCATGGACCTAGTCGTGGAGAGAAGAATTGGGAGAAGGTAAGTCATGATGAGAGAATAGAAGAGAAACATATGATTATGATAATTGTAGTTGATGTGTGGGGTGCATGGAGAATTAAATGTGTAAATTTTGTTAGGTATAAACGTGTTGATATGTATATGTGCATTTCTTGACTGTGTACGAGGCCTTTTGCATGCAAAAAGACCTATTCTAAGTCTAAACGATTCATTGTCTAACATATGGGAAAATGGGCAGTGACCGAATGTACCTGAAATAGGAGGCATAAAATTGAGAAAAAGATTAAATCAGAGATTTGTTTGAGTTTTAATTTTAGGCGCAACGTCTTAATCAAAATATTAAATGAAAGAAAAGATCAAAGATTTAAATTCCCAGAAGATTATTTACAACCCTGTCAAAACTGTGTTCGTTTACAACAAACTTAAGCCAAGTGGACAATAAACCTACTCCTCTCATGTTGAGATGAAGCCAATCATGGTATAGAAGTTCATTACAGGATCTAAAGTCTCGAGTTAAAAATTCTGAGAAACAGTCTAAGAACACACAATTATTATTTAGGCATAAGTCTTTAAGTATATTATTAAAATCTAGAACATTCTTTGCTATGTAGGAATATAAACACTTAATAGGAAGACAACATTGGATAATTATAATTGCAGCGGGAAATAACTGCTTAGTGGTGTCAATTAAGTCATTAAGATACTTCCTAAGGAACTGAACCCCATACTTAGAATGTTTTATGTCATTTGTACCAACACTCAATATAATCTTTTCAATATCGTCAGCTTCTGCAGCTGCATGAGTTTTATGAAAATGCTGAATATTTTCAGTGATATCTCTAATTTTTGCACCACTTTGGGACACATTGATTACTTTCCTTCCCCGGAATCCCAACTTATTTGTCCGTACGAATTTTGTCATTGACGTACCAAACAGGACAGTGGTTTTTCTGCTCTTCGGTTTTCTTGGGGCATTTCGGTAGTAAAGGGTTGGTGTTGAGGTGGTGGTGGGCGGCATAGGAATTGTAGTGAGGACATTCTGCTCCCTGACTACATTTGTATCTGTCTTCGGTATCTGGCAGCGAAAAGATAAGCTATACCGAGTCTCCTTAGCTGATCTCTCTGCACGAACCTTGTGAAGACAATATTCCTGACACCCCGGTTTCATAATATACAAACTACAGTCCTTTGGGGTGATATGGCATTTACTGTTACATCGCTTATCCCCATTTTCTGGAATTATGTCGAGGGTCCTCTCAGCTCCAAATGAAACTACATAAATACCTTGCGACTGGTCAAGAGACACCTCGTCGTCGTTGTGGTACCTAGTTGCACAAGAACCAGACTTGTACATGCTTGCTAGGCATGAGTTTAGCTTGCAGCCAAACTTGGAGTTGATATCATGCATAAGCTCTGATATCCCAGGATAATTTAAAATATCGATTGGCTCCTTAGTCGTGGTGTGTCCATTTGAGGAAGACCACACATATTCTTCTCCAGTGGAAGTGAGCCACTTTGTGGCAGTTTTCACAGCAGTTTGCTTGGCCATAAGTGTTTCAAGTTCAGACATCAACGTGCCATGTTGAACACTCTTGTTTTGAACAAAATCTGAATGCAACTCCAAGAAGTCCTCGCATTTAACAGAATCCCTCTTAAGTTTCATGACATTCTCAACACTGGCCTTAAGAGCTTTCAGCTCTTTTAATGAAAACGAGTTTAAAACATTGGTAACAGAATTCAGATCCATAGTGAAGGAAAGAGGGAGGAGAAGATGGCGGTGAGGGAGGAGAAAATGGCGAAGTCAATACTGTAGCCCAGGAAGTAGATGCGTTGCTTAGGATACAAACGGTCACGCCATAGTCTCTTCTATCGCTTTGACATTGGGACCTAAAATTATTTGTTATATAGTAGTGTTGAAAGTATTAAAACTACATCGCTATATCTTAGGTATAAATATTGGATGATAGAAGGTAGTAGTATCGCATTCTATCAATAGTCATGCCTACCTTCTCCAAGTTCATCTATTGTTTCACTGGTGAGAATTGACTGAATTTTTACCGGCAGGACATTTTCAAATATCAGCTTTCCTCAACCTAAATTTCACTGTTTTGACCTTTTTTTCTTCAATGACCAATTAGGGAGTTCACTGTGGATGGCACAAGATACAATTGAGGTTCTGAAAGCTATATTACCGAAGAAAGCTCCGATTAACGGAAATTTGTCAGAATAAAAGGATACACAATTTGGTAGATTTTTAAACAGAACCTTTTCTGCTGTTTCCTTGACCCGAATTTCACATTTTTGACTAAATTTTTACCAGTGACCAATCAGTCAGTGTGAGTGACACAAGCCAACATCAAGGTACTGGAAGCTGAAAATCCGGAGAAATCTTTGATAAAATGAAAATCTTGAAAATGCCTACCGGTAGTCAACTACTTAGTTATCTGAAATCTGATTGTGATCACATAATGCTGGGAGTGTTATATTACAAACATTGCATGACTCTGCTACTCTCGACTGTGTGAGGTCATCACTCTGTGTTGTTTTTTTCTCTGTGCGTTCTTGTAGCCTTGGATTTGATCCCAGGTCAAGATTAGTTTGAAATGGTCGCCTTTGGCGTTTTTGATGGTGGCTTCAATATTAAATTGATATTTCAATAGTGGTTCTAGGATGTGAAGCTTGCTTCAGCCAGACTACATTTCTATCCCAACTTTAACTACGATACCTCCTGGCCAGACTCATCTTTCTCTGGAGAGGAAGTGACAAACCGAAAATTTAAGAGTTAATAGCATCAAGGTAACGAAGCAAGAATATTAAAAATACGGTTTTAAAGTACAGCTCTACATTTACACTGTTTTCCAGACAAGATGATTTCATGAGCATTATATCCTGGGAAATGGGAATTAAAAGGTCATTATAGTCAAGGATAATGACCGGTAGCTACAATATTAAATTGATTTCTGGAGATCGGTCTCGGATGTGAAGCTTGCTTCAGTCAAACACTGACAATACTGTATCACTCCAACTTTGATTTCACGATTATATCCTGGAAATTAAAAGTGAGCAGATGTTTCTCGGTTTTGGTCGTCACTATGACAACTGACGTTATTTACTGAAGCACTGATTTGAATAGTAAATTTGGGCAAATCCATCGCGCGTTGACCAATTTTAAATAGCTAAATCTGGCGCCAAATTAAAAATTATGTTGTTTTGTCGTCAAACAACCAATTTTTAATAAACGCGGCTTTAAAAAACTTTTTTTTCCGAATTGGAAAGTATTTGTGTGCAAACGACCAATTACTGGTCGTATGGTACAAATAAAGACAGAAGTTTGATACAACAGACTAGGCAACCTAGTGTGATTGGTCGGCTTGGAGATGGCTAGATAATTAAGGATAATGACCTGAGGATTTGATACAAGTTGTAATCCCTTCTCGGGCCGAAAATATTTCCGGCCGCTTTGCGTGCACATTGCACAAGAGAGGCATACAACGTGTAGCAACCTTGGATCTTAAATGTACCTTACTTTGATTTTCAGTCGCCGAACGTGAGCTGCGATCTGTGCCAGTTTTTGATGATTACTGTATACAGTATAATAATATTGTCCGAT
Organism: Bolinopsis microptera; assembly: GCF_026151205.1. NCBI lineage: Eukaryota > Metazoa > Ctenophora > Tentaculata > Lobata > Bolinopsidae > Bolinopsis > Bolinopsis microptera. The sequence continues at coordinate 11,630,297 of NC_087075.1, read as the reverse complement.
TTTCTTAAAATAACCAAATAGTCGCTCCCAACTTTTGTACTATCAAGTAATATAAAAATCATTGAAATGTATATTACTCCCACTTCTAGTTATGGAAGAAACAATTCCCCTGATACTGCAAAGGATGAAGATCCCCTGAATGTTTCCAAGCAGTTACTTATTGGTGATAGTGCAACGTTTCGCTATCTAATAAAGGAGATGCACCAAGTGGAACTTCAGTTTGATGATTTCTTGGCAGAAAATGTAACGCTGTTTATAACTCTGTTGGATGATAGGGAGCTGGGGAATGTAGTTAACGGAAACTTTAGGGAGCTAAATATAAACTTGCCGAAGTATTTGTAATAGATTGGATGAAGGAAGAGTGTAAACAGTGGTTAAAGAGAAGGTGGAATGTGCAAGCACGGATGAAGAGAAACGGTTTGTGTTTGAAGAATGCATTTCCATTCTCGGGGAAATGGATAATAAAGATATGATAAACGTTTTATTGTGGGAACTAACATGCGAAGATAACGCGTATTTTGTGTTGGAGTATATGACAGGTTTGGATGAACAGGATACCGTTCAAATAGACTATATGATAGTTCTCGGAGGGAGTAATACTGAGCCGTTCCTCCGTACTATTCTAGTGAACTTGGAAGGAAAGATGAAACTGGACGATAATTTGAAGTATCTTCTCCAGCAGATGCATCTAGCCCTGAGTTTCGAAAAAAAAACAAGGAACTTTATCTTGTGAAAGAATGCAAACCCTACCAGACATGTCGGTAGATGATATGAGGTTAAAATGTTCCGTCTCTCAACGGAAACAACTTCCTTGCTCAGTTCCCGTAGTGAAGATAGGAGGTTGAGCACTACTGTCTACTGAGGTGTATGATAACAAGAAATATATAGACTGAACAGTTGTAACAAGATATCACAGACGCAGTTCTGGTAACAAGGTGACGTCTGTGTTTATAGTTGTTGAACTGCTGTTTGTGTTTGCTACTACTTCAAAACACCCAGTACAGATCAGGAGACACAAGAATTCATGACTAACAGTTAGAGAAATTTTGTAAGGAGAAAAAACTGCAGAAAGTATCGAAAGAATTTGTGGAAGTGTTGATCAATGCTTTAAAGTATTCTCCAAAAGAACAAAAATTGAACTTATCGCAATTTTGAATGAGATAACAAACAATGACAATCTCTCAACCCACCATGAGAACATACTCATTAAATGTGATAAGTATATCAATGTGTCACCATTATCAGGAAAAAGATAAGTCAGTACTGTGAAACATGCTATGAAAGGAGATAAGAGTGTACCAGTAGGTTCTGTGTACAAGTGTCTCTATACATTCTGACATCCCAGCACAGTGGAGTGTACAGAAGGTGGTAAATGCGGTTTTATATTAAGATACAGTAGACAAGACGAAAGTAGTTACAATTTACATAGTAGAACTGTATACTAACAGTGAAGACTACGAGGGTACAGGGACCTACATCTTCATGATGTTGTGTCTGGTACTTGTGACATGTACAGGTATTGGATATCTTCAGGTAACACAGCTTCTCATAATATTGTTCAAGTAGCAGGACAGGTTAAGTGGTGGGAGGATTGGTTACCAGATGTAACTAACTGGGTACTTGAACATCACAGTGTTGCATATGACATATCTGATTACGTCGTTTCTAAAAGATAAAAAGTTCGATTTTAGAACAGAATTAGTATAGCTATTAGCTAGATATAGTTCATTTAGTAGTTTAGTTCAAATACTTGAAAATTGAACGTAATTTTCTTGTATTTTACTCTTGTACAGAACATTTTGAATGCAAAATATTTGGTATGCGAGCCAATCGCTATATTATTTTATCTGCATGATTCAAAATATTCAATGATGTTGACAGTATTGTGACCTATTTTAAACTTTATACTAGTATATTTAATACTGTGGACAAATTAGCACAAATTATGTGTTACGAGAATGATCGAAATTTAATTGTTTTACTTTCAAAATGTTATATAAATATAATTATTGATTATCTCAGATCATAAGTCGAATTCTGACATCATCAAAAAAGACGATAAGGTTTGTATTCCTTATACCACCGCCGTGTTTTATATTTGAGAGTTGTTGCTTTGCAGATGGTATACTGTACCTACTTGTTCGAGGATTCCGTCACCAAAATTCTAAAATTCGATTTGTGGGGGCCACACCCAATCAACATTGAATTGCATATAATACTGGTGTTTGTGAACATGTTAGAGACTCCGTTGTAACATATTACAATAGGTCATTTAAATCGGAATACAATCTGAAAAGATGGTGCGAAACGGATTTAAAATGACGAAGTTATCAAGCAATTTGTTTTAAATCTCGTTAGCAAAATTGATTGAGTACTCTATGATTACCCAATTACGACACCGTAATTGGGCTCTCTGTACGACTCCCATAATGCGGATCTAGCCTCAACCCAATCACCTGATCACAGCGAATGAACAAACTTGTTATGCGTCATATCTCGCTCATCTAGAGAAGCATAATTCTCATTTTTTCAGGACAAACATAATTTAAATGGCCAAACACCACACAATAAAATTTGGCTCGATCCGACTATCCATACTATCAACTAAATGCGAAAATGAACCTTCATTTGAAAAAAAATGACAAGAATATGTTTCGATTTGACAATTCCTCGAACCAGTGGTGGTAGTAAGTCATACCAGAAAGAATTATTTCAATTGGGCACTCAGTGACTGAGCTATTAAGGCCAACGTATGGGTACTGACTTTTGGTCCACCCTGTATCTTTCATCATAATATTGTAGTAATAATATGTACAAAAACAAGATTTTCATTGCACTCAAAAAATGTCGACGCTTTTTGAGATTGTCTTAAATTTTTCCCGATCCATGACTCTTGTGCCGTTAATATATCATATTATGTACAATATTATTATATTATGTCAGCAAAACAAAGAACCTTGAGTTCAATTGACCATCATCTTACTTTTGAGCCTCAAATCAGTCCCTCAAAAAGCAATTGTTTCAGACTCCTTAGGAATGTAATAAGGAGAAAATATCTCTTTAGTAAAGCTCAGCTCAAGCTTATATTATACAGCATCATTGTCTGCAATTTGGACTACGGCAATGCTCTTATTATAAAATTAGTGACAACCTCATCCACCAACTCCAACTCGTTTCAGAATGCAGCTGCTAAAGCTATAGTAGGACTATTTAAATATGATCATCTAGGAGACACTCTGAAAGACCTTCATTGGCTGCCTATTAGTTACAGAATTCAATATAAGTTATTGCTTTTTGTCTATAAATGTCTTAATGGGTATGGGACCAGATTATTTAAGTGATATGTTTAAATGTGCCAATTATAATCATCTTATCTATTTGACTGAACCTAGAGTATATTCACGAGTATGGAGAAAGATCGTTTCAGAAAGTTGGCCCTAAATTATGGGAATGAGTTGCCTCTTTAAATTAAGAATTGCATGTCACTGGAATCTTTTAAAGTGTATCTGAAAACGTTTCTTTTAAACGTGCTTTTGATATTAATTAATTACTATTTTGTCAACGTTTCTACTGTTAAGGTGCATACCCTTAACCTGTAATTTAGTGAAACCCAATCTTTAAATTTTTCTATTTTTTAAAACCTAAAGGGGGATTCTTTTCGGGTTTTCTTTTTACCCCTGACTGTTTGGGTGGCACCCCCTTGTGCATTTTTATTTTTTGGGGCCACTATAACTTTTAATTTAAATTATTATTATTTTTTCTAATTTTTTTAAATATGATTATAAAATTAGGGTCTCAAGTCCAACGCCACATTTCTTTTTTAATAAAAAAACCCCGGGCCCTTTTAAAATTTAAAAATATATCAAATATAATTAAAACTTTAATCTGGAAAATTGGGACAGGGGCCAAATTTACATGCCCTTTCAAGACAATTCTTAACTTTTAAACCAATATTAAAGCTGCCCAAAAAAACAAGAAAGTATTCTCTACCCAAAAAGGGCCTAAATATTTAAATCAAAATCTTCAATAACCCGGGGTTGTCGCAATTTGGGGCTCTCGTCCCCCTTTTTCAAAAAACTGTTAAAACGACCCCCCTCTCTAAATAATGCTAAAACCCCGGGACCAATTTTTTTTGGTTGCCTCTCCCAATTGCAACATTTTTTTAAAAATCGCTGCCATTTCTTAAAAAACCGAAAAAAACTTAATTAACGGAAACCCATCAAAATTTAAAAAGGGGGCACTTCTTGAAAAAGGTTTTTTAAAAAAGAACCATTTTTGCTGTATCCTTGACCGGGAAAAAACACTTTTTTTCTAAATTTTTTTTAGTGAAACCAAACAGTGGAAAACCCCTGTGAGTGGGCACAAGTCCCGCAAAGTAAATGAAAAACTAAATAACCCCAGAAATTTTTTATGAAAAGAAAATCTTGAAAATTTCTACCCTTTAGGGGAAGGGAAATTTTTTTAAAAATTTTTGCTTTCCCCCACCCAAATTTCCGGGGTTTTACTGAATATTTTTTCAATGAAACCCAATATGAAACCTTGGGTACAAAAAACGACTTTTAGTAAAAGAAAAAAAAAGTATTATTTTTAAAAGAACAAAATGGCGCATTTACAAAAAACAAATTAAAATATGATTTTCCCTTTAAATTCTAAAAGGGCCCCACCCCCCTTTTTGTAATTTTAAAATTTTTTTAAATTTTTTCTAATGTTATTTTTTAACAAGTAACCTTGGGAAAATTTAAAAAATCCAAAACATTTTCAACCAATTTTTACAACCCGTGGGCTATGCGGACTGCGTGCCCCCTTGTTTTTCAACGTCGCGCGCTACTTCAACGAACCCGGTTAAGCAATTTAAACCCAACAAAAATAACCATGTAGAAAAAAAAAATATTGCACATTAATAGAATCAACTTTTTAGGGGTCTTAAATAATTCGCTCGCCCCAAAAAAGGCACTTTACTTTGGTTTTTTTGGTTTTGCAACCCCTACAAAACCGAACGGGTTTTTCATAAATCCAATCCCCAAACCCAAAACCCAACCAAAAAACCCCAAGCTTTCCATAACCCTTACCAAAAAACCCCAAAACCCCAACCCACCCTAAACACTCGAATTCAATTTTACTACCGTCCCCCACCAAAAAGGTTTTTTTTCCCAAACTCTCCAGGGGAACATTTTACCCTAACCCTTTTGGGCATGGGGGGTGAATTTGGAAACACGTCCAAAAAGACACCGATTTAAATTAATTTCGCACCCAAAGGCCTTTTTCCCCAAAATTTTCTTAAAAAATTTGGGGGAAACGATTAGTGGGTGGAGCTTTTGAGGAAAAACAATAAAAAAAGCTTTTGGAAAAAATATGGGAATTATTCGGAAAGAATTTTTTACGGGTGTTACCCCTTTTTTAAACTTCGAATAGCGCCGCCGCTTTTTTTCGCAAATATTGCCCGACAATTTTAAAGAAATAGCGGCGCGCCCGGGGCCCAAAACCCTTAACAAAGGCAAAAAAATTTCACATCAATTAAAAAAACCCTTTGGGGGACCCAAAAACAAATAACAAAATGCCTACAAAATTATAAATTGGTTTCCGAAAGTAAAGCGCGGGGAAAACCCTTAAAATTTTTTTAAATTTTAAAACATTTTCCTTAAAAAATTTTCACCTAAAAATTCCCCCAAAAAAAAGTTTAAAATTTTTGCCAAAATTCCCCCCCCTTTCCCTTTCCCACCTTTTAAACCAAACCCTATGGGGAATTTAATTTTTCAGGGGGGAAGGGTTTTTTCCAAAATTTTACCAAAACCCCCCATAACTTTGGGCCCTTTAAAAATTATAAACCCAACCCTATGCCCAAAATTTAAAAAATTCCTTTTTTTTGGGAAAGTTGTTAAAATAACCAAGGTTTCGGGGGGAATTGGGGCAAAAAGAAAAATATTCCCCTCCCTTTTTTTCAAAGGAGTCATTTTTAAGATTTGATAAAGGGATTTTCGGTTTAAAAGAAATGGGGGTTTTGGGAATTTTGTTGGGCCTTTCAATTATTTCCTTTAAAAATTAAATTATTCTTAAATTGGAAGGGGAATGAAGGGGGAAAGGGTTTATTTCAATAAGTGGGTTTGGGAGTTTTAAACACCAAAAATAGGCCCCCCTTTTAATACCCCTTTTAACCCTTTTTAAATTTTGTTGATTTGGGGGGGGGAAATTTAAGGGGTTTGTCCTTAAAAAAATGTAATAAAAACCCCTATTTTGTTAAAGAAACAGATACAAAATCTTTAAAAATTGTTAATTTTTTAATTTGTTTGCCCTCTATTTTAAAAAAATTTTAATTTCATAAAAAGGCCTAAAAAAAAAAATAGGGGAAAATTTAAAAAACAATTATAGGTTTTTTTAAAAATTTTAATGGGGTTGGTTAAAAACATTGTTTTAAAAATTTTGAAATTTTTAAAAGTTTGGGATTTTTTAAATTCCAATAAAGCAAAAACTCTCAAATTAAAACACGGCCCCTTTTTAAAAAAAACCCCAAAACCGGGGAGGGTGGTTGGGAGGGTTTGGATGTACTAATTTTTTAAAAAAAATGGATTCATTAAACCATTTGTGTCGAATGGGGTTTTTTAGTTGGAAAAGGAGGCCGAGAAGATTTGGAAACAATAAAAATCTATTTCCCCGGGGGGTTAATATTCTATTTAAAAAAAATAGGGGAAAAATAGTTTTTTTTATTTTGGGCCAACTTTATCGTTTTTTTAAAAATTAAAAAAATGGGACAAAAAATTTTTTAAAAAAATTAAACGTGTATTAATAAATTAGAAAACCTGGGGGACAAAAAACGCTCGCCCAGGAGATTAAAAGGTTATTATTAATTTTCCACCCTGAACGAAAAGTGATTTTTAAAAAAAACGGGGCCTTTTTGTGGTGGGGGAATATATTTGGGAAAAATTAAATACCCGTATAATGGGCCCAATGGGGGCCCCAAAAATTGGGAAATATAAGGTCTTAAAAATTTAAAAAAATGTGATGGAAATTTTTTTAACCCCGCCTTTGGGGTTTTTTTAATTTTTAGGGGGGGGATTTGGGTTTTGGGGAATATAGAAAAACATTAGTCAGGGAACCCACCTTATCTTTAAAAATACGAAATGAGGTAAAATTTTTAGGGGGATTTAAAAACCTTTTTTTTTATGGGGGGGGTATCGGGAGTGGAAAGGTGGAAAAAAGTTTTTTTTAAAATTTTTGGGAAAAATTTTATTATGTTAAAACCCAAAATTTAAATTTTTCAAAATTTTTCCAAAAAAAATTTTAATTTTTTTAAATTTTTTTTTTTTAAAAATTTTTTGGGGGTTAAAATGTTGGTAATTTAGTTTTTTACTTTTAATTATGGGGGTTTTTTTTGGGGTTTTAAAAAGGGAGGGTGGAAATTTTTTTTTTTTTCCATACAATATGTGGGGACAAAAAAAATCTAGAAATAATCCAAAAAAAAAACTTAAAAGAAAAATTATAAAAAATTTTAAAAAATAAATTTTTTTTTTTAAATTTTTATTTGGATTTTTTAATTGTTTTTGTTTTTTGGGGGAATTTAAATAAATTTTTTGAAATTTTTTTAAGTTTTTTTTTTTTTTTGGGTTTTTAAAAAGGTTTTTAAAAAGATTTTTGGGGGGTTTTAAATTATAAAAATTAAAAAAGGGGATTGTTTTTTTAAGGGAATAATTAGGGGGGTTGGGTTTTTGGTTTTGGGTTGGGGAAAATTTTTTTTATTTTGCAATTTTTGGGGAAAGGTAAAAAATTTTATTAAATTTCTTTTTTTGTAAATGGAACAAAATTTTTATTTTTAACCGAATTTCCCCTTGGGAATTTAAAATTCTTTATTTTTTAGTAAAACCCTTTGTTTAGCTTTTCCGGGGTGGGAAAGGGAAATTTAAGTTTTATTCACTTCCCCTGAGTTTTCCCTTTGCAACGTAAGAACATGTTTCAAACCCAGGTTTCTTAGTGGGGCCTCCTTTATCAGTATTATTTCCCCTTGCTGTTTTTTTTTCTGCAGGGGAATTTTTAATTTTTTTTTTTTATCTATCCATGACCGGGGTTTAACAATGTTTTCCCTCAAAAGATTTTTGAAAAACGGTTTTTTTAAAATATTTTTAAATTTTATGATTTTTTGAAAATTTTTTAACAAAGGGCAGAATAAAACTTAATTTAAAAACCGCAATGTTCTGTAGTGAGGGCGGGCAGATGGGGCCTCCTCCCTCAGGGGCGATTCCTCCACGTCTTTAAACTACAGGGGGTGATTATAAATATAGCATCAATTTTTTTTAGTATCAAAAAAAGAAGTGTTCTATAATATAAAATTTTTTGAAAAGACTGTCTGAATTTAAAATTTTTGAAATTTTAAAAAAACGTAAAAATCAATTTAAAAAAACCCCCAAAAGGTCCCGGGGTTCCCGGAAATGAGGGCTGGTTTTGGGGGTAAGTTTTTTTTATCGGTTTTTTTTTTTCTTTGGGGGGGCAAACCCTTCCGGGAAAAAATTTGGGGCAGGGTTTTGACTTGGTCCCAAATTCTAAAAGTTTTTATGAAAAATTTTTTAATTAGTTGAGTAATTTTTAACTATTAAATCTGGGGATTTTCCTGTTCTGAGGGTATGTTTTCCAGCACATAACGAGACTGGAACGAAACAAAACCCGGTAATTTTGGAAAAATAAAAAACCCGGGAAAATTTTGATCAAAACGTTTATTAAAAAATTGGCCACAACATTAAACATCAAGAAGAAAAAGAAAAATTTAAAGAAATGGAAAAGCAATAACTCGGGGGGCTTTCATGCAGTTGGGTGGGGAAGATGTTCAAAGCGTAAGGGAAAGTGGAGATGCGTAGATGGGGCCAGTGAGGGCCACATGAGAGCTCCCCCATGGAAAACTTCCAACCAACTCCCTCCCTTTCAGATTTTTCCCCGCCCTCAGCAGTACTTCAGTTTTATAATGTTTTGTGCGATGATTTATTTTTGGAAAATATTTCCCAAAGAAAAAACCCCCGCATCGGTTAATTTTTTTTCCAGGGATCAACTTTTAACCCTAAATGAAAAGTTTTTAAGTTCGGTAGTCAAAGTGAACCTCCCTTTCCCTTTCTACAGCGAGGGGGAGTATTGGAAAATAATGCCATAACCCCAAAAGAAGCTCCAAAATTTTAGAAACTCTTTTTGGTTTGGCCCCAAATTCAAATCGGGGAGGATATTTATATCAAAACTTGCTTGTAGTGAGAACTGATGGGGGGGACATTTCCCCGTGGGAAAATGAATACTGCCTTTTAACCCCCGACATAGCAAAGTGCTTTTCCCAGGACCCACGATTGGGTGCAAGGAATAGCAAACCCGGGGCAATGCAAGATAGTATATATAAAACAAGACTGCGATTGCTGGATTATTGGGCCAAAAATTTGTTTATTTTTAAAGGCATCTCTCTGGGAAAGATGCAATCAAAATCAGAGTATCTCCAATATGGATTTCCCCGGGTGCCAAATAAAAAGGTAAGACGCCCAAAAAAAAAACTTTCTGCATTTTGTCATCCCCAATTCGTTTGTCCGAATAGTTGCTGGAAGTGGGCATGCCCCAAAAAAAACTTTTCCTTTAATGTGGTATAACGGTTTCCCATCTCTATGATGTAAAATTTTTTTAATTATTTAAAAATCTTTGGGCCCCAATAACCAGCAATCGGTAACCCAATTAAAAAAAAACTTGGGGTCCCTGCCCTTTAACCCTCGGGACCCAAAACCCACGGTTTTTACCCCCCTAATGAGCCTTTGAGTGTTTTTGGGCCCTTTAAAAAAATTTTAAAAACCACACCTGGAATCTCAATACCTTTTCAAAAATGAAGCTAAGCAGATGTATTTAAAGGAGTTGCTACGAATGATTTTAGAAAAACATATCCAACAATGCCTTTGACTTGAGGTCGTTCACATATTACCCGCCGAGGGGGAAGGGGGGGTTTTTTAAAATCCAAATGCTTACGGTTTATTACGGGGGGGGGGGGGGGGGGGGGGGGGGGGGTTGGGCGTTTAATTTTCGTTAAACAAATATTTTTTTTTTTAAATTCCCCTAGAACAAAAAACAATTTTTACAAATTTTAAATTTCAAATTCTACTCAATTTCCCCCTGATCGGGAAATGCTTAAAAAAAGGAAAAAATTTACGGATAAACCGAAATTTGGTTTAATTTTAAATTTTTGAAGGTATCCGGGGGGGGTATAAATCAGAAATTTTTTTTAATTTCCAGGAAAAACTTCTCGAGGGGGTGGGTTTCCCAAAAAATTTTTTTTCCCGGGTAAAAGATCAGGCGATATGAAAATGTGGAGAAAAAAAAATTTCCGGAAAAGTTAGAAAACTTAAAAATTTTACTTAAAAAAATTTTTGGTCCGAGGGAAGGACCTGCCCCCAAATTTCCTTACAAAGGGGGAAACCCCGACTCCAAGATGTATATTGAAGTGAGGGGGGGGACTTCGAAAAACGAGGGTACTAATAAAAAACATGAAAATTAAGGAAAAAATTTTGGAAACTTTTTTAAATTTTTAAAAATTTTTTTTAAATGGGTTTTTTTTTCCAGCTTTGGGAAAGGGAAAAAAAACCCTTTTTCAAAATTTAAGAAAAACCCAAAAAAAAAAATTTTTTGGGGCAAAAACTTACAAATTTAAAAAAAGGGGAAAAACCCTTTTTGTTTTGAGCTCGAAAATTTTTAAAAAATTTTAAGGTCGAAATTTCCAAACATCATGATCAGGTAGAATAAAAAAGTAAAGAAAAAAAATTTTTTCCAGGGGAAAGGGAAAAACAAATAGGGGGGGGGGGGGGGGGGGGGGGGGGGGGGGGGGGGGGGGGGGGGGGGGGGGGGGGGGGGGGGGGGGGGGGGGGGGGGGGGGGCCGGGGGGGGGGGGGGGTGAGGGAATTTATTTACGAATTTTGTCCCGGGGGGGTTTTCTTGGTTTACCGGTTTTATTTCAAAAAGGGGGAGGGGGGGGAAAAATTTCAAAATTTGTTTCTTAATAGGGGAAAAAGCCCCATTTTGTTTTTTTTTCCAATATGTAAAAATTTTCCCACTAAAATTCAAAAAAAAAATTTTTTCCTTTTTGAGTAGAAGTTTTTAACCCCCCCACTGCAAATTATGAAAAAAAAAGGGAAATTTAGGTAACAACCAAAAAGTTTCCCCGAAAAAAAACGGGGTTTTTTTTAAAAGCACCCCCAAAAGCACGTGCAAAGAAAATTTTTTTTTAAATTTTAAAAATTTTTAAAAAAAAAACGTCATTTTGATCGGTTTTGTGGTAATTACGTTGTGTTTAAAGTGTTTTATATTTAAATCGTCTGTATCTTCGGTTGGGATGGATATTTTTTGATGCGATTAAAACTTTCTTTCAAAGAATACTACTAGCTTCGTCCCTGTTACCACGGGCTTTCTAGTCTCTACTATAATTCAAAGAATTCTTTCTGATGTAGAATGTATGTACGACCGCCCACGTGCAAATTAGGTGAAAAATAAGAATTTAGGTAACAACCAAAAGGTTCTATAGCAACCAGTGGCGTAACTTAGGGCCCCGCAGACCCCGCTGTGCGGGGGGGCGCCGTATAAGGGGGGCGCAATTTTCCTGAATTTTAGGCCCTTTCACTGAAAAAACGTCTTGTTTGTGTATTTCCCTGTCCGATTATGCGTTCGGTCGACGCGAAAAAAATATTTGGGGTACCCTTTTTTGCTTCAGGGGGGCGCAAGAAGCCTTAGGGGGGGGGCGAGAAAAAAGTACCCGACTTTTTTTTAAAAAATTTTATTTTTTTAGGGACACAAAAAATTTTAGGGGGGCGCTTTTCGTCACTGAGCGGGGGGGCGCCAACAGGCAAAGTTACGCCACTGATAGCAATGGTGTTTTAATGCACACATGCACGTGCAAAGATTGTTTTAACGTCATTTTGATCGGTTTTGTGATAATTACGTTGTGTTTAAAGTGTTTTATATTTAAATCGGCTGTATCTTTGGTTGGGATGGATATTTTTTGATGCGATTAAAACTTTCTTTCAAAGAATACTACTAGCTTCGACCCTGTTACCACGGGCTTTCTAGTCTTATTTATAATTCAAAGAATTATGTTAGTCTGTATGTACTGTACGACCGCCCACGTGCAAATTAGGTAAAAAGCAAAAGATTACATAGTAACCATGGTGACGATGGTTATTACACGCACGTTTGCGAGCGACATTTTCATCGGTTTTGTGGTATGGCAATTATACGTTGTGTTTAGTGCGAGCTACATTGTAATCGACCGTATCTTCGGTTTTGACTTGTGGCGGATATTTTTTGATGCGATAAAAACTGAATACAAAAGAATACTATTACCTTCCTCCATGTGACCACGGGTTTTCTAGTCTTACTTATAATTCAGAGAATTCTTTCTGTCTGTAGAATGTACGACCGCCCACGTGCAAATTAAATGAAAAATAGGAATTTGCGTAGTTATCATGGTAACGAGGATTGTTACACGCACGTGCACGTGTAATGATTGTTTTAACGTCATTTTGATCGGTTTTGTTGATATTACGCTGTGTTTAGTATAAGCAACATTTAAATCGGCTGTATCTTTAGTTGTGACGGATATTTTTTGACGCGATAAAAACTGACTGCCAAAGAAATAGAAAACTACTAGATTCATCCCTGTTACCACGGGCTTTCTAGTAATATATATAATTTAAAAATGTCTTTAAAGCTTATGAAGAAGGATATCGTGATATATAGAATCGAAGGCTTTAGCAAAATCAAAATACACAACATAATTTGTAATGTTTTCATTCTGAGACAATGCCAGGCTATCACAAAAATCAACCACATCGTTTGTTTACGACTTGTGCTCTATAGAAAGTCATGCTGCCTAGGATCAAGAAGGACTTTTGTCAAAGAAAGGAGTTTACTTTTAATAATCCGCCCAAAATGTTCATAACTTAACAAGTAAGGGATATTGCTCGATAGTTTTCGACCTCACTTTTTTATCTTTCTTAAATATTGGGACAACATTGGCAAGTTTCCACTTTTGCAGAATTTGGCCGCTATTGAAGGATCCACTTCAAATTCATGTTAGAGGATAAGCATTAAGCTATAATAAACCAACGGAAAAATGTTTAAGAATGTTACCGTGTATACCATATTGGCACTGGGCTTTATTTGAAGCCCAAATATGGGCATATGGTTTTTATCCCATAACTCGGCCAATTTTTATCAAATTTTGATAAAACTTAATAGGTGTGTTCAGGAGACTAGTAGCTACATGTAGAGCATCCCAAAGCATGGTTTTGGGCATGTTCAGGGTATTTGGCTAAATTGGGCCTAATTTGGACCAAATATGGGCGTGGCTGCCCCGCGGGCACTGTTTGGCTGTTGGGGTCCGGGACCCCCTCAAAAGTTCGGTCACCGGTCCTATAGTTTGTTGGTCGACTGGTATCTCGAAACCAAATATGGGCCCCCCCCCCCCCCCCCCCCCCCCCCCCCCTTAATAGTTGAAAGAAGCTTACGAACATGAGCAAAGTCCTAGTCAATTTTAAAATCAGTATCATTGAAATAGGACCAGGAGATAACGAAGCGAATTATCTCGTGCAGTATACAAAAAAAATTGAAAAGATTTTCATAACAAATACAATAAAGGCGCAGCTTTTATATCTCCGCCAAAAGCATCACATTTTAGCATTAATGCGCGTAGTTTTCTCAACTATTTTCACAGTCGCGCCTTCCTGAAGTTACATTAAACAGCCTCTTTTGCTTCCTAACATACCAGTTTATTGGAAGAAAAATATTACATATAAGTAAAGTGCAAGAAACCGAAATCGAACTTGGCACATTAATAGCATGGGAGAAGATATTATACATATAAAAGGACTAGGAATAGCTGAATTCTAACAACTAGCTCAAACACCTCGTGACAATTATTACAGTTTAAATACTTTCATAGCAAGGACTAGGAATAGCTCAACTCTAACAACTAGATCAAACATCTCGTGACAACTATTGTAGTTTTAATACTGTCATAGCAAGGACTAGGAATAGCTCAACTCTAACAACTAGATCAAACATCTCGTGACAATTATTACAGTTTTAATACTGTCATAACAAGGACTAGGAATAGCTGAATTCTAACAACTAGCTCAAACACCTCGTGACAATTATTACAGTTTTAATACTGTCATATCAAGGACTAGGAATATCTCAACTCTAACAACTAGATCAAACATCTCGTGACAACTATTGTAGTTTTAATACTGTCATATCAAGGACTAGGAATAGCTGAATTCTAACAACTAGCTCAAACACCTCGTGACAATTATTACAGTTTAAATACTTTCATAGCAAGGACTAGGAATAGCTCAACTCTAACAACTAGATCAAACATCTCGTGACAACTATTGTAGTTTTAATACTGTCATAGCAAGGACTAGGAATAGCTCAACTCTAACAACTAGATCAAACATCTTGTGACAATTATTACAGTTTAAATACTGTCATAACAAGGACTAGGAATAGCTCAACTCTAACAACTAGATCAAACATCTCGTGACAACTATTGTAGTTTTAATACTGTCATAGCAAGGACTAGGAATAGCTCAACTCTAATAACTAGATCAAACATCTCGTGACAACTATTACAGTTTTAATACTGTCATAACAAGGACTAGGAATAGCTCAACTCTAACAACTAGATCAAACATCTTGTGACAATTATTACAGTTTAAATACTGTCATAACAAGGACTAGGAATAGCTCAACTCTAACAACTAGATCAAACATCTCGTGACAACTATTGTAGTTTTAATACTGTCATAGCAAGGACTAGGAATAGCTCAACTCTAATAACTAGATCAAACATCTCGTGACAACTATTACAGTTTTAATACTGTCATAACAAGGACTAGGAATAGCTCAACTCTAATAACTATATCAAACATCTCGTGACAATTATTACAGTTTTAATACTGTCATATCAAGGACTAGGATTAGCTTAACTCTTACAACTAGATCAAACATCTCGTGACAACTATTACAGTGTTAATACTGTCATAACAAGGACTAGAATTAGCTCAACTCTAATAACTAGATCAAACATCTCGTGACAATCATTATAATTTTAATACACAACTGATCGTACAGTTTAAAATGGAACAAAACAAGACAGAATAATTGATCACATGTTAAAAATAAGCTGATTTAGGAGAAGCAAATATTAGTTGAACAACTCTTATTGCTCTACGAGGTCGAGGAAAGAAGGTGGACACCAAACGTGAGATTCAGCTATCAGAAGTCTCATACAACCTCATCCCTGCCCCTATCACCTATAATGGAGTAGATCATGTGTTTTGTTTAAAAAAATTTTGAAAAAATTATTGGTAGCAATGAATTGTGCTCTGCCAATTGCGACACTTAAATTTGATTTTACTCTGCCAATTGCATCACTTGCGTTAATTGAATGTATATATATTGTTTGACACACTTTTACCTTAACTAATCTCTGTCACATAAAATACTGGAAATAAAGTTCACAACTATGAACTCAAATGTATATAAAACACACTCACAATTAATCGTACAGTTTAAAATGGAACAAAATAAGACAGAATAATTAATAAAATGTTAAACAATAAGCTGATTTAAGAGAAGAAAACATTAGTCAACTGAAATTCTAGTCTGATGAAGTGCACTGCAACTGTAAACTCAAATGTATTAAACAAATTCACAACTGATCGTACAGTTTAAAATGGAACAAAATAAGATAGAATAATTGATCAAATGTTTTAAAAATAAGCTGTTAAAAAATAAAGGTATCAGACGAGTAACTTAAATGCGGGCCGAAGGTCTCAATTGAAGGAATAAATATTGTAATGCTGCAGGGCGCCGGGGCGCGGCATAGCAATTCAACCATCCAATGTGCAACCATCCAATGCGAACATTTAAAATCACATTTTGATATAATGCGCGTGAGTGCTTACAAATTTGCTTTTGGGTTAGATATAAACTGCGCCATACAATAAAATATTGTTTAAAATCTGGTCAACTTTTGAAGTTACTTGAACTTTAATTCCATTTTATATCCTTCTATCAGTTACGTAAGAGGAACTAATTGCGAGAAGAGCAATTCGTGATAACTTGGTAAAATTTGTATCACGTTGCGACCCCCACGGTCGTTTCACTAGGTGAGGGGCGGGTCATACAACGTATAACAAGGTAAAATTTGATATTGCTTCTGGTAGCTTACCTGAGGACCCCAGGCTATTATGTTCATTAACAATATAGATTTGGCGGAATGACAGGCTGAGCGCGGCCCAGTAACTGGTAGCTAAACAGCCAATCAAATGGTTGTATTGCCAGGAGATTGCTCTCAGGAGTCAGGAACTGAATATTGTGAAACTCCTAACAAAATGGAGCTACTCAACAATTCATTTAGCTTTACCATTTACCTGGCCCACCAGTCCGGAGTCCCAATACGCGGCGCTCTTTTCTAGCTTCTCACATCATATTTACACGTGCAGAAACAAGCAAGCAGGTAACTAGGACCGACTATCAAGCCGCGCGCCAGCTATACGACCAAATATCATTCTGAGGAACTGTAAATTTGAGCTATGGACATTTGAGCTGTGGAATTATTTCATATTTGTCTATTAGTATTGTTAATGGACCAAGCGTGCTAAATCACTTTACAGTCGATCTGCGATCTTCGAGATTTTTCTAAAAAGACCCCGACAGTTGAAACCTACTACCATATTATACCTTTATACCTTATACCATATATACCTGATTCGATGTATTTTCAAACTGCAAACGCTGGTCGCTGATTCCGAGTGTATAGTAGAAGTCTTTTACGGGAATACGGGCATTTTCTGCTCGATACGCTAGGTACCCCAAATCTACACTTTCTTATAAACGTATTTTTGACCGTAGAATCGATTAAAAGTGGTTTTTAAATGATATAAGTAAAACCAAGTTTCCCCGGGTAAAATCGCAAAAAACTGATTTTTGGGCCAAAAATTGGTTTAAAAAACATTTCACTTGTATTGATACACTTTATCGAAATTTGAATATTGTCACTTCGCAAGCGTTTTTGCCAAATTTTCGACGCGCACAACGCACAAAAGCATTAAGTTGTTATTATATCAATGGGCACCCGCGCGTTCATCAACAAGAAATGCGGCCGCTTTTTTGTGCATGGCCGCTCAATTTCCCGATCCGTGATGGCGTATTTTATCATTTTCTATACAACCTCGGGACCCCAGTTTTTACTGTTTATAAATATGCAGATATGGCGAAGTGACAGGCCGAGCGCCACCAAGTTAATATAATTCCATATTGAATTTGAAAATCGTGTATATTTTTAAAAACCATATGCTTATTGTTTATGCAACCTGACACCCGACACGGATGTGTGAAAAATAGTATCACAGTGCTGGCAAGCACGACCGTTGCATTTATTGTGGGTATACTATGTTCCCCATTTACTATTATACCCCCTTTACTATTATACCCCCTTTACTATTATACCCCTTTTACTATTATACCCCCTTTGGTACACGTTACAAGCCTCTTTTGTGCACGCGAAGCGTGCACTCCGGCCGGAGGCGGCGGCCGAAGGCCGCCGCCTCCGGCAGGAGTTTTCCAGGCATTAAGACTCATCGGAAGTCGTTCAGCAGATTTATTTTTAGTTCAAAACATTCTAATTTGATGTCAAAGATGACAGGAATAAAAAATAGTTATGTTCAGATTTTTAAGAAATTTGCATAAAATACTCGCCAGCACTGTTATATTATTATACGAAATTCGGTAAAAAACCCAAAATCGCCATATTCAGGTGCCCTAAAAACCATGTTAAAATTGAGTTAGAGATCTGAAATTTTTCAGGGCGTCTAGACGTTGACCAAATTGACTGCAAAAAAAGTTTCAGGTTTCAGGAGCATCGGGAAATGGGTTTTCTAGAACCCCTGTTTTACGACAGATTGTCGGGACATATACATCACAGTGCTGGCAAGCACGACCGTTGCATTTATTGTGGGTATACTATGTTCCCCATTTACTATTATACCCCCTTTACTATTATACCCCCTTTACTATTATACCCCTTTTACTATTATACCCCCTTTGGTACACGTTACAAGCCTCTTTTGTGCACGCGAAGCGTGCACTCCGGCCGGAGGCGGCGGCCGAAGGCCGCCGCCTCCGGCAGGAGTTTTTCAGGCATTAAGACTCATCGGAAGTCGTTCAGCAGATTTATTTTTAGTTCAAAACATTCTAATTTGATGTCAAAGATGACAGGAATAAAAATAGTTATGTTGAGATTTTTAAGAAATTTGCATAAAATACTCGCCAGCACTGTTATACGAAATTCGGTAAAAAACCCAAAATCGCCATATTCAGGTGCCTTAAAAACCATGTTAAAATTGAGTTATAGATCTGAAATTTTTCAGGGCGTCTAGACGTTGACCAAATCGACTGCAAAAAAAGTTTCAGGTCTCAGGATCATCGGGAAATGGGTTTTCTAGAACCCCTGTTTTACGATAGATTGTCGTGATACATACATACCTATATACATATATTCAGGGATAGACGCTTTGCCAGTCAATTGTAGCCTGTATTTAATTGTCCATAGATTCAAAAGTATAAAAGATACAGCCATTTCCGACCACAGGTCTTGAAAATAATTGTTCATACTTTAGTTTACATTGTATAAACAAATTATTTGACGTCATGAACACCCCTTGATGACGTCATCAAGTTAACCGTTTTTAAAACTTGATTTTTGACAAAGTAATAACTTTAAAAAATGATTTTAAACCATTAAAAAGTAATTGTATTCAAAATCTGAGGAAATTTTCATCTTAGATAATTGTTCAAGCATTCTGAAAATCTACCGGAAAGTTTTTTTAGCTTGCTCCTTCATAAAGATATTCGTCATTGAAGTTTGTGCTTTTTTGAAGAATTATTTTATAAAAACGTCAATTTTGCGATTTAGTATTCTCTGGTGTTGGGCCATGCCTTGGGTCGTGGAGCTCAGTTCTGCTTCCTATAGGTATAAATTGTGCATTAGGCTAGTTTTAAAGTTGAAAATCGAAAAGTTGCACACCTGGGGACACGCCCAAATTGATAGAAAATTGCTAAAATCACTGAAAATTGCTGTTTTCGTCATTTTCTGTCAACTTTAGAGTGCCGTTGTGATTACAGTTCTTCTTGAAATACTTTGAAACTTTGCATGCTTATCAAACTATATATAAAACAATTACATGCAAAAATTTACGGCGATTCAATATTGGATGCGCACGCAACGTCCGCTCAAAGTTTGCACGTGCGAAAGGTGAGAATTTTGCTCATTCGTGATTTCCAACAAATTCTGCTTTTTAATGTCATTATGTATGAATTTAATGCCAACTTGAATGAGTATAAAGTGGCATATTCAGTCAGTGATGGACCGATACGCTTACCTAAACACAAGGAAATGTTTTTAAAGGAAAAATTTCGAAATCGTTGAAACTTCCTCCTTATTAATATTAATGAATATATCAGTTTATATTTCGACTTTATAAAGTACCCTGACATTATAATCAAAAAGAGATGATATTTTACCAAAACCCATAATCATGGGTAGAGTGGACCGCTGCCAGTGTCTCTCTTTACCAAACAAAAGGAAATGATATTAATTTGATTGACCGTTCTCAAATGCAAAATGATACCGAGAATGAAATCGGTCCCTCGCTTTTCCCATTCATTTACAATTGTAATAGATTAAGAAGAACTACCCAAAGGCATCTGTGGGGGAAAAGCGAGCGACCGATTTCATTCTCGGTATCATTTTGCATTTGAGAACGGTCAATCAAATTAATATCATTTCCTTTTGTTTGGTAAAGAGAGACACTGGCAGCGGTCCACTCTACCCATGATTATGGGTTTTGGTAAAATACAGATATACAGATATATATATTCAGGGATAGACGCTTTGCCAGTCAATTGTAGCCTGTATTTAAGTGTCCATAGATTGAAAAGTATAAAAGATACAGCCATTTCCGACCACAAGTCTTGCAAATAATTGTTTACACTTTAGTTTACATTGTATAAAAAATTTATTTGACGTCATGAACACCGCTTGATGACGTCATCAAGTTAACCGTTTTTAAAACTTGATTTTTGACAAAGTAATTAACTTTTAAAATTAATTTTAACCCATTAAGGAGTAATTTTATTCAAAATCTGAGGAAATTTTTACCTTAGATAATTGTTCAAGCATTCTGAAAATCTACCGGAAAGTTTTTCTAGCTTGCTCCTTCATAAAGATATTTGTCATTGAAGTTTGTGCTTTTTTGAAGAATTATTTTATAAAAACGTCAATTTTGCGATTTAGTATTCTTTGGTGTTGGGCCATGCCTTGGGTTGTGGAGCTCAGTTCTGCTTCCTATAGGTATAAATTGTGCATTAGGCTAGTTTTAAAGTTGAAAATCGAAAAGTTGCACACGTGGGGACACGCCCAAATTGATAGAAAATTGCTAAAATCACTGAAAATTGCTGTTTTCGTCATTTTCTGTCAACTTTAGAGTGCCGTTGTGATTACAGTTCTTCTTGAAATACTTTGAAACTTTGCATGCTTATCAAGCTATATATAAAACAATTACATGCAAAAATTTACGGCGATTCAATATTGGATGCGCATGCAACGTCCGCTCAAAGTTTGCACGTGCGAAAGGTGAGAATTTTGCTCATTCGTGATTTCCAACAAATTCTGCTTTGCCACGACAGTTTAATGTCATTATATATGAATTTAATGTCAACTTGAATGAGTATTAAGTGGTATATTCAGTCAGTGATGGACCGATATGCTTACCTAAACACAAGGAAATGTTTTTAAAGGAAAAATTTCGAAATCGTTGAAACTTCCTCCTTATTATAATGAAGATATCAGTTTATATTTCGACTTTATAAAGTACCCTGACATTATAATCAAAAAGAGATGATATTTTACCAAAACCCATAATCATGGGTAGAGTGGACCGCTGCCAGTGTCTCTCTTTCCCAAACAAAAGGAAATGATATTAATTTGATTGACCGTTCTCAAATGCAAAATGATACCGAGAATGAAATCGGTCGCTCGCTTTTCCCATTCATTTACAATTGTAATAGATTAAGAAGAACTACCCAAAGGCAGCTGTACTCGGCAATAAAGATTCAATAAACTTCAGCTAATGCAATAAGTGATAACTACCACCCTTACCCCGAAATACTAGGTATCGACCCGAACGCAACCCAAAGAGATTTTTACAGCATCTGATTGACATGTAATCAATCGAAAATTATTACAATTCGTAAGCCGTGAATGAATGGGAAAAGCGAGCGACCGATTTCATTCTCGGTATCATTTTGCATTTGAGAACGGTCAATCAAATTAATATCATTTCCTTTTGTTTGGGAAAGAGAGACACTGGCAGCGGTCCACTCTACCCATGATTATGGGTTTTGGTAAAATAAGTAACTCAAAATAATAATAGTATGCTATCAATTAGTGCCTAGCACAAATATTTTGTAAATGCGCAGTAACGCCGCGCACAGTCGCAACACAATTTTTGATAAAACAGCTAGGACCAATGTTCTCCGCAATCTTTTCACTTTTCAGCCTCTTCCACAGTTTCACATACCAGGCAGCCTTAATTTGCAATACCTCTTCCACAAGAGCTCCACTCAAAAATTAGATTTCCACAGCTCAATCTAGAATCATTTTTTTGTGTACTATTTCAAAGCGCGATCAACGCCTGATCAACCAATGTCGGTCGCACGTCAATGCATAAAAAAGCTTCCGCATTGCTTTAAATTGTTACAGTACGTTTTCCGAATTTATAAATGCTACATCATACTTGATACTACTTTCTTCTTTGTTCTGTAGGGCCACATACTTATGCCGTCAGCAGTCAGCATAATTTTCGTTTTGTAGACCATCCGCTTAAACTTGTCCATAGTATATAGTTCAGATTCGTCCGAAGTTTTAAAACACCCATTCCTGTATTTCCGAACTTATGAGTCACGTATTTTAACAATTGACCACAGGTTTCTATTATTCCCTGTTAACACCATTACTTTATCAACCACATTACTTTATCAACACATTACTTTATCAACCACAAATATTCCGCTTTCGACTGTCGATTTATGTGGTTACTGGCTTTACTTGTAAAGTTGTACTTTTTAGTTAAAGATGGAGTCTGCGAGTATGAATTCTACCGAAGAAACTTCTACTTCTAATTCTCACAAGGAGATCAGGAAATACTCCTTACGAATACGAGTGAGTAAAAATGTTGAAGTTTAAATAAAACACGCTTTATATAGTTTATTTTTAATATCAAATATATTTATATGTTTTGGCAGGAATGATAATAATTCATAGGTCGGTCGTGAATTGCAGCTACAATTACACTGGAAATACTTTCCAGCGTGCGGTACTTTAGATTAAAAAACCGTTAAATTTTCTTTACCCGTTTTACTTTTATGCCATCTGCATTAATTACAATGTTACAGTACTAATTAACATTTCGATCGAATTTGATGAATAAAGCTCGATCTTTAGTTATGGATTTTTTAAACATCTGAAACTACTTTTATTTAGCGAATCAAGAGATACAAGAAATAATGGATACCGAAAGAGAGTCGAGTGAGTCCGAATCTAATTCAGAGTTCGATCGAATCGAAACTAACGTGGACGATATAGCTGGATATAGAGATATAATAATACTTCAGTCTATCTCAAAAGGTATGATTATTATAATATTAATAGAGATATTTGTAATGGACCCGACAAGTTAAAACATTACGGAATACGGGCAATAGGCATAAGAGTTTCGATCAGACTGCGATAACTCAATCCGAGAAATCTCTCACAAACAAAGTCTCGTAGTGTGTCCACTTTCATCGGACGTGATATGAGAGATGTCCCACAGTCCCACACACGAAACGAAAATACAATGAATTGCCCGTGTTCAATGATCAAAATAATGTTCCGTTTGTACTAATTCTTGCTACCTATCTATCTAGTCCTTAGGTTTGCAGCTTACTCTGAATGAGTGTTGGCGACTGCCAAGGTTTAATAATGGCTTTGTGGTCGAGGTCCCTCTAGTAGAAAGTATTTAATAATTTTCAATAATATGTAATAATATAATTATGACCTGATTTTATCAGGTCAGTCAATGAATTCTGAGAAGAGTACTACGCCAGAACCATTATTTCGGAAGAATCTAGGTCAGAATGGATATCGAGAGGAAAGTTCATCTGATTCTGATAAGGGGACGATATCAGGTAAGGGCAATTTGGTAATCTATCGATGGTCACTTAATTAAAGGCACGGTTACCGTTAAGTGTCCGTTCCTTAAGTAACCATATTCTCATATTAGGCGTTAAACGTGTCTTTACTGTGCCTTTATCGTGGATTGAGTGTCCGTTATGTGTGCGTTGACCATGCCGTAACACTAACTGTACCTTAAGTGACCTGTTATTGTGCTCTCGTATATTGACGTGTTACTACGCGTGTAACTAGGCTATTTAACAGCGGAATCACAGGGCTATTATGTGTTTACCTTACTAAATACCTGTCTAGCAATGTTTACTTGTGACTTGGGAATCTTGCGGTGATTTATTTAGTTTTAGGATTACTGATAATTAGGTTCAGCACCCTTGAGGGGCTTTATTTGGTTTACTGTCGTATCACGTGAGCCTATTGGGGGTCATGTGATTCGGTGATTTTTGTGTAGAATGTTCTTCTACGAGACCGAAGATTTTGGATATATCTCCGGTCTCGTTTCTCTTTGTATTACGTACTACATAGATCAAATATTATTACATAACTGTTAAACAGTATAAATCTATTACAGGAATTCCCGCTCTTGGCTAGGAAATTTGATTACGAATTTGGGCCGGACTCTAAAAACATTGATGTTCCGTGGTACGACTTGTTCCTGAATCACATTGTTGAAGGAATGAGGTAAATCTTTAAAACCAATTTCTTATGGACTGTAGGTCTGTAGAAGCATTAAAATCGGGCGTTGCTTGCCACAGGCTATCCCGAATTTATAAGGCTTACTTTGATCTTTAACAGTATCACTGACATTGTCTCTTCCGCGGTGGTCCCAGACCACTAAACTAATATTGCCTGGGAGTTTCATGAAATGAAGTATTAGAGACGATCAAATTTTGCGTTTGTAGATAGACATTTAGTTGTCGGCTATATCGAAAGGGCAAATTAACCCTGGAAATAAGGTTCAGATTATAATTTTATTCTTTTATAGGTACGTAACAGCAAAGCAAAAAAGATCAAGTCATTATACTCAGACGATTTCATTAGTTCATCGGAGCTAGGCGGGATAAATTTCTTGAAAAAAGTTATCAGAGGGTATACAGAAATCAGCAATGTAGAGAACTGAAAGTGAAGATGTCCTCTTTCAAGATTTTTAAAACTGTCTCGACCATTTGATATGATAATGATATTGTAAGAAAGTTGGTATAATTTATCGTTAGGGTTAATAAGATTTTACCGTTAATAAGATTTCAACGGGTTAATAGGATTTCACCGTATGCTTTAGTTAGGAATTGGGTTAGGGTTGAAGTCTTCTTTCTTGGAGTCTGTAGTCGATGTCTTCAAACATAGATATCGACTACAGACTTCGAGAGTCTTGAAGCTCTGTTATCACCACCCCTGGTGCAACCCCGTCGCGTCGGGTTGAAGACGGAGAGACAGGGACTTCCAGGAGATATCATGGCCTGCTATGTGCAACTCGTAGGAGTGTGCAGTGTTCCTGGTGAGTGTTACTTCTAAATCTGCTTAATGGGATCGCCAAACAGTTAATAGACAGTTGCCTAGGTACTGTCATATCTAAGCGGAAACTTGTCTTTGGACATCGCTTATGTGTTTATATCTCGAACTACACAGGGTCCTGCTCCTGTAACCTGGTCAGTGGTAGCCTGTGAGGGTGTAGACTGCTCCTTTATTGTTTTATGTTTATCTATATCGGTATTTTGATTGTCCGATCCAAAACTAAATCCTGGGTTCCCACGAGACGTGGTAGCCTGTAAGCGTGTAGACCGCTTTTCTATCTTTGTTTTGAGTGTCCGATCTAAAACCAAAACCTGGGGTCGGTTACATGAAACATGGGAGCCTGTGAGGGCGTTTATAGTTTCCTGCGAAAGGAGTTATTTGCTCATGCTGGTGCATTGTGGAAAGAGCATGGTTATGCTCTAAGGCTAGTACTAGTACTAGTAGAGCTTATTAAACACCTACGCATATATGATATAAGATCGCGCGCGTTCCGCGCATTTTGTTCAATTTAAAGTCAATCTTTTAAACAAATAAGTATAATTCGTATATCTTTGATTAACGTTTTAGTTATGAATATTTTCCTGCCTATACCTAAAACTTTGACTGTATTGTTATTTAGAAAATTTCTGATCATTTCGTGTAAATATGCCCATTTAGTTTTACTTATTTCATATGTTATGATCAAAACAAAATGGAAGACTTTTATTTGTTTTAAAATGCACTTAACTCTATTTACAGTTAAGCTAGAAATTTCAAAATTGCTAGATAATGATATTTAGATCATAAATTGTATGATGTATTAAAAATCATACTAAAAGGATTGTTCTGGAATTTATGGACAGCATTTAAAGAGTGATTATAATATATATCTTGTCAAAACGCGAGAAAACGCGCAAAATACTTAGTTTGCAATTTGCGCTTTTGCATGCAGCCACTGTGACGCGCACAACGCACAAAAGCATTAAGTTGTTATTATATCAATGGGCACCCGCGCGTTCATCAACAAGAAATGCGGCCGCTTTTTTTTGTGCATGGCCGCTCAATTTCCCGATCCGTGATGGCGTATTTTATCATTTTCTATACAACCTGGGGACCCCAGTTTTTACTGTTTATAAATATGCAGATATGGCGAAGTGACAGGCCGAGCGCCACCAAGTTAATATAATTCCATATTGAATTTGAAAATCGTGTATATTTTTAAAAACCATATGCTTATTGTTTATGCAACCTGACACCCGACACGGATGTGTGAAAAATAGTATAAGTAACTCAAAATAATAATAGTATGCTATCAATTAGTGCCTAGTGGGATATGTACATGGTGAAATTAACAATGTACTTGGTCAGTTCAGCGCCGCGCGCCAACAATTAGCTAATTTGGATTATTCCGCAAAATAACTTTGCGCAGGTAGTCACGTGGGCGATTACAGTGTGTGCATGCAGGCAGGTACGGTCGCTCGCACGCTCGCACGCTCGCAGGTACGGTCGCAAAGCTACCATATACAAAAAAAACCTCGTTCGCTAACCCTTGTCCTTGACTCTTTTGTGCCTTCGGCACTTTGAGTCATGGATCGGGAAAAAATTTCAAACAGCCATAACTCAGGCCTCAGCAAGATTACGTTTATTTTAGTTTTGTAGGTTTATAACCTACCAGGACGCGCGCCGGGTTGGACTCGTCGACGATCCTGATATTTGAAACATATATTTTACGAGTATCACCGCACCCGTTAACTTTAGTTCACATTTTCACACCAAATAGAAAACAATGTGACCTTATTCATTATTGCTGACAAAATATGAATAGAATTACTTTATATTGGCCTAAGAGTTCTGAGTTTCACCTAACTATGTGCTTTCGCGCCACTTCGGGCGCGCTTGTTTCACAAGTCAAGAAAAGCACCTATCCACGAACCCCGATGGGAACTGGGAAGGTTCGTGCGCGCGTGCACAGTGCTGACAACAGCGTCTATGTATCGCAGGTAGTCTTGACACTTCTCCCTCCAGTATACAGTAACCACTTTTCAGGTTTCTATAGTGCATAGTGACAGTGTATAGGGGTTAATTAGGTATAAACTACAGTTTAGCTGTACTTACACCTACATTCACAAGCATGCATGAGCTCACCTGGTCCAATGAGCGGTCGAAACGAAGGACAAGGTCTGGTGACGTCATAGTCACGTGACCTCATAGGCTTTTTACCGCCGTGAGGCGGGCGCACGCTACTGCAAGCGCAAGGGCTCTGGATAGAGCAAGTTCTGAGTTATAAACTTTCACATAGCCATGTGTATACGCGTACTGCGTGACGCGCTTACGGCGGTCGCGCGCTACTGCAAGCGAGAGGGCTCTGGTTAGAGCAATTTGCTCTATTGTCTATCCAGAGCTCTTGCGATTGCAGAATGCAGTGTGCAGTGGCGCGCCCGCAGTGGCGCAAAAGCACATGGTTAAATTAGGTGAACATTGGTATAGCACGTGATAAATAGGATGATGATTAATAACTCTACTATACATACTATTACCATTACTCTACATAACACTCGGCTGTCACTATTTCAACCCGTTATCTTGACGGATATTATTCGTCTAAATTTCTTCGAAGTAGCGCACGATGGGACGAGGTTACGTAGAGCCTTGCTATTCACAGTAGCTGTTCGGCGCTGCTAGTCGCGCTGGCGTCGGCGCGTTACGTGTACAAAGTATAATATTTTGACATCAGTTTACAAATAAGACTTTATTGTTGTGTGTTGTGCGCACGACCATGCGCTACCCGAATTTATGTTTTTGATAAACAAAACCACAGTATAACAAATTTTAAAACAGGAAATTATTTAGTAATTGATGATTCAAAGTTATTATAAAGTTATCCTAATATAAATGTTTCATTATTATGAATATAAAGATAACCTGTTTTAATACTTTCAACACTACTGTCTACTAGCTACTCTACTATATAACAAATAATTTGAGATCATGAATACGCGTACGATGTAGTTACATTGAAACGTCGAGTAAACTCCTTTTCCTAATTGGATCCAATTATTTTGTATTTGCATTACACAAATTTGGCGGATATGTCAACAATATTAATTTGCTCAAAAATTTAAAAACATAGATATTTTCGGGAAAACTGTCTGATCGATCACGTGATATCAGATATGACCATATATAAAGAAAATGGTTTGATTTCTTGTTAGGGTTAATTAGGGCCGGGTTTCAGCGTATGCTTTTGTTAGAGATTTGAGCGTGCTAAATCAATTTACAGTCTAGTCGATCTTCGAGATTGTTCTAAAACATCAAAGGGCCCCCGACAGTTGAAACCAACTTCAATCGATGTATTTTCGAACGCTGATTCCGAATCACCCCCATGCCATGGCATAGGGACCGGGTAAAATGCTCCCCTGACAAGATATTGGCGAAAAACTATCTTATATCTCAGCTCGATTAGTTTTATACTGGGCCGCGCTCAGCCTGTCATACGTCATTCCGCCGAATCTCTATTTCATAAACATAATAGCCTGAGGTCCCCAGGTAAGATTAGTTAGTTTAATTTCTCGTTAGGGTTAGAGTTTCAGTTGATTCACGATGCAATGTCAATCCTTCGCAGCTCGGTGAGGCACAGTGGTGCATCTCGCCGATCTACCGAAGAAGAATTATTTGATGCGCGGCGCGACCCAGTAGTGCTCTTGAAAATTTCTTGAAAATTTCTTGAAAATTTCTTGAAAATTTCTTGAAAATTTTTTGAAAATTTCTTGAAAATTTCTTGAAAATTTGTTGTTTTCTTGAGTGCATCGCGCTACAAGAGTTTCAGCGTTGTAGGTTTACAACCTACCAGGACGCGCGCTGAGTTGGACTCGTCGACGCGGACGGTTCTAATATAGGGAACAGATATTATACGAGTATCACCCGTTAATTTCTTGTATCACGTGGTGACCCCCACTGTCGCTTCACTGTAGAGTTTCTACGATACAGGGGAGCCGCGCACTCGTGCGCGGCGGGTCATACAACGTATGACAATTAATTTCAGCATGGCATATGCTTTTGGCTTTGCTAAGGATTGGGTTAGGGTTAGGGTTGGGATTAGATCAGAGAGCTAGGATTTCGAATAGTCATTCAGGGCCACCAACAACCAAAAGAACGTTTTTTTAAAGTCACGTGACAGCCGAGTGTAGACTAAGAGTGATTAATCATCATCCTGCCGAGGCACTATTGTCTATTATACTAGCTGTATGGGGGTTAGTCCTAGCTACGAGCCAAAGAGTGTGTATCACCAGCCGAGGCTTACTAAATCATTGTATCACGTTGTGACACCCACGGTCGTTTCACTAGGTGACGATACAGGGGGAGCCGCGCACTTCGTGCGCGGCCGGTCATACAACGTATGACAACTAAATCACACCTGTCAGAATTAACTCTCGAGTGCGCGCACAATGCTATACTGGTTTAGCAATATAATAGACTAGACATACGTTGGAATGAGGTTTACAACGTGTAGCAACAATAGAGTAGAATGTCCTATTTTTGGACCAACTGCAACCTCAAAATCGATCTCCACCATGCACATGAACATAACAAATTTTGCGTTACCTCAGGTAACGGTTACCTGCGGCCAGGAACAAGCTTTTACTTGGATTTTCCTATCGAATTCCAGAACACATAAATACTCAGCCTTATTATTTAACAATTCTTTAAAAATCAAATAAAATACATTGAACTGTCAAACTTGTAGACACCTTCTTCCCTAACATAAACATGGTCACGAATTGTTCAGCAAAAATCTTAATTCAACCCAGATAGTTTAATAGTAATGTGTAATGTAAAATGATCAAAATAACACATTTTAAACAAGTTATCAGAGTAAGCACAGCTGTAATTAAATCGCGATGCAAATTTGAAATAGAATTAGATGCTCGAGTGCTTAAAACGTTACCTTACATCGTATAATCTAACGTTTTTTAAAGTAAAATATTAATCGTGCAATTTTCAAACCATCCAAAAATAGGATCAATGAAATGCAACCTTGATTTAAAAGGAATTTAAGTTAATGGTAAGAAACAGATGTTATCAATAGTGCAGTGCTGATGCTAAACTACCATTTATCCACATAACCCTACAAATGTTCTATAAACTAAAGTCTATAATACAATTACACGTGGTTGTTACAGTGCTTTCAAATTAAGTAATTAGCAGCCGTTACTGAGCCTCACCAAACGGTTACTCTAAAAAATAAGGAGGATGAATTATGAAAGTTATCTTCATTTGCGAACACTGTAAACTCAGTATATTACATATCAGGTCGGTTTTGAGCGCTTCTTTATCATTTCTAGTCGCTTTTTTAAGTCGTCCATACTGCGAGAAGGTATCTGGGAGCCTGACCTGAAATAAAATATATTGTTTGTAAATATGTATAAACATGTTGCTTTGTTTTTTTACATGTGTTATATTAGTAATTTGTTGAAATCTAATGCTTAGGAATGTAATCTGTTGAACATTGGGACGGGGTGGGGTAGAGATAAGAATACATTTATAATAATCAAAACTATACCTTGCAGGAGAGCGACTTGGCGATGATGTTGGTCGAGGAATCGAATTCAGAGTACTAGTTGGTAGTCTGGACCGCTGAGCTTCCTTTTCCTGGAAAGATCGGGTAATTGATAGGGGATTCGAACATTAATTATATAATTCATACTAATACAAGTGCCATTTCTTTTAGTCGTCCCACTAAAATTACCTTCGGTATCTTATTGATGAGATTCTCGATTTCACGAGAATCATTTGGAAATGATTCCTTGTGTTTGGTTAGAGTGTTTCTTGTGTCCTTCAGTACGTTTCTTAGCGAGCAATTCTTTAGTTCGGTTAGCTTCTTCTCTGATAGATTCTAGAAAACAGTAAGAAGTCAGGGATAGATAAAATTACAGCTTCATTCATATTTCTTATTAAATTGTCAAAAATATGTATAAGCTATTAAAGTATTAAGAGTGACTAATACTATAAATTAAAGTACCTAAAAGCTCTACCAAAAGCCCCACAAAACTCACCAAATTACACTTCATCTGTTCCCGCTCATTACTGATAGCTAGTTTAGTACGATGACACCGGGCCTTACTATGGCTCTTCCTCAGATCTATCAGTATCTTCTCCACTAAGCGTTTCTTAACGTCAGATAGAGAAGCGAGGTGTGGGGAGACATCTAGAGAGGGGTTCTCGAGGATGAAGGTGTGGAGTTGGAGTAGCGTCTGAGGAGGGTTTGTTGGCGTTATTTTTGTTGGGAACATATTGTGGTAATCAAGGCTTTCATCTTCAAAATATGAGAATTTTGTTAACAATTGAATGTTACAAATTTGAAAAAGAATTTGGTAATTGGCAATAAAGGTACTTACACTTTTGACTTGATCTTTATCCTTCAAACATTCAAACATTTCGTCAAGTGCCAGTTTGTGATCACCTGTAGGCGACTTTGTCCCTGAAGTATTTTTATATTCTTAACTTAACTTCAGACAGCAAACATTCCATTAAATAAACTGTTTTGCTAACCTAGGGAACTTAGTGATACCACTATTTAAAGAGTATTAGGTAAAGGAATAATGAAGATCACTTACCAGCAGTAATGAGATTAGTGAGATCGTATCCCAGAGCAGTGAGGAATGAATCGACCAGCGGCCGCAAAATGTTCACATCCTCCATTGACAAACACTCCACATCTTCTAAAACCTTCGGATAATTAACAGTGTTGTTAAGAGGCGTTAATAACTTGAATAGATTGATTTCTAAAGGAAATGAATCAGCAAAAACATAAGATTATACTTGACTAACCTTGAGTTCCAGACCCTTGCAAAACTTGTGAACCAGAGTTTTGATAGTGCGGTAGGGCTTATCGTTATCATGTCCGTCCTTCCAGACGCTCGAGGGTAACCTGTAAAATATTTGGTTGTAATACAATTAATGCTTTTCATGCAAACAAGTTGAAACGAATCTTTTATGTCATGTATCCTGGGTTTGGACAGGATATGCCCGCTTAAAATACTTCCATCGCGTTTCATTACATAATTCTCAATAAATGTAATAGATTTGTATTGTTGTAATTAGTTTACAACAGTTCAGTTCCAGAGTATAAACTCAGCAGTATTGATCGGATTAAAGTTGTAAGTTCATATTTACAGAGTGGTGATCATGATACTATAAATAGGTTTACATTCCATGAAAATGAATGTGCATCAAAATCCGATCATTCAGTTAGTGTATCGGATTACTAGCATCGGTCATGATTGAATTCTCTAACCTTATGTCATTGCATTCCAAAATCTAAGGCCTTTGGTTATTATTTAGTACTAGGTCATTCGTGAGAGTGAATGGTTCATTTTTCGCTTTGTTTTCCATCCTAATATTAGATTTTAGACTGATCGTAACAATTATATTATCTTGATATTATGATAAAATTGTGTTTCGTTGAAATCCGGTTGAAATATAAAACCTTCACAGATCACATGTGTAAATATCTAGAACTGTTGCTGACCATATTATTACACGATACACGATTTGAAATATCACGAAAATAATCTCCATAAAAATCAAATAAGCAGTTACTGCACTTATTGTTACATAGTGTTATTTTCAATATGTTGTGTTTAACACTTAATATCGTATCAAACAACTAAAGATATCCGTTTACAGGATATGAACAATGAATGAAATAGAGATAACAATACGAGAAGGCCCACCTATTCACCTAAGCAAACAAGTCCTCACTGAAGCCAGCAGTGTGTTCACCCACTTGTTAGAGGATCTCGGAGTAACGTCACTTCAAATAGAGGACTTTACCCCAGAAATAGTGATCAAGTTTCTAAAGGCTATAGAGGACGAGAAGCTGGATGACATTGCAGATTACCAGTTTAGAGAACTTCACAAGTTATCAGTTGTTTATCAGATATCTTGGCTGATTGCTCAGTGTAGGGAGTGGCTGGTTAAAAAGATACAAGAGACTATAGATACCCCTAGTTACCACTCGCTGTTCTTTCTTTTTAATGAGTGTTATTACATATTCAGTAAATGGAAACTAGGTAACTTCATGGTGAGGTTTATCTTAAAGAGACGGTTTAAAGATAACACAACCTTTATATCTAACTATGTTAAAGATAACAAGGAGCAACTGAGTACAGATCATTTGCGGTTCTTACTGCATCTGTCTGGCGCTAACACAAAGATCATGCTACAGATTATTCTAGATCGTTTTATCAGCCAGGACACGTTAGATAAGAACAGCAGGTTCTTGTTACAACACGTAAATTGGCCGGGCCCGTTATGTGAGCAACTTGGGGAGGTTAACGAAATATTTGATCGGTTATCAGAAATGAAGGATTTATCCCACGATGATCAGATGTTCGTGTTGAAACTGACTGAAACCACGAGACGAGCCTCCCTGGCTTTAAGACGACGAGGATCAGTTAAAAATGTGAATGTTATCTGGGATTCCACTGAATGTGGGGCGCTATACACTGAGTGTACAAGCCTGACAAGCATTATTTGTCTTATAACAACAGGTAGGATCAAGAACATGTACGCTGTCATAGACATGATATCAAAAGTAACACTCGAGATTAACCTCAGCTCAACGGAGATAACCGCATTTTTAGAGAGTTTGGAGAACTTGTGCCAAAGTGTACCCCTGCAGAGGGTATCTCCAGAGTACATCAACATGTTTATATCTGCACTGGAGTTCAGTGAAGAAGACAACAAGGATCAGTTTATGAAACTTCTAAACATGATGGTGAAGAACAACAAGGTATGCTCACACTACGATAACCTACATTTGGTTGGGGAGGAAAGGCTACAATCACCGATAGTCAAATCTTGTAAAGATACACTAGGAATAGAAAACCCTCGTCTATACGATTTCAAGATGGACCACCCTGGAGTGACTGACTGTAACGCGCGGTCTCAATGTGGGTTCACCCTCCGTAGATTCGGGCGCTCTAAAATAGAACTATCTAATAAACACGACAGCAGTGAGGTACATAAACACGATGTAGTGAGGGCAGATCGCATGTACTGGTACCCTGTGTGGTCAGGTGGGGGTGAGGATGGTTGGAGGGTCAGGGTCCCTCTGAGGAAGTGGAGCTGGTTAAAAAGTGTGGTCACGTGTGAGGAATGGGTGTTGGAGGAGATTTGTGTGGATTATGATGTGAGGGATTATCTTGTGGCTAGGTGCTGAATGTTTATGATAATTTTGTATTTGGATTTTGGAGCTTAATTTTTAAATAGCTATCAAGGATAACAGTGAACACATTTTAAATTACGGAATAAAATTGTTTCAACCATGTAAACATATTATATTCTTTATAACTGATCAATTTCATTAACACAGTTTGAATCATCGACATTAAATTTGTTCGAATAAAGTAATTAAATTACTTTTTCTAAATTATTAAATAAAACTCCAGTTACCTTCTCAAGAATCGAGCGAGGAGCACTAAAATCTCATTCCGTTCAGCAGCAGTCAGATCAAATTCCTTCTCCAGTCTGGACATCAACTTCCACAAGCACTTCAAAAGTATTTCGAGTTCCTGGATAATCAGCAGTTTGACAAACCAAATCGATAACTATTTCAAATTCATCAACCAGATATAACAACTCAATTAGGCACCAATAATCAAACTGAAATCTATATTCAGTAGTCACTAGAACCAAATATTCTAATCGAAACCAAAGGGGATCATGTTTTTTGTCCATTTTTTCCATACGATTTTGTCCATCTTCAGAAAATAGGGTACCGCATGGACAAAAATAAAAAAAAAGATCCCCAACCAAAGCAGCAAAGTAGGTACCTTGGGACTTCTACTGCGACCAGACTCGCTCAACAAGGAGTCCATGTGTGCCACAAGTGCGCTGATAGCACGGCCAGTGCTACAGTTTGTCAGCAGCCGGATAACTAGCGCGTTAACTCCTTGGAGTTGGGTAATTAGGATATTATAATTAATTAGTTAATCATAATTAATCAGTTAATTATAATTAATTAGTTAATTACACAATGTACAGTACTATGAAGTATAAGTCCATAAAGGACTTTTTGCTGATCACGAAGGAGCCAAATAATACATGTATCAGTAAAATATAAAAATACTACTTCTAGATAATTGGATAATTAATTTTAAAAGTGACTGTTAGGAGATTTTCAGGTTACCTTTAATCAGAGTCTCGATAGTAGGACTAGACTTCTGTTCCTCGGATAGAACCGCTAAGAAAAGTCTGCAGATCTTCTTAATGTAATCAGTTGATATCTGGTACACGGAGGCGTCAGTTTAATATATAAAGCGTGTTGTTATTGATAAATGTTATGAATTAATTGTAAAAACAAATTAATTACTTAAAACATTGAGTATAGCTATATGATCACCTCCTTGGCAAGAGTCTCATTGTTGATAACTTGCATGATGATACTGGTAATAGCCCGGTACACAGTTAGTTCCCTCTCGTCCTCTCCCCCAGGGAAGTGAGTTAATTGGGAGATAGCGCTCATTATCAGGTTGTTAACGTAACTGTGGTGATTTATTAGTTAATTAGTTAATTAGTTAATTAGCAGAAGTAATGGATTAACTGATCAGTGATCGCTCTTAAATCTTAATTAATCGATTAGTTAATTAGCTGACAGACCTTTTCTAGTAAAAACAATCATTGATTGTTGCTAATCAGAAAGTGTTCAGTGTTAATAACACTTCTTGTTAATATCTTACTTTTTTAAAACAAATATATGAAATTAAAAAAAAATAAATATATATTACTTTTTGAAAAGTGCCGTATTTTGTGGGTCTTTGAGCATGTTGTTAAGATCGGATACCGTCTCTATAACAACTGATATCATAGGGTGCCGAAGGTTCCCAACCTTCTCAACCAGGTCGTAGTTTATCTCCTCTACGTCCCTGATGTTGATACCTTCTATGTCCATTACCACGGGGCTGTACTGCAATAATCACACGTGTTATACAATAATCACACGTGTTATATACACGTGTTATAGGCGTCGGACGATAACAAGATAGTGAGTAATTAATTAGTTAATTAGTTAATTAGCAGTCTGTTAAAAGATAGAGTATAGGATTCTGGATTTCGGGAATTTAGATAGTTCAAATGTCTGATAGGAAATTTAATCAGTAGAATTAAACAGCCGTTTAACAATTTATTAGTTATAAATAATGCGAAAAGAATAGCAGTGTCAATCGGTCTGACTAAATCAGGAAACTAATTATTTGGCTTCGTTATTTTATAGTAGTAATAATCGGTCTGTAAGAAGGATGATAAATAGCAGAATTTGGCTAAATTGAGTGCTGACACACAGAAGCTGTAAATTGGCACCCCAAACAGCCGTAGATATTAATAAGTACTCTACAAATACAATGCTTGTGAGCCGGCCGGGTAACTCTTAAAAGACACGTGCTCTTAAAAGAACACGTGATTAACTCTTAAAAGAACACGTGCTCTTAAATGAACACGTGACTAACTCTTTAAACAACACGTGCTACAACACGTGCTACTACACG
Source organism: Bolinopsis microptera (assembly GCF_026151205.1). Taxonomy (NCBI): domain Eukaryota; kingdom Metazoa; phylum Ctenophora; class Tentaculata; order Lobata; family Bolinopsidae; genus Bolinopsis; species Bolinopsis microptera. The sequence goes on along the minus strand of NC_087075.1, from coordinate 11,593,976 downwards.
TGCTACTACACGTGCTACAACACGTGCTACCACCAGAGGATTTACCTTGAAAAAGTTGAACTCAGGAGGAGTAAAGTCTGTCAGATCGTCAACTGCTATCTCTGTCTGTCGGGTGTGTGTCCTCATTTGTACTGGTTTCAGGTTCTGTCAGGGGTGGAGCTTTCATTAAATATTAAAGATATTGAACATATTAATATATTCGAGTAAATATATTCAAGTTGATAATATATTGAAGTAAATATATTTTAGTAAACATATTTTAGTAAGTGTATTTTAGTAAATATATTAAGTATAAAAAATTCCATATATCTATATATAATAAAGAACATTAAAGGATGAGGGGAGCTTAGAATTTACTTCTTAATATTCGCGTTTAAGTCCTGCGAAAGTGTGTAGAATCAAAAAATACACCGGACTGTGTAATCGATAATTCGCCGCGCTCCTATTGGCTGATAGCAATTTTGGGCTGTGACGTCACTTTAGTCTCCTGCGCTGATCCGCGCATATCGAAATACAGGTAAAATGAGCGTACGGGCCGACGAAATTACTGATAAAGAATATATTAACAATTTACGATACTAGCAAACCTATAACCAATGGAGAGGAGTCTTTTCATACTTGTCCTACTCCAACTGGAATAAAGACATGCATTTCATACCTACCCGATCCATTTTTATTAGGACCGTGTTGTGTTGATATGACATGTTGATATATCAACTGTGGTACAATATAGGGAGTTGCTAGGTGTTACGTTGGGAGCTATAAATATACATAATTTACATGCTTTTCTGTGTGACTTCAATCTTATTTCAGGTGTATCTCGGCTCATGGTTATCGTAGGCTAATAATTCTTTCTTCAACCGGTCATAAAAAGTCTCCTCTCCATTGGTTAGAGGTTCGCTAGTATCGTAAATTGTTAATATATTCTTAATTAGTAATTTAGTCGGCCCGTACGCTCATTTTACCTGCATTTCTATATGCGCGGATCAGAGCAGGAGACTAAAGTGACGTCAAAGGTTCAAATTGTTTTGGCTGGATATCTCGGCGCGCGAATGATATACAACTTTACGAATTTCACTAAAGTGGTTTATACGATTAATGTTATAGAAAGATTTGCACGAGAAAAAAACTTTCACAAGCTCCCCTCATTCTTTAAAATCAAACAGAACTATAACTGTGTATGGTGTAAAAAGCTAGGGTAGAAATTAGATAGTCAGGGTGTGACGGCCGTGGTTTAAACTTCAAATTATAATATCTTCGGATAACAGCAAGTTTTGATACGGCCACAACAGCAACTTACGCAAACCTCACTAAAAATAGCATAGTAAATTTCATCCAGTCTCTGGTAAGTCAAAGTCAAAACGTAACCGAAAAAAATTAGTCTACAAAAGATTTCTAACAAATAACAATGATAACTGACAACAACGAACAAAGTTAACAACGAACAAAGCTAACATGTTAACAGTTAACACAACGAACAAAGTTAACACAGTTTTATCTAATATCACCACTCACCGAGTAATCAATGTAGAACTCGCCACGTTTCTTAGGAGGAGGAGGAGGTGGAGGGGAGGGGGACCTGACTGGTTCATCTGGTATCTCCACAGGAATATCATCTAGTTCAACAGCTGCCTCTGCTTTTGGTTTCTGTGAAGAAGAACTGGTCTAAAGAGCAGGTTTTATGGTTATCATAATGGAGGTACTGGTAACTTCCTACTATAATGAGATTTAAACTTTCAAATTTCCATTGAACAGTTAAAGAGAACCAATGATGAAAAGTTGAAAACTCTAATGGGTAAAAATGTTAATCTGTCTATGTTAATGTAGTCTTATGTACTGTGTACAGTCTTCGAATGTGTGCTCAGCTAAGTCAACAAAAGGTCTGAAAGTCTAGACTTGTTTGAAATTGCAGAGACGTGGAGATTTGATAGCTTTGTGTGTGCTCATACTGTGTTCACGTGTTCTAATCAAACGAGATTGTTGAAGTAAAAGTTATAAGTCACGCCTAGAGACTTGAAAGGAAGCAAAAGTAAAATGCCCGAATGAAAGCCAAAGTTCAAAGCCAAAGTCAGAGTGAGATTGTGAAAGTAAGTCAGGGTCAGAGTCATTATTAGTCAGAGTGGAAAGAAGTGAGCATAAACGTGAGCATGAAAGTGAGCATGAAAGTGAGCATGAAAGTGAGCATGAAAGTGAGCATGAAAGTGAGCATGAAAGTGAGCATAAAAGTGAGCATAAAAGTGAACATAAAAGTGAACATGATAGTGAACATGATAGTGAGTATGAAAGTAAGCATTCGAAATTATTGAAAGTGAGCGTAAAAGTAAGCATGAAAGTGAGCATGAAAGTGAGCGTAAAAGTGAGCGTAAAAGTGAGCGTAAAAGTAAGCATGAAAGTGAGCATAAAAGTGAGCGTAAAAGTGAGCGTAAAAGTAAGCATGAAAGTGAGCAAGATAGTGAGCATAAAAGTGAGCATAAAAGTGAGCATGCTGCACGCACCTGAGGCTCAGACACAGGCTCAATAGCGGCCTGACTTTTACTCTTCTGCTGAGAAGAAAACAAGAAACAGTTAACACTCACAGTTCACACATATTGTACAATAAGTCAAACCCCTTTTACTACAACCACGCTTAAATGGGCTTTGTTGATTAAAAAAGTGTTTGTGGCTACGTTTCAGAAAATCTGAATTTAAGCCTTATTTCTGAAAATATAAGAACAGGGTTTGACTGTTCATGTTGGGAATGCTATGTGCGGTTACTGCAGCTACAAAAGAATGGCACGTTACGAAGAATTATAGCCAATGTAATAAGTAGCAGTTTACTATTATTATAAGATATTGAAATCTCTTGGAAAAGGCTGAAAACGATGCAACCAGTTATATATAGTTTTTAAGATTTGATGAGCACATTGAATGAATCCGGCGGACAACATACCGAAGTTTTAGCTTTAGGAGGGCTGGCTATACGTTTACCTCCTCTTTTAATACGCTCTTCCAACATTCCTGACAAGGTTACCAAGTTTCAAAAACAAGCTTAATTATGGGTGTTATTATAGTGATGAAACTTTATATGTATAATTTGCCTCTCCTTCGACCTAACATGAGTGAAATGCTGCTCTCGAGCTTATACCAACGCACCATCACGTCGAGTTTTTCGCAACAAATGCTCTTCTATCATTTTATAGTTGAGTAAAACAATTATCATATAGTTTTCACTGACCTAGATCTTTATCATTGAGGGTACCACACATTTTCTTAATGCTTTCTCCGATGTAATTCCAACCAGCTACGCAGCAGTTCAACGCTGCCATTCTGAAATAAACCAATCAGAAAACAGTATTCACACCACGTGAAACAAACCAACCAATCAGAGCACAGTATTCACACCACATGAAACGAACCAACCAATGCAATTAGAGCACAGTATTCACACCACGTTAAACAAACCAACCAATCAGAGCACAGTATTCACAATCTTACCGGACGGAATTGTCCTTATCGCCTATGAAGGAAGCGACCGCCTCGAACGCTTTTTTAGGGGTTGGTTGACAAACTTCTATACCATTCTCCAGGATGAGCTTTGTTAGCTGATCTAGAACACCACTTCTCTGTCTACTGTTCTTTACTTTTAGACCTGATCATTGGCAGTTAACTATACGTTTTTCTTGTTATAGATTAATACGTTCTTATTGAGCTTAGTTAAATTAGTTCTTACTGTTAGTTAGATTTGCTCCTGGAATCTATGATAGTTTGTCCATTTAAAAGAGTAAGCAACACAACAACGCCACCACTACCTACCTTCACTAAGGTGGTAGAAGGTTCTAGAAGCAGGATAGATGTAGCACAGTTCGTTAAATAGCGCCTGAACACTCTTCCTTACAGGCTCTTTGCTGTCTCCCAACTGTAATATTGTGATTGTTAGCTCTGATCGTATTAAACAATAGGCTATTAAGTACAAAAAACTCCGAGCCTTCGGTTTTATATCAAGCAGTTCAAAGCGTATAGGACACCAAGGAACAGTAGAGCATTATTAACATACAGTGGCAAATAAACTGGATGCTGTTTAACATCTTATAGTCCTGTGCTGTGACTCTCCGTAACTTACCTTTATGATAAGATACGGCATGAAGGCGGATCCTTCTTGCTCTAACAATATGTAGTCATCTTCTCTCAAGGCCTCGAAACATTTAGATAACCTGAAATAGTTACATGATAAGGTTATTGTAATTGTAATCGAGCTGATTTTATCATAAATTGCAAAAACATATCCTGTGGATTATAATAAGTTTATACATAATCGAACGAAATATATAGATTTTACACACACCTTGAAATAGATGTGAATAAACGGCGAGCAAAATTTCAACTCGATAACGCAAGAAATGATTAACTTATAGCGTCTCAACCAAAAAATTAATTTTCCGAAAATTGCACTCTTAACCAGGAAATGCTCGATTACAAAAATAGGTATTCTCAAAATATCTTTTTTTGGTGTGGAAACGGTGCGCTAGATAGTCACTGAACTGCCTATGAGGTCATTTGGTCTGGACGGCACAAACCACTGTTTTGGTGTATGCCCCCTTAATATTCATAGATCAGAAATCTTCTGCTAAAATTTCGTATTAATTAAGAATTAATTAAGAGCTAAAGAGCTAATTAAGAAATAGGTTAATTACAAACCAGTCGAGAGCAGCAAGAAGAACTGAAGTATTGGTATCAAAGAACCTCAGACTAATCCACTTGAGCAAGAGATCTAGCGACTGTTTTATCTCCGGCATATGTGTTGGGATTATAGCTGAAGAGCAAGTTTATTTTATAATCTTTGATATGCTTTGAACTTTACAAATTTTAGCTACTGGTGTAAAATATGTAACAATCTGACTGGAAAATGGACATGGTTCAACAGGAGGGTCACCGAATCTAAGCAGTCACCGAATCTTGAAGGGGATCACAGAATCTTTCGAAACAGACTTGGTGAGAATTAGCAAATAAAATATATCGGATTTTAACCCAAACCTTTTTTAAATTATTTAATTATTTAGTTTTTTATTTATTTAAAAAAACCCAAACTTACTGATCAGTATATTGAGTGCCTCGTTGTGCTGTTTGAAGTCAGGATGGAATAGTTTAGCAAAGAGGCCGGGGCTACACATAGGCTCCATCAGCTCTTGTAACTGGTCAAAGTACTCCTGTCGTGGTACCTAGCAACCAGGCAGAGTTAAGTTGTGATGTAAAGAGTTGGTAAAGAGTTGTATGAAAACATCATAGCCTGATTTTATGTGGTTTATATTTTTGAGACCTTGACTTTGAGCAGAGTACATTTAGTTTGAAAATACTTTCGACAACCATCTATATAATACTGTATATACCTCAATAAATATGTGTTTGTGTGTGTGTGTGTGTGCTTCAAACACACACTTGATTAAGTCGTTCGTAAATTACAAACAAACGCGCTGTGTTTGTTTGTAATTTACGAACGACTTACGGGTCCGGTTTTTTCGGTATATTTCCGGCACAACTCTGACGAAGCCCAACAGCTTATACATTAAGTTTTTTAATCGGCCGGTCGCGGTGGTAAGTTGTTTAAGACACTTGCTCTATAATAAGGTTATTTGGCAGTGGATCAGCCAGCAGCCTGGACAAGCCGTCAACAAAAATACCTCCCACTTGATTACGAAATTATAGAAATATGGTGTTACATGATTTGAACCACGACGAATCATCACGTGACATCATCACGTGACTCTACCAAATAATCCTACCTTGAAATTCCACTTGAGAAGCTTGAGACCAGCTTCATCCTTAAACCTCTGCTTTTTCTTATCATTAGCCTTGAGAGGTGAGTCAGTGTCCTCCTCTTCTCCTTTCTTCTTCTTGCTACTTGGAGGTGGGGCTCCTCCACCTGGCTTCTTTCCAACTCCTGACAGAGGAATTATCAGAATTTAACTTTTAACTGACTTTAGAAGAGAAGAGTGATAAGAATTTAGCTTCTTGTAAAGTTGGGCGATACGTTTACTGGTTAGGTTCCCAAATGTGATACGTTTACTGGTTAGGTTCCCAAATGCTACCGGACTTCGGGTTTCCACTCGAAACACAATAAAGTTTACTAAAAATTAATATTCAGACTGGCTGTATTTGGTTCGGCAAACAAACTTACATGCATAAAATTTAGCAATTCGGCGCACTAATTTTAAAATCCATAAAGCTTGATAGCAAATATCTGATTGGATGCAGGGCTTACCAGTGCTACATATCAATACCAGACCTGTAACTTGATATAATATATACACAAATCACTTGTGAAGATTTCTACCTGCTCTTCTTTTTTAAAGTTATAATCAACTGTAGTTCAGGGACAATGGAACATAATAATTTTTCTCCCTCGACCACCAAAACCATTAATTGGATTTGATAGCAGTCGGAAACCAGGTCCTTGGTAGTTCAAGTGAAATATCTCAAAAAAGTATCAACACAATCCTCTATCAAAGTACAAACCTTTCTTAGCAGGTCGTTTTGTTCCGGTAGCTTCAGGTTCACTATCAGCGTCTTCTACTGTTGAAGACTTGAGAGATTCTGCTTGGGACTTCTTCTGGGGTTGGGAAGATGAGTCAGTCTTTAGTCGGAATTTCGTACGAGAAAATTAGAATCATTGTGTGACGTACATGAGAGAAAAGTCCTTGGATATAAAGACAAAGCTAAAATAACGCGCATGCATAATATATAATAGTGTAAAATGTAGATCAGTCAAATCGTGCAAAGATAAAAGCATTTAATCATGAAACCAGTGGCGTAACTATTTAATTTTAACTGTGAAGGGATCAAACAAATGGAGTATTGGGGAGCCGGGGCTCGGGAGGGAGGGGGTGGGGGGGGGGGGGGGGGGAGCCGGGAGGGGCGACAAATTGTAACCTTACGCCACTGGTGAAATCACTCAGCAATTATTGTAAGGTCAGTTAATCAGCAGTTCTAAGTCTCTAAAATTCACGAATAAGAGAATCAGCAGAAGGTTTACATTTATACAAAACAAATATTCAGTAGCACATCATCAAATACACTGCTGATTTTATTCAGCAAACGTGTCCACTAAAAGTTTGAATTCAAACTATTTAAAATCACACGACCTTTAAAATCACACAGTCAGACTCTATATCGTGGCTTAAAAATCAGATATTCACTCAAATTACCGCTTTGCCCTTCTTGGTAGGACTTGGAGATCCCTTTTCGGGAGATTTAGATTTTCTAGGAGATTTCTTCTTCTGTGGTTGTTCAAAGATAGAAATCAAAGCATTTCAGGATGAATGAGAATACATGAGACATTACAGGGTGTTTACGAAACATTGGTACAGTTTCAAACATTTTTAGATTAAATTATGGAAGAAAATGAGCGCAAAATATATCTGATAGCTCCTTTATGAATTAATCTACAGATGTTTGAAACCGTACTAATGTATCGTGAACACCTTGTATTTGATAGATGAACAGTGGAATATTGTTATAGTCGACCCGTTTTCATGCGTGATATATTAATTGGACTATCAGATGTGAGAAAGTTAAGGAATGCAAGAGTTGGTGTTCATGCATACTGCAGAGGTATCATGCGAGTAGTATTTCAGCACAAATAGCTGTGTTATTAATATGTTGTAACAGCGGCGCGGTGCAGACTGCAGCTACTGGTGTCTGGTGTCACATTTGTGACACTAACTGTGACACTAACTGTGTCACACTAAATGTGAAAGAGTACCTGGTGCCACATTTGCTTTAAATTATTCTTTCAGAAACAAGTCTGTCGTCGGTACCATAAGTGATTAAGTCTAGCCTTCTATTGTAGGGATTTCGAAATAACTGCAACTATTTTTTTAATTAAGTAAATATAAAACTTCCAGCTGGTAGCTACCTTTGGAGCATCATCTTTGGGTTGTGCTTTGGCTTTGGGAGGTGGTTTCTTGGGAGCCAAAGCATCAGCTTCATCTTTATACTTTTCTAGGAAATCCTGCAGAAATATAACACTGAGTGTTTGTAGCGTAACAAACTACTTTAATGTTCAAACGTGCACTAAGCTAAGTTTAGAGGATGTATACAAGCCAAAACATTTATCTGTTGTAGAACTATAGATTTGATGAAAGTGCAACCTGTAATAACAATCGCGAAAACTTTTTAACATTAACATCTTCAATTTTGATTCAAATCTTCACATGACTCTTAATGAAAATAAACGACAAAAAAGGGAGCACGAATTAAACCTGAACGGTCTTCTTGTTCTTTGCGTCCACAGATCCAACCTTCTCCACCATCTGACTGTAGCCCACGTGAGCCATCATGTATGGAAGTAATGCTTGAGCTACCTTCCTTACCTGTGGGAGGTCACAAATTACTTAAATTCATAAACCACTAGGCACATATCAACCACATAGCAACCACATAGCAACCACATAACAACCACGTAGCAACCACGTAGCAACCACATAGCAACCAGTGCAGTCGATAGCAAAGTATCAAAATAACACGGTCTAAGTTGCTAGAAACTTTAAAATATGATATCCATCTGAAGTTCACCTATATGCCAAACTATGCACACTGTTATTTTCATATTGTTTTATTGTATTTCATTGCAAACGTACGTCGGGGTTCCTATCTTCGAGAGACTTGTAAACTCCAAGCACCAGTAGGTTCAGTTCTTTAGGAAGTCGGGGAGGGACTTTGGCGGTCTTTATCTGTTCTGTTAACCACGTGAACAAACAAATCCTAAAACATAGTCAGAACATGAAACACATGCATTACATAGGATACTTATTATTTACGTATTGTGGTTGTAATAGAATTTTGGCAACTTAGCCAACTCTTGTAAGCAATCAATTTCAAGCATCTCTACCCACTTCCTGTTCATATTATACATTACACATACACAGCTACAGGGCATGCGCCTGTATTGTACAGTGGAGAAGGAAAAGGAAAATTGAAGTGAAATTGTATCATAAGTTAGGTTGGGAATCAGAGATAAAGAACAGTACCTGAGGTACCTGACTATAGTTCCTGAGGTTAGGATTGTTATTGTTATCAGTACCTGAGGTTAGGATTGTTATTGTTATCAGTACCTGAGGTTAGGATTGTTATTGTAATCAGTACCTGAGGTTAGGATTGTTATTGTTATCAGTACCTGAGGTTAGGATTGTTATTGTTATCAGTACCTGAGGTTAGGATTGTTATTGTTATCAGTACCTAAGGTTAGGATTGTTATTGTTATCTGTACCTGAGGTTAGGATTGTTATCTGTAGAAGCGGCTACCAAGTCCTCTCCTGTCAGCAGAGGTCTAATAGTAAGGTGTTCTATCCATATGTTCATTACATCCAACACCTGTAACAACAATAACATATGTTAGAGATCTAGCTTGAGAAAAGTTTGGGAATATCTGGCGTACTTGGAAAATCCAAACAGTTGGAGTGCCAATAAAGTCACTCTCAAAAAAATAACACGATTATTTTAGTACAGTATAGTACGAGACTGTTACCTGCGTTTGAATCATCTTCTTGCTGTCAGCCAACAGTGGTATCAACGAGACCATCAGTTCCTTGTGCTTCTTCGTCCCAGTGCCTAGGACTTTACCTAGTGTCGACATTACTCCTATAGCTTTAGTTTTCACAGCCATATTCTTATCAGATAATCGTCCCTGTAAATTTACAGTATTATAATATTATTTATATAATAATTTATACCATGTTCAGCCAATTTGAAATTATATGTTTAAAATGTAAATACACCAGTGCTTTAACGAAATAGTTATCATATTTTTATTTCAGACCGGATATAATTTTATTATTGATAGAAAGGTCTCAATACTCCCGAACAATCCAGACTTACCTTCATGGAAGCTTGGAAGTCACTGCCAAGGTTTGGTTGAATGTTCATAGCACCGTTCATTGCTCTTTCTGCAGCCTCTAGGCCCTCAACCCTCTCCTTCCACACAGTACTATCCAGGCTGCGACGGACAACTTGTTAAGTTAAATATTCAAAACACTGATTTAGGCGAATAAACACTGATTTAGGCGAATAAACAATGTTTTGCAATGAAATGTTAAATAAGTGAGTTCCGGGACACAGTTGCTAAGGAGAACAGGTAAAGCGCTTAATTTTCATTTTAAGTCTCAATTTTTTATGCAACTTTCATTTTCTGAGCAGCAGTACCTAAAGTTCCATGAGTATTATAAATTTTAAAGAAAAATGGATGTGTCGAATTAAGAATAAACGGATTCCTTCCTTTCCTGAAAGAGTTATGCCTGAACTTTTTAGCACAGATTCTAGAGCACCATAGCACATGACTTGCGAAGTCGTTAACAGTTCTAAAATTGAGGAATGAAGCGGTTTATCCACGATATTCACTTGGTCGCCTTTTTGTGACACCTTGCACATTCATAATAGCTCAGTTTAATTCACATACGGTTTACTGATCTTTAAGTTTTAAAAAGCGTTATGTAACTTGCACTATCTTTCAAGAAGACAATTTCAACAGAATTTTCAGTGCGTGATCCGAAGTCGTGCTATAACTCTAGCCGCCTGTTCGTGTCGCTTGTACGTGACTAAATTAGATACTAAGTACCGTCAATAACATTAATAAGAGAGATCTAAATGTTCCATTTCATTTCATAGATTAGAGACTGCACCATTAGTGAGAAACTTGAAACCACTTAACAAAAGTGCTTGTAATTCTGTGGCAACTTTTAAGTTGACGACTAATAGGAATATCACTCTTCCCAGGAATATATAATATCTTAGGATCACTTTTTTGCTTACTGTATCCTTAGGTTGCTAATTTTATTGGCAAAGTAAGTGTCAGATGAAACGTTTTGTTCGCTGCATCGTTCTTCTAGCCGTTCTAATATCGCTTGTGTATGGGAGAGGGCATCACAAAGAAGGGAAGCACAAACAAAACTATGACAAAAGGAATAAAAACAAGAACAGAAATAATGGAAACCATAACAACGAACAAATAAAACCAAAGAAGTCGAAATTAGACATGAAAAGCAGTTCATATGGTGAGGGTGATGGTTCGTACAGAGGTCTTTGGTCGGACGAAGGTTGGGAATATTATAATGACGTATATCCGATCCGGGACGATGCGACAATCCCCGAAAGCGAACCAGTCGGAAAAAATGCAGCACTTATGATCACAGGTGACACAGATGGCTGGGACAGGGGTGACACAGATGACACAGATGACAAAGATGGCTGGGACTGGGGTGACACAGATGACTGGTTCTGGGATTACACAGATGACACAGATGACACAGATGACACAGATGACACAGATGACACAGATGACACAGATGACTGGTTCCGGGACGATGAATGGTTCCGGGACGATGACTGGAACAATTATGTTCAGGATTGGGACGAAAAATATGATTGGGACTGGGAAGATTGGGACGACACAGATTACACAGATGCCTGGGATGATTGGGACTGGGATGAGTGGGATGACAAGCAAGATTCCTGGGACGATATCGTTCTTTGGTCGGACGAAGGTTGGGAATATTATAATGACGTATATCCGATCCGGGAAGATGCGACAATCCCCGAAAGCGAACCAGTCGGGAAAAATGCAGCACTTATGATCACAGGTGACACAGATGGCTGGGACAGGGGTGACACAGATGACACAGATGACAAAGATGGCTGGGACTGGGGTGACACAGATGACTGGTTCTGGGATTACACAGATGACACAGATGACACAGATGACACAGATGACACAGATGACTGGTTCCGGGACGATGACTGGTTCCGGGACGATGACTGGAACAATTATGTTCAGGATTGGGACGAAAAATATGATTGGGACTGGGAAGATTGGGACGACACAGATTACACAGATGCCTGGGATGATTGGGACTGGGATGAATGGGATGACAAGCAAGATTTCTGGGACGATATCGTTCTAGATTATGATTGGGAGTGGGACTGGGATGAGTGGGATGCCATAGATGACAAAGACTACTGGGATGATGACAAAAATGACGATGCGACAATCCCCATCAGCGAAACAGTCCAGGAAAATGCAGCACTTATGACCACAGCTACAGGAAATGAAAAAGAGATTGCAGTAGAATCGATCGAAAAGGAGCAGCATAATGATGAAACACCAGCACTTCAAAGTACAAAACCCGTACAAGTGGAATTAGAGGTACAACCTGTAAAGGCCACCACACCAACCCCCTTGTCAACAGCAACTGACACATTCCACTCAAATGAAGCAGAGTTGAACGTTGGGACTCTTAGAAAAATACTGGAACTGATGGAGCAAAACAGAGTAAATCTCCCCAAACATGAAGAATACACCCTGCAAACTCTAAGAGATCTTGTTGAGACCATCTCAATGGCTGATTCATTCTTTGATACTGATCGAGGTTGGGTTTGTGATGTTGTTAAAAGCAAACAAATGCTGAAAATCTTAAAAGAAATCCTGAAAAATGACAATAAATTCCTAAATTCTATCAAGGACACACAAGAAGAGAGAGCAGCAGATCAGTTGTATAATAATGTTGAAACAGAAGCAGAAACAGAAGCAGAAACAGAAGTAGAAACAGAAGCAGAAACAGAAACAGAACAGAACAGAAACAGTTCAGCAATTGCCAGTTCAGCAATCACCAGTTCAGAAATCGCCAATTCGATTCAATGAAATGCAGATGACTGAGATCCTTAAAGACCGGGAAGAAGAAGAAATCGTGAAGGAGATTATGTACAAAAGAATGTTCTTCTCCTTTTTGGGTAAAATGTGCGGCATTACCATCTTACCGGAAGACTAATACTACTAAACGGTGGTATTGAAATACCTGACATTGTTATCAAAATGTAAATGGTACAGGACTAAAATTTAAGGTTTTCAGAGATTTGAGTCGAAATATATGTGCATAAGATTTTAAATTAAGAAAATCAAACAATTATAGTGATTTTTTAGTTTTTTTTTACATTACTCGAATGGTTGAGTAACTTTATAACAAAATATGAAGCCTTCAAGTATTAAATTACGTCATCATTCCGACTCAGTTAAAAGATATTTCACTGTTTTCCTTATTATAAATTTGATTTAAGTAATAGAGACATTCCATTTGTAAATATCGACTATTTGTACAGTTTAAGAATATTAGCCTCTAATAAAGCAGGATGGAAGAAATTGTTTTAGTTTATGTATCCGCATTTCCTTCATTTTTTCAGGCTACTTATCAGATCTTTAAAATGTGTATTTATGTTCTATTCTTGATTTGAATAAAGTTTTATAATAATAATACTGTTTTCCTTGTAATTACCAGGAAAATTTAAAAATGGCAATTTGATATTGTTACATCGTTGATTGGCAGACTCTGCTGGTAAGGCAGAAAGTAATGACGTCATTAGTTCATTCGTTGCTATCTTAGCTTTGTTTTAACATTCCAAAGTATCAACCAGTATAATATAACGTATCTTGCTTGCTAAAAGGAATAACTTCTTATTTTTGGATCCAACTTGGCTCAAAGAAAGTTCGAATTAACTCAAACTGTTATTGAAAGGAAAATAGTATAATAATGATCACGTTTCCCTTCGAGTACGGGAGGATCTAAATGCTATGTTCCATTCCATTTCATAGATCAAGGACTGCACCATAACTGACCATTAGTGAGAACCTTGAAACCACTTAACAAGAGTGCTTGTTAATAGAACTACCGTGTCAACTTTTAATTTAATTATAATATAAGTTCACGACTAATAGGAGTATCACTCTTCACAGGATCACTTGTTTTGCTTACCGTATCCTTGGGTTGCTAATTTATGTGTCAGATGAAAAGTTTTGTTCGCTGCATCCTTCTTCTCAGCGTCCTAATATTGCTTGTGGATGGGAAAAAGAGGAAGAAAAATAAGAACAGACATGATGCAAGACCGCACCAAAATAATGGACATCATGGAAACAATAACCACCACAACGGAAAGAAACAAAAAAAGGAATCTAACGACGGTGGTAATTGGTGGGATCCTTTGGGTTGGGACTCAAGTTGGGACTCAAGTTGGGACACAGTTTGGAACGGAAATTGGGACTTAGGTGGGGACGATAATAAGGACGATAATAGGAACGATCACAAGGACGATAAAAAGGACGATAACTGGGGGATGTCTAACTGGTTAGACTGGGAGTTTAATGAAATGTGGGACTGGGATGACGATGATTGGTTAGACATGGATTATAATGGTATGTGGGACTGGGATGACGATGATTGGTCAGACATGGATTATAATGAAATATGGGACTGGGATGACGATGATTGGTCAGACATGGATTATATTGAAATGTGGGACTGGGATGACGATGATTGGCAAGAATACTTTAGAGATATCGAAAATGGTTTTACTGATTACTGGTCCCCGTTGAGTCTACTGGATGATCACCAGGATGACTGGGATGACTGGGATGACTGGGATGACCGGGATGACGATGCGACAATCACCAACAACGAAACAGCCGGGGAAAATGCAGCACTTATCATCGCAGGAAATAAAAATACTAATAAGGAATCAACTGAAATGGAGCAGCATAATGATGAAACACAAGCACTTGACAAATTCACTCGAATGAAGCAGAGTTGAACGTTGAGACTCTTAGAAAAATACTGGAACTGATGGAGCAAAACAGAGTAAATCTCCCCAAACATGAAGAATACACCCTGCAAACTCTAAGAGATCTTGTTGAGACCATGTCAATGGCTGATTCCTTCTTTGATACTGATCGAGGTTGGGTTTGTGATGTTTTCAAAAGCAAGCAAATGCTAAATATCTTAAAAGAAATCCTGAAAAATGACAATAAATTCCTAAATTCTCTCAAGGACACACAAGAAGATAGAGCAGCAGATCAGTTGTATAATAATGTTGAAACAGAAGCAGAAGCAGAAACAGAAACGGGAAACGGAAACAGAAGCAGAAACAGAAGCAGAAACAGAAACAGAAGCAGAAACAGAAGCAGAAACAGAAGCAGAAACAGAGAACCCAGTAGAGGACGAAGACTTGACAGCAGCTGACGACGCTATATTTAATGATATCATCATTCCAGAAAACACAGACATTATGTTAACCGAAGATGATATGATGACAGAAAACGAACATACAACAAATGATGTCGAAGAAAAGGGTATTGCTTCAGAAGATACAAAGGAGGTTAGCTTTCAGATAATCGGTATCACAACTGAAAAGCAACTCCCGGAGGAGCCAAACAAAAGTGAAAGTGAAAGTGAAAGTGAAAGGTTTGAACGATCAGTTGCATTTGATGGCGGGTCTCTGCCCGTTGTTCAGCAATCGCCAGTTCGATTTAATGAAATGCAGATAACTGAGATACTTAAATACCCGGAAGAAGAAGAAAATATAGAACAGACAGAGGACATTGTGGAAATAATTGAGACATCTAATTACGGTGAAGAGGAAAATATAGAACAGACTGAGGACCTTGTGGAAGAAGAAGAGCCGGAGAGTATCATAGATGAGGGCATCGTGAAGGAGATAATGTACAAAAAAATGTTTTTCTCCTTTTTGGGTAAAATGTGCGGCATTATCATCTTACCGGAAGACTAACACTACTAATATGGTACAGGACTAAAATTTGAGGATTTCAGAGATTTGATCCGAAATATATGTGCATAAGATCTTAAATTAAGAATAGATTAGGGCACGAATTTCCGATAAGATAGGTTTTCAAACAATCATTATAGTGATTTTTAGTTTTATGCTACATTAGGCGAATGGTTGAGTAATTTTATAACAAAATATGTGACCTTGTATCAAATGATTTGTGTCATAATTCCGACTCAGTTAAAAGAATATATTTACTCCAGTAGCAGGGAGGTGTTGAGTGTGCACTTCGATGTATAGAGTTTTTTGCCATTGAATCGGGTTAAATAGGTCATTGGTAACTCAAATCACCGAGGGGGGAATTTTGTGTCGCTAGTCCCAACCCTGTGGAGCCACGCCCATATTTCATATCAGGTGCGTATATGGGAAATATGTATCTCAGCTTCTGAAGGTCTTAGAGACTCAAATTTGAGTTTAAAATGACCGCAATACACATGTTTATATTAGTACTATGAAGGTCATGAAAGCCCAAAATGCTTCTTTTTGGAAAAAAATTCAGAAAAACCGATTTTCACTTGAGCGTGAGTAAAAAAATCTACTCTAGAAATTTAGTGAAAATCGAGTAAGCAGTTCAGTGTCTACAAGATTTCTAAACACAGGGTCCTCTGTTAGGTCATTCTGAATTAGAATTGATAAAGTAAGCAAATTCTATAAGTAGTTTCAACCCTGTGGAGCCACGACCATATTTCATATCAGGTGCGTATATGGGAAATATGTATCTCAGCTTCTGAAGGTCTTAGAGACTCAAACTTGAGTTTAAAATGACCGCAATGCACATGTTTATATTAGTACTATGAAGGTCATGAAAGCCCAAAATGCTTATTTTTGGAAAAAATTCAGAAAAACTGATTTTCATAAGCAAAAAATCTACTCTAGAAGTTAAGTTTTTTTTTATTGAAATCTTTCAAATCAGTCAATTACATACAAGTTTACACAATGAATTAGTTAAATATAATATTGTCCTCTAAGCATGGATTGTCAAAGTTGAAATTGTCTCGGACAAAATGTATGTAACCAAAGGACCTGAGAGTCACCAAAACACAGATATTGAGTGCAAATGCAGCTCCTGCACAAGCATGGGCCCTTATAAAATTGTAATAAGTTACTTTAAACAAAATCACACACCCATTCAATCAATTCATAAAATATTGTGCTGTGAGATGAAATTGAGAAATATGTGAATGCAGACAGCAAGAATAGATAATCTTGAATAAACTATTTTACGGATTTGTTTCTATTGAATAGTCAAGTTCAGAGTCCGAATCCACCGGGATAATTTTCCCCCACATGTAAGTGGAAAGTTTACTTTTAAAATCAGTGATACTCTCTATCTCACGGATATCTAGAGGAATGTGATTCCACTTAGTGTGGGTCCTATAGAAGAAATTCTTGGCAAAAGCGTTGGAGCTAGCTCGAGGTGAGATAGAGCTTACAAAACATAGAGAGTCCATGTGACTATTTCTGAGCCTTGAGTGGCCTTGAAATGGTTGCAAATATGAGGGTAAAGTGACAGGTATATGTTGCTTCACAATTTTAAAGAAGAAGATGAGATCCAAGAAGTCAAAGCGGTCTTCAATCGGCATAATCTTCAGCTGTCTGCATTTTTGAATGTATGTGGATAGTGGATAACTCATATACTCCTCGTGAAGAATCCACTTAATAGCACGCTTTTGGAGGCCCTCCAGCTTGCTTATCTGGGATTTTGTGACTGGTCTCCATATAACCGAGCAATGCTCAAATAGGCTCCTCACTAAAGTGAGATACAGTACTCTACGACGATTTACGTCTTGGACAAAATAACAATTTCTTCTCGCCATGCCTAATTTTTGGTTTGCCTTCGAAAGGACTTTGCTTTATAGTCGGTATATAAATGTTGGATGCAGCGGAGGTAGCACTCATATCAGAGGTTATAAGATCTAAAATCATAACGTATGGTGGTAGCTGGGTAGAGTTGACCTGGAGTTAGCAGAAGGCAGCTAGAAGTAGATTCTGCTACATGAGGTTGGATTCAAGTTGATTAGCCATAATAGCCGAGCAGCTGTACTGGAGAGAGCCCCAGAGAGGGAGCTGAAGGCAGCCTTCTGAAACTGAGTATTTTCGCAGTTATACCAAAATTGCCAGTGATATACTAAAGGATTGGAGTCTCTTTGTTAACGAATCAAAGACGGTGTTTACAAGAGTGTATTTGGCAGATACAGATGCTTTAGATGCTCATGGCAATAAAATTAGAGGAGATGAAGAGTGGCGAGAGTCAGTGCTATTAGGATCAAAGCTCTGTTCAGAAAGAGATATTGTCAACAGACGCAACAAAGCCAATGTTGCCTTCTACACCTACAAGAAAGTCTGGTTGAATAGTTCTGTTCAGATCAGTGAGAGTAGAAAGCTGAAGCTGTACGAAGCTCTTGTCACTTCAGTGCTGTTGTATAACTGTAGCAGCTGGGCTGCTCCTGAAACCGTAATGGCATCTGTCGACGTTCTTCAAAGGAAGCATCTGAGACAGATAATCAACACCTATTGGCCTACGGTTATCAGCAACGAGAATTTATATAAGAGATGTAATGTCAGACCCCTTACTGAAAGGATCAAGAAAGCAAGATGGAAGATGCTTGGGCACGTTCTCAGAAGCGGTGATGACACTCCCGCCTTCTTATCTTTCAGATTTGCATGTTTAGGATGTTTTGACTACAAAGGAAGGAGGGGCAGACCTCGTTCAAATTTATTTGATTTATTATTAAAAGACATTATGACAAAACAAATTATTGTGATTGTAAATAAAAGATTTAGTTTAAGTAATTTCAACGATTTAGTGTACAAAGCTCATGATAGACGCCTTTGGAGAAGTTATGGGTGAGTCGAGACTACTCGGCCACTCGATTTTATGATTTAATTTATATTATCTTGTGTTTGCTGTATATAGTTGATTAATAATAATACCAAAATTAAAGTTAGGTGGTATGTGCTGCTCCATAAATTTTATCCTAATGTGTTTATGTTGAACGTTTTACTGTGCTGCAAATATCTTTTTAGCCCGAGATATCATTATTAAGTACATGTTTGATCATATTACTATTTTATGATGCATGAAGGTTAAAACAGTTTTTAATGAATTTCTATAAACTAAGCTATATAGACCCTATGTTGGGGGGGGGGGGGGGGCCAAGTGGATATTTGTAGATATTTGGATAATGTCATCCACTTTTTTCGTGAATTATCCATTACAATAATCTACAAATATCTACATTTATCTACAAAAAATGTATATCTCAAATATGTGCCCAGAAATTCTACTGAATTTTTGGAGATAAATGTATAAATTTGTAGAATTTGTAGAATTTTCGTGAATTATCCATTGACAATAATCTACAAATATCTACATTTATCTACAAAAAATGTAATCTCAAATATGTGCCCAGAAATTCTACTGAAATTTTGGAGATAAATGTATAAATTTGTAGAATGTCATCCACTTTTTTCGTGGATTATCCACTCTACATTAATCTACAAATATCTACAAATATCCACTTGGCTCCCCCCCTATGTTGCTTTATAGTCGGTATATAAATGTGGCCATTGTAGTTAGTTTGAGCTCAAAGAGAGGCCCCTACAACATTCAGAAGCCGAGATAGAAAAGTCATATATTTGCGCCTGGGGGTAATTTAGGAGTTTTGCACCCTAGGGTTAAAACTACTAATAGAATTTGCATACCTTATCAATTCTGATTCAGAATGACCTTACAAAGGATCCTATGTTTAGAAACGTTGTAGACACTGAACTTTACACTCGATTTCACTTAACTTCTAGAGTAGATTTTTTGCTTGTGAAAATCAGTTTTTCTGAATTTTTTCCAAAAATAAGCATTTTGGGCTTTCATGACCTTCATAGTACTAATATAAACATGTGCATTGCGGTCATTTTAAACTCAAGTTTGAGTCTCTAAGACCTTCAGAAGCTGAGATACATATTTCCCATATACGCACCTGATATGAAATATGGGCGTGGCTCCACAGGGTTGAAACTACTTATAGAATTTGCTTACTTTATCAATTCTAATTCAGAATGACCTAACAGAGGACCCTGTGTTTAGAAATCTTGTAGACACTGAACTGCTTACTCGATTTTCACTAAATTTCTAGAGTAGAGTTTTTTACTCACGCTCAAGTGAAAATCGGTTTTTCTGAATTTTTTTCCAAAAAGAAGCATTTTGGGCTTTCATGACCTTCATAGTACTAATATAAACATGTGTATTGCGGTCATTTTAAACTCAAATTTGAGTCTCTAAGACCTTCAGAAGCTGAGATACATATTTCCCATATACGCACCTGATATGAAATATGGGCGTGGCTCCACAGGGTTGGGACTAGCGACACAAAATTCCCCCCTCGGTGATTTGAGTTACCAATGACCTATTTAACCCGATTCAATAGCAAAAAACTCTATACATCGAAGTGCACACTCAACACCTCCCTGCTACTGGAGTAATTACTATTTTCCTTGTAATTCTGATTACCCGAAGATAAAAATGGCAATTTGGTATTGTTACATCGTTGATTGGAAGAATCTGATGGTAGGGCAGAAAATGATGACATCATTAGTTCATTCGTTGCTATCCTAGCTTTGTCTTAACATTCCAAAGTATTAACCTGTATAATATATAATGTATCTTGCTTGCTACAAGGAATAACTTCTTATTTTGATTCGAATTAACTGTTATTGAAAGGAAAATAGTACGTTCAATTGGGTTCAGTTGTCGGTCACCCATTAGTTCATCTGTTGCTATCATAGCTTTACCTTCTCATTAGGTAATACTCATTAGTGATATTAGTTATTGACATGTTAAAAAGTATAGGGTATATAAAGTCAATTTACAGGAAGCAAGCTTTGTCAAGGTCCGCTAAAACAGAAACAGAAACCAAAACGGAAACTTACAGCGAGCAAGCTTTGTCAAGGTCCGCTGAAATGTCTTTTCTCTCAATGAGGTCCTCCAGATCCAATGCCTCTTCAGCTCCTCCCTCGTCTGCTTCAGCTTCACCTTCTCCATCTGCTCCACCTAATAAATTTACAAATTATAAATAATAAAGTACCTGTGTAATGTGTTTTTTGAGGAGTGTTTTAGGCATGCTGGAGTAGGGCTAACGATGTTGATCTTCTAAGGTGGAAATTGAAAAGAAAAGAATTCACGAAACTTAAATAAAGGCAAATAGTACAGACAGATCCGTCTGAGAAAAATCGATCTACCGACACAAGAAGCTTCTTGAGGATTTTTAACGTTTTTGAGTCCCATTAGGTGCCCTTTATGGCTGACCAACTTTAAAAAACTTTTCCATGTGTCTTAAGGCCACTTTTTGCCACGTTTACCACTTTTTACCACCTTTCTTGTTTGTCAAATATTTTTAGTTGTGAACATCGTAAAAGGTTGCGGATTATTCGAGGGTGTTTATCTTTTCAAGGAAAAAAACTTTTGTGAAGACAATTTTTACGTCAGACAATCAGTTAATTGGATAATTAACAATTAGCTAATTAGCAAAAAATTTAAAAAATTGTTTAATTGACTTAAAATTATCGGAATAGCTTGAAACACGGAGAAAAATGTTTTTCAGAAAAACTCTGAACATTTTTCGTTTCAAGAATACTAACATCAATATTTGTAGTTGTAGTTCAGTAAATCTCGGCACATTTTAGTAATCAGGAATTACAAGTGGAAACGTCCGAAACTGAAAAACGTATACCACACCGTACACGATATTAGAGTTTCATATTTAATTACAGTACAGCCTTATCAATTTTCACAGAAACTGCACCGAAGGCCCATTCAAGATCGAACAGATAGCCTGCTGTACTATCATTTTATTGATTTCAATGATTAATCAGTGGGTTGGGATAATCATATTTGTAATCAATAAAACCTCTCTATACTGTCCGCGTCAATCGTGCCAATCTAAACCGGGATGTACTAGACCTCTACTTTTCCTCCACAATCAGACCGAATGTGATTGATCATAGCTAATTCGGTGGGTGATGTAAGTACATCTTGAGCTGTATTCAATCACAATACGACACAATACGTGTATTAACCCCCAGTTCCATAGCGGATATTATGCCAAATTATTAGACGGAGATCGTCAACTAATATTTCTTCGGATATTTCTCCGGTTTGCAGTTCCATAACCTTATCCGGAGACCATCTACGGTAATTTTGTTGATTCTCACAGATGGAGCAAAGTGCAAAGAAACTGCCACAAACTGCTACAATCTCCGAGAAATTCCCGGAGAGCTTCATCTCCGTCTAATACAGTAGACGGAGCCGGAGAATCATCACCGTAGAAATGGACCTCCGTCTAATAATTTGGCATAATATCCGCTATGGAACTGGGGGGTAATACATGTATTATTTATGTATTATAAATGGTCCTTAATGCGGTATTTGTTTGTATACCTCACGTGACCATTTCTTAGCTTCTTCACTGATTGTTTTTCCATAATTATCATCTATGTTTCTGATTTTCTTAAATTGATTAGACCTTCAAATTTGTCTATCCATCCACCCTGCCCCGTGCTAATTACCCTCATTACTAGCAGTGATTGCGAAACCAATGTTGCCACTTCTGTGTTTAATCTATTATCACCGTTTTTCATGTGACAGCGTTTTACACGTGACTTTAACTTGACTAGGTAATGTCTGCCTACCTTAGTCGGTAATATTATGGGGGGTCTAATTTGGTCCTTTTCGGGCCAAAGAACCATATTTATAACAGTCCATATTTTTACCCCCCATAATTTAACCCCCCGACTCCCGAGTCAAATTTTGGTGTTCCTTTTGGTATATCAGTCATGATATGCTTGATCTTTCTTTCATTCACGTCCAGAAGTATGCTTAATACGTTATTGTTTGCTGAATTGAAGCTAGTTCTGATTCAAAAAGTCCGAATTCTCTAATATTCCCCCATCCTTTCAATTTGAGCGGTTAACTACTAGGAACAATTTCAATTTAAATTTCAGATCAGCAACTTTAGATGAATAATACAAGTTCAGCAGCAGCTGTTTCGTTGCAGTGTACAATTCGATTTGAGATTTTTTCACGAAAGGAAAGTCTCAGTTACAATTATGGGGGGTCAAATTTGGTTCTTTTTGGGCCAAAGAACCATAATTATAATAGTCCATATTTGTTACACCCATAATCCCCCCCATAATATTACCGACTAAGGTAATCTGTTTCAGCTTTCTAATGATCCTCCTACTACCTACCAATTACTATACCTGGTATCACGGACAAAGGATACTCAGAATCTCAACAACACAGAAGATACTGTCTGACATACTCATAGTGTAATATAACAAATAATTAATCTAGGTAAATGAGTTTGGCGTCAGAAATTATCCTTCTACCACCCACAACAAGAACTTATAACCAGCACCACGGACAAAGGATACTCAGAATATCAACAATCAGAAGATACTGTTTGCCATACTCATAGAGTCGGGCGAACTCTATTAGTATTCACAGGTTAGTCAGGCAGTGGCTCACACTCTGTTGATATCTACATGGTGGGCCAAAAGTCAGTACCCATACGTTGGCCTTAATAGCTCCGCCGTGTTTTATATTTGAGCATACTGTACTTACTGGTTCGAGGATTCCGTCGTCAAAATTTGAAAATTCGAATATTTTAGACCATGCCCATTCAATATTAAAACACCTATATTGTTTTCTCTGAACATGCTGAACGCCTAATGTTTTCAAAGACGGTAGATTATCAAATGTTGCATATGATCTGAAAACATGAGGCAAAACGGATTAGAAATGACGAAGTTATCAAGCATTTTCTGTATCTCGGTGATTATGTGACACCGTGACACGACTAAGAACCGACCGGAAATCCGGTCCGGTCCGGTCCGGTATCCTGCCGTTTTTGATCCGGTCCGGTCCGGTCCGGTTTTAATGCTGATTTTAGCCAGAACCGGATTTTAAACTCATTCCTATTTTTATCGAGTGAACTTATATTTTTTATATCTTTACTACTATCTTACTATCAAAATATCATCCCCTTAGCGATCCCCGGCTGACTGTCGCCCAACAGCAGTTTAGACGAGACACTAAGTCTCAGCAGATTAATTTAGATACTCGTGCAAAATGTTCACAAACGCCAGACAGTCTGAAGCCACTGTGCAGAGGTTGGAGACTCCAAGTCTGAGCTCATTGTCGCAGTATGAGTATTGCTATATTTGTTGCACGTGCACGGCGCACAGGCGAGTTTGATTTTGTTGTTCCTAAGTTTAACGACATGGTATAATATATATCTAGATACTATATTCGAAATTATCGTGCAGCAACTGTTTGAAATCCGGTAAAATCTGGCGAGCCTTTAAATAAGAGCCCGAATCCGGTATCCGGTCCGGCTTGCCAGATTTTTTATTGAGATCCGGTCCGGTCCGGTCCGGCAGCAAAAAAGCCGTTCCGGTCGGTTCCTAGACACGACACCTTAATTGGGCACCCTTAACAATTCCCATAATGTTTAACGGGGTAGTTAACGGGGTCACCTTATCACGTGATTAGGTAAACCAATCACCTGATCACACGTAATGAATAAACTCGTTGTGCTTCATATCTCGGTCATCTGAGAAGCTACAGTTCTAATTCTTTCAGGACAAACGTAATTCGAATGGCCAAACACAATTCAATAACATTTAGCTTGATCCGACTATCCAAACTATGAAATAAATGTGAAAATGAACTTCCATTTGAAAAAAATGAACGCGAATATTTTTCGAGTTGGCAAATTCCTCGAACCAGTGGTGGTACTAAGTCATACCAGAAGGAAGTATTTAAATTGGGCACTCAGTGACTGAGCTATAAAGTCCAACGTATGGGTACTGACTTTTGGCCCACCCTGTATTTCTAGGGAGATTTGAGGTCTCTCAACCTTACTCAGTTGAGTGTGTCCCAAAACCAAGCACCTTGCCTGGAAGTTTAAAAAATACCGGGGATTCTCTATTCTGTGCACTTCTTCTAAGTGATTTCCAAGAAATCCTGACTCTCCTGGAACTCATTTAACTGAATTGATCATTACCGTTTCTTTACTCCCCCTTGCCCGTATCTAAATCTTACACTTGCTGCTAACCACTTTTATCATTGTTTCAAGCTATTTCCATCATTTTGAGCCGATTCAATTTTTTTGCTAATTAGCTAATTGGTAATTATTCAATTAACTGATTGTCTGACGTAAAAATTGTCTTCACGAAAGTTTTTCTCCTGATAAGATAAACACTCTCGATTAATCCGCAACCTTCACAACTAAAGATATTTGACAAACAAGAAAGGTGGTAAAAAGTGGCAAAAAGTGGACTTAAGACACGTGGAAAAGTTTAGAAAAGTTGGGAAGCTTTTGTGTCGGTAGATCGATTTTTTGACGGATCTGTCTGTACTAAAACACCAAACAATTTCTAGCCCGTCAAACTGATAATTTAGTGAAAATTAAACCTATCAACTGATGAGTTAGTGGAAGATAAACGTGAAACCAAGAAAGAGTGAAGTGAAAGTGAAACCAGGAAATGGTAAAGTGAAAGTGAAACCAGGTAAATGACCGTACCTTCATTATCATCAGCAGTAATGCCCCGAGTTGGTGCAGGGGGTTTAGCGTTCTTGTATTTCTCAATCGCAGCCTCAATTTGAGAGAGGGTGTTCTTGTTGTCAGTATCCGAGAACGCGGACAGTATTGCAGCGCCTGAAATTGGAGAGTTACTCAAAAATGGCGAAATATGATAAAATATGTCTTTAAAAAAAAAGAATTAGAATCAAAATCATTATCAGAGCCCAAAATTCACCCAATTTAGTAATTAGCAGCCTCACAGCCTGGTATGGCCTGGACTCCAGTGTAATATATTTCATTGTGTTCTCCTCATCACTCATTTTGTTTCTTTGCTACGTTGTTTTGTTGACTTGGTGGGTATATACTGCCAAAAGTCCTAGTGTAATTACGGCCACACAGTATGTAACTTATATAATTGCAATACCATTGTCTCCACTAGTTTTATATCAAAATAATGTCAGTGTAATTTTGCATGGCTGAAATGTAACGCTTGATTCTCATATATTATAATTAATCGAATTTTTAAATTAAAAATGTTTCTTTCTGAAGAAAAATGTGTAATCCGATAAGCGCTGCACATCAAGGTGATTCAACAGGAGTTTGATAATATTTCCTCAAGACACGCGGGCAATTATCAGCGCTCATTGTTCACGACTTTTCAGGGATATAATTGCCGGAGAACAATAATAGACTGGTGGAGCATTCGGGAAACTGCTTATGGGTAATTCGTTTTACTTTTAAAATATACCTTTCATTGTTGACTCAGCCTAATGATAGGAAACTTGATTGAGGGTTAAATGAGGAGGGGTACCTGTTAAAAGTTCAAGAAACTTCCTAGAATACCCCTTCAGTACATACTGTAAATATAGTACTATTACTATTACTATTACTATTGGGATCAGTATAAGAAGTAAGAGACGTATATTACTTAATAGATAAAACTAAATTACTTTGACGGTTAAGGTTGGCGTTCTATTTTTAAATAGTTCCCTGTGCGTTATGTGTGTTATAATATTAATATTATGCTGTTTTACATAATATTACATAATATTACATAATATTACATAATATTTTTAAAGAGAATAGCAAGTTATGAGTATAAGTTCATTTCGACTGTTTCATTGTGAGCATCATGTAGATGAGTCCGTTTCCACCATCTCCCCACGACAGGAAACCAACATGCTAACACCACTCTGTTACATTTCTCTGTCTTAATTCGTGTCGTTAATGTTTAATCGGATGGACCACGATCAGTGGATTTTTAAACTTTTCTGCTAATTAGTTTTAAACAAATATCTGTGAATGCTGCTATATTTCGTAATAATATTTATAGTGGAGTGTCGCTACGCGGTAACTATTTCAGGACACCCATAATGCGGCCAAGCTATTTGTTACACCACTGACCCATAGCATTAGCATTGTTAATAGTTCAAAGTGCTTATAAACTCCTCCGAGAGCCGGGTTTATCAGAATCAATTCTGATAATCCCGGCTCCCGCTGTTAGGTTTTCCCGTTTAATAAATAACCCCGGCACAGTTTCTATAATCCCGTCTCGCTAATTTGACTCAACTAGCTGAGTAAATTTGTTCCGTTTTAATATTCCATGAAAATTTCATCCACGCACTGTCACGTGTTGTGATGACGCGTATCACGTGACTAACTACTACGACGCGCATAGGTCAGCACACTGCTTACATTACTTGGACTCTTACATTACTTGGACCAGCTCCAAACTTGTCTTGACGGTTTTTTTTGTCGTAGCATGAACTGTACTGTTTGATATGAGCCAAGTATTATAGTCGTCTACTTTGATGAACTTCATGACACGATATCAACTCCTTTTTTCGCTTGCCAGGCTTAACTCGACGCCCCTTTTTCATGCTATTTTTATTCAACGTTCGGACTGAGGAACTATGTATAGATAGAACGCTAGTTTCAACTGTCATAGTACCTTAGTTTTATTTATCTATTAGTATAATATACGTCCCAATTCCATTTCATATTCCCCATACTCATACTGATCTAATATAGTTAGAATGAAAGGTAGATATTAAAACGAATTAGCCCTAGCTCTTAGCAACATCCCGATTGCCGGATGAGTTTATAACACAAAACGCCGGCATGGCAAGCTCAAGGTTATATTAAAATAAAACCTCGTGCTAAAGCACGTCGGCGTTATTTGCATAACAATCCCTCGTGCTTCGCACTCGAAATTATTATCAGTGCTTTTCCCGCGCGTTGCGGGAATAATAATCATCCCTGTGCGTGCCGGACACCGGTTTTATGTGTGTTATACGCCTAATTAATCATCACACCAGTTAATTTACTTAGCATGATTGGGATGAATATTGCCTTCCACTAGATCCTGGTTTACATTTTCCCTTTTCTTGTTTTGACCCTGACAATAGTATTTGATACTTTTATTACACATGCACTTATAATTATAACTCGTGCAAGTCCGAAATGGGCCGTGTGCTGCTTCTAGGAAGTACATATGACAATGCATATCAGCACACTGTTGGCTTTCTTAGAGACCTGATGAGAACCAAGCGGAAATCATGATTGCCTGGTAAGCAAGTTCACACTCATTCCGAATTATTACACATGCACTTAAAGCTTAAAATAGCGTAAAAATGGACTGGTCGGACCGACTCTTGTCAATATTTCTTGTTTAGAAAAGCTCACAATAGTTAACTTTTTAAATAATGGCTACGTTTAAAATAGCTGAAATTTGGTAACATCCCTGTACAAGGCCGTACAAAAATTGTGATAAAAAGTACGATGTGATGACTAGCTAGGTACTGATTTCTGGATATGGTTTCCACTGGATAAACATTTTCTGGAGACAATTATTAATACACGTTTATTTATTTCTAGATGGCACATCATGGTAACCATGGCAACCAAACCAGGATCCAAGCAGAGATTTACGTGAAACTCGAATTCAACACCGATTTTATTTCCTTCCTAGAAAATAATGAATTTAATGATCCAGTACAGATCATAACGGAATCGGGAATCCTTAAATGCAGTGCAGTTTTGTTAGCCCAACATAGTTCTGTGCTCAGAGAGTTTATTAAAGAAGACAACGAATTGTTCCTAACAGATAATAAACATGTTAGAGAATGTTTGTCTATTCTTTACGGTGGATCAGTTAAGCTTACTGAAGAAAACTTTCAAGATATTCTCAAGTTCATGGTAGCTTTCGACATTCCTGGAGCTCGAAATCAAATTTTGGATTGGATGTCCGGAAATAGATGGACTCTGGACACAGTAGGTTTGTTAATCAATGGTTCTATCGCTGCTGCCAAAGCATTTGGAGGAGAATTAAACGCAGTTACAACGTCTATAGAATCACTGAAAGAAGAGGTGTATAAACCAAGTAGATTGTTTATCAGAGAACGTCTAGTTAACATGATACGTTCTGATAGCACTGATACAAGATACCAAAACCTTGACAGTGCTATGGAATGTGTCATTTCGGAAGTCTCGGCTAAAAGGGAGCTGATTTCCCTCCTGCTACATCAAGATCTTATCCCTGGTTATCTGCCGTGGGTTAAGATGCTCATGGACCAGTCAAGCTACAACCTTTTCTTAGGTTCCCTCGACAAACCTGAAGTATCCAATATGATGTGTTTGTGTCCCCGTGGTCAGTTTGAAGAACTATTTGATATGTTGGAAGACTTTGAAAATATAACATTACAAGAATACAAGCGACTTAGCAGATACAAAATGAAGATTAACGATAAAATAGCTTTGGTCCGGGATTTAAAGTTCATGAAGGAAGGTGGCAGTCTTTACTCATGCTGGAAGATCCTTGATGCAGATGGAATGTTTGTGCTTTCAACAGCATTCACAAATAAATCAGATCAGTTTTGTGTCATTGAGTGCCTTCTCTCTTGGACCTCTGCCAACAAATCATCATGTGAAATAGACATAGTTGAGAAAATTCTCTCTAAAGCTATTCGAAATATGTCAGCAAACACTTCTTTTCAAACTTATTGCACAAAATACGTGCAACAGTTTCTAGCAAAGGTAGGGACCCCGGCAGAACAATACAGCTCCATCTCTGGAATCCCACTTGCGAATCCCATTCTTGCGAAAACCACACGAGGTCATATATGGAGAGGATATTGTACTAAAATTCGAAGGTGGACAAATCAGAACACTCACCCAAGCAGAGAGAAGGGATTCTATTTCGAATATAAATTTCACTGTGAAAATTTTTCGCAATAGAATCCCAGAAGTAAGCTGCGATAAGTCCATAGGCAATTACATTTTTTATGTTTATGCTGTGAAGTCTGATAAAGTCAAGGGAGAAATCCGAGTACCACTTTACTGTAACCCAGAGGAGGGTTACGAGATGGTTATGGAATGTAAAGTATTTAAACCAAATGCTCAGGGTAGAACCACTACACAGAACCACTACACAGGGAGGAACTGTCAAAATGAAGATGCAAAATCTGATTATGGCGTAGATGGTATTCAGTTCGAGATTTTGTGTGTTGGTATTCAGGACAGAGTCGCGATCGGGAAACAAGCCTGATATTCATCTTTTCAAACTTAAAGCCGCGAGAAAGAAACCCTTCTGAGGGGTTTATTTCAGGTTTTCTGCAATGACGATTTCCATTAACGATACCAAATACCAATACCTTTATTGTTCGTGTTGATATTCTATGCATGCAGTCTTTCGCTTTTAATTAAACCATCGCACGCAAACTAGTTTAAAATGTTTCATATAAAATCTATACGTCTATAATAGCGATAACCTTCTACCAAATATTCTTCTTGAACTTAAATTTATTAATGCGACAAAAATTACAATTTTATATACAAACTTACTTGATAAAAAAGTTTTGCTGCATTTCAAAATATGTACCATGCAGTTAAATAAAATTTAAGTTTTAACATTGACTGTTGTCTGGTGGATTCGTGTAGTGTTATTGAGTCTCATGATTTGATTGTTCTTTCATTCAAATTTCTGATTGTTTCTGAATAGACTCAGTGAAGACAGATTCTAATGTTTATTCTAATGTCTAATATTTATTTCCATTATAATCTGTCTTCACTGAGTCTATTCAGAAACAATCAGAAATTTGAATGAAAGAACAGTTGTGTTTCAAATTAAAAAGTTTACGTATATTCATTGTGCTTCGAAAACCAAAGCAGTTGGATAATGTTACAATTGTTTTTGTTTTGATTTGAATAAGCAAGAGCCATAAAGTTTGAAAATATTGATATTCCAAGTACATGTGTTTGAAAATAAATTAAATATAGATACCCTACATGGAACTGTCACTAACCGGAGTACATGGACATAGTTCCAATAAGATTGAGAGCTGCTCCACGTATCTGAGCGTTAGGTGAACTGACACACATCTTTACAAACGAGAGATGAGACTTGATGTTGATCTTCATTCCAAACAGTGTGATAGCATTCTCCAACCACTTGCACATCTGAGTTAGAGTTATAGTTAGAGTTTTAGTTAGAGTTCTAGTTAGAGGCATAGTTAGAGTTTTAGTTAGAGGTCTAGTTAGAGTTTTAGTTAGAGGCATAGTTAGAGTTTTAGTTAGAGTTCTAGTTAGAGGTCTATTTAGAGTTATAGTTAGAGGTATAGTTGGAGGTCTGGTTAAAGTTCTAGTTAGAGTTATACTTAGAGTTCAATTTAGAGTTCTAGTTAGAGTTAGTTCTACTTTAAAGTTTTACTTTAGAGTCCTACTTTAGAGTTCTACTTTAGAGTCCTACTTTAGAGTCCTACTTTAGAGTTCTACTTTAGAGTTCTACATTAGAGTCCTACTTTAGAGTTCTACTTTAGAGCTCTACTTTAGAGTCCTACTTTAGAGTTCTACTTTAGAGTTCTAATTTAGAGTTCTACTTTAGAGCTCTACTTTAGAGTTCTAGTTAGGCCTCACCTCAGTATGAACTTTAGGACTCTTTGCTTTCTCAGCGTACCCACAAGCGTTAGCACTAGTGAAGTTTAGTGAGATAACATCCGCTATAGCGAGGAGGGTTGCTGTAACTTGTCTGTTCATCTTTATGTCTCCTATTTTCTCAACAAGCCCTGATTGAAAATTAGTTATGTTAAGTTACATGCACAAGTTGAAGCTTTTAAGGTTTCAGAAAGTGATGTAAGTGAAAGAGTGTAAAACTGGCCTTGCAAACTATATAAAACATAATTATATAATAATATACATGATATAATATGTGATAATAATATAAAACATAACATTATAAAACATCCTTTATAATTTTGTGTAAAATATCCTTTAAAGAAGGAACAAGGAATTTCCTTTCATAGAACGTGTATGGGCCAAATCCTTGAATCAATAACAGCAAATGATTGCAAATGATTCAAAGGTCTACTATACCTTCTAAAGCGTAGTTAGCACCACGTTTAGTGAAAGCGTCTCCCTTGTGAGTGAGCTTCTCACAGATACCAAACTTTTCGTTCAATACCTGAGACGGTGTTTTAAAAGATCTTTCAACAAATGGTCACTGGAGAGTGGAGCAGTTCAATACTGGCTTAAAATTTATTGGTTATAAAAATAGCATATATTAAATTCTATTAAAAACTCTCGGATTAGAAACTTTGGAATCACAATT
Organism: Bolinopsis microptera; assembly: GCF_026151205.1. Taxonomy (NCBI): domain Eukaryota; kingdom Metazoa; phylum Ctenophora; class Tentaculata; order Lobata; family Bolinopsidae; genus Bolinopsis; species Bolinopsis microptera. The sequence continues at coordinate 11,562,158 of NC_087075.1, read as the reverse complement.
GAATATTGATTGGTTCAGTTAACATGATGGAACCCTTAAATTTAGACCCTTAGATATACCCGGACATAATTAGAAAAGTAAAACTTTAAGAAAGAAACCTGAGCATTGTTGTCCTTCCAGCCTGGCTTTCTGCCAAGAATTTGGATAAGCGCTTGTACGTTGACATTCTTCTCAAAACCTTCCACTTTTGCGGAAAAGTTTTGAACAGCTTCAAGTCGAACCTTCCAGTTAGCGTCAGTCAAACCTGAATTTAACATGATCAGAGTTAAAAACAGTTGTCACAGAATAGCTTGAGATCAAACTGAACAAACACGATGAATAAAATTTCATTTCAGTTAAGAGTTGGCAGTGCTTATCATTGCTTAGTTACTGGCGGACTGACGTTACAAAGTTTTAAAAACGATACTTTTTTAAGACACGCCATTTTTAAACGAAAAACTTCTAAAAATTATCCAGTAACAGTGCATTAATTCTGGACCATCATAATATGAAAACTGCGATTCCCACCTGCAATGATTTCAGCGTCCAACAAGGACTCCACAGCCTCGTCAACCTGCTCCTCTGTCATCTCCGCCTCAGTGATTTCCTCGCTGTCTTTCTGTTTCTGTTTGTTCTCCTTCTTAGCAGCAGGAGCAGCTTTCTTACCAGCTCCTACGGGATATAAAGTTAATTATCCAGTACATCACTAACACGTGACTTACACGTGACTTAAACGTTCACTAACACGTGACGGGGGGGTACCAATGGCATAGAATGGAGACAAATGGCATAAAATTCATCAAATGGCATAGAAATTTTATGGCATAAATGGAAATTTTGTTTGGCCAATTCTCCATTTATGCCAATTTATGCCATGAATTTAGGTCTTCATATTTGACCTTTAGGATGAATTTAAATTCACAAATTATTATTAGTACTTGAATAAGAGACATGTTTCATGCTTTAAAACGCTTGGAATGATCTTTAAAGATTCATATAACAAATAAAGAAAATAGAAATGTATTATATCAAACATATACCAAACATTTGACTATTCAAGAAAAGCAAATTCGAAAGTAGGACCCTAGAGCGGAGTCAAATCGCCAGGGTAGGACTCTAGAGTGGAACCCCCTTACCGGACCCATACTATGAGGATCCTAGAGCGGAGTCAAATCGCCAGGGTAGGACTCTAGAGCGGAACTCCCTTACCGGACCCATACTATGAAGAGCGGTACCCACATCACACATGCAAATTTTAGAGCGGTTAGAAATTTGAGAGTAAAGTTAGTTTTGATTGAGCTTTGTTTTTTAATCAATGATTAATAATAGTCGTCACATAATGATGATAGAATTGATACAACTTATTATACATTAATACTGCGAATCAAATATCTGGAAATAGTTCACTCAGCTCCTCGACCATCACGTTCCTCAACATGTCAGGGTGGGAGAGTGAGACAATGTCATGATCGTCGTAGACTTTTACTAAATGTGCCAGTCGGCTGTCCTTGGTACGCTGACGGGCTCGTTTTGCAGGAGGAGCATCCCCGTAACAGCTCTCCTTGAGCATCATCTCATCTGTAGTGGACTGTTCTATGTAGACGGCTTGAAGAAAGGTCCAGATAGTTGGGTAAGAGTGTCCCAACATTGCTGCAAACTTTCTGTTAAAGACCTCTGCGTGGTTGTTTGTCTTGTTGAAGTTGCAGGTAGTCTGGTCGACGAGGTTCCAGGATTGCGGAGGAAAGCGGGCAGCTTTGGTGCTACGAGCGGTGGAAACTCCCTGTACCCAATTTGTCATGAAGTAGTTAAGGAAGTCGTCGAGGCCAAGGTGGGAGGGTATAAGATCTAGGAGCTCCTAGACAGGACCTGAAGTCCAGGAATTGGTAAGGGGGTCGTTAATTCCTTCGTCGTAGTCCTTCTTCAGTCCGTTCTCCCGTACCCATCTCAGCTGTTCGTCCCCGGATGAAGACGGCCTTCTCAGGAAGAGTTAAGTAATAACTGTTACTCAGCATATTGTAGATAGTTGTAAAGAGGAGTAGGAATCGAATGTGATAAACTAAACTAAATTCTCTGTGACATTTGTACTGCACTATCGAAATCACTAACAAGAACCGCTATGCGATGGGATCTGATCTGGAACATACCCTGTCACTGGGGGGGTGGGTCCAAGGGGAACTTTGGGGAGTTTTGGGGAACTTTTTTTTGGGGGACTTCAGGAAACCTGGGGGACTTTCCCAAAGTTCCCCAAAAAATTATCAATGAAACAAATAATTTTGGGGAATTTTGGGGAACTTTTTTTTGGGGAACTTCAGAAAGTTCCCCAAAATTCCCCAAAGTTCCCCAAAAAATTTTTAATGCCAAACAAATTATCATGCTGCAAGTATCAACAAGTAAGTTAAGATTATACCTTATAATAACATACATGTTAACATTAATGGGTATTAATGTATATTAGAGAAATTTTGAATAATTTTGAATAATTTTGAATAATTTTGAATAATTTTAAATAATTTTGAATAATTTTGGGGAACTTTGGGGAGTTTTGGGGAACTTTTTTTTGGGGAACTTCAGAAATCTTGGGGGACTTTCCCAAAGTTCCCCAAAGTTCCCCTTGGACCCCCCCCCCCTGTCACTAGACTGAACATGAGATACCCTTAGTAGGTGCTAAAGTGTCACGCGATGAGATCCTCATTCATAAATGATCTGCTTGAGTGCACGTCTTGGTCGGTATTTCGCTTAGCGAAATCACATCGACCAGTTCATAATTATACCTCTTTATCAAAGAATCTTTTTGCATTTTAGAGTAACATCAGGATATTTCAGTCAAATGGAAGAAGTTTATACCGAACAATTGTCTAACGTATCTAAAAATTACAATATGATTATATGATGTATAATATAAATAATCTAGGACAATTTTCTGCTTCAACAACTCCATGAATTATTCTAATCTCACTATTATAATAATCAATCACGAGTTGTATCTAATCTGATTTCAATCTTCCGACCAAGTCCACTCTACAGTCCGATCTCCAATTTCTAACCGCTCCAAAATTTACATGTGGGTACCGCTCTAGAGTCCTCATAGTATGGTTTCCGTAAGGGAGTTCCGCTCTAGAGTCCTACCCTGGCGATTTGACTCCGCTCTAGGGTCCTACTTTTGGCCAAGTACGCCCTACAGTCCCCCGCTCTACAGTCCTACAGCCCAAATTGTGAGATGTTCAAAATCCTACAATGATTATACTAGATTAACGTTATTATAGAAAACTAATTAAGGAGTGCTATGTTGCCATGCAGCAGTGAATATGAAGATATTTAAGCAATATATTATGTCATCATCATTTTGTATAATAGGAAGCAAGTATTTCAGGTCATTTGGTGAACTGTTATGTAATACTAATATACAGGTTCATCGAGATATCAATGAATATTATTTTTAAGAGGCTACCCATTCGAAACACAGATCATTATCAATCTTGTGAAAATGTTTAAATTTCAAAACATTCTACGTGAACACGGTCCCGACACGATACATCTGTACACATCGAGTTGGTAATGTTACAGTTTTCCACTGTTAATTTGGATATCCGATTGACTGGGAGCATTCAGTCGACTGTCCTCTCTGTTATACGGTGTGTAGCGTGTACTATGCCATACTGCCCGGTCACTTGTCCACAATCAACCAAATCATCATATCATATTGATATACATTGAACGTAATTATAATCAATAATGCCCATTGCTAGGGATATTTTGAGGAATTTAATGGGTGAAAATAGATGTTGTAGTACAATAAAAAGTACTAGTGGCATGGGGTGCAGACAATTCGTTAAATTAAATTCTCAGTTCAAAGTTTTAAAATTTCATATTTCGAATGGCATAGAATGGAGAAGAATGGCATAAAATTCATCAAATGGCATAGAAATTTCATGGCATAAATGGAAATTTTGTTTGGCCAATTCTCCATTATGCCATTTATGCCATTGGTACCCCCCCCCCCCCACGTGACTAACACGTGACTAACTTCACTGATTATTCAAAACTTCCACACCTCTTTGTCTTCCCTCAGTTAAAGTAATCTTAATTATTTAATGCTTTACAATTGAGCTAAGAAACCGTTAGAATGTAGGAAAATTGGGTAAAATACAGATTCAGCCAAACACAGTACCCTTCTTAGCGGGCTTTTTAGCTGCAGATTTCTTGGCTGGCTCTTTCTTGGGTGCCTCTGATTTTGAGGCTGCTTTCTCTTTAGCAGGTGCTTTAGCAGCGGGAGCAGCCTTCTTAGCAGGACCTGCCGACCCGTAAGGGTATTTGACTTCAGCCTTCTCCATCACATCCGTAACCTGGGATACAAGCTATAGAGCTAGAACACACAGCACACAAAATGCTTATCATTAGAAAATATATTAGGAGCTAGATTATGCCAGTTAAGTAAATAATATCTTTATACTCCAGTGGGTCTAATGCAGCCACCACAGTCGCAGGATCATGATGAAGGGTGAGGAATGAGGAACTTAACGAAACTGTGGACTGTAAATTACAAGAATAAAAGAAATTTAACTAAAATATTCTAAGGAAGATGCGATGAATGGATTCTTGTAAGAAATGTTCATGAATGACAAAAAGTTAAAATCTATTGAACAGAGAAATGTTTGAATAGGATTCTTACTTAGCATGGAGGAAAGTTAGAAACTCGTTATTGATCTTTGATACCCAGGAAATAGTGCTGAGTTAGCAGGAAAAATGATTTGCAAAAACATAACTGCATAAAACATGGACATTAGCAAGACGTTTCTTCAATATAGTCAGGACAAACCTTCCCGCAAAGGAAGATAGAGGGCACATTCCAGTAGATCAGAGGGGGAATTGTTCTCCAATGTTCTGATCTTCGAATAAAGATGGTCTCCCACAGTTGTATCAATAGGAGGGTTATATTGTCGAGTTTCCAATTCGTATTTAACTTCAGTGACTGCTTCATCTTTCTCCAATTGAATGTGGTACGAATTTTCGACTTGATCCTCTTTTTCGATATCATGGGTTTCAATAGGAGCGATTAATCTACCATCATCAATGCTAGTTAGAGTCTCACTGGATTGACTTTGATCATCCAGTTCAGGGTTCAACTCCCCCAACCCTTCCAACCCGACATATTCTATCAAAGACTGCGGAACTGGAACCTTAATCCGTTCATTGGGAGGCAGGATTACTTGGTCGATAGCTACAGTTTCTTTAGAGTGAGATGGCTTTGGTGACTTCTTGACAGAAGGGGCTTGTTTGATATTCTTCCTTTCTGCAACCCTCTGAAATCTGGCCACAACGTGTCCCACCTTCCACCAGCCTGAGGTTACCAGTGGACTTAGCCTATCTCTAGTGATGACATTATCATAACAAAAAATTAAACTGGAAAATGAACTGGGGCTCACTTATAGTTGTGGAACACAACAAGAAAATTGAGAATAATCTTGTGCGAGGCTATCTATTAGTATTAAGCAATTTGTTCAGAGTAAGCTAGTCTAGACTACTCTAAGTAGTTTCGTATAAAACAATTAAGATGAAACCCTCACCTTTTTTCTCGTTCCCAAGAGGACCATTATGAGCTATATACTGTGTCATCCAGGAGCTAGAGTCCCCTCCACTGTCATCCTCCTCCGAACCTCCCTCTTCCTCCAAACCTCCCTCCTCCTCCTCCTCAAGAACAACACACTCTGTTTTTGTTAAGTGAGGACATCTCGGGTCGTCCTGTGCTCTGATTGGTGGGTTTGTGTCACGTGGTTTGAGCGCTGTGTTTTCATTGGCTAGGTCGTTCTGAGTGGTGTCTTCCCAGACGTGCACGTCCATCATCTCCTTATCGACGATAGTGTCCGGTGAACTGTCTTGTACATTGCTATATCTTCCTTCATCTACGTTTCTATCGTCAACTTTATCATCAGTTACCAAACAGTCTTCCTTTGTTTTAGAACTTGCGACAAAAGTACTAGTCGGAGTACCACTCGCACAGGAACTGACAGTGTTAGTAACACCAATAACAATGTTACTAACACTGACCTGTGAGGGCGGTGGTCTCCTACTTCTGCCCATGTAGGTGTACCTCCGACATGGGCCCTCCGGTCCTCGAGATCCAATGGCATCCATCCCAGAAAAACAAACCGGGCACGATAGACGAAAGAAAGCAAGACAAGTTTAACGAAATGTAACGGTTACTTTCCGAAGCTCTGATAACTCTCCAGAAGCCGAGAGAGAATTAAGTTTATGTAAAAACTGATTTCCGGAAAAGCTGTATGTCTGATGACGCTTTACTGGGTGTCCTGGTAAAAGTAATGACCAATTAGTCGGTTAAGTGGCAGCCTGTAACCGCCTGGAATTGGTCGTTTAAGTACAAGGTTTTGGGAAATGGGGGATTATGTGGAGTCTACAAATAATGTATGATCAGTTCCTCTGTTGGTTAAACTCTCCTGAAGACTGGGCAAAGTACCATATTTTCTCATCATACGTGGAGTCGGTGTAGAATTAGGAGTTTAATTATAACATAGGTTAAGTAACGTCTGTGATTGTTATTATACAATATACATTATACATTATACAATATATATGGTAAACATGTGTTTTACGGTAACACGACATCTGTCCGACAACACTATTTTCTTGTGTTTGAAGTGATATCTCAAATTTGGCACATAGAAATTCACCCAAACTTGCACAAATTATTTGTCTTAAAGCTATCTTACTATCTAGAAAGTTTCAGGAAAATCATATCGTTGGATCTCCAGATATATGCCTTGGAACCACTGCAAACCACCGAATTGGAGATATTTTTTGTGTTTAAGGTGATATCTCAAATTTGGCACGTATAGAAACTCGCTCAAACTTACACAGATTATCTGTCCTATAACCACCATACTTTATGAAAAGTTTCAAGAAAATCGTACGGTAGGATCCGACATAAACTATTGTCCGAATAACCTAGTATTTTCTGAGTCGGACAGATGTCGCTGTCGGACAGATGTCGCCCGTGATATCATCATAGTTGTGGCTTAGTTACGTGACTACGAACACGTGACTATGAACACGTGACTATGAACACGTGACACGACAACTATTACAATAAAATACCTTTTGTTTTTTGATATTATCTAAATCATTGATGTACTCTGACATAAACTTCTCCCCCACAACTTTAGTTGCTGTACCCAGAACTCCCGCACCAGCGTCACGTACTGATCCCACAGTGTCGTCTAGTAGCTGGAACAAATGGAAATATTATTATTTATTAGACCTCAACACTCAATAGCACTGCTGCCTTTTAGGTTAATACCTAGCAGCAACTACTGATGGATATTAGTATTATATTAAGTAATAAGTGGAATATTGTTAAATTTTGGGTGTGCACCAGTACTGTATAATAACAATGTGGACAAAATACTCGTTTAAATACAGATTTATATTTATTTGGCTCCAAACCTTGAAGTATTGATATCTTATAACGAAAGAAAACAGAATAAATATCTCACAGCTTTGAGGGCAGGACATAGAGCCTTCATAACCGACTTAGGAAGGTTGTTAGCTTTGGACCTCTGGAAGAGTCGGACGCAGAAGTTGGCAGTTTCCTGCCTGACTGCTGGGTTCTTATCAGCAAGTGATGCTACAACATGTTCTACTACCGCACTCAACGGAACCTGTGGAATATTAAATATTAAATATTAAATATTAAATATTAAATATTAAATATTAAATATTAAATATTAAATATTAAATATTAAATATTAAATATTAAATATTAAATATTAAATATTAAATATTAAATATTAAATATTAAATATTAAATATTAAATATTAAATATTAAATATTAAATATTAAATATTAAATATTAAATATTAAATATTAAATATTAAATATTAAATATTAAATACTAAATATTAAATACTAAATATTAAATATATAGCTTACTCAATATTAGCATTTTCAAATTAAATGAATTAAAAAATTATCTCATTTCTTTTACTCACAGTATCTACAGACGCATCAATACAATCACTCAGTACTGCTACAACATTGGCTTTCTTCTCTTTGTACTTTGATAAACAAGCTATAACAGTCTCTTTAGCGTTACTACTATATCCTGAGAGTTATTGTTTGTAAATAACCTTCGTGACCGTGTTTCAACTACTAGTTAGGAGAAGAAACTTCAAACTGTAACTGTAAGTTACTTAAATAAAATAGCCAAAAGAAAAACAGACAAAGCAATTTAAAAAGTTAAACGGGGTTGCCCATCAATATATCTCTACTTTAACATAAAATCAAAACAAAGCAATATCAGGAAATGTTTAGGAAACTGTCAATCAATTGGGATCTGTAATAAACATTAAACAATGATTTCAACCTTTTCTGAGTCCTTTAGCGATGCCCCCTAAACTCTTCACAGCCAGCTGCACCACCACAATATTAGCGTCTTTAGATATTATCTTACAGAGTGGCGTTACTATCGCACCAAAATCACCTGTGGGAAATAGTGCGTTCTTATTGGTCAGAAAATGGCACGTGGGGGAAATAGTGCGTCATTATTGGTCGGAAAATGGCACGTTAAGTTCGCTATGGTATGATCGGTAAGTTCAAATTCTTTGAAGATTTTCTTGATTAATAAAAGGGATTGGTAAGCTTAATTAAATTCACTTTTTAACAAAAAAACTCTCAATATTGCTCACTGCTGGGCTGTATTTTGATTGTCCCCGTAGCGAGTGGAACTAAATGGTCCAGTGCTTCTTTTCTTATCTTCCAACTCTTATCGACCTGTAATGATGGCATAAAGAGTGTCATACAACGAAGACAAAGCGATATAACAGGCCTTCGATTTAAACATTAAAACACATTCGGATAGACGACAAATAATGAAATGATTGTGATCCACTTTTCTGCAGTTTAGCTGTACATTTTCATTATATTTGCATAAATTTATAGGTAATAATCTGATGAACAGGCTAAAAACGACGAACCAGCATGTTTTGGAAGTCACCGCACGCTTTGTTGAGTTTTTCGAGAATGTCTACTGGATCTGCTAAGTCGTAGGGATCCATATCTTCTTCAGGCTCTGCTTCTTCACCGCCACCACCTCCACCACCACCTCCACCATCTCCTATGTGGGGAATAGTTTAAACAATAAACAAACAAACAAACATACAAACATACAAACATACAAACATACAAACATACAAACATACAAACATACAAACATACAAACATACAAACATACAAACATACAAACATACAAATACAGACAGACAGACAGACAGACAGACAGACAGACAGACAGACAGACAGACAGACAGACAGACAGACAGACAGACAGACAGACAGACAGACAGACAGACAGACAGACAGACAGACACACAGATACACAGACACACAGACAGACACACAGACACACAGACACACAGACACACAGACACACAGACACACAGACAGACACACAGACACACAGACACACAGACACACAGACACACAGACACACAGACACACAGACAGACACACAGACACACAGACAGACACACAGACACAGACACAGACACAGACACAGACACAGACACAGACACAGACACAGACAGACACACAGACACACAGACACACAGACACACAGACACACAGACAGACACACAGACAGACACACAGACAGATTACCTCCATCTGTCTCTTCTTCCTCCTCGTCCTCTTCTTCCTCCATCTTGGCTTGTTGAGACCTGGTGTACCTCTCAGGGGTCCCCTTATCTACCTTAGACCACTCGTCCTCCAACTCCTTCAACTGAAACACAAGAAAAATAGAAACGAGTACTCAAGACAGGCCTACCGGGAATACAAAAACACAAGTAATCCTTCAAACAGCTAAATCAAAACACAAAGAAATGTTATAAGTTAATGTTCTTAGTTAATCTAAGTAAGTTAATGTTCTTAGTTAATCTAAGTAAGTTAATGTTCTTAGTTAATCTAAGTAAGTTAATGTTCTTAGTTAATCTAAGTAATATATATATATATATTATATAAGCGGACTTACAGCCTGGACTAACGCCGGCGATACCATGAGGAAACATTTCGAGCGACCAGTGCTGGAATATGAACTACAAGCACGGAGGCGATGGGACTTGTACTTTGTAGTGATTGTGACGCAAGTACAGTGATATAATAGCTCCTTCACATGATTTACTGTTACTTGAAGGAAAGCACGTGGTTTAGGATATTTACATCCCCAGGTCAGCCGGCTCAGCCCCAAATTATACACTCCAAACTGAACTATCAATCGAAATAATGACCGTAATTTTGACGTTACATTTTTTTTTGTTACAACTCAGGATCATAAAATAATCACAACCTGAAACCTAGGCGATTAATACCATCAAAAACAAAATAACATAGCTTTAAACTAATTACAACATTACAAATCTATTACATTTATCGAGTATTATGTAATGGGATGGAAGTGCTTTAACCAGGTGCAGCCAGTCCACACCCTGGCTCCATAATATGAAGGACTTGTTTTAATTCTCAATAAAAAGCTCGAATAGTGTAGTAATAGAACAGCTTGTTCTTTAAATGTTATTTGTTATGGCTCGGACTGAAAAGTGACAACATTATATTACAAGAAATCTCATCATATTTTAACAGCTTGCACGAATATTGTATCAACGTAATAGAGCTTTATTTATATCAAATGTCACATCTAAACTATATTTTCAAATTAATATCAACTTATCAACAAATTTATAGATTGTTCGGCGCAAATGAGCATTTTCTCCCGTGGATTGATCGAGGATATGACTGCCTAGAAATAATCGTACAGCATTGGAGACAGAACACCATTCTCTGCACAACATGTGATAGCTCTATACGATTGCGACAATCAAATACTCAAACTGTTTTCAGATCAACGTGCGGATCTTCCCTTCAATCCAAGTTAATCAAATGTTAAACAGGGCCGAACTCCATTAAATGATCAGGTGCCTTATTCCCGAGTTTATCCGACCTTATCTAACCCATGTGACGCGTCACGTGACCCTCTCTACATCTACTGACACTGTCTATGAAGTACAGGAGGAGTGAGCCAGACATACAACAACACAAGTAGTATAAAAAGCCAGTACTAGCAAGCAATAGTGTAGTCTGTGTGATGTGTACAAGGTGGCGCTCTCTGTCCTCCTAAGCAGTAATCTAGAGCAGGGTCAGGGTGGGTGTACAGGCAGCAATCTGGAGCTGTTGGTCAGACTCCAGACTCCAGACTTAGAAGTTCGGAATTAATTAATTAAAGTTTGTCCGGTATTGGTAGTTTTCATTTTAAAAAGACTTAATCCGTACCGAGAACGTGAATCCTTATTAAAGACCCAACTCCTCTTAGTCAGCATCATGCAGGGATATAAAATATCACATCTGCTGCAGAATCATCCTCAAAATTCTGAGTTAAATGGGTGTTATAACATTGTTTTAATCGGATGATGATTACGTAACGGGATAAATATCAAAAAAACAACAATTAAATTTAACGAAAACAAAAAACACTACTCAACATCTGGTGACGTCATAGTCGCGTGACCTCAGCCTCCTCGTCACACCAATAGAACACAGCCCGGCTCCTAACGGTGGTTTAACAAGCCACGTCATGCAACTTGTTAGTGAATCACTGATTCTCACATGAAACACCGGTAAACAGTGCTGTTTGTGCCGAGTGCTCACTCGACATGCACTTGTGAAACTGTCACCAGTTGATAAGACGCTATTTCCCTCGGGCTTGATGATACTTTTATTTTGAGGCAATATTTGACTTGGCAGATCAAAAGACGTAAAACGCGTTAAATTGGGTGTTCAATAAATGAAACACTGATAAACAGCACTCGCCAACACTCGCCAACACTCGGTGTGCTGCACTCGGCGTGCACTCGGCGTGCACGTGTGAAGCTGTCACCAGAGACACAGGCTTAAGAAGTGCGGGCAGGAGTATTGTTGGAATAACGTGGCGGTGAGAGGTGAAGTGTGGTGGTAGTAATGGTGCTGTGGTGGCCAACATTGTGTCATTCTTGTAAAAGTGACCACTCTCTAAAGCAGATTAACGTGATTAACCGCTGTCTGAAGCAGCTGTCATTAGAGCGGTGTGGAGGGAGTTAAATTTAATGGCGATAGAAAACAAAAGAAGTGTAAATGGCAACTTGTGAAATGTTCGAAGATGTCATTGATTGAAGATTGTTACAAAAATAGCATATTTTAATCACTTTTACTTGGAAAGATATATTAAAGTCACTATTGTGACGGTACATTAGAACTATATGTGTTCACTGACAACTCCCAACTAGAAGAACAATTACAGCAAAGAAAGGTGGTTAACTTATATCTACAACCACTGGTAGTAGTGGCAACACACAAAGCTCACGATGATGTTTCTTATTTTAGTATCTAGTGCACTATATGTTACCACACGCTGTGACTGATGACTGATTACCAACAAATCAGTCCCAACCGTTGCTCTTTCTTCCAGGCCCAGGTGTACAAGATACTGAAAATCAAAACTATATATTATACAAAATCCAAGGAATGAAAGCACAAAATACGCGGTGAGAAATAACAACTTTATTAATAGCAATACATTAGCTGGATTTAGAGAGGACTGCTCCACGGCCCCTTAACACACAGCCCCGTATTCCATCCACTCAGCATTATGAGCTAGCTAACAACACATGTGGCATCCATATAAGGTGTTGTTAGTGGGGTTATATTGCTATATATGGTCATGTTACCATGGTTGCGCTGCCTTATATGGTATGGTGGAGATGTTGTACCACTCAGCATATTATTATTATAATCCAGCTGAATATTATAATAAACACGTGGTGGATTAGTCACGTGTTCAGTCACGTGACAATTAATGCCGCCTGATAAGGGGAATTGCGGGGATTAATTCGGATAACTTATTGCAGGGCATGTGGAGGGGAGGAGGGGCAAAAGTCAGTACACATGGCTTTGTTATAAGACTAAACGTATGTACACACTGTTTTATTGCAAGACATGTATAATTATGTGGTACAATATTTTAGGATCTTAGAATCTCAGGATGTGTCCCACAGGATAAGGCGGTAGAGGCGGAAAGATGATAGAAAGCTCCAGGTGGGGTCAATACAGGGTGTTATTGGTCTTTCATTTGGTCGATAAAAGAAAAAATTACTCAAATTTACCTCGATTGCTAGGGGGCTGATTGTGGTTGCTATGCTGGTCCGGTCATAGCAACTTAAAAAACGTTCAGAATTCACCATTAAACCTTAGAATTACCAATAAATTTGTACAGAATGAAGTTTAGACGAATGGATAAAAGGTTGTTCGTAAAATACATCCTAACAAGACTTTTGAAACACCCTGTATGAGAGGCTGTATACTCTGTATACCCTCCATACTCTGTATACCCTCCATACTCTGTATACCCTCCATATTCTGTATACCATCTATACTCTGCCCACAAGTCAACTTGTAAAATGTAAATCTGCGTGATTAGGCAGTAATTCTGAGAGGATTTCAGCAGCAGGGGAACTTAAATGTGAACATAAATATTTTTTACAGGAAAGAAATAGGTTTCCTTCATAAAGGCGTTATTACCGGGTAAGATGTCTTATATACTTCAGAGCAAGCATATCTTTACATATCTTTATACTTTAAAGATGATCTGATCTGCAGCGAAATTCAAATCATAAATTTCGATTAATCTCATTTTATAAATGGACCTTACAGGCTACGAGATAGAAGCATTCATACAGTTATATTTGTAATGCGGCACTTTACACAATAAAAGATAAATTGTTGTTAGTGTATGTATACAGCATGATCACGTGCTACACCTGTCTATCTTTACTATTACTCAGAGCTCCCTCACTTTTCATACTTGTTTTGAAGTTTCGTTCACATAATAGTTTTCGTTAGATTGAACAAATTTTGAAAGTTACAACTACAAGTACAGTCGGCGGTAGGATTAGATCATGCTGTTTGAAGTGACGATCCTGTTGATTCTGGGGTGAGTAGTTACTAGGGTGTTACTTTGAGTGTTACACGGGTGTTACTAGGGTGTTACTAGGGAGTAGGATACTTGCAGTACAAACGGCTTGTAAAAGCTTTATGATTTCCCCATTATTTCAGAACAGTGAACTGCGCTGGCAATTTCCGGGACAGAAATGACAATGAGCTAATACCAGATAGTGCTAAAGTATCCGGGACAGAGAATGAAGACGACCCCGCAACAGATGCTATTGATCTAGACTGGCAAACTGAGGCGGTGATAAGTGAAAATACTGACGGTGCAAGCTGGTTAAAGGTAAAGTAAAGTAGACATTATGACATCACATCATTACAAAATATAATCGCACTATGTGAAAAAATCGCACTATGTATAATAAATATTCCCTCATCAACATTAATCATTTATCAAGAACAATGTATTAAAAAAATAATCAAATACATTGTAGGTATCCCTAGACCAGCTTTCTTGTGTGGAACAAATTATCTGGTACCACACTGATACAACCCCTCGGCAAACATGGACCTGCTCTGAAAGTGAAAACGAATGCTCTGTATGTACAGATAGTGATGATGGTGACGATAGTGAATCAGCTTGTGCTTCTTTTTCCCTGACAGTCAGCATTGAGGGACCTAGACCAGAAAATATCCCAACTATTGCTCCACACGATGTTGCTGATTGCGTATTTGGAAACACATTTTTGTTACAACATCAAGACGGTTCTGAATTCACTGTCTTCGAGATGGCCATCATTGGACAAGAAGGTAGAACTATGATTTTGATAAATTTAGATATGCAAGCGAATATCAAACTCTTTATTAATCAAAAATCGTAGCTATTCTAATTGATATAGGCAGGTCTATGAGGAAAAAATTGGACGTGCAGGAAGCAGATGTTTTTGTTTATCATGACGGAAACCGAGTGACTAGCGCTGACACCTTGTTTTATGTCCATCCCCCTCAAAAGATCCATGATGACATTATATTTTCAGCTACCCGAACAAGAAGTGATGGTGAAATAATGCCAGGAAATGTGGAACTATCAGGAACAGAGCCCAGTGGCAACGACCCTGCAGAATACGCCATTGATCTTTTCTGGACTAGTGCAGCGGTTGTAAGTGAAAATACTGACGGTGCAAGCTGGTTAAAGGTAAAGTAAAGTAAAAATTATGACATCACATCATCACAAAATATCATCGCACTATGTGAAAAATATTCCTTAACCAACATTAATAATATTTTATCAAATAAAATATTTCTATAAAAATAATCAAATACATTATAGGTATCGCTAGACCAGCTGTCTTGTGTGGAACAACTTATCTGGTACCACACTGATACAACCCCTCGGCAAACATGGACCTGCTCTGAAAATAAAAACGAATGTTCTGTATGTACAGATAGTGATGATGGTGATTCAACTTGTGCTTCTTTTTCCCTGACAGTCAGCATTGAGGGACCTAGACCAAACAATATCCCAACTATTGCTCCACACGATGTTGCTGATTGCGTATTTGGAAACACATTTTTGTTGCAAAAAGAGGACGGTTTAGAATTCACTGTCATCGAGATGGCCATCATTGGACAAAAAGGTAGAACTATAATTTTGATAAATTTAGATATGCAAGCGAGTCAAAAATCGTAGCTTTTCTAGTTGATATAGTCAGGTCGATAAGAAAAAAACTTGAGGTGCAGGAACCGGATGTTTTTTGTTTATCATAACGGAAACTGCAATTTTGAGAATAAATTGAAATGGTGAAGACGCCTCCTCCATCCCCCTCACAAGATTCATGATCACATCAAATTTTCAGCTACCCGAAGCAGAAGTGATGGTGAGATAATGCCAGGAAATGTGGAACTATCAGGAACAGAGCCCAGTGGCAACGACCCTGCAGAATACGCCATTGATCTTTTCTGGACTAGTGCAGCGGTTGTAAGTGAAAATACTGACGGTGCAAGCTGGTTAAAGGTAAAGTACAAATTGTGACATTACATCATCAAAAAATATCATCGCACTATGTAAAAAAATGGAACTATATATATTATAAATATTTCCCCACCAACAATAACAACATTAATCATTTATCAATTAAAAGATTTTTAAAAAATAATCAAATACATTATAGGTATCCCTAGACCAGCTTTCTTGTGTGGAACAACTTATCTGGTACCACACTGATACAACCCCTCGGCAAACATGGACCTGCTCTGAAAATAAAAACGAATGCTCTGTATGTACAGATAGTGATGATGGTGACGATAGTGATTCAGCTTGTGCTTCTTTTTCCCTGACAGTCAGCATTGAGGGACCTAGTTCAAAAACTATCCCAACTATTGCTCCACACGATGTTGCTGATTGCGCATTTGGAAACATATTTTTGTTGCAAAAGGAGGACGGTTCCGAATTCACTGTCTTCGAGCTAGCTGTCATCGGAGTTGAAGAAGGTAAATATAAGATTTTGATATATTTAGAAAGTATGTAAGTGCACTCTAACCCTTTCGGGGGTTAAAATAGTAACTAATCTTGTAGAAACAATCAGGTCTAAGAGAGAAAAGCTGGACGTGCAGAAGCAGATGTTTTTGTCTATCATGACGGAAACCGAGTGACTGGCGATGACACCTTGTCCAATGTCAATCCCCCTCAAAAGATCCATGATGACATTATATTTTCAGCTACGCGAACAAGAAGTGATGGTGAGATAATGCCGGGAAATGTAAAACCATCAGGAACAGAGCCCAGTGGCAACGACCCTGCAGAATACGCCATTGATCTTTTCTGGACTAGTGCAGCGGTTGTAAGTGGAAATACTGACGGAGCAAGCTGGTTAAAGGTAAAGTAAAGTCAAAATTATGACATCACATCATCACAAAATATCATCGCACTATGTGAAAAATATTCCTTTACCAACATTAATCATATTTTATCAAATACAATATTTTTTTAAAATAATCAAATACATTATAGGTATCCCTAGACCAGCTGTCTTGTGTGGAACAACTTATCTGGTACCACACTGATACAACCCCTCGGCAAACATGGACCTGCTCTGAAAATAAAAACGAATGCTCTGTATGTACAGATAGTGATGATGGTGACGATAGTGATTCAGCTTGTGCTTCTTTTTCCCTGACAGTCAGCATTGAGGGACCTAGACCAGAAAATATCCCAACTATTGCTCCACACGATGTTGCTGATTGCGCATTTGGAAACACATTTTTGTTGCAAAAGGAGGACGGTTCCGAATTCACTGTCTTCGAGCTAGCTGTCATCGGAGTTGAAGAAGGTAAATATAAGATTTTGATATATTTAGATATTATGTAAGTGCACTCTAACCCTTTCGGGGGTTAAAATAGTAACTATTCTTGTCGAAACAATCAGGTCTAAGAGAGAAAAACTGGACGTGCAGAAGCAGATATTTTTGTCTATCATGACGGAAACCGAGTGACTGGCGATGACACCTTGTCCAATGTCCATCCCCCTCAAAAAATCCATGATGACATTATCTTTTCAGCTACCCGAACAAGAAGTGATGGTGAGATAATGCCGGGAAATGTGGAACTATCAGGAACAGAGCCCAGTGGCAACGACCCTGCAGAATACGCCATTGATCTTTTCTGGACTAGTGCAGCGGTTGTAAGTGAAAATACTGACGGTGCAAGCTGGTTAAAGGTAAAGTAAAGTAAACATTATGACATCACATCATCACAAAATATCATCGCAATATGTGGAAAATCGCACTATGTATAATGAATATTTCCTCACCAACATTAATCATTTATCAAATAAAATATTTTTTTTAAATATTCAAATACATTATAGGTATCCCTAGACCAGCTGTCTTGTGTGGAACAACTTATCTGGTACCACACTGATACAACCCCTCGGCAAACATGGACCTGCTCTGAAAATAAAAACGAATGCTCTGTATGTACAGATAGTGATGATGGTGACGATAGTGATTCAGCTTGTGCTTCTTTTTCCCTGACAGTCAGCATTGAGGGACCTAGACCAGAAAATATCCCAACTATTGCTCCACACGATGTTGCTGATTGCGCATTTGGAAACACATTTTTGTTGCAAAAGGAGGACGGTTCCGAATTCATTGTCTTCGAGCTAGCTGTCATCGGAGTTGAAGAAGGTAAATATAAGATTTTGATATATTTAGATATTATGTAAGTGCACTCTAACCCTTTCGGGGGTTAAAATAGTAACTATTCTTGTCAAAACAATCAGGTCTAAGAGAGAAAAACTGGACGTGCAGGAAGCAGATGTTTTTGTCTATCATGACGGAAACCGAGTGACTGGCGCTGACACCTTGTCCAATGTCCATCCCCCTCAAAAGATCCATGATGACATTATCTTTTCAGCTACCCGAACAAGAAGTGATGGTGAGATAATGCCGGGAAATGTGGAACTATCAGGAACAGAGCCCAGTGGCAACGACCCTGCAGAATACGCCATTGATCTTTTCTGGACTAGTGCAGCGGTTGTAAGTGAAAATACTGACGGTGCAAGCTGGTTAAAGGTAAAGTAAAGTAAACATTATGACATCACATCATCACAAAATATCATCGCACTATGTGAAAAATCGCACTATGTATAATAAATATTTCCTCACCAACATTAATCATTTATCAAATAAAATATTTTTTTAAAATAATCAAATACATTATAGGTATCCCTAGACCAGCTGTCTTGTGTGGAACAACTTATCTGGTACCACACTGATACAACCCCTCGGCAAACATGGACCTGCTCTGAAAATAAAAACGAATGCTCTGTATGTACAGATAGTGATGATGGTGACGATAGTGATTCAGCTTGTGCTTCTTTTTCCCTGACAGTCAGCATTGAGGGACCTAGTCCAAACAATATCCCAACTATTGCTCCACACGATGTTACTGATTGTGCTTTTGGAAACACATTCTTGTTGCAAAAAGAGGACGGTTCCGAATTCACTGTCTTCGAGCTAGCTGTCATCGGAGTTGAAGAAGGTAAAATTAACATTTTGATAAATTTAGATATGTAAGTGCACTCAAACCCTTTAGGGGGTTAAAATAGTAACTATTCTTGTCGAAACAATCAGGTCTAAGAGAGAAAAACTGGACGTGCAGAAGCAGATGTTTTTGTGTATCATGACGGAAAACGAGTGACTGACGATGACACCTTGTTTTATGTCCATCCCCCTCAAAAAATCCATGATGACATTATATTTTAGCTACCCGAACAAGAAGTGATGGTGAGATAATACCGGGAAATGTGGAACTATCAGGAACAGAGCCCAGTGGCAACGACCCTGCAGAATACGCCATTGATCTTTTCTGGACTAGTGCAGCGGTTGTAAGTGAAAATACTGACGGTGCAAGCTGGTTAAAGGTAAAGTAAAGTAAACATTATGACATCACATCATCACAAAATATCATCGCACTTTGTGAAAAATCGCACTATGTATAATAAATATTCCTTTACCAACATTAATCATATTTTATCAAATAAAATATTTCTATAAAAATAATCAAATACATTATAGGTATCGCTAGACCAGCTGTCTTGTGTGGAACAACTTATCTGGTACCACACTGATACAACCCCTCGGCAAACATGGACCTGCTCTGAAAATAAAAACGAATGCTCTGTATGTACAGATAGTGATGATGGTGACGATAATGATTCAGCTTGTGCTTCTTTTTCCCTGACAGTCAGCATTGAGGGACCTAGTCCAGAAAATATCCCAACTATTGCTCCACACGATGTTGCTGATTGCGCATTTGGAAACACATTTTTGTTGCAAAAGGAGGACGGTTCCGAATTCACTGTCTTCGAGCTAGCTGTCATCGGAGTTGAAGAAGGTAAATATAAGATTTTGATATATTTAGAAATTATGTAAGTGCACTCTAACCCTTTCGGGGGTTAAAATAGTAACTATTCTTGTCGAAACAATCAGGTCTAAGAGAAAAAAAAACTGGACGTGCAGAAGCAGATGTTTTTGTCTATCATGACGGAAAACGAGTGAGTAGTGACTGGCGATGACACCTTGTTTTATGTCCATCCCCCTCAAAAGATCCATGATGACAATATATTTTCAGCTACCCGAACAAGAAGTGATGGTGAGATAGTACCGGGAAATGTGGAACTATCAGGAACAGAGCCCAGTGGCAACGACCCTGCAGAATACGCCATTGATCTTTTCTGGACTAGTGCAGCGGTTGTAAGTGAAAATACTGACGGTGCAAGCTGGTTAAAGGTAAAGTAAAGTAAACATTATGACATCACATCATCACAAAATATCATCGCGCTATGTGAAAAATATTCCTTTACCAACATTAATCATATTTTATCAAATAAAATATTTCTATAAAAATAATCAAATACATTATAGGTATCCCTAGACCAGCTTTCTTGTGTGGAACAACTTATCTGGTACCACACTGATACAACCCCTCGGCAAACATGGACCTGCTCTGAAAATAAAAACGAATGCTCTGTATGTACAGATAGTGATGATAGTGACGATAGTGATTCAACTTGTGCTTCTTTTTCCCTGACAGTCAGCATTGAGGGACCTAGTCCAAAAACTATCCCAACTATTGCTCCGCACGATGTTACTGATTGCGCATTTGGAAACACATTTTTGTTGCAAAAAGAGAACGGTTCCGAATTCACTGTCTTCGAGCTAGCTGTCATCGGACAAGAAGGTAGAATTAACATTTTGATAATAAATTTAGATATGTAAGTGCACACTTAACCCTTTTAGGGAGTTAAAATAGTAATTATTCTAGTTGAAAAAAAAACTGGACGTGCAGGAAGCAGATGTTTTTTCTATCATGACGGAAACCGAGTGACTAGCGAAGACACCTTGTCCATCCCCCTCACAAGATCCATAATGACATTATATTTTCAGCTACGCGAAAAAGAGGTGATGATGAGGTAATGCCAGGAAATGTGGAACTATCAGGAACAGAGCCCAGTGGCAACAACCCCGCAGAATACGCCATTGATCTTTTCTTGACTAGTGCAGCGGTTGTAAGTGAAAATGCTGACGGTGCAAGCTGGTTAAAGGTAAAGTAAAGTTAAAATTATGACATCATATCATCACAAAATATCATCGTACTATGTGAAAAAATCGCACTACATATTATAAATATTTCCTCACCAACATTAATCATTTTTCAAATAAATTTTTTTTTTAAATAATCAAATACATTATAGGTATCGCTAGACCAGCTGTCTTGTGTGGAACAACTTATCTGGTACCACACTGATACAATCCCTCGGCAAACATGGACCTGCTCTGAAAATGAAAACGAATGCTCTGTATGTAGAGATAGTGACGATAGTGATTCAGCTTGTGCTTCTTTTTCCCTGACAGTCAGCATTGAGGGACCAAGGCCAGAAAATATCCCAACTATTGCTCCACACGATGTTACTGATTGCGTATTTGGAAATACATTCTTGTTGCAAAAAGAGGACGGTTCCGAATTCACTGTCTTCGAGATGGCCATCATCGGACAAGAAGGTAGGATTAATTTAGATATGCAAGAGAACACCAAACTCTTTATATAAAGTCAAAAATCATAGCTATTCTAATTGGTATAGTCAGGTCTATGAGAAAAAAAAACTGAAGGTGCAGGAAGCGGATGTTTTTTGTTTATCATGACGGAAACTGCAATTTTGAGAATAAATATAAATGGTGAAGACGCCTCCTCCATCCCCCTCACAAGATTCATGATCACATCATATTTTCAGCTACCAGAAAAAGAGGTAAACGAGAGGTCATACCAGAAAATATAAAAATGACTGGTGCCGATAGTGAGAACAATCACGCAGAATACGCTATTGATCTCTTCTGGGCAAGTGCTGCAGTTGTAGGTGAAAACCGCTTTATTTAATTTTAACTTAATTAATTTAATGGGTTTTTTATTAAAATGTTTTTTTTCTACCTTGGTTTTTAAAATTTCTACTGTTTTATAATTTTATTACATTTATTGTATTTGGTTATTTTTGAGGGTGTCTAACTTTAAAGCTAGACAGTTACCATTATCGAAATTATCTGTATATTTTTATGACTGTCAACAACTTTATCTTTGTCGTAGGTGAGAATTCTGACGGAGTGAGTTGGTTGAAGGTGTCTTTAGACAAGATTGCTTGTGTGGAGAAAGTTATCTGGTACAACACAGATAAGACAGCTTTCCAGACCTGGACCTGCACTGAAAACGAATGCTCTGTATGTACGGAGAGTGCCAATACCTCAACTTGTCCCTCATTTTCTCTGACAGTTTTTGTCGAAGGAACTTCTTCAGAAAACGTCGCTGGTTGTGTTATAGGGAATGAGCTCTTGTTACGGAAAGTGATCGGTTCTAATTTCACTGTCTTCGAGATAGCTGTTTTCGGATCAGGAGAAGGTAGAATTATTATTTTGAGAAATATTTTTAGGGACAATGGCGTTTCTTTTGTCGCTAATATACAAAATATGTATAAGAGCTCAGGATACCAACAGCTAGGTATAATTTTGTGTGTTACATTGTGTTATAAATTATAACATAATATAACATATAACTTATAATATACTATATCATGTTATATCATGTTTATATTCTATATTGACGCTATTATTTCAGTCACAAGAGCAAGGCAACCTAGTGAGATACCACCAGTAAATGCGGAAATATCAGGAACGGATTCCACTGTAACCGACCCCGCAATATACGCTATTGATATGTTCTGGCAGAGTGCAGCTGTCATTGGAGAAGACTCTTACGGAGTTAGCTGGTTGAAGGTAATATTTATTTGTATTTGTATAATAAGTATATTGGATGGGTGGTTGAAGGGTTTCAAGCACAGGTCACACAAGCCTCTACTGATTTCTTTCGTATTGATACTGTTCGATTGTTAAAAAAATAAATAACTGTTTTATTAATAATCGTTTTATTAAGGTAAATATGGACCAAGTTTACTGTGTTCAGCTAGTGCACTGGTGGAAGGAGTTTACCCCCAATACCCGTCCTTGGCAGACCTGGTCCTGTTCTCAGGAGGGGTGTGGTAACTGTGAAAGTACTCATGGTACCTGTGAGTTTTACTCTCTTGCAGTAAGCATTGATGGAGCATATCATGACAACATTCCGGTAACCTCCGAGTGTGTTTTCGGAGATATGGTCTTCTTACGGAAGGAGGTCGGTTCTTATTTCACTGTGAACGAGATAGCCGTCGTTATAAGACAAGGTAGAGTTGTTATTTTGAGAAATATAGATATCCCTTATTTGTGATATTAAAATGGTTACCTAAACTGAATGTCCATTGCTTCATCCACTTATCTTTTTAATTGTGACATCATCGCATCATTACATTTTGGGATTGTGAATATTATATACTTTTGACTCCCTTAAAGGACCAGAAAATATTGTTGAAACATACCACGATAAGACTTTTTCATAACTAAAACATTACAGAAATGTTAACCGTTGGATGGAGAGACCAACCCAAGGGTACCTGGTTCAAATATCGTTTGGATGAAATCCCTTTCGAGGTGATAACAGTCTCCAAACTAGGCAGTAACGATACAATAACTTTCGAAGTGACTGGCTCCATTAAACCACTCCTCAGCTCCGCAAGGGTCGTCGTTGTCATGGATACAGATCCAACGTTCTACGTAGAGGATTGCCACCATGTTTCACTGATGGTTAATGTTCCAGTAGCTCCGGATAATGTGCGGGTGTGGAGGTTTATTAAACACGGAGTTCAGGGTCTGGAGATCAGGTGTAATGGTGTTCAGGTGGCGGAGATAGAGTTTGGTGATGCTCCTGATGAGAGGTGTAGAGATTCGGTTTGGGTTGATGCTGAGCGGGGGGTTCGGTACATTAACATCCTTGATGAGGACGATACGGTCAGAGTAAAAGGTAAGGAACATGATATTTGAGCGGTTCTCCGCCTGCTGCTTGTTCAGGCAGCCAAAATCGTACAGGTGCGATTTTTGAGTTGACACAGTGCAAATCTGTAGGTTTCCAGCAGAACAAGAATTGCGCCCGTTGTTTCGTTGTGGCGGACGCTAGATTTCCATTCACTACAAGCTCTAGTAAGCTCACTTCATAACATGAACATTATGCTTTAAATGGGGAAATAGTTGTGACTCAATTCAATTGCAGTAGAACTTAACTTTTATCTGTAAAATTCAAGAAATTGTAAAGTTGTAAGCAAAAAGTGAACTATACTCTGATGTTTTATAAGTGTACATATCAGTACAATACGCGTGTCACATACAAATTGAGCTTATTGCCTAACACAAGACATTGGAATACACTCGTGCCGCGCACACACTGACTACTGCAGGCCATACATCACATCTCCGCAAGCAACTCTTGCGCGCTGCATACGTCTAGTTGTCTAGTTGCCATGGCAAAGTGTGACCGACGGAAGTTCGACATATTCAGACCCACCTACCGCAATCTCCAAAATCCACGTTTTTCTGCAAAAACGTCTATCCGTAACCTTTCAGTATTGCCTTTTTCACAAAAGGGTGTGAATGGAAAAAATCACACTAAAAAGCAATAAGAAGAGAAATGTACTACCAAGTTAGACAACCTGACAATAAAATAAATAAATAAATAAAGTCAATTTTTACAGCACAGCAATATATATCTAAATATCAGATATATATATATAGTTCCCCAAAAATGAATGTATCATGACTGGTTGTACAATAATTGTTCACATTTCAGAGATCTGTCAAGCACCACTGCCTGTCATGCCCAATATCGCTCTAGAGGGATCCTTCGGCCTGTTTGGTGATACAGTTACTCTATCGTGTGACAAGAAAGACTTTGTATGGCATGGGGCGGATCAGATCACTTGTGTGAAGGGAGATGATGGATCAGATTACTACGCGTATGAAGGGGAGGAACCTGAATGTAATGATCCGGAAGGTACCTTTATTCGGGGTACATTAATTCATTTGTTGAAACCAGAAACAGTCGCTGTTTTATGTATCCTTGTTTTGGATTTGTCACTATCAAGTTTATTTTTCAGAGGAAGCAAGGGAAGTAGAACTGGAATGGGATATGAATGTATGGGAGGCCCTGATCGGACTGAATACCCCAAAGTACCCTGTATGTAACCCGTACTATAAGGAGTACTATCAGGACCTCAACTACTACGACCAGGAAGTCTACTCTTTCTACATGGATTACAAGAGTTTCCAGGCTATCGGAGACATATTCAAATCCTTCGTGGCGGCACTTTTCTCAACTTTAGGGTTATTCGAATGGGTTGATATCGTGTATGATAAGTTTAAGAGCGGGATTCCTCCAATCTCTGAAATCCTATCGCTCCTCAACATGCAGATATCCTGGTGTGCAGTGATCATACTCTGTGCCTTCATCCTCCTCCTCACTATCCTAAAATTTTTACTCTCACTCTTCTCTATAATGTTGAGTAGTGGTCCGTCCATCCAGAAGCCAAGCCCCTGGAATACCTCTCTTAAAAACACGTACGGGTGCGCCATGTTCGCGATAGTGGCCGTGTTTTTCGTGTGCACACTCTGTGGTTTGTTTTTTACTGTGTTTTTTTTTTTAAATAAATCAAATGCACGTTTTAAGGTTTTGGTTTTTAAGAATAAAGGTTACACCACAATTTTTAATTCTCATTTTCACTTACATTGAATAAAATTATTTTCAATTCTCATTTTCAATTATATTGATTAAAATTATATTTTTAATGTGTACCAGGTTTGTTAGCAAACATGCATATAAAGCTGAGTAAGGATATGTTCGTGGACTTTGTGGACAAGACCGAGCTGTACTTAGAAAGATATCTCAGCAATGTTACTAGGGATATGGCTGCTATTGGAGTGGACGAGTTCGGGTTCTTGCACACAAATCTGGAGGGGACTATAGAAGATTACCAGCACAAAGCTGCTACAGCAACAATGCAGGTGGAGGAACCCTACGCTGTCGAATATAACAACACGCTGGTCCGGATGCAGAAACTACAGTGGCAGGTCCAGGATACCCTAAATAAAAGTATGATCTTACTGCAGGAGATGAATAGTATCTTAGAGGACAAGCAGGGTGAGCTGACGTACTGTTACAATGGTGTGGTCTGGTATTGTAAAACCAGGTTAGTACAGCGTTCTATTTATTAGACCCTAGCTAGACGGCACGAGATGCATCACGCGATGTGTTACGCGATCGAGTATTTTAGCTTATTATATATATATATTATATATTAGCTTATTTTTTATAGCTAGCTGCTAGACGTGACGTGACGCGTTACGTGATGCGTCACGTACCGTCTTAACGTTATTAAAAAAACGTTACATAACGCGTTCCTTTGTACCTTCGGTTATTTTGACGGATATAAACTGTACTAGTTAGTAAAGTGCTTGATTTTACTTTTTGTGAGTACTGTTTAAATATATCTTAAGGCTGAGCGTGAGTTTGAGACGAATTTAGCTTCATTTTAGACTTGATAAAGTCCAATGCGTGACGAAAATTTGGTTTTACATTTTACTTAGTTCCTTGTTTCACTTTGTTCGCAGTTTTATTTCGGGAGACGTGAAGTCTAAAATGAAAGCTAAATGAGTACTGTTTAATAAGTTTGTTAAGTTCATGCGAACTATTGTGATGACGCAAATATACAAACAGAGGAAAACAATAACTATTACAGGAAAACATTCTGTGACGATGTGTTCAATGCAACTAATGTTGAACCGTTGAGGATGGTAGCCGGTGCAGATGTGGCAAACTGGCCCTACATATCGGAATTCAACGAAATTGTGGCATTTGACATACCTGGATTTACGTTCAAAAACTGGAAAATATGGAACACCACAATCGAGGACTTGATGAACCACAACGAGCCTTACAGAATTGAACACATGGAACACAACATCAAACTCCTGGCATGGATCACTGAAAACCTCCCCAAAATAGAAACCATAAAAGAATCCTGGAAGCTGAGCCTGGCAGGAGGGGTCCCATCACGTGACCCCGCTTACTCCTCCACCTCCTCCTCCTCCCAGCAGAGTAGCTACACTCACTGGCTCACTGTAGCCGTGTTCCTTATCTCCTTTCTAACCTGCTGTGCTCTGTGTGGCTCTCTTCGCGTGTGGTCTTTGTACCGCCGATGAGAACTCGGACAAGCCCACTGAGAGATCTGGGAGTTCTAATAACATAGCGACCATCATGAAGGTAGCCACTCTCTCTCTGTACGTGCAAGCTATTGTTGTGCTGGCGCTCACTATACCCAACTTTACCATTTCAAGTGTGCTGACGGAATCCTGTCGGTTAGCTAACGGTACTGACGGTACTGATGGTATGAACCCCTTCTGGTTATGGGACAATGGCACCGCCACCAGTACCAGTATTATTTCTAGAGCTATTGGTGACATGTCCTCAGATGTAAGGTTTTCTGACTTGATTACAGGTTGCAGGGAAAATGAAGCGCTTTACAAGGTTTTGAATCTGACGAGTATCTGGGATCCAGCGAGCAACTTTTATCTGGACGATTTCCTTGACTACTCTAGAGTTGCAGAAAAAAGCAGTCTTAACCCCCACGAGCATTGGTACAAAACCTTTTACACGACAGAAGAAAAGGGAAAGATAATGACGGGAATATCTACATCAGATGTGGACCTAAAGGAGGAAGAAGGAGAGTTGCACACCATACTACCATACTTGGACGATCTAACAGAAACAGACAGAGGTCTTGTCACACTGTCTCCTGAAAAGTACGAACAGTTTAAGAAGAAGGCAACTACGGCAAAAAACAGCCTGTACTGGGGGGCTCAAAGATCGCAACTGCAGGGATGTGTCAACAACATGGGATATCTGCAAAGGGACTGGGTATCTGATAATGATGAACTTGTTGCAAAGTCCACAATGTACAGAACGAACAGTGTGTTGTTAATGGGCATGTTGCGAAACTTGCATCAAGAATTTGAAATTGCAATCTCCTTAAACGAGGAAATGTTCAACAAAAGCGAGTCAACGTACCGAACAAAAATGATGGAAGTGCTCCCCGTGGCAGAAAGTCACGTGACATGTTACAGAGACATAGCCACACACCAGCTTACGGAGATAGTGGGGCGGTGTGGTCCTCTCTACAACATCTACCTCAGTACATTTAACATGGTGTGCGGAGCTCTGGCTCCCACCTCCGCGGTCATGACCCTGCTCCTCCTCATCCTCTCGCTCGGTATACTCCTCCTAATTATCAACCTGTCTCTGTCAGTACCCCACTTTCAGAGGATGGATGAGCCAAATTCTGCTGATAAAACTCCGGTGAAAGAGGTGGTTGGTAATCATGGGGTAACGGAGACCAAAGTGTGAGGAGTCGAGTATGTTGAGAGAGTTTAGAGTGGACCAGGCTGTGACGTCATGACGTTAATATGCTGATATGCTAAATATGCTAATTATGCTGATATATATGCCTGTTTCAAGTCAAGTTTATGACTGTTTCTGATCGGTGGGGTTGCATTCTTACAATGGAAAATGATACTGTTTTAATCATATAGGACTCGATAGCAATCCCAACAGTCCACGGATACAACAGAGTAAGATTCGTACTGTATATAATTGAGAATTTACATTTTTGTACAAGAAAGCTCCTAGCTCAGATTCTATACGATTTCTTACCTGGCACCAGCCGCACATTTTTTCTTACAATCAAATTAAATAACGAGAAAATATGTACATTAGTTTCTTTTATCAAAATCCAGATTTACCACATCAAGTATTTTCTCTTTGAACATCTCACATCTCTTTGAAACCATTATAATTGAAAATTTAAATTAAAAGGGGGGATAAGAGTACTATTGAAGGCCCCATCCCCTAAAAAATGTATGGAAAGAGTCTGTAGAGTGATATAGAGTGTTTAAATAACATAGATTTAAAATAAATCTACAGGGATTTAGAAGCAACTCACCATGACTTCTTTAAGTTCAAGAGTAGGTAGCAGTTTTGACAAGGTGTCCCCAAGCCATCTGTACATCTCCGTTACCAACGCTTTACCCTGGAGAAACAATCAAATTACAGAAGCAACTTCCCAGAATGTAATAATTTGGACATTAGTAAGACAAAGAGAGGGTTCAAAATTGTATAGAGAAAATGTTGATGAAAAGAAATGTTTCGTTCGATATTACTAACCTCGTCTCGGACTTTGCCGTCTTTGTGCTCCATGATCGGTTTGAGAAGGGATTTCTGTACCAATGGTTTTATCGGAAAAACTTTCGAACCAAATTGGCTGAAATAGAACGGTTACGTGATACAAAACCCAGGTTCGACCGGGGATTGAACCCGGGACCTTCTGCGTGTAAAGCAGACGTGATAACCACTACACCACCGAACCCACACGACGATTTGATTGGCAAATATATAATCTAATGTAAAGAGATGCTTTTGAAAGTGACATCCGATTAGAGCAAAAATCATGAAGTGCCATGAAACTTTAAAAGGCTTAACCAAATACTGTGCGTTACATCGCAAATCACTGTTTAGTCATTTCTATTAAAATTAATAAACCCAACTTTCACATTGTACAAGGGTTCGGTGGTGTAGTGGTTATCACGTCTGCTTTACACGCAGAAGGTCCCGGGTTCAATCCCCGGTCGAACCTAGGTTTTGTCTTCCACAGCTAAGTGATGGAATTTGTATATCATCCCAAGTTCATACTTTTTATTCTATGATGAAAACGGAAATAATTTATGGAGGGACCTTCAAATTTCTGGTTTCATTTTCATAAAATGAGGTTTGATAACAATTAAGATACAAGCGAGATGACATGTCATTACCGATGAATTCAATCTTTCGATTAGTAAAACAGTGGATAAGTAGTAGTGGAATGCTGTTACAGTTTGAGTTGACCTTATTTTTGACAGATTAACTTTCGCTTCAGGAACATAACATGCATGTTTCGTTATCTAATGCATGTGACTGACGACAGGTTGTGAGGTTGAGTATTGTTGGTGTCACATTACTTGTATCAAGACCGTTACAACTTAGACATTAGATCAGCAGGTGTAATTTAGCGGTACAAATATTCAATTTTGAATTCGCTGCGTAAGTACACACAATTCCACTCCGTTCATCACCAATCCATAATAACACACTTCGACATTATGATTGTGATTATGATTGGCGGTTGATGGCAAAATCATCGAATTCAAATAAGCTAGATGCACGATGCAATGGAGTTGGCGCCGAACTTTTCACGCGCGTAACTTTTCTGCGCGCGCTGAATCAAGTTTGCGCGAACGTCCTAACAAATTTTAGTCTCGCGCATTGCAAAACAAATTAAAGAAGACCCTTTCAGACCAAGTTTCCCGCTTCTTCATATTATTGGAAGTGCCGATTTTGTATAGTCATTACAGCTAAGTGAGCTTACTAACCACTGGGCAAGTTTCAATAAAACGTGTGTCAGGAGAATCAAACATAAAAAACTCCTCTTAATTTTACCCTTCCCACTGATTTCCTACATTCATCCACTCATCATTACAGAAGTATAAAAAGTTTAGCGGAGTAATACACGCGATACATTCCAACAGAACTTTAAACACTAGTGTGACTTAACGCACTGATATAAAGTCACACAGTGCATGTATATTAGAGTGTTTTAAAACAATTTGTCTACAATGCAGTACGGAGCTGCCGACTACAGAAGTGCCGAAGTGTTTAGATTAGTTCTAGATTGTCGGGTAGTGATTGCTATTTGTAACAATCGCTATTATCGACGAAACTAGATGTTTGACAAGTATGATTTAAGTACGTAAAGAGACGAATTATATAAACGTAGTGTATAGAATTCAATGTTGTCTTCAATTTGTGCTCACTAATCTATGAAAATATGAAAAACAAGAAATTTATCAAATTATAAATTATAAATTAATGAATTTTATGAGAGCTAATTATCTAATTAAGTAATTTTCTAATTAAGTACTTACTTCAGACTCTTTGTGATGATGTTCACAGCTGCTGCCACAATTTTGGGTTGTTTGTTGGAAAACGCTGAAATTTTCCTTCTTTTAGTCAACTCGAATTGATAGATAGTGGAATAATTAAAATCGGTTCGCATTTCATTGTGCACTAATTAGATTGAACAATAAAATATGCTAAAGTAACACGATATTTATGCTTATTTCATTTTGTTGAACAGATGATATATGAAACACATCATAAACAGATGAAATTTCTGTCACTCGGCCGAGCCGGCCATACCACAGTAAATTGAGGTCAGAAAAACTGCTAAAATAAATAAGGAAAATAGTATTAAACAATTTTCCAATATCTATAACAGATTGCAACATTGTTCTGCAAGCTGTATTCCAAAACAACATGCCTACAGATTTACATTGCATAATAAGTTAATTACCTTTACATTTAAACAAGAGATTTACACAGCTATTTACTACACAGACCCCATTATGGGACTACATCTGAACATTTAGACCCAACTAATTAGGAGCTCTATTCCTGTAACCGGTCCTGTAACTAGTCCCTTACACAACCCCTCCGTGATTACACTTGGTTAGCTGGACTATTTCCTAAACCATGAACATGTCCTATACACATTACACACGACAGCCCTTTACATGTACATGTCACATTGTCACATTACTCAAACCATAATCAATTAACAATCTAATTAATTAATTAACAACATCCCCACATGAGATACGACATACAGTATTATATAACAGCTGTATGTGGTACATTATTCAAACCCATATAACGATACATGCTCCAAATGTACACTCGCTGCTAATTGTTAGTGTACATCGTACGATGTAACACGTTGGTTATTATGTAACATATTAAATTTGCAGGAACTGTACGCCATGCGTAGCAGTAACTTTAATAAAGAGAGGTGATTGCTAGAAAATTCTATAAAATAGATATTAACTAATTATCAAAAAAACACATATAAGGGCTAAGGCTAAGCTAAGGATCCCTTAGCTTTTTTCCAGAACAGACTATTAATTAAACCAGTAAGTAACAAATGTACAAACATTCTTGAATCTTAACAAAAACCAACAAACCTTCCAGTATTTCCTCTCTGGCGTCCGTTACTTTCTCAATCTCCACGCACATTAGGAATATCTGTGCACACAAGTCTTTAGTTTTAGGCTTCCCATTCAGCCCCTTAACTACGATACCGGACACTGCTTCTTTTACTACTCTGCAAATTAGTGTGATTATAATCACACGTGACAATAACACGTGATACTTCCACTTCGAGTATAAGAAGAAAAGTGGAAACGGCATCTTCGCCATGAAAGGGGAAAATTCTAGAACTTCAGAATTAGTTTAAGATATGCAGGATTAATGGCGAATAACTTCCATCTATATTTTGGAGGAATTACTCTTATGCATATTATGCTTATGTATTCATATTTAGGTTAATATAAGCATATTCAGTTGTTGTAATTACAAAATGTTAGCACAGTAGTGCAAGTACTGAAAAATGGAATGGCTTTACAGTAAACATTTCTACTTAACTGGGTTTATTTATTTATTAATTTTGAGTTGAAAAGTGAATAATTATTCGATGATTTAATTGTTATATCATAGCTTGTCATTTGTATAATTAGTACTATGATAAGTGATGACGAAATAAAGCCGTACAATATCTTCATTACATTACAGGATCTACTACTGAATACTTTACATTCTTACCAACCCAACAATCTAAAGGTAAACTCTTTTAAGAATTCCTGAAACGTAAAATATGTATTGACCATCAACTCAAACTCAAAGCATGTTAACTCTGCAAATCGGAATTCAATGAAATTTTTGAAATTTGATATTTCCCCGTTAACTTTTGGTATTTGAAGGCTATTAATAACTACATGTACAATGTACATACTACATGTATATTCCAGTGATAATAACTCGACATATCTAGAAGTAGACATGTTGTCACAATCTTGTTAAGGTGTACCACTACATGTACCACTACATGTACCACTACATGTACCACTACATGTACCACTACATGTACCACTACATGTACCACTACATGTACCACTACATGTACCACTACATGTACCTCTACATGTACCACTACATGTACCACTACATGTACCACTACATGTACCTCTACATGTACCACTACATGTACCACTACACTAATATGTACCATGTAATTTTCAGTGATAATAGAAATATTGTCACAGTCTGATTAAGGTGTACGATTTACCATATACATTTCATTACACTGCACATTACACACTAGCCCTACAGCTAGGCCTCTTTTCTGGCTTCTTATGTAAATAATGATATGTAGGCTGGTGTATTTTGAACCAGCAACTGTCCTAGGCTACAGACGAGATTTATAATTAACACTTATTAAGTCATTGGTGATACAATTCACAGCGTTTTTTGTATTTTTTAGAATTAAGGCCCCCCCCCCCCCCCCAATTAATTACCATACCTGCAGCTAGGCTCACTACTGAGAAGACATAACTCAATTCCAAAGAGGAACTTTAATAGTATTTTAATGTGTAACTATTGGTGATCCGTTAAAATTTAAGTTTAGTTCTTATACAGAACAGATTGTGACATATAATATTCCGAATCCTTATTCTCAATAACTAATATGTTAAGATAATACAGTAACAAGTAAACTCAATTTCTAGGTATGTGTTAACTAACTTTTTAGCGCAGTCAGCGTACGTGATAAACATTAGAGCTGCTGCGCACCCTTTCTCCTGACTGTTTGCATTGCTGTCAACTATAAACTTCTTTATGTTTCCCAGGTACTGAAATTAAAGCTAAACGTTACAAGAAGATAAACAATAAACAGTGGTTATCCGTCATTATGATATTAAAACGACAGTAACAATATTATGTTAAAAATCTAAAACTACATACTTCTATCATCCTAAGATTCCCCAGTACAAACGAAGCTGAGCTTAAAAGCTTAACCTAACTAGTAGACAGTAGTACACAAACCTGGTCAAATTTAGGATCCTTCGGATTTGACTTGAGCAGCTGGAGCTCCTTCATGACCTCTTCATATCCAGCACATCTTGCTTTCCAACTCTGATGAGTACAGAAATGTAAGTAGGGGAAACTATTTGAAGAAGCAACAAATACAGTGGCGTAACATTGCCTGTTTGCGCGTAGAGGATACGCCAGTAAAATCTCTCAAAAAGTGTGTTTCTAGAGCAAAACGCACACTTTTGCTAGAACCTGTTAAGTTTTTCAAAATTGTCCCACATTCAAACGACGATTTTGCACAGCAGGGTCAGTTGAGCCTTTTGTTACGCCACTGAACAAATATGTAGATTTTTCCTTGCTTTGGTAAAGCTTTATTAAATATCTAAACATCTAATATGGGATGATTGAAAATCTGGCAATAGAGTAAAATTTTGATAAAGTATCATCTGAATCAATCAAAAGTTAAAAGAAAGGATTGCTACCTTGTGCAAGCATTTTTCAAGGGCAGGAAGTTTCTCCCACTCGGAATCATCTGCCATAGCTTAATAATAGTATTTTATTATCACTAGTCGAGTTTAATGGAACATTACAATTTCATGTAATGTTGGAAATGAATATAAAATGCAGGAGCAATGTGTCTGCAAGGGCCATCAAAACATAACAATATCTAGTACAGCACAGTTGTGAACCACTTTTTTTAAACAAAAAAGTTGAACATGACAATGTAATAGATTAAATTTGTGTGAGAACACACATTGTTGGGATGAAGGTAACCTCAACAAATTATTCATTTCACGATTGAGGTACCAGCAAGCCCATTTTTAATCGATTGAAATTGGGCTTGCTCATCAACTGTCAACTCGGCTGTAGTATTCTGTCCTTATGGTACATTGTTTTCCCCACTCCCGTGTCCCCGTCTTCCTGTCGCTGCATTCTGTCAAACCTGGTACAGTGGTACCAAATACCTTAACGGACTATTATAAATAATTAATTAAGATCGATTACCAAACATTAATTATTTTCTCATTACCAACTTATATATGTAAAACGCTCTACTCCATGGCATGGTCCTATAATATATGCCAAACTAAAATTCGATAATGAACTTCACATTAGTGCTGCGTGCTGATAAATATTTTGGGAATCAATCCACCCAATCGTCGATAACATATTATATTTTTGTGTTTGGCCGGTTTTAGGCTTGAGTTTGTGAGTAGAATTGTATTTTACTTTTTGGTTTAAGCGCTGACTCACATCTGGAACTGGAACTGGTATAGGTATAATTCTAATATCCTACAAAGTCAGCATGCTAAATGCTAAATTATTTCATAAAATCTCGTTTATCTTAACAATATTTAGAGTTTAGGCGCGGCGCACCGAAACGCATGTGGCTTAAGCGCGGTGCTGCGCCTAAGCAGCAAAAGAACTATAAATAAATTCTTTTAACATACTGTGTTCTGCCAATCAGAATATCTTCGGATATATTGACTGTTGATATTTTTTAAATTTGATAAAATTTATTTTTGTATTTTAAAAATGATGTTGACTTCTTAATATGACATAGAAGGACTATGAACATGCTAGCTCTTTTTATTTTGATAGTCGGGCGGCAGCTTGGGTTGTACAGTGTACTGAACTTAACAAGTCTATTATCGGATGTCTACTTATATTTATTATGATATCATTATTCATTGTAATCGCTATAAAATTTAAATTTTGTTTTTCTTTATTTTTAAAGGGGGGGGGGTGTCATGTCCGTCAATGTCCGCCTATGTCCTGTCCTTTTTGGATTCTATGAGACAACGGACGTGTTTTTTGGGACATTGGCGGACACGGACGGACATTGGCGGACTCGGACGGACATTGGCGGACTCGGACGGACATTGGCGGACTCGGACGGACATTGGCGGACTCGGACGGACATTGGCGGACCCGGACGGACATTGGCGGACTTAGATGGACATTGGTGGACATTAGCAGACATTGGTGGACATTAGCGGACAAACATTTTGAGGACTGAAGAGTACTGAAGAGTACCGAGGAGGATGGCTGAGAAGGATGGCTGAGGAGGATGGCTGAGGAGGATGACTGAGGAGGATGACTGAGGAGGATGACTGAGAGGGAGGAGAAGGATCAGGAAGACCCAGGAGGAGGAGGAGGAGGAGGACCCAGAAGGAGGACCTAGGAGGAGGAGGAGGAGAACTGAGGAGGATGACTCAGGAGGAGGAGGACTCAGGAGGAGGACTGAGGAGGACTGAGAAGGAGGAGGACTGAGGAGGATGGCTGAGGAGGATGACTGAGGAGGATGACTGAGGAGGATGACTGAGAGGGAGGAGGAGGAGGAAGAGGAGGAAGAGGACTGAGGAGGAGGAGGAGAAGGACTGAGGAGGAGAAGGAGGACCCAGGAGGAGGAGGACCCAGGAGGAGGAGGACCCAGGAGGAGGACACAGGAAAAGGCCCCAGGAGGAGGAGGAGGACTGGGGAGGAGGAGAACTGTTGAGGACTGATGAGGAGGACTGAGGAAGAGGAGGAAGAGTAGGGGGAGGACTGAGGAGGGGAGGAGGAAGAGGACTGGGGAGGATCAGGAAGACCCAGGAGGACCCAGGAGGAGGAGGAGGAGGAGGACCCAGGAGGAGGAGGAGGACCCAGGAGGACTGAGGAGGAGGACTGACGATGACTGAGAAGGAGGACTGAGGAGTACTGAGGAGGATGGCTGAGGAGGATGGCTGGGGAGGATGGCTGAGGAGGATAACTGAGGAGGATGACTGAGAGGGAGGAGGAGGAGGACTCAGGAGGAGGACTCAGAAGGAAGAGGAGGAGGACTCAGGAGGAGGACTTAGGAGAAATGAGAAGGAGGACTGAGGAGAACTGAGGAGGAGGAGGAGGAGGACTGAATAGGAGGAGGAGAAGGAGGGGGACTGGGAGAGGACTGGGGAGGAGGAGGACTGATGAGAAGGATGAGGAGGAGGACCCAGGAGGAGGAGGACTGAGGACCGAGGAGGAAGAGGAGGAGGATGAAGAGGAGGAGGTGGACCCAGGAGGAGGAGGACTGAGGAGGAGGACTGAGGAGGACTGAGGAGGACTGAGGAGGACTGAGGAGGATGGCTGAGGAGGATGACTGAGAGGGAAGAGAAGGAGGAGGAGGAGGACTGAGAAGGAGGAGGAGGAGGAGGAGGGGGACTGAATAGGAGGAGGAGGAGGGGGACTGGGGGAGGACTGAGGAGGAGGATGGAGGACTGAGGAGGACTGATGAGGAATAGGAGGAGGATGAAGAGGAGGAGGAGGACCCAGGAGGAGGACCCAGGAGGAGGACTCAGGAGGAGGAGGAGGACTGGGGAGGAGGAGGACTGTTGAGGACTGATGAGGAGGACTGAGGACGAGGACGAGGAGTAGGAGGAGGACTGAGGAGGGGAGGAGGAAGAGGACTGAGGAAGATCAGGAAGACCCAGGGGGAGGAGGAGGAAGAGTAGGAGGAGGAAGCATCTAAATGTTATTTCCATTTTTGTCCGTTTTTGTCCATTTTTGTCCGTTTTTGTCCGCTCTATTTTTTGTCCGTTTTGAAAATATAGGGTACCGAACGGACAAAAAACATGATCCCCCTATAACAGCAAAAATTGAACATTTTATTTAGCAATTTAGGTGTCCATTAATGTCCGCCTATGTCCGCCTATGTCCGCATATGTCCGTCTATGTCCGCCTATGTCCGCCTATGTCCGTCTATGTCCTGTCCTTTTTGGATTCTATGAGACAAGCGGACATAGACGGACGTGACACCCCCCCCCCCCCCCCTTTAAAACTTGTACAAATACCAATGTATGTCTGAGATATTTCGAAATTATAAAATTGTGCACTCCATACTCGTTATACATAGTACTATATAGACTCATCGAAACGTGATACGAGCAATGTCATAATCCTCCCAAGAAAAACCAACACGTTTCTTTACATAGCTTCCAAACAAATTTTGTTTTACTTAAATTTTGTTTTACTTAATTCTCCAAGTGCACTGTCCTCTTACAGCAATTTTGCTGAAGCTCTTGTAGGTGGTGCTAGTTCTCCTCAGCCAAGTAAAGTGTCCGCTAATATAAATCAAATTAGCAAGGAAAGTAAAGAGATATTGGTGCTAGATAGTCCCTTTCCTTCTGCTGATATTTCATCTGCTCCAGATGTTCTATCTGAGTTGCTCTATGACACACGATTGATTGCTATGAAAACTAGCCTACTAGATTCACACAAGAAGATAACGCTAGTTTTTCCATCTTCATCTGATAGGCTGAAGGCTAAAAGTCTTATTGAAAACTCTGATGTCATTAAATTACTTGGTTTTCACATCACTCTCTCACAGAAAGCTCTCCCTAAGGTCACTGTGTCTAATATTCCCAGTCAGATATTCGAAACCGTTGATCGCTCTGGTTTGCTCGCTGAAGATTTCCGGTTACAGACTAAAAAAGCTCTTCTAGATATTATTCCCTTGAAAAATCCTGGACTTAAACACTTGCTAGATAATGAGCATTTCTTTGAAATTGTGTACATAAATGTTGGACTAAGGTACACTACTGCTGGGATCAAGGTCTCTCCTCAGATTAGGAACCTATTGACAGGAGACGGCAAAATCTTCATTCTGAATAGTGCTTGTCCTGTAAAGGATAGATTCATCATCAAGCAGTGCTATAATTGTCAGAAGCTCCACCATATTTCCCAAAATTGTCCTGAGAAAGAAACTCTGGTTTGTATGTATTGCAGCGGTAGGCATAGAACATCAGACTGTCATTACAAGGAAGACCCTAGCAGACATAGATGTCGCAATTGCAGTCTGTCAAAAGATCCAAGAATCTCATCTCACTGTAACACTCACCATTCCAGCTCAGAGCAGTGCCCCATCATGCAACAGGCATTGAATCGTTATAAACAAAACATCCTTACTTCAAAAAACTAGCTAGAAACTCTAAGTCAGAATGTCAGAGTATGAACTTTGCCCTGTTCAATTGCAGATCCATCTGCAATAAAACTGCTGGAGTCATGCAATTGCTTGAAGACTTTGATACTGATATTTGCTGTGCTACAGAAACTTGGCTGAGAAAAGATGACAATGCTAAGTTTTCTGAGATGAAAGAACTTGGATATTCCATTCATAGCCAGCCAAGAGCTGGGCGGGGAGGAGGTGTTGCTGTTCTATATAAGAAAAGTCTTAAAGTGACTCCTCAGAAGTGCAAGCGATTCAAAACGTTTGAGTCTTGTGAATTATTAAATCAAAGTTCTAAACAAGGGATAGTTTAAAAAACAACGCCCAAGTCTAATCTTTCCCTAAAACAAAAACTAAAAATTAAAAACTTCATTGCAAATTCCGCCAATATCTCTTGTCATAACTCAAATTACGGAGATAATGCAGGTCAAAGATATTATTCAAATAAAGATTTCTTTTACATAAATCATGCACAATCAGCGAGAATAGATTGCTTTGGGGTCTTCCTCTTCTCCCTGGTAAGTCCAGTGTATTGATGGCAAAATTGAGGGAAGAAAACGCTGGTCCGTCAATAGGACCCCGCAAAACATGTCCTAACATTCTCCACCGACTACGGGCCACTTTTTCTGACAATGGTTCAGCATTGCAGCGTTTATACAAGTTTTTGTTGGAGATGACTCCTGGGTACTTTATATTCAAAATAGTGCGAAGATGTCTGCGGTGAACAACATCTAGTTTTTCAAGGAATATTTTGGGGACGGCCCAACAGGATGAGTTGTACATAAGAACTGATACGACTAAAGCATTATACAGTATTAGACGTTTATTTAGGGGCAGTTTATCACTCCAGGCCTTCTTGTAATTGTTAAAGGCAGCATATCCCAGGTTTATGCGACGCTGAATATCAGCTTTGCTACACAAGACGGACCCTAGAGTGATACTTTTCCTCCATGCTTCATTCCCCGACACTAATTTTCCATCACTGTCAACTTCACCCGTACTAGCTAAATAAACATGAGTGAAGTCCGTTTTGTCTTCATTGACAAAGAGGTTCCATTTCTCGAGTATAGCTGTTGCCTGGGGCAAAATAGCTCTCAAGTTGTCTTCCTCTTCATCATTGAAGTCAACATCATCAGCATATTCAGTGTCAAGTGGAAGGCCAGCAATAGTAATCGGGGGGATCGGCCTATCTAAACTGATTGTTATAGTCCATCTAAGTTCATTCAAAGCACCAGCCAAGACAAGGGTGAACAGACAGCCGGATAGACAGTCACCTTGGAAAGCTCCAAGGAGACTTAAAAACTCAGCTGAAAGAACTCCATTTACCTTCACCCGTAGCTTTGTGTTGGACAACAACAACCGGACAATCCTCAGCTCATCCTCAGTACAGCCACACAGTTTCAGGAGTTCAAGAATCGTAGTGCGTTTGATCGTGTCAAACGCACTAGACATATCAATGCCCATGCGATGATACTCCCATTTCTTCCTTTGGACAACTGACAGTAGAACTCGCTGACACCAAACAATATCAGCACAAGAACGAGCGCGTTTATATGCACACTGCCATGGACCAGTGAAAGCGTTCACTTTTTCTTCTATCCTTTTAAGAGTAGCCATAGACAGAATTTTTCTGGCTGCATTGGACAAGGTGAGTGGACGTAAATTCTTCAGAGGACCAATAGGTTTTTTTGGCTTCTGTAAGGGTGTTATAGTAGCCTCTCCAATGGAAATGGGGAAAGTATGTGTCTCGAAACAACTGTTTATGATTCCAGCATAATGTTCATGGACTGTACTATTAGAGTACTTAATTAGCTCGTTGGGTATTCCATCGGGACCATTTGCCCTCCCATTTTTCAAGCTAGAGGTGGCTGCATGTATTTCAACTCCAGTAAAAGGGACATTGAGAGCACGTGGTAGACCCTCAAAAGGCTCGAGAGGTTGCTCATTGCGAGTCAGCTGTTTTTCGAGATAGTCTCTAACAACAGAAGCTTTCATGTCGTCAGATGCAATCAAACAGCCATTTTCATCATGAACACCAATCGAGTTATTAGGTGGTTTACTTTTCTGAAGATGTCTTACTGCTTCAAACATTTTCCTTGAATCGTTTGTGTTAGTAATATCACTATAGGTCTGATCAGCTTGAGCAGACCTCACTTCAACTAATCTTTTCTGGATACTATTAGTGAGGTGGTTGATGGATGACCTCAATGTAGTTCGATCAAGAGATTGATTATTGTTAAGTAGCTGTCGGAGATCGTGACGCTTTTCAACAAGCTCTTTGAGAGTGTCATCACTGCTGTGATGTTTCAAGCGAGCTTTAGGTTTGGGGCCGATGGAAACATTGGCAGCATCACGAATATGAGACATAAGATTTTGAAGGTCGGCATTTGGATCGTTGCTGGTCACAAAATTTGAGAACTTGCCTTCAAGGGCCAAGTGATATTTATGTTGCATATCTTTGTTGCTTACAAGTTCTGATATATTATAAGAAGGAACACGACGTTGTTTAGGTTTGAAACAAAGATGAATGTTGCTGAAATTGATGCGAGCAATGACAAGTCTATGATCTGAAAATGTTTTAGTACCAGCATAAGTTCTTGATTGAGTCAAAAGACACTTAGATCTATTTCGGCATAGTATGTAATCTATTTGAGAGTATACAGGCAGTGTCTTCTTACTGTACCGACCAGCCGACCAATCCTTCCGCCAACCAGTAAATGATGTAACACGTCTGCTAGGTTGTATAAAACTAGTGTTCACAGCAAACAGATTATTTTCTGAGATAAAATCCAGTAATCTAGAACCATTTTCGTTCCTTACTCCCACTCCGTATTTCCCCATATATCTACCAAAACCCTGTTCAATATCAGAAGGGGATAATTTACCCAGTTTTGAATTAAAGTCACCCAGAAATTGCAACTCCACATTAGAGGGTACATTCTTGGCCTCTCTTAGCTGCCCATAAAAGTTATCCAAAACAACTGGATTTTTACGGACTAGCCCCTGATGTGGACAGTAGGCATTGATCACCCTGCAACGTAGGGGTGTACCGCTACGTGAGGGGATGCAAATATCGACATAGCATACCCGGTCACTGATGTACTTCCAGCAAACCACATAGTTCATCATGCGAGGACTGATTATAAAACCCAAGCCTCCATGGCGACTGTCCAACTGCTCGAACAGAAACAAGTTAAAACCGTTGCGCAAAACAAGGCTGTCTGATTCGGTGACTTTAGTTTCCTGCAGAGCGCAGATGTCGACATTGTACTTTT
Organism: Bolinopsis microptera; assembly: GCF_026151205.1. NCBI lineage: Eukaryota > Metazoa > Ctenophora > Tentaculata > Lobata > Bolinopsidae > Bolinopsis > Bolinopsis microptera. The sequence goes on along the minus strand of NC_087075.1, from coordinate 11,519,986 downwards.
CACAGTCTAATCCTAGTAACTCACGTTTACTATGTAGGCTATCATCTTGCTGAACACCGAGCCCACGGATGTTAAATGTGGCGAAGCTGATCATTAATGCAATGGTTGTTGATACAAATGATTTCTTCTTCGGGTTAAATATGTTGGAGTTGGCGTCACCACCGTCTCCACCGCTGACATTACTCGAACGGACCATCTAAAAAAATGAATGTACCTTCAAATCATCTTCTGGAGATATACTACGAATTGTTTCAATTTACCGTTCTGGCACCTCCACATCTCAGAGTGCTAACATCCCCCAATTTCTAACTGACTTTGAGCAACTCTTGGTTGATTTAGTAGACAAACCTGGAAAGCCCTTGATCATGGGTGATTTTAATATCCACATTGAAGACGAAAATGATTCAGTTGCACAAAGGTTTAATTCACTACTTAAGTCTTGTGGGTGGGTGCAACAAATTTCAGCTGCAACACACAGAGATGGGGGCATATTAGATCTTGTAATTACCAGGGATGGTTCTTTTACTCACGATTGCATTGAAGTTCTAGATCCTGTCATTACTGATTCTGGTACATCGTCTGACCACTACTTTGTTGCTTTCAATTGCAATGTATCTCCAGCACCCATAGGCACTCTAGAACCAATTACTTACAGAAACATTGCTTGCATAGACCTAGATGCTTTTGTTGAGGACATTCTTAAGTCAAAACTATGTGACACTGATTGCTTCAAAGACCTCGATAGTGCAGTTGATATCTATGAGTCTGAGTTGAGCAGTATTTTGGACAAGCATGCTAAAGAAAAAACTTTCATCCCAAGAAAAGATCATAACGCTGAATGGTGGTCTACACACTGTCAACAAGCAAAAGCAATGAGAAGAAAGATTGAGAGACTGTATCAAAAGAATCATGATTGCCCAGATTATAAACGACTGTACAGGAAAGCATCAGAGAGAGCATCCTCAGTCATTGTATCCACAAGAGATCACTTCTACAAAACAAGGTTACAAGATAGTGCAGGTGATGCTAAAAAGACTTATTCCATCGTTAATAAGTTGCTCAATAAAGAAAAAGTTAGTACTACTACACCTTCTTGCTCTTCAAATCTTGAGAGTGCTAACAACTTTGCACAGTTCTTTAAATCAAAGGTCGACAACATATACAACAACATTTATTTAGAACAACAATCCCAAGATTCTCCTAACTCAGATGAATTTGTTCCTCTTTCTAATAGCCCAAAGATAGTACAATTCCGTCATGTGTCTGATGAAGAACTAGTAAGCATCATAAAGAATATGTCTAAAAAATTCTGTGATCTTGACCCCATACCTACAAAGATTCTCATCAAGTGTCTCCCAGAACTCCTTCCTCTGATCTCATTTATAGTCAATGAATCATTAGTTAAAGGTGAGTTTCCTATAAAACTTAAGGAGGCTCTCATTCGTCCAAGTTTGAAGAAACGTGGCCTTGACGGTGAATCTCTATCTAACTATAGGCCTATTAGCAATCTCTCATTCTTGTCAAAAATCATTGAGAAGTGTGTATCTATACAGCTCACCAGTTATCTTGAGGATAACAACTTGCTTTCTAAAGTTCAGTCCGGCTATAGGAAGTTTCATAGCTGTGAAACTGGAACAACCAGAATCCATAACGACATCTTGATAACTATTGACAAGAAAACTAAAGTTGTTCTTTTACTTCTAGATTTGAGTGCTGCCTTTGATACTGTCAATCACCCAAGATTAATCAAGAAGCTAAGATCTGCTTATGGCATTACAGGCATTTCTCTTACATGGATCAGGTCCTACTTGGCTAACCGTTCATTTTGTGTCAAAGTCAAGGATTCGTCTTCCTCAGCAACTGTTCTTGAGATAGGTGTGCCACAAGGTTCAATCCTTGGCCCCCTGCTATTCATATTGTACACCAAAGATCTTGAGAACATTGCAAGTATGCATGGGTGCTGTATTCATTTGTATGCTGATGACACCCAGCTGTATTTCACTCTTGATTCTGATGACCCAGCACAGCTAGAGCACAATATGGAACACTGTATGTCTGATATCAAGAAATGGATGACAAACAATTTCCTTCAACTGAATTCTTCTAAGACTGAAGTCATCGTTATATCCTCTAAATTTGACTCAACAAATATTCCAGCCTCTCTACAGATTGTTAAGGATCAAGAGCCACATGTTGTTAGTGGAACTGTGAAGAGTCTTGGGCTGTATTTGGACAGTTATCTTTCAATGAGTGATCAGATTACGTCAGTGGTTCAAGCATGTAATATTCAGATCAGAAATTTGTGGTTTATTGCATCAAAACTGTCTTTTAACCTTAAGATTCAGCTTGTTCATGCTCTAGTACTCTCTAGAATTGATTATTGCAATAGCGTATATTTTGGACTGAGCTCTTATGATTTAAGTCGTTTACAGAAGGTGAAAAATTCTGCTGTAAGATTTATTTTCGGGAGAGGAAGAAAGGCACACACTACTCCACTACTTAAGAAAGTTCATTTTCTACCAGTTAGATTTAGAATAGATTTTAAGATTGCCCTACTTGCCTACAAGTGTTTAAATAATATAGCTCCTCCTTACTTAAAAGAGTTGATATCTCCTAGGCAGCAAAGTTTTAAAAATGTACGTCTTGATAATGATTATTTATACCTTAGTTTTCCGCCCTCTCCTAACTATGTAAACACAGAGAAAGCTTTTAGTCACTGTGCAGTTAAAGTATTTAATTCCTTGCCATACGACATAAGATCAGCTGAGTCTGATCTTATTACTTTTAATACTTTCAACACTACTATATAACAAATAATTTGAGGACCCCGAAACTTCTGAGTTATACATCATAAAAGATTTTATATCTGTCTCCATCCTCCCAAAAGAATGGTAGATCCCGATCAAAACTCAGAGGGGCTGGACTCCTCAAATCATGTCTTACAGGGGCAACATGACAATGGTAATGATAATGACAATGATGATAGTGCCAGCCCCCCTTGTTTTGTTGTGAACGATCCACGTATGTTAGCTGCTGATGGAATCTGCAGAAACTGCTCGTTTGATTCTAAAGGAGAATTAGAAGTGGTATGTTGTTATGAATGTAAGAGCAATTTTCACGCTACTTGTTACGAACTAAAGGACGGTAAACGTGTTAACTTTCCTGATAATGTATGCTCCCCGTCCTTACTGAAATCTTTCAATGCTAACACTGAATCAAAACAGAAAGGTAAACGTTTTGGAAGTTTCCTCTTCCATTGTGACTCTTGTGTTACATTAGCAAACCTGAGAAACGCTGCTGATTTAAAAACCCATGTACACACCCTTGAAACAAAAATGTCAAAACTAGATGCTGACATAGACACCATTAAAAATCTCTTGTTAAATCCTGCCACTCTTCATGAATTAAGTTTGACCGCAGGAAACTGTTCCATATCACCAACCCTTTCACCAGTTAATAGTAACCATGAAACTGGTGGCTCTAATGGTGCTGTCGAAAATCCCTGGCGCGACAGCAGCAGAGTAGAAAAACTGAGGCATCCAGCTTCAGTAATAGTCTCTGAAGGGGGAGAAAAAGTTCCATTATCTGACCTTAAAACTATTATCACAGAAAATAACATTTTTGTAGATAATACCTTCGAAAACAAGAAAGGTGAGACAGTTATCACCACATCTAGTCAAGCTGATCGAACAAAGCTAGTTCAATCTATCTCCAAAAAATTTCCCAAATCTGATCTCAAGCAACCTATAACCAAATTGCCTACGATATCCATTTCCGGGATTAGAGATGAAATCACAACCGATGATCTCTTTGAAACCATTATGAAACTTTACCCTGACATCAAGTCCCTCATTGATTCTGGTGAAACATTCTCTGTACTCTCAGTCCGCAAACAACGAAATTATCAAACAGAAAAACCACTTTTTCAAGCTTCTGTTAGAGTGAGCAATGCCATAAGGAAGCTAATCGAAAATCGTGACAATTTCCTATCGATAGGTTTGTACCGCTGCAAGGTGTATGATCACTTTTACATCAAACGATGTAATAAATGCCAAAAGTTTGGTCATTACTCAGCCCAGTGCCAAGCATCTAACCATGTCTGTGCTCATTGCACTGAAGATCATGAAACTAACTCATGTACAAATAAAGACACACATTCCTTTCAACCCTCCTGTGCTAACTGTAAAAATTCTAATAGAACTGATGAACAGTACACACACTCAGCCACAGATAGATCATGTCCAGCCTATATCTCTGAACAGCACAAGCTTAAGCATTCAATCTCATATTACACCCAAAAAAACTGGTGAAGAACAAGACTGGAGTTAAGAGCCTTAGTATGAAATGTGCAAGCTGGAATGTTCGCTCTCTAAACAACAAAGTTGACCATGTTATGAACTTTTTAGAAGATAACAACATATCTATTTTCTTTGTTACAGAAACATGGCTAACTGATGAGAACAACAACACCACTGCAATAATAAAAAACTATGGCTATAAACTTTACCAAGCGTATCGCAAAGACAAATCAGGTGGAGGTGTTGCCATAATCTACAAATCATGTGTTCGTCTAATCAAAGTTTTTGCCAACAATGACGGATCATTTGAGGCAATTAACGCAAAACTGAAACTCGTTGATGGGTCTGTCGTCTTCTGCTCCTGTGTCTACCGTCCACCTGGGTCCTTGGGAAATTTCCTCTCTGATTTTGAAGATTTCCTGGCGGATGCATTCTCAAAATACAAGCATTTCTTGCTATGCGGAGATGTTAATATGCACCTAGACAGAATCTCTGCCCATGTGAGCGAGTGGAGCACCATACTATCATCTTTTGGGCTTCATCAACTTGTCTACTCACCAACACATAAAAAAGGTCACATCCTTGATCCTGTTATTTCGTCGCACAAAGTAGTAGATCAAACTTCTGTTGAGGTAATGCAAAACATGGCCAAAAGCTTCCCATCCTGTGACCACTATCCGATTATATTTCAGCTTCATAAGCCTCCTGACATCGACAAATGTGAGAAAGTCATACGCTTTAGAAAGATCAGAGACATAGATCAGGAACAATTTAAAGGTGATTTATCTGTTGCTCTATCTGAGTTGGTTTTTGAAGAAAAGAGCTTCTCTGATGTTGTGACTCAATTTAACAATGGGTGTCAACATATACTAAATGTACATGCTCCAGAATATTCCAAAACCATCAAAGACATTCCCACTGCTCCCTGGTTTGATGGCGAGTACAAAGTTGCAAGAGCCGACAGAAGAAAGGCTGAGAAAGCCTGGAAAAAGTCAAGTCTTGACATTGATCATGATATCTTTGTTCATTTGCGAGAGCACTGTTCAGAGCTGACTCTCACAAAGAAAAAACTGTTTTTCTCTAATACTTTCCAAAAATACAAACACTCACAAAAGAGCCTTTACAAATTTGTAGACACTTTCCTGGATAAAGAAAAGAACCTCACTTTACCATCTTCAGAAAATCTTCAGGAAACTGTAAATGCCTTTAACCAGTATTTTACAGAAAAAATTGAGAAAATCCGAACATCATTTCCCAACACTACTGTGACTAATAGTTCTCCAAACTTCAATGGCCAGGCATTATCTGAATTTAGAAAAGCTACTATTTTTGAAGTAAGAGAATTGATCAAAGAATCTGGCATCAAAACCTCATCGATTGATCCACTACCTAAAGAACTCTTGTCAGAGCACCTTGAGCTAATCCTCCCTACCCTTTGTGATATTATCAACGTTTCTCTTTCAACTGGAAGTATGGAGGGAATCAAACTAGCACATCTCACTCCCCTAATCAAAGGAGATTCCCTAGACACTGAGAACTTAAAGAATTATAGACCCATCTCTAATCTTACATTCATCGGTAAACTCATTGAGCGCTTTGTATTAAAATGCCTCAATGAACATCTAGCCAAGAATAATCTCAACATCGACCACCAGTCTGGTTACAAAAAGCATCACAGCACAGAAACACTCCTCATTACCATAGTCAATGACCTCCTCATAGCCACTAATGAAAACACAGCAACAGTTGTAATGCTTTTAGACCTGAGTGCTGCATTCGACACAGTTGACCATATCAAACTGATCAATATATTGAAGTGTGAGATTGGGATTGCGGGAACAGCCTTGAAATGGTTCACCAGCTTCATCCGTGGTCGTTGTCAAAAAGTCAAGATAGGTGACCTAGAATCTGAAGAAATTGTAATAAAGTTTGGTGTCCCACAGGGCTCTGTCCTTGGCCCTGTGTTGTTCAATATCTACATCCGCTCAATTTACTCTTCTGTAAAATCAAAGCAATTTCTGATCCATGGCTATGCTGATGATCACCAGATCTACAAGTCATTTTCATCCGCTACAGAATATCAAGTCCTCAGCGAAGACCTGCCCTCCTGTTTTAGAGAAATCGAGACCTGGATGACGAATCACTTCCTTCTTCTGAATCCAACTAAAACTGAAATTATAGTTTTTGGTTCAAAACGTTTATTGTCAGAATTAGAAATTGGTGGTGTCTTCCTGAAATCTTCTGTCTGTATAAGACTTGTTAACGTTACCAAAAACCTTGGCTTTACATTGGATTCCTCTCTGACTCTAAATCCTCAGATAAAGAAGCTTAAAGCTGCAAACTGCCACAAGATGCGGAATATTGCAAAGATGAAACCATTCCTCTCTGAAGATCAAATGCAAATCATCGTACAATCTCTTGTTATTAGTTCGCTTGACTACTGCAATGCACTTTACTATGGTACTAATCATTCTGTTTTGAAACAGCTACAATCTCTGCAAAACAGAGCATGTCGCTTAGTTAAAGGTCTAAAGAGGAGAGAAGAAGTTGAGCCCTACATAAAAGAACTTCATTGGCTCAAGGTACAAGAACGTATTGAATTTAAAATACTCCTGCTAACTTTCAAACTGCTCCATGGACTAGCACCTTCATACCTGTCAAACCTTGTCAAGTACAATCCCAGTGGTGGCAGAGATGTGTCTCTTCATTGCCCTATAAACAGTCCACCAAGAGCCTTCTCTTCATCTGCTCCAAGATTATGGAACAACCTTCCTCAAGAAATCAGGAAATGTGTAAACATCAATGACTTTAAGGGAAAACTAAAAGCTCATCTGTTTAGAAAGTCCTTTGATATGTACTGAGTAAATAATACATTATCAGAAGATTTTTAAAATCTTCATCCTATAGCAGGTCAATTTTACGCTTTAAATTAAATTATTTTAGGCTACTAATTTTTCAGGATTTTCGGGCAACATTTGAGATATTATTCTTTTCCGTGTTTCACTGTGTCTGCCAACAAAATTTTAGTGTAGGTCAGAAAAGGAGGCTCTATCCCGGGACACCAACATTTTTTGGGTTGGCACCCAGGAGAAAGCTGCCTTATTCTTTGTATTTTGTCTCAAGTATTTTAGCATCTTCTTCCACTCTGTTTATTTCACCGTCTCTAGACTTGTATGTTGCCCAGATAATTTGACATGACTGTATTGGATTTTCTGTAACATCAGTTACTGTTCTGCAGTAAGCTTTTTTAATAATTTTGTATTGTATATTGAAGTATTCAGATTGTTTGTATATTTGGAGTTATATATTTTTGGAGTCTCATACATAGATTTCTTGTGGTCATCATCTATTTTTCATATGTTTTGTTAGAAAACCTGCTAACCTTTCTTGGATATCTTCTTGTTAAAGGTGTTTCTGCCTTATTTAGTCAGGATTTAACTTGTAGCTATAAACTTCCGTTTTTAATTCCAGTCCAAGGCGAGATGCACGATCTCTACTGTCATTTAGGTATCATTTACAGCTGAGCATAAGGGTTAAATTTAAATTATTTAACCTTTTGGTGCTGTATCAAAATAACATTAATTTATTATTATTATTATTATTATGACATCTTTCAAGACCAAACTTAAAACATACTTTTTTTCTCTAGCATTTGATTGATTTTGAATTTACATAGGTAAGATTAACTTGTCATGTCTAATTTTCAATTAAACTAAGCTCAGTTAATGTAAGAGCCGCTTTAGAAAGCACTGGAGTTTATCTCCAGGATTAAATTATATCGAGTTATATGATTTAGCTATAAGGCGGTTTATAAATGTTGTATTTATTATTATTATAATTGTGGAATAGCATACATAAACGGATTATAAATGAGAATAAGGAAATTCTCACTACTTCTCTATCTTTGGTTAAATTACGCTGTAAAACTATTATCCTAGGATCCCAAACCATCAACAATAATAATACCTGGACTCACTCAGTCACAGACCAAACCAGTTCATCACTCACTCACCAAATTGCCGACCCAATATCTATTGAAGTGGCGAAGATTTTTTAGGCAAATGACATATCGATATTATTGCTGCAGCAGAACAAATACCAACATTATTATATTCCCAACCGCTTGGACCATTAAATAAACTAGGAACTTAACTTTTATTGTTTTAAACTGATATGATGATATTAACTTAACTTACTTTATTACATACTTCTTCTAAGTGTGGTGACTTGGGGTCCATAAATATAACAATACAAGCTGATAAACCAAAAAGAACAACTGGGGTAGATAGGTAGCTCTGGTGGGTGCGTAACTTTTACGGTCTGCTCTCTCCAAGATCAGCCTGCTTCTCCATTTTACCGCTCGTCTGGCGGCAAAGTCTATTTGATCGACTGTTCGCGTTGTAAGCAGCAGTGGCATGTTGATTGTCTTAGTATGCGGGGGATCTCAAGGCAGGCCATCAACGCCATGGTTGACTACCTATGTCCCTTTTGCTATGTTGCCCCAGTAAGCACTGCCAGGAATAAGAGATCAGACACATGCTTCTCCTGCAGAAACACAACAGTCTTACGACAGGCTAACAGTGAATTTGAAGCCTCAGCTGCTGCAGATAATCTTAATAATATAGGCCTAATCTCAGCATCGCTTGCCTCGGTAGACAGTGAGAAACTCTGCGAGCAAATAGCCAGTCTCAACAGCAACATGGAACGTCTTCAGACTTTTGATCTCCATCTACAACATCTCCTGATTAAAGAAGACGGGTTGAAGTCCCATCAGGCTCAAATGAAAAAGTTAGAAGCAGCACTGTCCTCATCATCCAGCGCTGCCACAGACCCTCTAGCCAACAGCATCGAGCAGCTGAACCAGCAACTTGCACAGCTTCAATCGCATCAAACTGCAGCATCCGAAACACCTGCTTGCACTGCCACTCATGAGCTACTTGAGAGAGTCTCACTAGAACTGAATGAGCATTCCACCCAACTTAACAACTTAAGCAGTCAAATACAGGATTCTAAAGCATCTCCTCAATCTAAAGCACCACCTGTAGCCCAGTACCCCTCTCCTCCAGTGCAGACTCCCCTACAACCTGAACAACCTACCCCTCACTTACCACATGATCAGGTGCCAGTAACTGAAACCAGGCCAGATTTTATTCTGGCTACTGAATCTGAGAAAATTATTGCCTTTCTTCAGTCATGTTCTTTCAAACAAGAGAACGGTCACTCCGTCACTTCATTTGGCACCCCCTACCACTACATGGGATCTAAATCTTCAGAAAATGTGCCACCAATTCCTGAGGAACTCAAACCATTATTTGATGAAATGAATAAAGTACAAACTGAACTTTTTAACAAGAGCTACCCGGATCAGCCCCACCTGACGGCCCCGGTTATCAATTCATGTCTCATCAACAGATATGATGGCTCTGATAGTCACCTGCCTAACCATTCAGACCGTGAAGTGACCATCCATCCAGAATCATCAATACTTACCTTGTCTCTCGGCCAGATCTGCAACATCAAGTTCACTGAATGTGACTCTAGAACTGAATCCTCTCTTGAATGTCATGATCGCTCCCTGTACATAATGAGCCGTAGATCACAAGAAGTTTACAGCCATATGATTGAGCGTGGCTCAATATCAGATGGTATTCGGTATTCGCTGACCTTTCGTGCTGTTAGCTGGACAAATAAAAATTGCACAAGCTTACATGGTGATTCAAACACAGGCTTCTTGCGTTTTGGGTCTGACAAGAGGGGCACCTTTGGCGAGCTCATGCCAGGTCAAAAGTTCTGGGCTCCCAGAATTGAAGATATCAACCCTGTGTCCTGCATGGGTTACGCCAATGTGGTGCTCCACTGTGGGATCAATGACGTGAGACAGCCTGATATTAGTTGTGAGAATGATGTTGCTGATTGTTATAATAAACTCAAGCTGAAAATTAAACAAATTAAGAATCTTAGCCCCAGCACTAGAGCTGTTTTTGTTTGTAAACTGCTGCCTACTAAGGACTTAGAGCTGAATGTAAAAGTTAATGCATTTAATAGACTGATTCATTTCGACCTGCTCCCTACATGTAAGGATGTCGTATGTGTTAAGGGTTTCGAAAAGTTTGCCTGCAACTATGGTCTTGCGGACGAACTGTCGAAACAATTCGACAGACATGGTCGACTTGATACACTTCATCTCAACAAGTTAGGGGCAAGAGTCCTTGCTGGACTCATTAAACAATCTGTATTTATTAGGTTAAATGGCGGAGAAGACAGAAGAAAACACATCGGCAAAGTTAATGGACGGCTATACAGCAACGTGGCTAGTGACCCGCCTGCACTGCAGCGGAGGGGACGGAACGGTTAACAGGTATGGTTAATCGTGTTCAAAAGGAAATTTGTAGTCACTGTCTGAAGAATATTGGATTAGGGCTTCCCCACTTTGAATGTTTTAACTGCAATAGTATTCTCCATGCCAAATGTTTTAATCCTTCCAAAGCGCAAGTTATCAATGAAAACTTTTACTGCAACGAGTGTAAACATTCCATATCTAAAAAATACAATCCTTTTAAAGTAATGACCGATCCTGAAGTTAATGACTGTGACCCATGTATCCAAAAGATGTCCGATGCTTTGGAAAACTGTAGATCCTATACAATTAAGGACTTTAACACACATATCAAACCTTGTTTTGCAAGCAACTGCTCCATGATTTTCCAGAACATAGATGGCAATAAAACAAATTTTGATGCCTTTAGCATGGAACTAAACCGATTAGCCGAAAAATTTAAAATTATTGGACTTGCTGAAACCAATATTGGAATAGAGGAAAGCACTGTTTACTATCTTGAGGGGTACAATTGTTTCTATCAGGATAAACATATCAATAAAGCGAAGGGAAGTGGAGTAGCATTGTACTTAAAGGACGAACTTAATGGAGTTGTAAACGAAGAATTATCATGGGTAACCAAAAATCTTGAAACCCTATTTATTACTATTCAACATGATGAACCTGTACATGTAGGAGTACTGTACCGTCCTCCTAGTGGGGACTCCACAGAGGCACTAAATGAACTTAGAAAAATTATTGAATCATGCCCAAAAAAGAATGCTTACATACTAGGTGACTTTAACATTAATCTCCATGATGAAAACAGTAAACTTGTTCAAGACTTTGAAAACCTTATTCTAGGTCTAGGTTTATCACCACTTATTTCTACTTCCACGCATCATAAACCAGGATGTAACGAATCGTGTATTGACAACATACTCACCAACAACATAGAAAACTCTATCTGCTCTGGAACAATTAGTACCTGCATCAGTCACCATCATGCTGTATTCCATATATTCAACTCACCCCTAGTCAGTACTGAGGTTCATGAACAAAACTATTTCCAGTACTATGACTACTGTGCAAAAAATGTGGACAAATTTGTGGAAGTACTAGACAATGAATTAACTAGTGATCCACCAGAAGACTTCAGTAATTTTTTCACTGTATTTAATCATCAACTAGACAGTGCATGTAAATTAAGCCAGCCTAAGTGTTCTAAACGTACTGCTAAGAATAATCCATGGATTACATCTGGCCTGATTGCCTCTATAAATAGAAAACATGAGCTTTATGACCTGTGGAAAAAGGCAGTTAAGAAGAAATGCCTCAACGCCTCTTCAACCAACCATGCAGACTGTCTTACCCTTTGTTTTAATTGTACAAATAAAGTAACACGTCATGAAGAATTTAAGGCACACCGGAAGTTATTAAACCACCTTATTAATTCTGCAAAACGTAAGTATCATGGTGTTAAGATTACAGAATGCGCTGGAGATAGTAAGAAAACTTGGCAGATAATTAATGAACTGCGTGGTAAGAAGAGACGTGAGATTAAACCTAACTTTGTGATAAATAACGAGCGTGTGATTAATCGGCGTGTAATTGCAAATGAGTTCAATAAATACTTTGCCTCTATTGCAGCTAACTTGAACGAAGCATACTCTGGTGACTTCTTAAGAATAAATTCCCTGCCGTCATTTACTGATTACCTGCCCACATCAGTTACGTCCAGTATTTTTCTTTGTGATTGTGACTGTATTGAGATTAAAGAGATCATAAACGAACTAAAAAACGGGAAATCTAGTGACATACCTATTCATGTGATCAAGAAGTCGTGTCAAATTACTGCACCGTACTTAGCTAGATACTTTAATAAATGCATGCAAGAAGGCCACTTTCCCGATGAATTAAAAACTGGGAGAATCAGCCCCATTTACAAAAAAGAAGATGAACAGCTTTTAGAAAACTATAGACCAGTATCAACTCTACCTGTATTCGGGAAAATTCTAGAAAAGTTAATATATAAGCGGCTCTATAGTTTCCTTACTTCCAAGGGTATAATACATGAAAACCAGTTCGGCTTTAGAAAAGGACACTCCACCAGCCATGCACTGAACTACTCTGTAGAACATATAGAATCGTTAATTAGTAAAAAGCAACATGTCCTAGGGGTCTTTATCGATCTCTCAAAAGCCTTTGACACTCTAGACCACTGTAAACTAACTACAAAATTAAACAACTATGGCATAAGAGGAAATGCTCTGAATCTTATCTCTAGTTATTTGTCTAATAGGAAACAATTTGTAAACGTTTTGGATACCAAATCTGATGAATTACCGGTTGAATTCGGGGTCCCTCAGGGTAGTGTATTAGGACCTCTACTTTTCCTACTGTACATCAATGACATATGCAATATAACTAAAAAGGGTAAATTTGTCTTATTTGCAGACGATACTAATATATTTGTCGCTGCCGATTCGAGAAATAAAGCATATGAATTGGCTAATGAAGTACTACAGGCCGTAAACAAGTATATGGGAGTTAACCTACTGCACATTAATGTAAAGAAGTGTTGTTACATGTATTTTTCTCCCTCTAAACGTAATAATAACGAATTAGATGCCGATATAGATAGCCAAAACTTGTCCATTAATAACAAAATAATTAAACGTGTAAGTCAGACAAAGTTTCTCGGAGTAATCATGGATGATAAATTGAGCTGGAAACCACATATATCATCCCTCAACAAGAAACTAAGAAGTGCTTGTGGACGTATCTACCGTATTAAGAAATGCTTACCAGAATCACTATATAAACAAATATATCATTCTCTCTTTGAATCACACCTAGGTTATGCTATTTCTGTCTGGGGAGGTATTCCCAATAATCAGTTAAAACCACTATTTATTACTCAAAAGAAGTGTATCAGGATTCTATTTGGAGACTATGAAGCTTATGTAGACAAATTCAAGACATGTGCTAGAGCAAGACCAATTAATTCTCAACGTCTAGGATCTGAATTCTATGTTAAAGAGTCCACTAAGCCTCTATTCACAAAACATGAATTACTTGTTACAGAGAACCTGTACCGATACCGTTGTTTAATGGAACTTTTTAAGATCATTAAGTCACGAGTACCAATTTCGTTATACTACTTATTCAACATATCAAATAGGAAAGATAATCTGTTCATTACACCCTCTCCAACTAATCAATTTATTTATAAATCTGCATGGCTGTGGAACGAATTCCGTAAAGTTGGCCCGTTAACTTTCACCTCCACATGCGGATCTGTCAAGAATTTACTTAAACAGTCACTTCTAAGAGCTCAAAACCGGTATGGAACTGAGTGGTGTGACAGAAATTTCACTGAATTCTGATTATGAAGTGATATTCATTTGCCTGTTATTCCCACTTAACCACTTACTGACTGACAAGCTTATCTATGAATACCATGCTTGAATTTAGGTAAACAACATACAACTCATTCCCAGTAACGCTGAGCGCAACCGCCGAATGACACAGTAATATGAGACCGCGCATAGCATTGCGCGCCCATGCTGTGCGCGTTGTAGGCCGAAACTTGGGAAGTTCCCGCTCTAATATTCAGACGACAGTGATGACTCATTAAGAGCACTAATTTCGACCACTTTCCCGGTCGAGCCATACCAAATCAAACTAATTGACCCACGTGTATAGCCAATGTCCTGGCGGTGCTGAGCCGATGTAAAACTCTTCTGTAAACTCTTTTGTCTCTTGTAACTTGTTTATATTTTATATTTTAGTTATACTGTGTACTGTGTACAATAGTTATAGCGTATAGTGTGTGTAGTGTGTAGTGGTTATTTTGTTGTGACGTGTCACTTTATACTTTGCTACCAACGTCAGCCTTGACTTACCATTTATTGTAATTGGTACAGCATATATCCAAACTAAAACACTGTTTTCGATCTGACGGGTGATGGGCTCTCTCTGATGGGACACAGTTCTAGGGGGTACCCGGGGTACGAGTTAACGAATAGTGTTCGTGTCCTTCCACAATCCCCTCTCATTGTGTTTTTGACGGAGGAGAAGCCTAGTTCATCCGTCTGCATCGCTTAATCGAGTTGAAAATTTAGCCAATAACAAACTAAATTACATGTTAGACTGATAGCAGGTGTAGAGTTTATAACATACAAATTCTAAATTTTTGACGGCTGACGATGGTAAGTCGCTACGTTTAATTCGGGACTTTTATAGTCTTAAGTCTTGGAGCTCAAAATGTCTCGTGCTGTGGGCCGTATAAACGGCGCACACCACCGCCCCGCCTTACTTCACGGTTGCGGAGCGGAGCTGGTGCCGTTTGTCTCGGCCTCAAGTGGCGAGTGCTTGCCCATCGAATACACGATTGAAACACTAATTATTTATTGGAATTCTACAGTTTCCAAAACGAAGTACGAAGATATATTAACTTTGAGCTTTGTTTTGGCGACTGCTTCATCGATGGGCGAGTAGGTATTTGTTGTTTAGCAGTGTTGAATATTGGAGCAATTATATAATGTATATCTCCATCATAATATAGGCTAGTGTAAAGATATATAATCAAGAATACAAACAAACGCGAACGGTATTAGTAACTCGCTAGATTATAGATGTTATTTAAACACATATGTTTACGTCAATTATTACTAAAATTAATATTCTTTTTGCTTTAATATAATTACATTGTACATGTCACATGGATTAATGGATTAGTTGAATGAAACGTGTGCTACAAATGTCTACGCCTCACGCAGAACTGCGTACCGCTCAGTACTAATTCATGCTTGAGCGGTACTGCTGTTCACAGTGGCGCGCACTCAATTTAATCACAATAAATAACGAGCGCGCGGTTTTTTAGAATCTCTCCATTATTATATTAATTAGATCGCAGTGCTCACGGCCTGTACTGCGTGAACGACAGAAATATCTTTTAAATTATTTTGCTTCTGAAATTTTGGCTCTAGTAATTAAGAAATGTGACATGTAATTGTAAGTTAACAATTAAATAGATCCTGTGCGCGGCGCCTACAGCTGACCTACGAATTTCTGAACAATTTTAAATTGTGGCTGTGTGCGCGGCGTACTGTATATGTGTTTGAAATTGAAATTTGAATTTATTTATGAATATAACATTATGTATTGATTATTTGTGGTAAATAAAAATTTTTCTTTCCTAAAAAATTTTTCTTTCCTGAAGCCTAATTTGTAGTTTTTATAAATACAATGCAAGCGCATGTTTACTAATCTTAATCTACTTATATTAACAACTCAATAGTCCAAGTCACCATACCCGTAGCATATTCCTTATTAGTGATAAACTTTAAATAGATAGAAAAACTTTGAACTTTGTCCAATTGTTGTAGGTTTACAACCTACCAGGACGCGCGCCGAGTTGGACTCGTCGACGGTCCAATATATGGAACAGATATTTTACGAGTATCACCCGTTAATCCAATTGTTGCTATGATTGATTTTTTAATTTATAATTTTCTTGCATTTGTTGTTTTCTTGGTACTGGAAGCTAGCTTCAATTGTGACATTTTAGGATGAAGATTAATCTCTCTTCACTCGACTGTCACATGACTGACCCCAGGCTATTATGTTCATAAACAAATATGAAATAAGATTCGGCGGAATGACAGGCTGAGCGCCGCCCAGTAATCCCCAGGTAAGCCCTGAATGACTATTCGATACCCTAACCCTCTAATATAAACTTGACGGATGTTACTCGTCTAAATTTCTTCGAAGTAGCGCGCGCCGCTTTCTTCTCGAAATGACAGGCTGAGCATCGCCCAGTAAGGTTAGGTGAACGCTACAACTATCGACAGTGAGCCGCGCGTACTGGCTGTAGGATGGGTTTTAGCGCTTATTTTTATTGACGATGCGTCAATCCATCGAGATCGTTGCTCTGCAAAGCTTGATTCACGATGTCAATCCTTCGCATCTCGCCGATCTGCATACTCGCCGATCTGCATACTGCAAAAGTGTAAGTGCTAGTTTGCGTTGTAGGTTTACAACCTACCAGAACGCGCGCCGAGTTGGACTCGTCGACGGTCCTGTATATGGAACAGATATTTTACGAGTATCACCCGTTAATATGTAATAGTTTGCGCGGCAAGTCGATGCGGCGAAGTCCTCCAATGCATCAGCGCATCACGCTACATAAAAGTCATGACTATGTAAAGCACCATGAAAGCGCGGCGAAACTTACTAATAGTGATCATTCCGAAAAAGCATAACAAATTTGGTATTGTGAAATTAAAGCTTGAACTCTTTAGTTGTAGGTTTACAACCTACCAGGACGCGCGCCGAGTTGGACTCGTCGACGATATGGAACAGATATTTTACGAGTATCACTCGTTAAACTCTTTAGTAGAAATCATTGAAACACGTTGTATACCTTTTTTCGCGGCCTGTTCTTTTCTAAGATTAGAGGTTTAGTAAATAAAAAGCTATCTCATATCTCGATATCGTCTGCGATTTTGTTAAATCCCTGCAGTAAAGTTAAATTGTTTCATGTTTGCCTGCCATTTTGATTGTTTCAATTTGTTCGAATTAATGTAAACAAACTTGAAGCTGGAATAAACAAGCTTCTTTAATTTGGATG
The DNA here is from genome assembly GCF_026151205.1 of Bolinopsis microptera. NCBI lineage: Eukaryota > Metazoa > Ctenophora > Tentaculata > Lobata > Bolinopsidae > Bolinopsis > Bolinopsis microptera. The sequence goes on along the minus strand of NC_087075.1, from coordinate 11,502,735 downwards.
GCATGTTGTCGGCCGAACAAACTTCAAACTTTGGCAATATTTTGACCATTGTTAATGATCTGGCCCGGCGCGCGCTACTTCGTAGCACTTGCCATCAAGAAGAAAGCGGTGCGCGCTACTTCGAAGAAATTTAGGCGAGTAACATCCGTCAAGCAATATTGACACACAAATAATACACTGCTTTGTATTTTAAATTTAATAATTAGATTTTATAAAGGATAATGATTTACAAGATTAATAATAAAAATAATAATATTTTTTGGCGGTGATTTTTAGTTCATATTGTCATAACACATAATGGAAACCTGTCAAATTGCACAAAGGGTCATTGACATTTACTAATAGTAATACATACTATAACTCTTGGTTGACGATGTCAACCCATTGAGATCGTTACTGGGCCGCGCTCAGCCTGTCATTCCGCCAAATATATATGTTAATGAACATAATAGCCTGGGGTCCTCAGGTAACAACGATCGACGATGGGATCTTCGATGCGAAGCAAGAATGCTAGTTCGCGCGGCGCGTCGAAGCCCTCCAATATAACTCATGATTGAAGATGAAATTAAAATGAAAGTTTAAAACATTTGCAATCGTAGACAAGGAATTAGCATCTATAAATAACCGCGGGACCAAAAATAATGTTTTAATCTTAATTTGTAGGTTTATAACCTACCAGGACGCGCGCCGAGTTGGAATATATGGAACAGATATTTTACGAGTATCACCCGTTAAATCTTAATTACCTTCATGATCAACGTCATCACAAACAACAATTTTATTTTTTAGCGTAACTGTATTAGCGTATAAACTTTCCTTTCACGATTATTTTCATCTAAATAAATGTTTATGTGGTTAACTGTATAAGTATTAATATCGCTACATAACACATAACAACCTACCCATTATTCAATTTTTAATCTGATTAACAATTAAGTAGTAATATTATCAAATATAGAAATGGTCATTTAACTTTAAGAGCATCAAATAGTCCAAGTAGAAACAGATGATAAATGTGGATTGAGAAACACAATCGTATGAGACTCAGAGAATTAGCTCCCACTTTGTTAGTTCAAATTCAACAGATTACTTAATCATCGGACTTTGATTTTTCGTCACCAGATTTGGGCTTATCGTCACTTGACTTTTTATCCGATGATTTAGATTTGCTACTTGAAGAGGAGCTGGACGAAGAGCTTGAACTCGAAGAAGAAGATGAGGAGGAAGAACTAGAGCTGCTGGAGGAGGAGGAGGAAGAGGAGGACGAACTAGATGACGATCGGCTTCTACTCTTGCTCTTACTCTTGCTCCTGCTCTTGCTCCTGCTTCGGCTCTTACCAATATGTACACCAAAACCGCTTCCAACCTCAGTTTCTACAATATCCTTTCTTTCTAGATTACCTCCTAATTCTATATCTGCTGGTGGAACGTCTGGTTTTACCACTCCACCACTAAGATCAACCCCAAATCCGCCACCAATTCCGCCACCAATACCGCCACCGATACCGCCACCCATATCAATATTCACCGGACTTTTGCTGCGGCTCCTGCTTCCACCAATTCTTCCACTACGTTCAACATTGATCGGAATGCCACTTTGGATCTTAGCTTTATTCTTGCTTGAGGAGGAAGATGAAGATGAACTGGAACTGGAGCTGGAAGATGAGCTGCTCGTACTTCTGCTCCTGCTCTTTTTGACCGTAATACCCAAACCTGGTCGGTCAACACCAATATTAACCTCAGGTTCTACGTATTGCACTATTACTGGACTTGCAATTCCGCCACCCATATCAATATTCACTGGACTTTTGCTGCGGCTCCTGCTTCCACCAATTCTTCCACTACGTTCAACATTGATCGGAATGCCACTTTGGATCTTAGCTTTATTCTTGCTTGAGGAGGAAGATGAAGATGAACTGGAACTGGAAGATGAGCTGCTCGTACTTCTGCTTCTGCTCTTTTTGACCGTAATACCCAAACCTGGTCGGTCAACACCAATATTAACCTCAGGTTCTACGTATTGCACTATTACTGGACTTGCATCCCCAGCCAACCCCACTTCAATAGGACTTCTACTTCCATTTATGTATTTTACATCATCAGACATATCTTTGCTGATCTTCTGAAAGGAAAAGTTTGTTAATTAAGGTGAATGAAGCAAAGTTGCTACACCAGAGGCAACATATAAGTGCGGCAAAATTTTGCGAAAAGTGCGATTCTGCACTTGCCTTAAATTGCTTAATGTGCGGCAAATTTGGCAAATAGTGCAGCTCGAGTGCGGTGAGTCTAGACCTGTCTGTAAAAATGGCCAAAAAATCTGCTGACGTAATAATTAATAATAATATATGAACGCTCCCTAACAACAAAAAAGCAAATATCAAGACACTTATTTTACTTCAGTGTATTCCAACAGCCACATTGTTACACAAGTACAACAAGCCAATTACAGGAAGCCGAAGGATTTATTTGGCCAGTGACGGTTAAGAGGTTAAGGTAGTGTGTACCATACTTTCTTCGCCCGAGACTTTGCTGCAATGTGCAGCTCCTCATTTAACACTCACACCCGATTTCTCGAGTATTCGGCTGAGTAGACCGGGGGGCTGCATAGACCACTCAGGATCCTTAGCTGAACGTCAACGACGCTCACCCCACGACCAGGCAGACAGTGAGATTTGAACCCGCAACCTCACGATTGCAAAGCTGGCGTTCTAACCAACTGCGCTACCTGATAAGAGATATGATTATTCTGACTCTGATCAGTCTTAAATACACTCTGATATAAGTCTATAAGTTATCTCACAGCATATAGGTATGATTATGTGATTCTTCTAAAGCTGTGACTTGTAAGAGTGCAATCGTCGCGTTGGAATCATTGGAAAGTTCATCTACTCACCATAGAAATTTGGTGTCCTTTTGCCCTAAAGGCAAATTCATACCATCTGGTTTCTTTAAATGGAATCGTTGCTATAAATTTTGCAAGTTGCTACTCTGATTCAGTACTCATATTTCATCAAAATTAGTACATCTAGAAAATATCGCTATGATTTGACGGCAAGATTCTATTCCATTTTTATGTTTCATCAAAAGAGCTCTAGTCGGAATATATAAAATATTTGGTATCGAGGTAAACGAATCATCAAGTGAATACTAATAGTCGATATTTTGCGTTTTGAAAAAATAACTGATATGCTTCCAAACCCAATATGGTGGTGTTAAAAGACATTTTTCACGTAATCAGTCGAGGGGGCCGGATGGGGTTCTCAAATGCTGACGATTGACTGGATATGCGGCTGAATTCGGTTCCGGCTTAAATATCCGGTTACTATACGGCCCGGTTTAAAAGCTACTTAGACGGAAATTTTGGCTGTTAAAGACTGTTAGTGTAATAGTGCGAATATGTGCGGGAAACGGCTTAAAGTGCGAATATGTGCGGGAAACGGCGAATAGTGCGATGCTGCACTGTTGCCTCTGTCTCACACGTGACAGGAAAACGTTTGAATAAACAGGAAGAAAATCAAAATAGTAATGATACATTAATCTATCATAAAATCAAAATCCTAATACAAGTTTGGGGAAAGGAAACATCCGCGGTAAATCTGGTTTGCGGTGAATCGGGGTTTCGTTAGTTTACATAATTCATTTTAAGCCCTATTTGGGGGAAGGAAATGGCCTTGGTAAATCAGGGTTTTACTGCACTAACAAATTATATGGACTTTACCTTGGGTAGTTCGATAATGTCGTACTCAGGAGAGTAGGATCTCCCTGCTTTAACCTGAACCTGAAGTACGACATCAAGTTAAATCATAAATGAACATTAATTGCATAAATTAAGTTTAGATATTTTTTTAATAAATCTACTTCAATAATCTGACTACAGTTTGCAGTTGTCAGAAGAAGGAAATAACTATTACTCCAAGACCTACCTCTAATTCAACTTCATCACCAGAGGAGTGACTCTTACTTCTTTTTCTTTCAGGCGATTTGCTTTTGCTTTTGGACTTAGACTTAATGTTGTTTATGTAAACATTATTATCTGACGAAAACAAATCAGTTATTAATACGATAGCTCAACGCAATCTTCATTTTTTTACAGATGAAATTGAATCTGTATATTTTACAGATTTTGTCTCTTTCCTAACTGAAAAGATTTAATCTATCTTTCTAGATATTAACATTATTTTTCGGTAACCGCTGATCTCACCAAAGTTAGGGTTGACATAAATATCATCGACAACTTTGACAGGAACATCTTTTTGCTTTTTCACTTTAACTTTTTTGATATGTGGCCCCTTTCCTTTTTTGTATTTCACATCCCCTTCAACTATTACTTGCTGCATCTCTACTTCACTCCTGAAATCGTTGTTTTATCAGGTAAAAATTACGTTAATACTATGTATCTATGGTAGTTGCATGAGAATAAAGAATTTAGAAGCTACTAATATCAGTCCTTACAACGAATAATTCTCAGAAAATAAAAGTATATATATTTTTAAATTATATTATATATAACTAGAAACCCGACGCTAGTCGAAAGCTTTGTTCGAGGAAATTTTAAGCATCAGTTATGTTTTAATTTCTCTTCATCATATAGCCCCAAAACAATACTTTTTACCGCATCAAAAAATTTCAATCACAACCAAAGTTATAAATATATATAGGTATTTATCGGTCATCGCTAGTCAATGGTCAAACAATCCAACTAGTCATTTTAAAATGACTAGAAACCCGCTAGTCGAAAGCTTTGTTCGAGGAAATTTTAAAAATCAGTTATGTTTTAATTTCTCTTCATCATACAGCTCTGTTATACAGTGGACATAATGGAATTTATTTAACAATGGCGGCAGCGTTGTTAGTATTCGGATTCCCAAAACGATACTTTTTACCGCATCAAAAAATACCAATCACAACCAAAGTTATGAATATAAGTCATAGCGTGAGCGTAAATGTGAGCTAGTTTTGAAGTTATGACGTAGCATACAGCATAACAACGCGCGTAGTTAAGATGTTCTTGCTCGCGCACGTGCATTTTTATCGTTGCTACGCAACAGCGCAGTAAACCTTTGCTAAAATAACGCCATTATTCTAACGATTATTTAACCTCACTTCCGACGTTAATTATAAAAAATCTAAAGCCTAAATCAAAATTCTAAGAATGCTATAGCCTATTCCTATCCTTTTTCTACAACCCTGCTAAAAATGGCGAGGTTTCAACTCCATTTGCGAGCTGGGTTTGATTTCACCAGAGGGTCATTTTGAGGTCGATTTTCGGTGTTTTTTCTTCTATGTCCCCGTTGCCGGGGAAATTTCGTCAAGTTTAAATTATAGTATAGATAATTCGGTCGAAAAGTACCCACCTTCCAATAGTTGATCCAGAGGGCTTATGGCTCCTGGCTACAGTTTTACTCCTACCCATAACAACTGCAGCACTACCCTTTTGTTTGTGGTACAGCTTATCCAGCCCTACCTCAAAGTCACTCTCCTTGATGTTGAGGAGTTTGCAGAACTTGAGGAAGCCAAACACGAGACCTAACAGAGCTGCCGCCCAGATGATGATAACGAAGGCCCCTAGAACATTCCAGCCGAACATTTGCACTCTGGGGATTATTGTTTTACTGACCAATCAAGTATTAAAGTCATGGTCAGCATAATATCACAGCTGAAGTAATAAACTGAGGTTACTAAATTTAGTTGTGATATGCGATGTTTAACCCTAAATCAAACTCATTAAAACATCACGAAGAAGAAAGTACGCAAATTTAACTTAGTGTAACATCAAAGATTTACAGCAAACGCAAAGTACGAGCTATAACTGAACTAACTAAAGATCGTACCTGAAGTAGGTGAAGTCGTAAAAGAGACTTTTATCCCTAACCATAAGCGGAGCCGCTAATATACCCCATAATCCGCCACCAAAATGAACTGATGAAATAGGTGTTGTGGTTATTAAAATTTGAAGCATATTTATTATCAAATCTGCCTTAAATCCATCATTAATTTCGAGTTGTTTTCAATGAACCACAAAATCTACAAATTCCCGAGATGCCTGACTAACCAGCAAAAGCTTTGAGAGGGTCGTCAATGAAGCATTTAGCTACTTGAACCCAGAGAACGTATGAGAATGCAGCTATTACCCCCACACAAAATGCAACCCCGGGGTAATAACCGTATACTCCAGCAGCTACTGATATCTGGGGAAAAGGTTAATTCAAGGCAGTAAATTTGAACTGTAGTCGTCAAATGCACCGACTTGATGATGAACTACGCTAAACGCTTGCTTATATTTCTTACTTTAAACATCGCCATGCGAATGTCTGCGAAGATTAAGACTGGTGCTAATAAATAACTATATTAAAACAACCCCCAGTGCTCTAAAAGGTTAAGACAAACTTGAATAACTACTTTGCTTCATACTCGTATCTGCGAAGATTATAAAACTGGTGCTATTAAATAACTTTATTAAAATAGCCCCCAGTAAACTAAAAGGTTGAGACAAACTTTAAGTTTGAGGACTAATTTGCATCATACTCATGGCCATGAAGTTCATAAAACTGGTGCTATTAAACAACTTAATTAAAAAAAACCTCTAAAAGGTTGAGACAAACTTTGATTTTATCTTCAAGGATTTCTCGGTACTTTTCTCGGTACTTTGCGTTACTGCGGGGTGATCTATATGGTTTTCTTACAAAATAGTTGTCATAAAACAGTTGAAACCACTTTGCTATTGGGTAACCACAGTCATTAAACCACAGTCATTAAGGTATTAAATATTGTCTCGAATGTTGTTATTAAAGTATTTGCAAGAAGCTGTGTTTAACTGTTTGTGCTATAAATGTTTACAAGCTGTTGTGCTCGCAGTTTGCCTTTTTGTGCGTATAATACAGTAATTTGTTGCCATCTGGTGATCTCTCAATTGAAATTTCGAGTAGAACAACTTACGATACCCGCCAGTATAATTTCTACGCAGTCGATATACGTTACGGGGAAGGTTGGTTTATAATTACTAGCAGGAACCCGTCAAACCTTTAAGACTGGTGTCAAGGCTCTTTGGTGGCCGGATCAGTTTCCTACCCTAAAGTCCCCCGGTGAAAATAATTATTACCTATTTAATTCGCGTTTTTGACACCAATTGGGGGTCCAAATTTTGGGTACTAAAATTCTTATTCCTTGGCCAATTTTCGATTTTTTCATGCTGATTTGAAGGCCATTAAAGCATTTGAATCAGTTAAAAAAGTTTCAGTTTTATATCTTGTACGGTTTTTGCGGAAACCCGTGTTAAAGTTGATGCCGTGGTGTCAGTAAAATGGTGCGGATAAATAAATATATATATATCGTCTCGCTTTATATATAGTAAGATATCTCTTATTGTATGGGCTTATACCCTATCAGTATCTCCTTCTGAAGGCATGTCACAGAAATATCAATGTTGCTTACGTCAAAACCGCTCATATGCTAAACAACTTTATCACCGTATCAACTATATGTGTTGACCCGTAATATTATTAATCAGTAGCCTTGATGTAATTATGAAGAATGGTCATGTTTGTAAAATGGCGTGGTAGCTGCACTGTATTACGGAGGCGAGGCCGACATTGACAAAATAATAAATATTCCATAATTTAATATTTTGTTACTAAGTGGAGTTAGGTTTGTTCCGCAAAAAGCATTAATTATACCAGAGAGCCCAAACAGTTGTACTCCACTACGTAAGTGATTTAATGGAATTCCGACCTTATAAAACATTGTTCAGAACACAAGAGATTGCTGAGATGTTCCAGCTGCTGTACCGGCTATCGTCACACCCAAGTTTCCGTTAAAGTGGTCAGTCCACATGTCTTAAAGTTAAATTGTTTTCCTGTATGCGTGAGAATTCTCACTTGATAGATCTTTTCTCTGTCTTTCTCTGTATTTGTCTATGGTGTGACCGTGGTGTGACCGTGTTGTGTCTGTGGTTTGTCTGTGATGTGTAACTAGGTAACAAGGTAACTAGGTAACCAGGTAACTAGGTAACCAGGTAACCAAGTAACCAGGTAACCAGGTAACCAGGTAACCAGGTAACCAGGTAACCAAGTAACCAGGTAACCAGGTAACCAGGTAACCAGGTAACCAGGTAACCAGGTAACCAGGTAACCAGGTTACCAGGTAACCAGGTTACCAGGTAACCAGGTTACCAGGTAACCAGGTTACCAGGTTACCAGGTTACCAGGTTACCAGGTTACCAGGTTACCAGGTTACCAGGTTACCAGGTTACCAGGTTACCAGGTAATATGTTGGGTGAGGGTTCTCACCTATAAGGTAACCTTTTCATTGTCCTTTAGTTTCTGTTTGTTTGTTTTTTGTTGGTTTGTTTGTTTGTTTGTTTGGTCGGCTGTCTGTCTGAACTACTACTAGCGGCCACATCCAGTGATGAGAGACGTGAGAGTGTAATTAGGGACGTCTAGAGGACCAACAAGCACCTTCTGCGATATAATACTGTATACTCTACAGAATTGCACAGTGTAGAGGACCAACAATTCAGATTTCAGAGCAATATACTCTCAATGTGCTTATTTTTTTTGTGATTTTTCAGAACATCCCTTGTTAAGGTGGTTATATTGAATTAAGAGCTCATAACGCAGTAACCTTGGTAACAATGGTAATGCTTGGGAGGTCTCTTTGCTGAAAGCTAGAGGGGGGATACTACGACTTAGTTATACTTATTTAGACTACGACTATAATCGCGAGGATATTTCCTTTTTATTAGAGATCCAGAAATTTTAAAATTACAATAAGTTTACAATCGAATTTGGCTTCATATTAAATGACTAACACTAATTGGCAATTTTTTTGTGGACAAAATTTGCCGTTGGAACCCCCTTAACCCTCATTCACTTTTTCACATAATATGCATGCAATGAAAAAGCGGTATGTTTTATTGTATGATGCCTTTCTCTCATAACATCGATGCCCGATCGAGGAGGGTTAAGCTTATAGGTATCTGGTATATCAATCAGATCCTGTATCAAAGTAATCAACCTCTACAAACTATAGTTGCTACGATTTGAAAAATGCTTCCAGGGCTGTCTCTTTTTGAACGACAGCTACATTATCTCGAAATAATATCTGTCTCGTTACTAATTATTGAGCCTATTTTAAAATATTTCCTTTTTTGATATTTTTGTTAGATTGATTTTGTGTTCGTCATAATATTCTGCTTAAAACTTTATCATGATACTTTTAACCAAGGAGCCCTCAGAAAGGTTGGTGAAATTCGACTTTTTTTCCTGAAATCATCATTTCTTGGTGAGGTAATTTACTCATATTATGAAATGTATCCTGATTTCTTGATCTATAACGTCGGCCGATTATATTGCCACACTTTATAATACCTTGCAGGACGTCAACTCTTGGACAGCCAATAGTTTCTTATAAATTGTAGACTAACCTATTTAAGCCAAGATAAATACTTCAAATAGTCCCCCTGCATCCGACCACTGCTGACCACTACTAGATCACTCATGGTTTACAACGCAATTCAGTAAAATAATGCGGTTAAGTAGTATCTTAAACACGACAGCCTTGAACTTTTAACCATTTAAATAACGGAGCTCTAAATCTTATTAGTATCGTAAATATTTGCACGATTTTTCGAGTAATATAACTCAAATGAATATTATGATTAGCTGTTATGAGTCACACGTGCAGTGCTATGAGTCACACGTGGTGTTGTGAATCACACGTGGTGTTGTGAGTCACACCTGGTGTTGTGAATCACACGTGGTGTTATGAGTCACACGTGGTTTTATGAGTCACACGTGGTGTTGTGAATCTCACGTGGTGTCTGGTTCAGAAATTTTAGTTCGGCGAGAAGCGTGCAGTGTTTACTTCACGAGGGAACTTCATATCCAATTTCTAATTTCTTATTTTAATCAATAAACTAAAAATGTAAGCGGGATGTAAAAATAAAACATCATACTTGACAGTTGACCCAGGCCCTACTAACCTGGCCGACTAGGAAGCCGTTAAAACCCCAGGCCCTACTAACCTGGCCGACTAAGAAGCCGTTAATGCCACTGAGAGCGTCCCACTTATTCTTGTAAACTCTGCCAAGTATCAGCAACATACCACCGCCTCCAGTTCCCCCTGCTAGTGTGTTTAGGGCTGCTATTCCTATCTCGTGACCTGGGTCATTGGTATTTTAATTATAAAGTATAGGTTAACTCCCGTTTTAAAATTTCATATAACTTTTTTATACCTATTTTGACTGCTGGGTCCTGTGAGCCAATAATTTAAGAGAGTTTACCTGCAGATTTAACACTTTTTCAGTAAGGCAGAAAATAATCAAACATGCTCATCCGTACAAGGGGGGTACGAAAGATTGTCATCTCTGCCTTACTGAAAAACTTTATATTATTTTAAATAAAGATGGCAATCTATTAAATAGGAGGAGGGAACTCATAAGTAAATGTAGGCACACCAACAAGTTTATGCTGAAGAAATGCTTTTAGGAATATTTTATTTTAATTTTAGTTTTTGTTCTTGTATTTCATTTCGTTTCGTTTCGTTTGATTTTGTTTTTGATTTAGTTTAGTTAAGTTAATTTTATGAAGGAGCTTGTAAGGAAAATATGGATTTAGTAATTTAGTAAGTTATTCTGACACTGATGATTGCATTTGCATGAAACTTTGAGTTTGTAGAATCGTTGTTTTCATTGTATATATATATATATATATATAGATAAATTAACGAGTTGATTAATTAACTATTTAATTACTAATTCGATTAATAAACAATAAACAGACCCTCTGGGTTTCCTTTTGTGTCACTACCACTGATACTGCGTCTAACTCCAAGATGCACAGCAAACAGAGAAATTATAGTCATAATCCCACCGACGCAGGCTATCTGAAAGAGAGGATTTGTAGATTGTTTTGAACACAAGGAAATGTTTTGTCCAGTTCTGGCACTTAAAAATGGTGGCGGGGTTTCAAAGTTGTACTTTATTGCGGGAAAAGAATCTGAAGGTGGTGTACCATGTTTGTGTAGAGGAGGATAGTGATGTTTTGTGAAAGAGGATGGACTCCATAAGAAATATCAACAGCCATCAGTCAGATATACATAGTTTAGATTTTTCCAGCTGTCCAGTTTGGGCATTTTACCAAAATATTCAATTTTTAGTGCGATCGATATTTATCATTAACTGTTAAATGATTCAAAATTGGATAGAACTTGTGCGTCATCTATTTACAGATACTTATATTGTAAGGTATGATTATTGATTAGTGATTACAATTTCAGTTCATGACGTAAATACTGCTAGGGAGTTAAAACCTTCATTACCTGGCGCTGTGCCATAACTTACTAAACCAGATTTTATAAAATGAATATCTAAATAATTCGACTACTTCCGACGGCACAACCGTCGGAAGTAGTCGAATTATTTAGATATTCATTGTGACAACCTCTTAAAGATGTCTAGATAAATCGAATTGCACCGTTTATAACAGTGATGGCTGGCTGCTTTAAAGTCTCAAATATATAAACCAGTCCCCCAACCAAATCATATTTTATCTTCACCGTTCACTTCAATCAAGCCAATGATCTTTCGCAGCTAGGCGCTGGTATTGGTCGTGGTAGTCGCCAGACTTTTAATGCTTGCGATAACTCAAATTACATTGGTCGTGAGGGATAAGTAATAAGGTACCGGTATTCTTCAAATCGTACACGTACTGTAGTTCGACACGTACTAAAAATTCTATATATAGATGTGTAGTCTGCCTTCTGGTGGGGTGGTGAGGCATATTTTTTGGCATGTGACAGCATAAACCAATCAGCTTCCACTATTGACCAATCAAACCCCAGTATCACTGCACGTTCCAAAATCCACATCTAATGCTATTGGTATATAAAACAGCACTCGTCAAGGTCTGCTGCAAGCGTACCGCAATAAACTTGCTCATGTAAACCAAGAACACAGGAAACTTGGTTTCCATGTATACCATTTAGTGATTAAAAATTGAATCTCTTACTTTCATCAAAATTCAGTTTTTGGAATTTATTTTTCAATCTAGTAACAATAGCTATGCTTTTAATCAGCTAAATTAAGTCCCAATTTATCGACTTTAAAGCTATATGCAGAAAGATATAGTCTGATCGTTTCAATTTGACGTAATGTGATTGTCCCAAACAACAATATTATTCACCTTGGTGTTTAAAAAGTGTCACTTTAAAGGTGCTGAGTGGTGAATACTCGCAGAGTGGGGGCGACGTGACAAAAAATAAAGCGAATAAGTGGCAAAAAACTCAGAATTTTCGCTTCAATTTTAGCTCGATTTATTGCTATTATAGCTCTTCTAGCTCTATAGCCTTAGAGTATAAATATAAATATAATGGCGAAGATTTTAAAATGTTCACTGTGAAAAGCGAGTGACGATGACAGCCCCCCCCCCCCCCCCCCCCCCCATATGTTAGTCATTAAATACAGTTATCCCATATAACTTGGCAGTTGAGTTGGTACCAGCTTTCTTTGATTAACTTTCAGCAGTGAGGACGGGACAGTGGCTGGTATCACCTGACTTACTGGCGTGATTACTGTGTTTTGATTGGTTGGTTTGTAGCACGTGATGGAGTGACAGCGTTCTAATCCATTGCTCACGGCCCCTGTTCACGACTTTTTCACGAGTGCTGCCTGTTTAAGTGTTTGAGATATAGATAGAATCCGCTGACAGTCCATATTAGGACTACTGCTTGATTTGAGAGACTTTAATACACCACGTGACACAAACAAACCAATCAGCACGTAACTAGGAAAAGGGCCATTAAGACCGGATCTCTCTTAGATCTGTTTGATTTCGATCAACACGCACCCTTAGTTCTCACTTCTCAGTGGTCCTGATTTCCCTTTAAGTATGACCTATGAGGTAATGATTGCCTCAGGTAATCGCGAGTGACAGTCGTTTAACCATGATATTGTGGCGTGACATATCATTTCTTAAATATATGTTACTAGCATGAGGGTTGGTACTCAGTATGAGTAAGACCGGATCTCTCTTAGATCTGTTTGATTTCGATCAACACGTGCCCACTGCCCTTAGTGCGCGGTGATCCTGATTTCCATCCAGGTATGAGGTAATGTGTTTGAGCTGTGACAGTCGTATGACCATGATATTTTGGAGAGATTAATTTTAGCATTTCTTAAATATAAGTTCTATGAACAGTCTCACCATTAACAAGCATGTGGTTAAATGGTTTTGAATTGTAAATCTGACAGAAGTTGTGCGTCATCTATATTATACAGATACTTATAGTTATTACTCAGTGTTGAAATTACAATTTGATCTGTTAGATTTCGATCAACACGTTCCCTAAGTGCGCGGTGATCCTGATTTCCATCCAGGTATGTGGTAATGTGTTTGATCTGTGACAGTCGTATGACCATGATATTTTGGAGATATTAATTTTAGCATTTCTTAAATATAAGTTCTATGAACAGTCTCACCATTAACGAGCATGTGGTTAAATGGTTTTGAATTGTAAATCTGACAGAAGTTGTGCGTCATATATATTATACAGATACTTATAGTTATTACTCAGTGTAGAATGTTTGGGCCCAGAAAAACATGTTTAATACCGCTATGAACCCGTCATAAGCCGGGGACTACTATGAAAGTGATGATGCTGTGTTGTTGAAAGACCTTCGACCAATCAAAGATGTACCTCATCACGCCAAGCAGTTATGCTTGTAGGTGAATATACACTTATAGAGTACAACAACTTTATAACACTCCACAATTTGATCTGTTTGATTTCGATCAACACGTTCCCTTAGTGCTCGGTGATCCTGATTTCCATCCAGGTATGAGGTGATGTGTTTGATCTGTGACAGTCGTATGACCATGATATTTTGGAGGGATTAATTATAGCATTTCTTAAATAAATGGTTCAACCAGACACCAGCCAAAACACAGCATAAATAATAATCAATAATCAGTACCATTTACCACGTGAGTAATAAACTAATAAACTAATAAACTAATAAACTAATAAACTAATAAACTAATAAACTAATAAACTAATAAACTAATAAACTAACAAACTAATAAACTAACAAACTAACAAACTAAAAAACTAACAAACTAACAAACTAACAAACTAACAAACTAACAAACTAACAAACTAATAAACTAATAAACTAATAAACTAATAAACTAATAAACCAATAAACTAACAAACTAACAAACTAATTAACTAACAAACTAACAAACTAACAAACTAACAAACTAACAAACTAACAAACTAACAAACTAACAAACTAACAAACTAACAAACTAACAAACTAACAAACTAACAAACTAACAAACTAACAAACTAATAAACTAATAAACTAATAAGCTAATAAACTAATAAACTAATAAACTAATAAACTAATAAACTATTAAACTAATAAACTAATTAACTAATAAACTAATTGATTAATTATGTAATTGAAAGACTCACTACAAAAGAGCTGGTACCGTGTGTCTTGTTATTGCCTGATATTCTGTATCTAGGACCAGTGATCAAACACCCCACGAAGATTACTACAGCTACAAAAATATGGATACAAGCTGCACCGGCGTCATCCTGAAAAGAAAATAATATAATATAACTTATAATTAATGGTGTAAAAAAAACATATGCCCCACCTCCCCGCCAGAATCCACATCTATAAATATTTTTTTAAATCTATAAATCTTACTATAAATTGAGTAGATTTTCCTTCGCCTGTAGTAACTCCAACTCTTAACCATCCTTCGTCAGACCACACCCAATGTGCTACCACCGGCCACACGAAACCTTAACAATCAAGTTGTTATTTAATTAATCATTAAATTAATTTTCAATTATCAAATTTTATACAATAATATCATCAAAAAGTGGGGGATCATATAATTCGCATAGAATTTCCAACCAATCAGAGCAATAAGTTTGATAATTGGGCGATTGTTTATTAGCCGCATATTATATTATGTCATATTTGAGAAATATATGAGAAAATAATTATTTTATTTATTATTTACAGCGGACGTTATGTATGTTAAACCCTTTTTGGAGGAAAGAATCGGGGTTTAACTGTACTAGCATTATCAAAAGTCTAAAATCAATAGAACTTCTATTACAAATTATATAACTGTAAACCCCACCTGATATAACTCCACAGCCGACAAGATGAGCCGTTATAGCTACTCTCTCCACCATAGCCCGGCTTACGAACGCTACTATCAGACCTCCGACACAGGCAAAAAAGAAGAATTCACTGTATTGCTGAAAATATGTAGTAGTTTATTATATTGTTTTCCAATAATAATTTTTTCTTATATCATTGTATCATGAAACTTTAAAATCGCGCTGTTTTGATGGGATCACAATGGATTGATAGGGTTTAATTTATTGAAAGTCTTCGAGGGCCACACACAAGGGCTTTGATACAGGTTTTTTAAATGTAAGTAATCTTCAAAGTAATCATATTCAAAATGTTAAAGGTTATCCTACAATATTCTTATTTTACTGATATGAGTGCTAATGGCATTCCCAATCATCATCTACACCGCTCAAATAAGATATCTTATTTTTAATGGTGAACTGAGTAAGAGTACGACTCAGCATCACTCGCTGCTAATGGAATCAAGACTCCACGGCACGAACTCCATTTGAACCTTGAATTGAAAATTCGATATCATGATTATTTTTGAGGATTCAGCTATTGTGTAACTGTCTGTAGCGGAATCATCGCATCTTTTCGGTTTAACCTTGGAACTATGGTTTGTCGATGAACACGACACCTTTTTTGACTGAGCTCCAAATGAAAACATCATCAAGTGATCAGTTTGACAACTATACGACCAGAACTATTTTACAATTTCAAAACGAAATCATGATGGTAATGATGATGATCCGGGTTATTCTTATTTGTTCGATTTCGACCTATTCTCTAAGACAAATTTGTCTTACAGAAAATTATACGTTACATTTATAATACGGCCCCTGCTCACTCAGTACTCTTATATTTAGGTATTGAACACAATGATTAATGGAGACTTATTTAGTTCATTCGACTTCATTTTTTATTTTTGATATATATTTTCTAGAAGTTATGTTTTTCAGGAGTGCCCATCGGGGTTTTATTTTAAAAAGTGATTATGATATATGTGATAAATTAGTCCATTAGAGACACCCCCGTTAGTGTTCTCCTTGGTCATTTCATGTTTAATGCCTGTTTAAAAGTTTAATTCACCCCCTTACGAGGGGCTTTCAATCAATTGGGTTGCATCTCGTGATGGGACAATACCGTGACCAAGGCTTGCTTCCCATTGGTTAATACATGTTTCCTGTGACCTGTATTGTAATAGCCAAGGGTGAGTACTCGTTATAATTAAACGAACCTTCCCTAGAAGTTCCTCCGGCAGCCAATGCTCGAATGCTTTTCAGGAACACCACTCAATGAACGAGACACTATGTACAATTCTGACAGATTCCCTCTGCCACCACTGCACTTAAATCCAGAGGAGCTCCAAACGATGTTAGCTTATTTGCAGACGTAGGCTCTCTGTCCAAACGGAGAGGTAAAGTGAGCGCCCCCATCAGTGCTATTAACAGTGTTAATAAGACTAATATATAATTTTATTATCCGTTTTTTACCCTCACGGCCTCACATCAACGCGTTCACATACATTTTTTGACTTCTCGAATCACTTTGATGAGAATTAATCTAGTTGGGGAACGAGAGGTCTGATGGATCACAAAAAATCGCTTTTCCCCCTTTTTTTATTATAATTTTTAAATAATAAAGATGCAACCTGCCAAAACGCATGGTGTAAGAGAAGTCTTGAATTTGCCACTCGCCAAGCTCTTTTTCGCAGAGGGCTAACAGTCACCACTTATCGAAGTGACAGCCTTAGTAGTTAGTGACAGACTAAAATTGCTCTCATGAATTTTTAAAGGGGAGATTAAGATTCGTCAAATACTTTTTGACACATCGATAGATATATTAAATCTTAGCCAAAATTGTAAAATGTCCAAGTTTAGCGTCTTCAATTTTTACTCAAATGTTTGCTTCATATAAACTTGTATTGTAACATCGTGGCTACATTATTTCATATAACATAGCAAAACGTTGCCATTAACAAGGTCTGCGCGATACTTTACAATATTAACTTTTAAATCCGCTAAGATTGCCATGATTAATTTGCAATCTGGTAATGATGAGAGGATGAGGGTTCAGAGCAACAAGTACAGTTGCCCTGGTTACAAGTAGTAAACAAGCAGTCCTTCTCCCGTACAGGATGCTAACTTCTGATTGGGTTCTTAGAGGTCACGTGACAATACTGATTACTTCCCATTGGACTCTTTTTTGTTACTTGCGATCATATTTTAGTATTATTTAACGATTAATGATATGAATATTGCACAGCGCAGTACTTGGTAGACGTTGCTTCACTACGGATTGTATCCGGGATCCCCAGATTAATAGATATAGTTAGTTTTTTCCGCAATCAAGTTGTAAAACGTGACCGTCTGCGATATACTATATAATATACTAATTCGTGAATTCGTTGACTTAAGATAAAATTGAGAGCACTTTGGTCTTTGTCACCGAATTGACATTCGACCTTGATGAATTCTGCCGGTCAAATTGTGAATGACAAAGTTCCCAACATTTTATTGGCTATATATAACTTTACATAAACTGTCCAGTAAACCTCACTTTGCACAAATTACTCATTTCTTCCGAGAGCTGGCCGATCGGCAAGAGCCAATCAGATCACAGTAGAACAGGTCGCATTAAGACGTACGAAATACCAGACGGCACGTAATGTTAGACCCGGCATGTAATGCTAGACGGCACTTAATGTTAGACCCGGCACGTAATGTTGGACCCGGAACGTAATGTTAGACACGGCATGTAATGTTAGACCTGGCACGTAATGCTAGATCCGGCACGTAATGTTAGACCCGGCACGTAATGCTAGACACGGCATGTAATGTTAGACCCGGCACGTAATGCTAGGCGGCACGTAATGTTGGACCCGGCACGTAATGTTGGACCCGGAACGTAATGTTAGACCCTGCATGTAATGTTAGACCCGGCACGTTATGTTAGACACGGCATGTAATGCTAGACCCGGCACGTAATGCTAGATCCGGCACGTAATGTTAGACCCGGCACGTAATGCTAGACACGGCATGTAATGTTAGACCCGGCACGTAATGCTAGACGGCACGTAATGTTAGACCCGGCACGTAATGTTAGACACGGCATGTAATGTTAGACCTGGCACGTAATGCTAGATCCGGCACGTAATGTTAGACCCGGCACGTAATGCTAGACACGGCATGTAATGTTAGACCCGGCACGTAATGCTAGACGGCACGTAATGTTAGACCCAGCACGTAATGTTAGACACGGCATGTAATGTTAGACCCGGCACGTAATGCTAGACGGCACGTAATGTTAGACCCGGCACGTAATGCGTTACGCGATCTTAAATATTACTAAATTTGTGTCCTGTCTTTTTTCCGCGATTTTGGTGCATAAGTGCGGTAGGAAAGTCCTACACTCTGGGCAGTGGTTATAAAAACTCAGAACACCAATGGTGTGAAGGCCCCCTGCTCCACTGTCATTACTCTATGATTGAACGATCGTTTTACTTCTTTTTCATTACGGTGATAGCGTGACGACAGTCTCGCCTTCATAGCTGTTGATGATAGGGAATTTGTAACTCTGACGTCAAAATCTGTGAGTTATATTGTCAGGTTATAGTCAATTTAATTTGCCAAAAATTCGCAAGTAAAGTTTAACTTTGATGGCAGTATTAGTGGTTGGAGGAAGTATATTTGACAGCTTCAGTTATTATTCTGAGAACTTGGCTGTCTTAAAATTTCAGTTTCGCGACATATTTCTATATTTGTTTCTGCTGTGAAAAGCAGCTGGGCTCTCAATTTCTTAATTCTATTGTTAATTCCTGCTTTTAGCGTGATTCTAATAATAGAATATCTATTATTGCTCGCTTTTAGCGATGCAGTGCAATTTTATGTCGTCCTGAACCACTGTTATGACATTATGTTGCTGGGCAGAACTTGACAGTGGTTAAACGGATAAAGTGGTTTGAAGGATGACAAGTTTAGTCTAGTCCAGTTTCTGATACTGTTAGTATTTTACTCCAGTAATATTTTGCTCATGCTCATAATATTATATTGGTGATATTTTGGCTGGCTACTGTTTTAGCGTACGGCCGCGTAGTTGAAATTGAGCGTTACTTCATACCTTGATTCTACATATATATATATATCATTGGTGGGGTTCACCTTACTTATACTTTTATACAATTTGTTACAAATTGTATAAAAGTATAAGTTATTATTTGTAGTTCTTTGATTAAACTTGGGCTTTATTGCCATTTTCTGCTGTCAGATTTCAAAATTCTTCCAGATGACTCTTCTTGAGGGACTAAAACTAAAAGGCTAACTCAGCACCAAAAATGAGGCCCTGAGGAATATGCTTGTCGAAGCATCCGTCTAGATCATAATATACGGATGAAATATAAGGATTCATATTGATAACTGCACCCAATAGCAATTTTAACGATTAAATAAGTTATCGGTGAATAGGTAAACAAATAAACTGTTATTTATTGAATTTGTCAGTCCAATGAGATACTATTTACGATTCGATTATCTGAATAATTAATTGATTAATTGATCAAATATTAAATTGGCTGATTCAAGCTACCCACCACAGATGGAAGTTCATGTCCAGCAAAGTGGCGGTATCCTAAAAACCTGTTCCCATCTGAAAAATCGGTCCAAGCGTAACCTAGCAACCAAAACAATGCCACAGATAGTGCTGAAATAGAGTGGATAATTAATAACAAACTATTGCTTCAGATGATAATATAATGATAATCTTAATAATCTTTAAATATGGGTGCTTTTTATCTCAACAGGGGCTTATTTACTGAAAAAACTATAATACTGTTACCGGGGACCGGTTTTTGGTACACCGGCCAATGTTTACAAAATCATATGATACATAACAATATGATTTTATTCAATAAAAGGGAATATGAGAATTGAAAATTATGATGTAACCTTTTACGTTTATTCATTAAAAAAACCAAAACTTTAGAGATTAAAACTTGCATATCATGATTTATTAACATAGTGACAAATAAGTTGATTTGATACGACAGATGATCACACGCACTGTTATAATTTTTTATTTTTTAATAATCAAAATGAGAATAGGTAATTTTCCACTTACTGAGGGCGGCGATGTTCTTAGTCATGCCCACCAAAGAGTTCTTCAATCTGGAGATTCCAGACTCCATCATAGCACACCCGAGTACTCCGACTGAAGAGGAATGTCATGTTAGTCACGTGATGGAAACTATACCAATCAAAACATCCACATTTGCATTTCAAACCACGTGACACAAACCACGTGACACAAACCGACCAATCACAGCACAGCACTTTTGTTTACCGTGAGACGTAGCACCAAAATCATCATTTTGAAAAAATGTTGTATCCTATTTTTCTGAAGGAGTTGTGCGTGACGGCGATACATAGAGGTCACAGAATTATGAGTTCTATCCAGTGGAACTGATTTTATCTACGACAACACGACTGGCCTTATATTCTATGCTGTAATTCCATAGAAATGCTGAAACACAATTATAACTAATGAACTTACTCAGATAATTTTCAGTCTCATGATTTGATATTCACGATCAAACATCACGTGACTGATACAACAAACATTCTCTCTATTCTGATAAGCAATTTGATCCTGAGGACACAACTTATCTACTGCTCTATAAGACTGTCGGCAAATTTCACATATATATTCTATACTTTAATCAATGCTATTGGACAGAGTTGCCTCGTGTTTGTGACGATCACGTGATGCTGATTATCACATCAAGTTGTAAATAATAGACTTATCTCAATAGAGGTTGTAAAGTATTTACGTGTTTTGATAGGTTGATATTCTTGATACATGTGGCATAATTAGGTTGATATTATTCGGTCTTATAATAACCTCATTGTAGCGGGTATATTATATAACCTCGTTATAAACATGTCTCGCGCATGTTGAAATGATGAAAATGCGCTCATTTCGAGTATTTTCATCATAATATGTCGTATAATTAGCTTGATTGTAACTTGATTGTAACCATTGCTATATTACCTCATTATTGACCTGTTTCGGACTCCCTGTTGCGTCTAAAGAATAGACTTATCTCATATTGGGCGTTTGTTTCCATATTTGTAGCAGTTTGTTTCCATATTTATAGTAGGTGATCATGGCTTATAAAAGTATGAAAATGTGCTCATTTTGTACCTGGAGTATTTTCTTCAGAATTATTTTAAGTCAGCGGCCGGTGGCTTCTCCCCGGAATCGATTTGAGAAACACACTCAAACACTGCAAACAAGTAGCAAGCGGGACTTTCTTGAAAGTCCTACCTCACAAATGGAGGCCTGCAATAAATTGATTTTTTCGGGAAAAAATTACAAAAGATACCGATTTTTTACCGTGACCGGGATTATAGTTTATAGTACATTTTATAGTATTAATTCTTTAGTTCACCCACTTTACTGCTGCTTTTTGTGCACTTCAATTCTGCTTTTTAATCGATTTTAACCCATGCTAAAAGTCCGAGCCGGAACTCTAATACCAACCCACATTCTGAAAGGAGAGATCACAATTTGCCTCTAGAATTTGTCAGAATTGAAAGAATTTTCTGCGGGGGCGGGAAATCTTCTTTCTTTATTCTGAAGCAGCTCTTTTAAAGGCTCTATGATCTGAACACAGTTATTTTTGTCGTTTAAACTTTTTAATTTTATGTGCTGGTGAATATTTAACACCTATCTAATATCTATTAAGAATTAAGATAGCCCTGGATATATTTCATGCTAGATGAACAGTTATTGGGATGTTCTATTAGAATCACGATTTGGTTAAATTTACCATAATGTGAGTGTGTTTTAGCGAGGAAGCACACACGTGGAATAAAGTAATTGTAGGTTTAAGAACGCAGAAGTAACCGTTAAGTTACCGTTAAGTAACCGCTAAAAACCTATCACATACCATTCCCACTCATAATAATACAAAAGGAGTAACCTTGGTACCACACGCCCGAAGTACGAGCCATCACTTAAGATAACCGAGTGATAAAACCTATCCAGTGACTGCTCCATTATGTAAAAGACATGAATTGGTCACGATTTCATGGTCGCTTGGTTGTCACGTGACAACTGGACACGCCCACGTGACTAAGAAACACGCCCACGTGACAAGATACTCTACAAAGGACAAACCAGCTCGATCTGATCAATATGTAAATTCTGCTTTGTGACGCGGGTGTCACCCAAATCATGTTCTGATTGGTTGCTTTGTCTTTGTGTGACGTAGTGTGAAAATACTGGGCCCTGATTGGTTATTGTGGGTCAAGTGGGGGCGAACTTCCCATTTTTATTGGCAGTCTGCCAAACCAATACGCTTACTACAACTACATCTCCTCAGACAGGTCCAGCGTATGTTTTGATTAAATTTGATAGATTTGATAGCGAGAGTCTTTATAACCTGTCAGATGGAGTACCAGATATAGCGGGGTAGTCAAATAGGCAGTCATTCTTTAATGTTGTCTGTCATATATTGTTCAGTACTGTTTGAGACCGCGTGGAATAAATAGTCTAAATAGTCTTAATGTTCATAGTCCTGTCATAGGTGTAGTGTTTTATAGTTTGAGGTCAGATGTCCATAATTACATGAATCATGTTAGCGTTATTAAATTAATATATTAATTCTCAGACAGATGGAAATTAGGACCTTGGATTTTATTAGCTTCAGAAGTAAGTATTAAGGGGTTTGTGCCGAAGTTTTAAATGCACGATTACCCTCTGCAAACGCTGCTCCTCTTGTAACAGTAAAAGACTCTGGTGGTGTCTGTATTGGAGGGCTGAATCTTAAGATGTATTAGAAAAACTCGATATTGAACATATACGTCATATGCGTTCTATTTCAAATTATAAGTACTATGGTGATATTTAAATGTAAATCTGCATAAACGTTGCACCAGAAAAGCACTGACAGAAAGAGTTTAGCGTCTAGTCAGTGGAGAAGCTGCTGTCTGATCTTTGAGAAAGATCAAAGATCAGACAGCAGCTTTTACATAATCTGCGACTCGTATAAACTTTATTGCATTGAAATTCGAATTCTTAAAAGTTACGAATATCATGACTATTAGTTAAATCCTTTATCAATGTTCTTTTCACCGACATACTCCCAACGTGAGTACATCCATACTCCCAACGTGAGACTCCTTTTTACCACAAGGTGTCAAGGAAATCTGTCTGCCTTCTTTCTTCCATATAAAGGGAGATCAAATCAGATGGTACTACCCACAATCTACATGACGTGACACAAGCGAGCCAATCAGGAAACAGTATTCACACCATGTGACACAAACTAACCTATCAGAACACAGTATTCACACCACGTGACACAAACTAACCAATCAGAACACAGTATTCTCGTCTATTACACAAGCCAGCCAATCGCAGGTCACTCTTCTGGGTAGTTCCTCCATATAAGGAAAAGGCAAGTTCACCCATTTAAAAGTGACAGAAAGACGTTAGATAATTACCGGTTACCAGTAGATAGTATTGGCATTTAAGTTCTTTCGCTTTCATTAAGGTATATCATTATACGACCGGTCAGTGTGCTATATATTCAGCGGTACAGAGCCATTTAGTTGGCGTCCTAGCCTGCAACTTTTATATTAGGGTTATTAGAGTCACTTCAGCTACAATGCTATCTTCTACCATGAGTGAATTAAAAGTGAGTTTTAGTGATGTCAGTTGTAGAAAAAGCCGTTGATTTTTGTTAAATTATTTAATTAGATCGATATTCCCAATTTGAGTGTCCACTGGGTAGTGAGTACACCTAATCCATGTCAAATAATGGTATTATTACAAGAAATATTCAATAATCCGGTTTTCTGAGAGTCACGCCACTGTACCTTGTGTACCCTCTAATTTGTACCAAACCCTAGCTCTAGCACTTACCTTAACAGTAACCTAATTATGGTTTGATTCTTACCGACAATATTTTTAAAACTCTAATCTTATTCGTAAACCAAACCGCATCATTCGGCTTTTACCAACTCACAAACTCAGTCCCAGGAATCCTTTAAAAACGTGCGTATGTTATTCTTCCCAGCACGAACTTTAAAAATGTATACCTACAATCTACATATTATATATCGATGAACTAGCTTATATGTTTATGCTATATCCGGCTATATATGGTGCATACAACTTTTGTTTTGTTTAAATTAAACACTGCTGATTATAGGCATTATCTTAAGGGGGCATACACCAAACCCGTTCAACCCGAATGACCTCATAGGCAGTTCAGTGACCATCTAGTGCACCGTTTCCACACCAAAAAAAATTATTCTGGTAAAAAATCTTGTAAAGTCAAAAAGCTGAAATTGTCCTTTTCAGGCTTATTTTAACCAAAAAGTCAGTCAGGGAAGATGGGATTGTTTTGATGCTTGACATGAAATTGTTCTCTGAATTCTGGCGCAGTTTTTGATGACCTCAAAAATGTGTTTACTCATTTTTCTTCAGATCTATTGGACCTCAAAGCCAAACAACAAATTTAGGCACATTTTTCGTTTTCATATTTACTGATTTTTCAAAAATTTTGTTTGGAATGTGCTAGTGACTTTTTGAAGGGTGCAAAATAACCGCAACTAGCACATTTATATATTAATTATGAACAACAAAACACCCTAAAATGCTTCCCTTTGAATTTATTGTAAACAAAGTCATTTTTTATCTGCATAGCCTAAAAATCACATTTTCTCCCAATCAATCAATTATATTTGTTATGCTATCTTTTATGTACGTTGTTAAAGATCTTTGATTAAATAAACCGCAAAATTGTTGTCATGCCACCCATGCCAGCATTAATTATTTACTGTGAAGGACTATTGAGGATTAATAACACTATTATAATTTTATAACCATTGTAACACTGTAAGGTCACCCCGACCCCCCCCCCCCCCCCCCCCCCCCCCCCTCATTAATGGCACTAGTAACCACTTTAAGAAATTAATCTTGCCAGTTCTTGGTTCCTTTTATATATTTTATGCACGGGCAATAGCAACGATCGACTTAATTAAAAAAAGCCCCAGCACCACATACACGTGCAGTACACATCACGTGTATAACGGAGGCTGCTCCTGGAGCCCAATTTAATCATGCACTGGTCATGGTAGGTGCATCATGTGACAATTTACTTTTAAGTTTACTTGGCCTGTGTATTTTGTAAGAGATAACATTCTTTTATTTACTTCATTGGAAAGTACGTTTGTTGATTGTTCAACTACTTGTGCTAACTTGTGCTAACTTGTGCTATTTTATTGACACACTCGCAGGATCGGGAGCAGGGACAAAAGGATTTCGCGGCATGTACGAAACCGCGAAATTTCCCATTCTCCGCGACAAATCGCGATTTTTTACGTTTTCCGCGACAGATCGCGAAATTTCCCATTCTCCGCGACAAATCGCGATTTTTTCAGTCCTCCGCGAAAAATCGCGCATTTTCGTTTAAATCTGAAGACCAAATTTGCGCATTTTCCTTTAAATCTGAGGACCAAGTTTGCGTATTTTCCATAAAATCTGCGGGCCAAATGTCACGTTTTCTACAAGTATTAAGTATATGAAACTAATCACATTTACAGCCTTCCGTGAGTTCCGATTGTAGGTACATTCTCGATACGTACCTCTGAAGGCGGAGCTTCCGAGCTTCCGGAGCTTCCGAGCTCATATTGCGAAGGGAAGGCCTGCCTTCCGAGATCGCATTACAAGGGGAGCCCTCGAGTCCAAAATCGTGTATCGAAGCGTATGTGTGACCTTTGAAAACCGAAAAAAATATTTTCGGCTCATAATGATCAGGGTAGCATGAAACATGAACAAAAGTAGTTTCCAGAAAAACTTTGAAAAATTTTGACTTAGAAAATTTTCTGTCCGAGTCATTCTCGATACGTACCTCTGAAGGCGGAGCTCCCGCTTCCGAGCTCGTATTGCGAAGAGGAGGCCTGCCTTCCGAGATCGCATTACAAGGGGAGCCCTCGAGTCCAAAATCGTGTATCGAAGGGTATGTGTGACCTTTGAAAACCGAAAAAAATATTTTCGGCTCATAATGATCAGGGTAGCATGAAACATAAAGAAAAGTAGTTTCCAGAAAAACTTTGAAAAATGTTGACTTAGAAAATTTTCGGTCCGAGTCATTCTTGATACGTACCTCTGAAGGCGGAGCTCCCGCTTCCGAGCTCGTATTGCGAAGGGGAGGCCTGCCTTCCGAGATCGCATTACAAGGGGAGCCCTCGAGTCCAAAATCGTGTATCGAAGGGTATGTGTGACCTTTGAAAACCGAAAAAAATATTTTTGGCTCATAATGATCAGGGTAGCATGAAACATAAAGAAAAGTAGTTTCCAGAAAAACTTTGAAAAATGTTGACTTAGAAAATTTTCGGTCCGAGTCATTCTTGATACGTACCTCTGAAGGCGGAGCTCCCGCTTCCGAGCTCGTATTGCGAAGGGGAGGCCTGCCTTCCGAGATCGCATTACAAGGGGAGCCCTCGAGTCCAAAATCGTGTATCGAAGGGTATGTGTGACCTTTGAAAACCGAAAAAATATTTTCGGCTCATAATGATCAGGGTAGCATGAAACATGAACAAAAGTAGTTTCCAGAAAAATTTTGACTTAGAAAATTTTCTGTCCGAGTCATTCTCAATACGTACCTCTGAAGGCGGAGCTCCCGCTTCCGAGCTCGTATTGCGAAGGGGAGGTCTGCCTTCCGAGATCGTATATGGAAGTTGACCAGTAGACATATAAAACTTGACCAGACGACATAAAGTTGACCAGTAGACATATAAAACTTGACCAGACGACATAAAGTTGACCAAACGACATATAAAACTTGACCAAACGACATAAAGTTGACCAGACGACATAAAGTTGACCAGTAGACATAAAAAACTTGACCAAACGACATAAAGTTGACCAGAAGACATACAATGGATTAAGAAATCGAACAGTATGTTAAATCAGTGTTGTTATTGAATCGTCACTTGTCAGATATTTCGTCATCGATAACGTAATCGTTATTCGCTTGGTATTGTATTCGCTTGTTAAAATGGACCACTTTGTCAAACGGCCTGCCGACAAACCGGCTGGACCTTCGTCTAGAAAACGCTCGAAACAGGCTAAACAGGGCAATGTAACAGCTTCCACGAGAATGGCTGAATTTGGCAAATCATCGTTTTATGCTGACAATGGGAAGCTATTTTGTAGAGCATGTAATCTCGTCGTAGACCACATAAGGAACAATCATGGGCTTCCCTCGGGATTTGGTTAGAACTTCTAGAAGGTTCGTGCAGGGGCCGGGGTAAGGATGTCGTCCAGGTTGATGTAAGCTTCAAGGGGTAGAGGTTGGATACTAGATGGGGATAGACTAGGTAGGGATATGGGAATTGGATTGAAAAGTTCGTAGTATTCCATTGCTATAGTTGTGAAGTGTAGATGGTCGAATGATGATGTCTCCTGTCGTCTGTTGAAAGTTATATAGTATCGATAACGAGATATGTCTACAGTACGTATGACATTGCAACATTTGAGATCATGTCAAAAGTTATGGCAGCTCTTGTTGTTATGGACCCCCATCAGCCTGTATCAGATCATATGATGAGATCACATCCTCATGGGACATGAGCCGATCAAATAGAATAGTCAAAGAATATGTGAACTCTAACTAAGCACTGTAAATACATTATTTTTTGCCGCGAATATGCCGCGATTTTCGAAATTCCCGCCGCGAATTAGCCGCGAATTAGCCTAGTTTGGCTTGTCGCGGTGCCGCGATTTTTGGCCAAAATAACCGCGAAATCCTTTTGTCCCTGATCGGGAGCATCTAAAATTCTACATGTATTAGATAGCATTGCCATTTTGTAGCGTTCATTGCTACTGTATATTTTAATAATCCCTAAGCTATGTGTGAACTAATGTACTACCTTACTCATTACCTCCAAAATCTGATAATCAACAAGTTGATGAGAATCTTCAAAAACAACATTTAGGGCATATGGTTGTTTCATATGAATTTTATGTGCGGTTACTTTATAGCCTATCCAGCAGGATCTAACACGTGGTTCTATTAGAAATTAGTTGAATTACTCACACAGAACGATGATGCCGCAGATAGTGAGATACAGCTGGTTAACACTGCTCATCAGGTTCACAAGAGCATCACTCCGCAGGGACATAGAGTCCTGGTCCCAGAAGAGGTCTTTATCCTCCATTCTTACCCCGTCTCCTTCTTAATCTGGATCTTATCACTCTTCCTACTGATAAAATGAGCCCAGTTTAACTTTAAATTGAGTATTATCTATTAAAGTTAACTATTAAATTAATCCGAATATTCATTCTTTCTGCATAAAATGATGTCAATTCTATTTCCATAAATTAATCCGAATATTCATTCTTTCTGCATAAAATGATGTCAATTCTATTTCCATGAAAATTGAAAGCGCTGCTTAGCTATTAAATCTTCAGTCACCATGACATCGTATGTGGTCAAGTACTTAAGATTAAATAATTTACCCGAATAACAACTCATTCACAAAATGATGTCAATTCTATTTTCAGAGATCTCATTAAATCCTCAGTCATCATTACATCTTGTCAAGGCGTGTCAAAATTTTACAACAATTCGAATTTTCATGTCAAGACCTCTAGAAATTGCACAACTCTTCGAATTTTCATGTCAAGGCCAATGCACGACGGCACGACGCCATGACGACTTAACTATAAAAAGCAGACACTGAGATGGATTTGAATCATATTCTTCATTTGGTAATAGAAGTAGTTTTCAATGGTATGCATTATGCAGGGGTCCGCGGACTCTACGGCGTGAGACTTTACGGCGGGTTAGGGTTAGGGAATAGGGTTAGGGTTAGGGTTAGGGAATAAGGTTAGGGTTAGGGTTAGGGTTAGGGTTAGGGTTAGGGTTAGGGAATAGGGTTAGGGTTAGGGTTAGGGTTAGGGTTAGGGTTAGGGTTAGGGTTAGGGTTAGGGTTAGGTTTAGGTTAATGGTTAGAGTCTTACGCCGTAGAGTCCCAGACCCAGACAGTATGACTATGCACTCCACGTGACACAAGCCATCTAGTCAGTGTAATAAGCGCCAAGCGCGAGCACAGAACTTTTTTTCTCCGATTTCGATAAATTTGGTACCAAAATTTGTCTAAAAATGTGAATAAAATAAATCCACCGTGTAGCAATTTTCGCTAAAAATGCTACACGGCGCTTGTTCGCCGCGCGTGCGTTTTTCGCGCAAATTTTTAGTTTTTGGCCAATAACTTTCACATTTTCAGTTATTATCACATAATTATTATGGCATCGTAATCAGCTCATCGAGACGAAACTTTTAGTACTAATATTTTAAGATTTAAAGGAAAATTATTTTCAAAATTTTTCAATCTGAACACAAATTTTGAACAATTTTTTGAAAAATTTGGTTCTTCAAATATTATAATTTTGGTACCAAAAGTTGCGTCTGACTAAGCTCATTACGATACTGTAATAATTATTTCAAAATATTCAATATTTTAGGAGTTATAGGCATTTTAAGCAATAAATTACCCATTTTTCGTCCTTTGTACATTCTTGTAATGCACAGGAGGCCCACATATAGCTCGACGTTATTTTGCTACACGGTGAATTTGCATTATTCACACTTAGAGGCAACTTTTGGTACCAAATTTATCAAAATCAGAGAGAAAAAATTCTGTGCCAACTCATGGCGCTTATTACATAGACTAATCAGAGAAGCAGCCCTCTCCACTGCTATAAATATAATTATGGTATTTTTTGGGACGATATTAATTCTTTAATTTTTATGATGGCGTCCGATCGTTTTTTGTATTTTTGTTGTATTTTGGTAATCATTATTTGATTTTTAAATTTGATTATTTTAACAAATGTTCATCTAGATTTCGATTAATGTTCATCATTTCATGCTCAACTATTTAACGGTTGAACTTGGGATAAAACTGAAAGCTGCCTCACTTCTATCCAGGACGTGTAAATCCTTTAACCAATCAACCAGTAAACTTTATTTTCCTCGATGTAACCAACAGCAATTCAAGGAATGAATACACCCCAACATATTAGCTACAGAAGACGGAACATAAAGTTCGGCATATGTAAATACCAATATATATATTTAAAAAACAAAATACAAAATAAAAAGGAGGTCCACAATGTTAAAACACCATCCAACAAGCCTTGCAATGGTGAAAAACAGGTGCATCTCAGAGTCCATTAGATCAAAGCAGCAAGCAGCACTGCGTAAAATAAACATTGCGTTTTTACGCCCAACGTAAACAATAACATCGCATCATGACTGTACAAGTCGTGGGAGACGGGAGTCTTATTTGAATGGTTGACACATACTCTCACTGCTAATTGCTAACTAATTGACTTCTATTGGATAGAAAATTAGTAACAAAATACTACTGCCACGTCAAGTTAATACTTAATAGGCGTCGCGTGACTTGTGCTTTATCACTAATTTCTGTGACAAAGATAAAGGTTCATTGACAGATACCCATACAGTGTAGCGGAAGCGGCTTACACTGATTTATTTAATGTTTAAGTTGAAGGTAACTGCGAGATTCTGGCAATGTAAACACTGAACATCCGCATAGCACTGTATGAGCTTGTAAGATGCTTTAAAACATGCTGAACGATATAGATTAGCAAAACTTTATTCTTAAATTGAATGTATTTGTAACTCAATTTACTTAAAATTTTATAACAACTGAGCTACTAACTATTGGTTAAATTATCAAATAAGTAGTATCAATAGTGTAACTAAAGATGGAAGTTATAAACTATTATTTATTATTAAACTTACATTAATACTACTACTAGTCAGTTTTTGGGTTTTCCAAATAGTTTCTGATTATTCTGATTTGCGACAAATGATATTGCACTGTTAGGATAAACGACGTTTCAAAGTAACAACTTCTTATTCATGCTCAAATTATTTGTTATATAGTAGTGTTGAAAGTATTAAAACTACTACTAGTGTAGGATGAGAGTGAACAAACTGAGTTACTAGCCATTATTTGTTATTAAACCTACTTTACAAGTGTAGGATGAGAGTTACTAGCCATTATTTGTTATTAAACCTACATTATTACTAGTGTAGGATGAGATTGAACAAGCTGAATTACTAGCCATTATTTGTTATTAAACCTACATTACTAGTGTAGGATGAGAGTGAACAAGCTGAATTACTAGCCATTATTTGTTATTAAACCTACATTACCAGTGTAGGATGAGAGTGAACAAGCTGAGTTACTGGCCATTATTTGTTATTAAACCTACATTATTACTAGTGTAGGATGAGAGTGTAGGATGGGAGTTAACCTCTTCTCAACAGTTCTGGCGCTGTTGGCTGCCTTTATCTTCCTTGCTAATGTCATGGTCTTCTGTACTACCAAACGAAAGGGGGTGACCTGGATCTTCGTTACCAGGTACCTGCAGTTTCTTCGTTACTTTTATCTGTAAATTATAGATAGATAAATTGTAAACTAAATTTGTGATCGGATTTGGGATATTTACAAGCCAAGATAAAAGAAGAATTTATCAGATTTAGATTATTTTAAATTTCTTAAACCATGCTTGCCATATTGTGATAACGAGGACTCCAACACTAAGTAATAATTGTGACTTAAGTGACTAAGCTAACACTAAGTATAACGAGATGTCCCCAGCTTAGCGACGTCGGATATCCTGATGGCAATCCTGGTGCTTCCTTTTCAGATCACCGAACCATGGGCCATCTTCGGCAGCGGAGATCTAATTTGCAAGGTATTATATGTAAAACCATTCATTGAACCGTAGTCTGTATTTTTAAAACAGATATCTTGTCACCAATTATTTAATTGTACTCAAAGTATTTTTAGCATGTATTCTATTGTTTACCTATATCTTTTATTTCTTTTAACACCTCTCGCCCGTAATTGGTAATTTTTAGATTTACCAATGATTACAATCAAAGTTAACCACTTGAGTTGTCAACTTGATCTAATCACTTTTAACGAGTTATCTAATTTGTTAATTACTCCATTAATCAATCAACCCGGTGATTAATTAACTATTTAACTAATCATCCCAGATTCACGGCGCAGTAACGACAATATCAGTACGATCCTCCATGTTCACAGTCCTGCTGATCTCTGCTGATAGATATGTGGCTGTCAGGTGGCCGCACAGTTACAGATGTATGAGAAATAACTGGTGAGAATTATATATATTATGGCAAACAGTGAGATCTATATTGTCAATAAAAACTGGTCATATTTGTCTCTTAGCTAAACAATTTGAAGCTGAAAATTAATTGAGAACGAATCTTATTTTTAAATCAGAAATGTTCATTTGAGCATCATGTTAGAACACGACCTGTAATGAATTTCAAACACAAGGAAATATTTCAGGACAGGCCCAGTAATGGCGGTTGTGATGATCTGGCTGTACTCGTTAGGAGCGAGTGTGTTCATTGTGGCTACTACTGACCAGTACACTTACAACCCTCACAATAAGGTTTGTGCTTGCTAGAATGTTATTCCCTTGCTAGCAGTACAGTGTTCTCCTCTACAGTGGTATCCTCCAGTTAGGGCGAGAATATTGCTAGAACAGTGTTCTGCTGTATAACGGCCTCTGTATAACACT
Organism: Bolinopsis microptera; assembly: GCF_026151205.1. NCBI lineage: Eukaryota > Metazoa > Ctenophora > Tentaculata > Lobata > Bolinopsidae > Bolinopsis > Bolinopsis microptera. The sequence goes on along the minus strand of NC_087075.1, from coordinate 11,469,908 downwards.
GTACAAAACCGCGTTATAGTTACAGAAGGGACTACTGTACACTGTACAGTAGTCCCCTGTACAGTGTACAGTAGTCACATGTACAGTGTACAGTAGTCCCCTGTACAGTGTACAGTAGTCCCCCGTACAGTGTACAGTAGTCCCCTGTACACTGTGCACTAAACAGTAGTCCCCTGTACAGTGTACAGTCTGCAAACCTTAATAATTTGATACAAGTTGAGCAATTGTTTATTAGTCGCATACATATCATATGTTGAAAGCTTTTCCACTAGCAGCTGGATTGAACGTATCTACTTGAAAGATCAATGGTGAACTCGCGGTAAATAGTCTTGTGATTGAGAACGTCATACCGATTTGTTTGAATTACACAAACTACTATTTTTAGGTATGCAGTCAGATTTTCAAGAGTGCCTATGAAAACAGGAGCTCTTTTGACCTCTGTGTTATGGTTTACAGGTAAGCGACCAAAATTTAGTCTTAGAAATTTTACTTACAATGACTTGGATCGCTTTAAAATGTAAAACAATAACTGTAAATCCCTGAAACAGTCATATTACCTACCAGGGAGATAGAACTGCCAGCTGTGACCATCTCAGTAGCTGTGTTTGCTGCACTAATCATCTACAAGATCTACAGTCTCAAGGTCAGTTTCTGTCATGGTCAAATTAATGCGAGGGCCGAGGGTATCCTTTTTAGGAGAACTACAGTCTTCGCTTACTCTTAGAGAATTCTAGAGAACTGGCTCAACCTACTTTTAGGGAATTCTAGAGAATTATAGAGCGACAGAACTTGCTTAACCCAATCTCAAATAACCATTAAGAACTTTAAAGCGACAGAACTTTTTAACCCAATCTCAAATAATCATAGAGAACTCTTAAGCGACAGAACTAACTTAACATCATCTCAGAGAATCCTAGAGAACTCTAAATCGACAGGACTCCAGGGCAGGAAAGTAGTTCTAGCTGACAGGCCCATGGACCGTCACGTGACGAACACACTTGTGGTCATTGCGGTCTTTTACACGATCTGTTTTATTCCTCTCTGCTTGTACAACACAGCCCATTTAATCAAGGTAAAGGTCTACTTAGTAGTCGCTCACATATTACGTGATCACTTGAAAGTTCAATGTTGAACTCGCATATATTAACCCCCCCCCGGCCCCCACCCCCATCCAATAACACTATAGTAATAATTTGTAAACCCCCTCCATCCCCCCTCAGTGATTACGCAATATTTGAGCGACCCCCTTTAATGGGGCTGTCATTCGATCTGTCAAGAATGTTACTTCGTACTCGGTCTGAACTTTGATTTAATATTTTTCTATCAAATAATTACAAACCTGGTAGCTAGTTCCATAGTTGTTAAATCCTCCCTCATCCTTTACAGCCGGTTCAGGAGCGAATTAGCAGGAAACAGGATCTTCTGTTTGGTCAGATCACCTACATTATAATGTGCCTTAATAGGTAAGTCCCAGTGGGAATATCAAACATTTTAATATTTGTTGAAATTTATAAACACCCATAACTGGAGATTGGTATGCGCGCAATGAAACTCAATATTATCAAATAAAATTCATCAAATTACTATATAATAAGTTCAGAATATTTACTAAAACATTTGACATATCAGCCACCTGTCTAACCTTGTATCAGCTAATTAACCAATCAAATACATGTTAATTGACCTGCTAATTAGCCAATTAATTGACCTGTTTTCAGTTGTATCAACCCTTCGGTGGTCCTGGTAAGAACTAAAGGAGCTCTTAAGGGGATCAAGGAGAAAATAGGTATGGTAAATACTAACCGAGGAGGACCTGTCCTTGGAAAATGAGCGCTGAAAGAAATCTTCATCGAAAGAGAAACTCTCAAACTTTTGTGCTGTTTTATTGACAAGATTTTGTGGGAATTTTAATAGACTTTCACATTGAATGATTATCCAATATTCATGTTTCCATGAACAGCCTTTTATACGAAGATTTAAAACCACAATCTTTAATGGTTTAGTGGTATCATGGTATGGAAGACAGTGTGAATTGGATATCTTATCATCAGAGAACTCGTGCAAACTTGCTGACTCGCCAATTAATTAATTAATTAATTAATTTTTGTTAATAACTGATACATTTTAGGATTTCTGAATGTATCCCATATGCTTGCTTGTATATTTGATATTTGTGCTTCAACGTTTTTAAAACCTTTGTTATTATTTGAAAGCTATACTATAATGAAGTTCTCCAAAATAACTTCATGATGTAATACCGCAGAAAAATGTCGTTATCATCAGAATACAATTTTGATGAAGGGTGGTACATTAATTTTAGCTCACAATTCACAAATCCTAAACTAAAGTCGTTTCGTCGAGGAAAATATCAGATCACCGTTGTTCGAGAATAAGTTCATTGACCGTACCCAAACAAAATACCTAGACCTACTACGGCAATACTGTGGTTACCAAATACCATGGCAACCATACGCTAAAATCATAATGATAAACTTTACAGAAAATTAAAACACTTCTCAAATCGTCGAATATGACAGATCCAAAAACCACTCTCGCACCCACCACCGGTCCCATATATCAACCTCAAATTATTTACAATGTTCATTTTGTTCGATTGTATGTTTTTGACGTCTCGAGTCAAAAGTAAAGAAGATTTATCTGAGTGTTCTAGCGAAGTACATCTGGCCGATATAGCCTCCTCTCATTGACTTGGCGACGTTCTGTTCGAACAAGCGACGGTTGCTTTGGAGTGTTTGGGCAGCCTCTGAAATAGAAGGGAGGTATTACTACGGTAAGTAAGAATGTGTATTATACTGTACTAAGGGCAACTGATAAAGTGATAAGAGCAGCGCTTTAATATTTAAAATTTAAAATAATCGATAATAGACATGTATGTGCTTATTATGTGCACGACGAATACCGAAGGATGATTTTAACCGTATCAAATCTTAAACATTTCAATTTCCGATTGATACAATTAGCAGTGAATTACTAAGGTCTTTTGCTAGTATATTGCTGCACTCGTATCATTCCAAATTACATTGGAGACTAGAATAATTAAAGACAAAAAGTAAAATATCATATTGGTTCTTTTTGCGCTTTGGTAAAATGACTGTGGAATGACATTTCTTTTGAAATAAAAGTTTGCATGATTTTGACCGTGTACACCGACAAATTTGTAAGTCAAATCAATAGCGTAAAACGGCAAACATGTACAACGAACTATAACATATCTGTATAAAATATCTTTAATTGGTAATTGCGATGACAGGCATTTGAAGAAATTGGTATATTTTCCTGGTAACTTTGGGCGGTTCTAAATGCACAAACGAGTAAAACACAGGGGTCGTTACTTTGGGGGAATACAGACCCCTTTCGACCAGTTTTATTCAGCAGGCGTGGACTGCTTTAAAATAATGCATTTTATTTAGAGAAGTTTATGCTTCCTATCTGTTTTTATCAACCTATAACTGGTATAACATAAACACCTCTGCAGTTTTTGAAAAGGCAGAGATGGACGAGAACCGGCAATTTGTCACTTGAGTAATTTTTCTCAATAAAAGGGTGATACAGCCTATTGAGCCTTGTTCACAAAATAATATATGACCGTACCCGTTCGTTACGCCTTTGTATTTGGCAAAATACCATCCTAAAGTTATGTTATCATCGTGCACATTCTACAAAATCCATGGTACGTCCCAGCGTGTTGGCTGAAAAACCGCACTTTTCACACTATAAATCAGACCGCGCGTGCGCGCAATTTCAAGCGAATTATCCTGAATGCATGATACCAAACATGTGATACATCTATTTATAGCGCCATTATGTATTCGTTAGCTTGTCAAAAAGGCAACTCTGCAAACCTTTGTTAAGAGGATCTTCTGGGTTCGGTTCCTGAAATGAGCAAGGTTTTAGAATCGCGAGAAATCGCGAGAAACGGACGTTCAGTTCAACCAATGACGTAATAGGCATAGATATCCGAAGTTGGGGGCTTGCTAATACGTCATGAACAATGACAAATCTTATAAAACAGACTGAAGCTAATGTCACGACTGTTTCAGTCGGCAATTTGACTCGCTAAACGTGGAAACTACATGTAATAACTGTATAATGACTAATGCTGGCAAATTATAATAGCTCATAATAAACACATATTGTAGTGGTGGTCACTTGAAGCCACAAAAAGTAACTCTCATTACATATGAAGTAAAAATAAACTCACCAAAAAGAGATGTATTAGGCCGTATATGACCGAACTGATAGCTAATATAGGATTCCAATCTTCCCTGAAACGAATTCGACTGTTGAAAAACAATGGAATGTTTGTTTTAACAATTATAATTACAATTATAGTAAGTTATTATACATGTTATAGTAACGGTACTAAAATCCGTCTTTCCAAAACTCATTTTACTTTAAAGATGGCATTACCAAAAAACTTAACTTGCATTACTTTCAGTGAGCTACACTACACCCACAGGCAGGTAATGAGGTTCATAACAAAGGACCTACGCAATGTACATGAAATATTAATGTCGCGACCAACAAGCCATTACGTGTGTCATATTATACACTACACTATTTATCATTACAGTTTTATAGTGTGTAACAGTACTAATAACTTTGATTTGATTTGATATCCAGAGTAATTGCTAGGATGTGGAACTTTTTGATGATAATGATTTTTATGGTGATAGAAGTTATGCAACCTGATCTGCCATATCCGTATATCAATGCAAAGTGGAACATGTACAAATACTTGTAAATACAATGTAGATACGGTGGTAACTGGTATGTGTAGTAATAAATATGCTGGTATGTGTAATATGTGTGGTATGTGTGGTGGTGGTATGTGTGGTGGTATGTGCTTACCTTAGGATATTGAGACACACGTTTCCTTCCATATCGATATTAGGGTGATAAACCTGCGATTTAAAGATAAGAAGTTATAAATACATTTTCATTTAATTTAATAAGTGTCAATAGCTATAATGGGTTAATTTGGCCAGCAAACTTGCAGATATAAATGATACTTTAATCAAATTACAAGATTTGATGAACTATTCATTACTTAATTAGTTCATCATTCATACGGTAAAATAGCATAAGTTGAACTTCGACTTTCAAAAACTAATCATAATCCTTGGACTATTTTAACATGATTAACAATATCATATCACTTTTAAAATGATCAATAATCAGCTTGCACATTACAACGAAGTTGTATCATGTCCACATTGAATAGATTATCTCAACTTGTATACTACTAATTACAGCATAGCAATATCGATTATTGGCTGATTAAACAAGACATAATTATTCAAGATAATTACCTGTGTCAAACACTTTACTTTGGGAGGTTCGTGTGGGTAGTTATTGCTGATCTGCAAATTAAATTTATTAGTATACGATTAATTAGGATAATTAGTATACAGTTAATTAGGAGACACTGAAGTTTTAACCCTTAGCTAAGTGTTTATAACTTTATTAGTACCCCGATTTACCGGGAAGTTTGGGAGAAAGAAAAAATCCTCGGTAAATCGTGGCGGTGGGGGCGATAAAACAGGGTTTTACTGTACATCATAGATGTATGCCAGGGTTTGTTAGCACATCATGCCAAGGCTGCTCTTGTTTACCTTATAACCGTTATTTTTACGTTGAATTGCAATTAACAGCTTAACATATCAAGTGAATAAAATAGTTTAAATACCAAGCTAACATACATTATATATTATAATATAATATGTACAACGATCAAACAAGCATCGAATTTGTCTTCCGCAGATTATTCAATTACAGTAAAACCTCTCTAAAAACCAGTATGCCATCTCAATACGACCATATAAGGGCATAAGGCCCCTGATGGGGTATATGAGACGCTGGCCAGGTTACATGTACTGGGGATTAGGGCCATGTTAACCATTGGGTGTTTTTTATGCTGTGCAGTTTTTACTTCACCGAGAATCCCGATGTACAGAGGTCTAACAGTAGTAATATAATATATGTAGTAATACAATATGTAGTAATATTATGTAATAATACAATATGTAATAATATTATGCAGTAATATAATAATATGTAGCAATATAATATGAAGTGAGAAAATTACAGAGGAATACACATACCGTGAATTGAAAGCAAAACCGTCCGTTTCTGTAGTAACCCTGCAATAAAGAGTAAGGTCAATAAATGTGGTTTCTGGCATGGGTTGATCACATAAATAAATAAATAAATTCTAACATTTATTACACGCTTCGACATTAAAATATACCCAACAAAGATGTACATTAAAGTCATTCAAGCGAGACTTAGTGTTGAAATAGCAAGATTATGGACTTTTTTAACAGTTCAGATTTTATGAACAAATATTTGTATGAAGTTACCAAAATTATGCACTTTCATATCAGTTCAGACATTATGGACAAATATAAGAAATATTATCAAAAGCTAGTTGGAAATAAAACGTCTTTAGGGCATTTTTAAAACATTCTACAGATGATAATGATCTCACTGAGTAGGGTAGTTCATTCCAAATTTTTGGTCCACAAAACATAAATGCAGCATCTGTTCGTCTGAAATGAGGAGCAGGAGGAACTTTCAACAAATAAAAGTCATCATCTAGTCTGGAACTTTGTCTTCGTACTTCCCTTAGATTGACGTGTCCTTGTAAGTACTGAGGGGCTATGTTATTAAGACACTTGAAGACCAGAAGTGATATTTTGAACTTAATTCTGAACCGAACAGGCAGAAAGTGGAGCTTTTTGAGGTAAGGCATGATAGGTTCACGTATCTTTTTTCCGTAAAGACCAAAGATAAATCTAGCAGCATTGTTCTGTATCTTTTGTAGCTTATGAAGATTCTTTTCTGTTAGTCCATAATAGACTGAGTTGCAGTAGTCTATGAAACAGAGGATATTGGAGTGAACTAGCTGAACTTTTAGGTCATGGGAAAGCTTCGAACCGATTCTTGCTAAGTCCCTTTGATTCAAATAACATACTTTGGAGACAGCATTTATTTGAGAGTCCAGATTCATTTGGTGATCGAAAAGGAATCCCAGGTTCTTGGCCTTGCTAACAGGGCAGATTGAGAGGTCTCCTAAATCCATTGTCTGGATTGGGCTGACATATGGTCCTATATCAATGAACTCTGTTTTTTCATCATTCAGTTTTAGGAAGTTAACTGTCATCCATTGCTTTATCTCCAGAAAGCAATTTTTCACAGCTGTTAAATCAGGATTAGAACTGTGAACATCAAAAGTAAAGTACACCTGTGTGTCATCTGCATACAAATGTATCGAGAAACCATATTTTGTGACAATTTCTTCAAGATCTCTGGTATACAATATGAACAGTAGTGGTCCTAAAATGGATCCTTGAGGTACACCAATATCCAGATAGCCTTCAGAAGATGTGGCTTTTTTTACTTTAACCTTGAATGTGCGATTATTAAGGTAACATTGTAACCAGCTGAGTGCTAGTTCTGTAATACCATACGCATTCTTGAGTTTCGTAAGAAGGAGGTTATGGTTTATGGTGTCGAAAGCAGCTGATAGATCTAAGAGTAGAAGCACAACATTCGATTTGCTGTCAATCATCATTAGAATATCATTATGTATTTTGGTAACTGCAGTTTCACAACTATGGAATTTTCTATAGCCTGATTGATATGGGGAAAACAGGTTGTTGACATCAGCATATTCATTTAATTGGCAATGAACTACTTTTTCTAGTATTTTGGACAGATAAGTTAGATTGCTAATCGGTCGATAGTTTTTCAGCTCATCAACATCTAAGGTAGGTTTCTTGAGTCCAGGCCTTATAGATGCTTCTTTTAGGGCAGATGGAAACTTTCCAACTCTTAGTGATTCATTCACGATGTAATGAATGATTGGGAGAAGCTCGGGTAAGCAGTTCTTGAAGAGCCACATTGGTATGACATCGAGTACGCTTGATTTATTGGGAAGACTCTTAATTAAGGTTTCAAGGTCTGGTAATGAGACTTCCTTAAACTGATTAAGTATACACTTTGCATTATCTATCGAAGTAGAGTCCTTGGTACCTTGACCGTTTAGGGAAGTGTTTTGAATTTCCTTCTCAATATTAGAGTAAATGGTTTTTACTTTTTGATCGAAGAAAGTCTTGAGTTTGGCAGCCACTTCGATATCTTCACCATTTGGCAATTTGTTGGAGCCATATTCCTTATCTAAAAGTTTATTTATGACTTTATAGGTCCCTTTCGAGTCTCCTTTGCAAGAACTGAGCTGTTTATCATAGTAGCCATCCCTAGCTCGATTGATAGTGATTTCTGCGTCAACACATTTTTCAAAATGAGTAGTTTTAAACTCATCATTCTCTGGATACTTTCTGGCTTTTCGTTTTGCCCTTCTCCTCTCTCTGACAGCAATTTGACATTTATTATCCCAAAAATCAGACTTTTCAGCAGTAAATCGTTTCGTAATAAGTGGGGCATGTTTGTCTAGCACCTGTTCAAGGACATTTTGATAAAGGTTCACAGTCTCGTCTAAGGATTGATATTCAGAAAGGTTAAGCTCTGAACAAAACAGATCTTCCCTGAACTTATCGATGTCAATTTTGCTTAGCTCTCTGACATCTTTTTCTTCATATGTACGAGCTTTATGAAGATCGAATGTGACTGGGACCTGAAAACTTACTAGATAGTGATCAGAGCTGGTTCCAGTGCTTGTCTCTACCATCATATCTGTTACAGACAATGAGTCACTTACACAGCCTAGAGTAAATAACAAGTCCAGTGTCCCGCCGGAGATGTGAGTAGGAGAGTCGACATGCTGAAGGAAGCCTTTGCTCTCACAAAGAGCAATAAAGTTCTGGGCAACATTATTGTTCAGGTCTTCAACATGGAAATTAAAGTCACCACAAATAATTGGAGATCCAGTTTTAAGCAGAAGATTGTCCAGGTATCCATCAAAGTCATCCATAAACTTAGATATTTTTGTTTCATCATATTTCGCTTTGGCCTGAGTGCTGCGATAAACTACACATAGCCTGATAACCTCACCAGCAGTTTTAATGACACATTCAAGTACTTCAAAAGATGAATATTTAGTAACATCATTGCGTACAGGCGATATCATTTTGGGGTTGAAGAGAAAACCAACACCACCTCCCCTACCTCTTCGAGGGGCACTGATAATATCGAACCCAAAATCACGGATTTCGGCAAACTTTGCCCGATCATTAGTTTTTAGCCAAGTTTCCGTGATACAACAGATAGAAATCGAGTTATCTTTAAGCATTTCTAGTACGCCACAAGTTTTGTTGCATAGAGACCTTGCGTTGAAACAACCAATAGAAAGCTGTGATTTCTGTCGATTAGCACCTAATTTCACATTACGTTTTTTGAAATAAAGTCAGTGTTAGCAGCAATACGTTTAGTTTCTCTTACCAACACAGGACAATCGTAAGCTGCCGCATTATGTGTTCTTGAATTCTCGGCATCATTAGTGTGTGTTGAAGCCAAACATCGAGCACAGGCATGTTTGTCCTTCTTCTGCTTAAATTGGCATGCTGAAGACCGGTGACTTCCCATACAGTACATGCAGGTAGGATGTTTATTTGTTTTGACTTCATTACAGTCAACAGAAGTGTGTCCAATCATTTGACAATGATAGCACTGTTTGATGTAGAAGCGATCAGTTACTTTGTATCTGCGACTACCTAAATAGAGAGATCCTTGTTGTTGGTTAAAGAGGACTCTATAGACAGATGGTGATAGTTTGATTCCAATAGTGAGCTCTATGCGTTCCTGCTTATCGTTGGTGAAACGTTTTATCTTATTGAGATAGACAATACTGATAGTGTGCCCTGCTTCATACAAATCTTTGATGGACGAGTTTTTCTCCACAATTTGGGCGACTAAGTGGTTCTTTTCAAGATCCCTAAGTTTATCGGCATCATTCCCTACAGCTGTAGTGTCTATATCGTCAAGAACTTCAGAAGAAACACCATAAATAGTAACTTTTGGCAGCATTTTGTTGCCATTCTTAGACTGATATCCATACGAATCTAAGGTATTTCCATCATTGAGAAGTGAAGTAGCCTTATCACGAATTTCAGCATTAGGGAAGCCAATTGAAACTTTCTTGTTGTTTTCATTACATCTGAGAAATATTACTTGACTGCTCTTTAATTTATCAGTAGCAAATTTTTTCACATTCGTCATTGTTGCAGCATTTACCGATTGTTCTTCTTTCGGGGACAGAATTAGAATCTCGGGTGATGAAGGTTGTGTACGTGTTGGAGCAATTGGAACATGTGGTGGTTGAGCAGATGGTGTGGAACTGTTTGAGTCGGTAAACAAGCTGGAATAGAGAACGTCCTTTGTATGAGAAACAGTACCAGATTTTGTTACAACAGTGTTTACTTTATTGTCAATAACATCATTGATATTTTTCGTGAGGTCTTCTTTTAAAGATGAAAACTGTTCAGCAAATTGTTTCATAAAATCAACCTGATCTGAGGATCGCTCTTGAGCTCTCTCAGGTTTCTGGGACAGTTGTTCCTTCAGCAAGGTTTTAAGTTCAGACATCTCTTCCTTGAACTCCAAATTTATGGCATCTATTTTATTATCTAACAATCCTACCCGATCTACGGTAGTAGCAGCCCTCTTTTCCTCCTCAGCAGTACTACAATCATTACAGATAAATAGAAAGCGACCAAATCGTTTAGCATAAGATGAAGTGTTGTTCACAGCATGAGACAGGTGAGCAGTAAAAACCGTGGGCGCACTGACATTGCAAGTTTCATCACAGTTGATAGCATGAAAACTGTCCTTACACCAAAAACACTGTACAATGTCGGTACTTTTGACAACCTCATCATTCGAACAAGCTTTACATAAACCGTTGACGAGAAGATTCTTTGCAGAGTTATGAGCAGACTTTTCCATTGCAATTGTGTATTTGTACTTGTATAGATGTACAAAGGTAAAGTACAAACACCGTGCAGTAGCAGTGCAGTGGCAGTTAAAATTTCCGATTAAACAGAGATAAGGGAGCTCTGTTTTTCAACACGTAACAAAACTACAAAAAACTACAAACATGTCAACTTCCAGGTAAACAAATATAAATACCTCACCTCCCCACCAGAATCCACATTCCTCATCAATTGGGGTAGATTTAAATGGTAGTTATTAAAGAAGATTTGCGCTAAACTATTAATTACTAAAATTTACTATTTAATTAATGATTAAAATTATTATAAAAGGAACCAACCTCATCGGGCATGATATAGAGTTTGAAGTTGAGAAGGTTGTTGGGATCTGGGAACTCTGTCTTACAAGTGTGAGGGAGGGATAAGTCTGCCAAATCTGTAAATTAATTTACTTGTTAATTTAACTTATTTAAGCTAATTACAACAAAACTGTTACATTTATTTAGGCACATGTGTAGATCAGTGTTCGCGGTAAATCGGGGTTTTGGTTGATGATATTATAGATGTTTACCACATAATGGGGAAAAGAAACGGCCGCGGTAAATCGGGGTTTGCAGTAAATTGGGGCGCCGTTAATCAGAGTTTTACAGTATTTGTTTGTACATTAAATCTGAGTTCCAAGTACTTGTATGACGTATGTACATTGTATGTACATATTATGTACATTGTATGTACATTTGCATTGAATGTACTTGTATGTACCAGGTACCTGTATGTACATTGTACACTCACCTTTTTGTAATCTCAGGTATGCAGCAGAAGGTCCGGTCCTGGGAGAACTTGCTCCTGCTCCCCCGTTATTTGCACCAGGCTTCTTCAGATCAAACAATTTCAACATAGCTGACTGGGGTTTTAGTTAGTTAACCATAGTAGTTAGGGGTTGTTTGTGTATTATGCTATCACTTTTTGGACAATTTTTAACCCCTCTCCCCCGTCCATTATCAGTTTCACACATAGTTATTGTGTCAAAATTACACTAGCGTAATCATTTGGAAACCCCTCCCCCCTCGGCTGATTACGTAATATATGTGAACGCCCACTTATAGTGGTAAAATGAAAAAAGCTATATTATACATATGTATATGCCAGTAACTGTCAAATACATCAAAAAGACTCTTCAAAAGGCTTAAACATCTGTTAAAAATCTTAAAAACTAAATTTTAAACTAATTACAACACTAAAAATGAGTTACATTTATTTAAAATACGAATATGACATCGAATGTCGCAACATGATTAATTAACCTTAAAATTACCATTAAGCACATTGAGAAAAAAGTGAAATTTTCTTGGTATGAAAGCATTTTCGCCTTTTCGGTGCGTGATCTTAAATACAATGACAATCCCAATACTGCCTTATATTAAACTGCCTTATATTAAACCTATGTCAATATCAAATTACAAAACTTTATTGAGCAATAATGTGTATTCTCATTCCGTACCCAACACGTATCCAACATAATATAAGTTATATATTATTATGCAGTAAGCTCAGATAAAGCATGTAGCTAACTTGAAACATTACTGTGAGTAGCTCCAGGCAGAAGTCTGGGGTTGGAGAATGGAGGGGAAGTAATGTTTAGTTAAAGTTATCATGGTATAATAAATATTAAGATAAAGTCACGTGATAGTCAGGAATGAGGGAAAAAGATCACCAGGAGAACTAGAGAGAGCGTTTACTTCCTTTTTACGCTTCTCCGCTGAAGTAAGTAGAAGAGAAGAGAGGGATGACAATTTCTATATCTAGTATTTGCCGATAAATGCAATAAAATCCATCGGATAAAGCATGTAACTAACTTGAAACATTAATGTGAGTAGCCAGAGCTCCAGGCAGAAGTGAATGAGTATTGAGATGTAGTCACTTGATAGTGATTGAAGGAAAAAAGCACCAGGAGAGAGTTTTTATTTTCTTTTTTACTTCCTAAGGTTTACAATTTATTTGTGTTTTCTCTTTGGCTGCCAGTCACATTAAATAGTTAATATTGATGGCGAATTGGAAATTCTTGATAATATGGTTCATGGTACGTAACGTCTATTTTGTGTTTGAGTGCCGCCTTTTGAGTGCCGCCTTTTGAGTGCCGCCTTGCAGTTAAATGCTGAACATGAACCCACGGTCACAGTTAAAGAGACAATATTAATTGCGGGGAGGTGGAACAAGTTTAGCTTACACTAACAAAAACCCGCCATTACCCGCTATTTCTAATGATCTGCCTCAAACATTTTAATTTCTGTACCAGGTTGCCTCAGCTCTAGTCGTCTCACCAGTATTGAAATATTTAAATTTTAGGGCCAGGCTGCCGCACAACTGGACGACTACGGAAGTTGTGTGGAACTCCCAGATCCCATAGCTTCACACCCCACACTTGGACACCACGTGACAGCAGGAAACTTGTCTGTCTGGCAGGATGATGGTGAGGTGGTTGTCAGGGCACACTGTCATGAGGACAGGGGCTTCTTTCTTCTTGATAAACGCTTTAGGGAAATGAGGTAGAATTATTTGTGTTATTTATATTACCAAATTCAATTATTTTTGTGGATCCGATGCAGGTTGATTTAAATATTATGTATTTTTTTAACTCTTATACTAGTTGCTAGGTTATTTCAACTCACTGCATAAGCTAATTACCTATTAACTATTCACGTTATCTTATTATAGCTCTAGTCAATCTAGAAATACTGGTGTTTTTGGTCGATAGATTTAGATAAACTTAATATTAGGAGGTGGTAAAACAAATTGATAATAATGATGATTACTAAAAAATTACGTGATACCTAGGTGCTCCTACAATACAAGAAGCAGAGAGTGGTACTGGAATCATTATCATCGTGATAGAGCATCTCCTCCTCACATTAGATGTGCTTGTAAGTTTTAAATAACATGACCAATTTGACATTGCAAATCAATGATCGCAGTGAAATAACTTTGCCTATCAAGCTGTGTAAGCTGTTATCAGAATCAAGATTCGCAATAGATTGATGAATCCATGGATCACTTCTGCGTTAATTAAATCTGTGTTTACTAAAGGCTTTCACTACAAGCGATGGAAGGCTTCGTGTACCAAAATCAACCCATTAGGTGAGGAAACTTTATATCTTAAGTATAAGGAGTATCGTTCTATCCTAAACAAAGCTATAAAATCTGCGAAAAAAGCCCACTATGGAAAAAAATTTGAACTTGCTAAAGGAAATATTAAAAAAAACCTGGGAATTGATTAACGAACTCAGGGGTAAATCTAAAAAAGATATAAAAGCATCATTCTTAATTGATGGTCGAATTGTAACTGAACGCCGTGAGATTGCTAACGGATTTAACATCTACTTCTCGTCTATTGCTCGTAATCTTAATTCAAAAGTTCAATCTTCTGTACCATCTCGTACGGTAACTGATGGCAATTTTATTAAGACGAAGTTTAAACAATACCTCAAGGGCAGAGAAAGAATAGTGAACTCTTTTTTTCTCAGCCCCTGTGACGAGGAAGAGATAAGTAAAATCATTGGTAGCCTTGAAAATGGGAAGGCAAGTGATATCTCTGTTAAAGTCTTAAAAAAGAGTGTAAATTATCTGTCTGGTCATATCTCTAGATTCTTTAATTGGTTCTTGGACAATGGGGTCTTTCCAAACAAGCTTAAAACGGGCTCTATTACACCAATTTATAAAAAAGGAGACTCACGATGCCTTGATAACTATCGACCTGTTTCTACATTACCGATATTTGGAAAAATACTTGAAAAAATAATCTATAATAGGTTATATAATTACCTCAGTGCTATGAACGTGATTTATGATCGACAATTTGGTTTTAGAAAACAACACTCAACATCTCATGCCGTAAACTATTCTGTCAATAAAATATTTAATGAGATTGAACAGAAAAATCATGTAATTGGAATATTTATTGATCTAAGTAAAGCATTTGACACAATTGAGCACGATAAACTCCTGCATAAACTTGAACACTATGGAGTAAGAGGTATTGCACTAAAAACTCTTGCTAGCTATCTAACAAACCGTAGCCAAGTAACTTATTTTCAAACTGAAAAGTCGGACAAGTGTTCAGTTGAGTATGGTGTACCCCAGGGGTCAGTGTTAGGACCTCTACTATTTCTGATTTATATAAATGATATTGTGAGCTCCTCAAGCTTGGCTGAATTCGTCCTGTTTGCTGATGATACAAATATTTTTGTGATAGGTAGTTCAGCACAGGAAGCTTTTGAAAAAGCTAATCATGTAATGAAACAAGTCAGTAACTATATGGAGTCTAACAAGTTACATATAAATGCAGGGAAAAGTTGTTATATGCATTTTCAGCCAGGTTTGTCAAGAGCAACACAGACCTGTGCCAGAACACGGCCCTTTAACAGGAATCTAACGATTTTAATAGATGGCAAAAAGCTAGAAAAAGTTCAATGTACAAAGTTTCTTGGGGTGATAATAGACGAACAGCTAAGCTGGGAACCACATCTTAATCATTTATCTTTAAAGCTGAACTCCAGTATTGTATCGATTAAGAGAATTTGCAAATTCATTCCCAAATCTGAATATTTGAAACTATACAATGTTCTTTTTATGTCACATCTTAGCTATTGTATAAGTTGCTGGGGTGGGATCCCTAAACATAAGCTGAATAAAATCTTTGCAATTCAAAAACGATGTATAAGACTGCTATTTGGTAACATTCCCAATTTTGATCATAAAGAATACTATTTAACCTGTGCACGTTCAAGAACTTATAACGAACATATGGCTAGCAAGAACTACTGTCTTGAACACACTAAACCGCTATTCACCGAGCAGAAAATTATGAACCTGGAGAATCTGCACATGTACCATACATTTATGGAATTATTCAAAATTCTTAAATTTGATGTCCCCCAGTCGATTAAAGATCTTTTCAAGTTCTGTCCTAGAAATGAAAAACTTCGTCTGATTGTCCCATTACTGAGGTTAGATATCTCCCAACAGAACTTTTTGTACACCTCTACGAAAATTTGGAATGACCTCAGCCCCTATGTATTCGAAATATGTGATGCTAATGTAGATGGGTTGATAATCCCGGGTTCTTCCAAGAATTCAGACTTATCAGCTTCGTCAGGTGTTATTAAATCTAACCTTAAAAAGCACTTGCTATCCCTCCAAAATCGAGATGACCCTAATACATGGTAACTAATCTATATTATATCTCAAACTCTACATCCGGTACGGCTATGCACACATGATATCTCTCTCTGCCATGAAACATGGCTAACCTTTTAAACTGTGATTCAAAACCTAAAGCTAAACTAAAACTCAACTGGGCTCTCCTTTGTCACCAAACTAAACCAATAAGTAATTTAAGATTATTATATTTTTCTATATTTGTATACTGTAATTAGTATATTGACGTAGTGGATGGTTGAGGGGGTTTCAAGCACAGGTCACTCTCAAATCCTAAAGATAAGCAGTGGCCTTCGGCACTTGAAACCTCTTCAAACCTCCCCTGATTTATTTATTATTGATATTGTTTGATTGTGCCGTAAAAATAAATATTTGTTTTATTAAAATATTTGTTTTATTAAGATAGCGCACATATTTTTGGTAACATCAGGACTGAATCTAAAACTTTCAGATGTTTCCCCGAAGCCGATCAAGCTGAGATTGAGGTACGGGCCAGACTTCACCGGATGCTCTTTACCTGATCCCAAGAAAAATGTCCTCTCCTTCATTAGAGAAAGCCTCATTTGTGTTCAGACTGAAAACTGCATGGTCAGCAACATTTCATGCAACGCTTCTGAGAATGGTACTGTTTTATCAGTCACTGTAGCATCGAGAGCAATGAAGAATTTAACAGAGCAAAGACAGATCCTGGAGACAGCGGCTGATTATCTTAGATCATATCCTCTCGGTCTTCATTTACTGATCCCTAACAGCTCCTCGGTATGTTGTGATTATATATTTGTTTTATTAAATATAAAATGTAACATGATACATTATACAAATTGTTGCCACCAAATTTTACAAATTGTATATAGGTGCCTACTGCCTATCTAGATCTAGAACTAATATGATTTCTTTATGTTTCAATCTCATACTGGTATGATAGATACACATCTGACGATACTCTATTGCTTTTCAGATAACACACAGCCGTAAGAAGCGTAACTTTGACCCGGCAGATTTTGAAAATGTTGATACTGAAGACGTTGTACAGTCGAACTGTGGAAGTGGCCAGATACAGAACTCTGACGAAACCTGTACCACGTGCACAGCAGGAACATACGCTAACACGGCAGATGAAAATGCTCAAGTTTGTGCTTCGTGCGCTCTTGACACGTACAGTGCTGATGAAGCAATAGAATGTACAGCCTGTGGTGCAGGATTAGGTACTTTGGACATTGGCTCAGATGGCGTTGATGATTGTATCGGTATGTTAACAGTTTTAAGTTTTTCATATGTATTATCTTCATTCACGTTTTTTTACATTCTACTCGAAAAAATAATAATAATAAATAATACAATAAGGAAATTTATGATTTAGTATCGGAGTGACTACAATTCATATATCACTGTAGTTCAATCGTCTGGAACATGATTATTATAATATAATGATACATTTAATTGAAATTATTTTCGGCCTAAGCACCACGTTTTTACTAAGAATTGTTCCCTAACCACTAACTTAACTTAAGTTATTCATTTGCTTTACTCAACTCCTGCTTTCAGCTGTCTGTACCGTGCCCACGATGAAATTCGTAGCCAGTACAGATCCCGAATCTCGTGTAGCGGAGGGAGGTAATGTAGACATGACTTGTAATACTGATTACACCTACGGTAACGCCGGTACACAAACCATAGTCTGCTCCAGTTCAACCAACAACTTCCCTGCTTCTTGTAGACGTGAGTAGTACTATATACATGGTTTTTGTAGTCAGATAACATGTAAGATAACATAATATCAAATAAAAAATGTTCAAGTTACAACTCTGTGATTAGACGGCCCAGCATGGAATATTATATATTTTACTTTATAAATGTTATACTCGCACCTGCAGTAGAACGCGCCGTTTTTTCTTCTATGAAACAAGAGCGTCACGCGGTACGTTAAGGTCCATGGAGTGGTTAGATAGATTGGTATATTATAATATATAATTATGTTTTTCTGTTGTTATGTCATGTAAGTCTGTGGAGTAGTAGCAAGAAGGTATCGTATACATTTTAATTTGTTCTCTTGATTATTGATTAATGATTTATGTAGGGTCGGCACCAATGTAATTATGGTTTTACCACCGTGTTTTAGGTTCAGCCGAAATAAATTTTACTATGATGTTCACATAATGTTTCTCACTCCAGCTGAGTCTGGTAGTGTTGAGTCTCATGAATATTTTTCTAGCTCTCTTTTTCCATGTTTTTGCTTCACAGGAGATATTGTGGTCTTTTCTAAATATAACTGTAATACATTGATGTAAAGTTTATTTGAATTTTGAAATAAAATTAAAAAAATCTAATGTTGATTAATTTACGAACTTGAATACCGTTCATCTTTTATAGTCATAGTCACATAGTGGTCTACTTCTTGTAGACGTGAGTAGTTTATCTCTGTGAATCTGATATTGATAACTTAACGAGCTTGAATACCATTCGTATTTTACAGTAATAGTGGTGTTAAATGGATTATGCATATTTCAGAAGTGACAATTTCTGCCCCCACACCCTCGATCAAGTCCGGTGACAGCGGTGTTGTCTCATGTGCTGTTCTAGCACACGATGTTGGAGAAGGCGTAAAATTTTTTCTTTTTATGAAAACAAAAAGCGTCCCCGCGGTACGTTAAGGTCCCCCTGGAGTGGTTTTTTGATAGATTGGTTAAAAAAAATAAAATAAAAAATTAAAGTTTTTTCTTTTGTTATGTCCCCGTAATCCCCTTTTGGAGTAGAGAAGAAGGGAATCGAAAAATTTTAATTTGTTTTTTTTTTATTATTTTTAATGAATTTTTTTTTGTTGGGTCTTAAAATTTTAAAAGGGTTTTTTCCCCCCCCCTTTTTTTTTTTTTTTAGCCGAAAAAAATTTTTACTATGATGTTCACTAATTTTTCCCCCACTCCACTGAGTTTCCCCGGGTTGGGGTTTTTTTTCCCCCCCCCCTTTTTTAAAATTTTTTTCCCCCCCTTTTTTTTTCCGGGTTTTTCTTCAAAGATAATTTTGGGGTTTTTTTAAAAAAATTTTTAAAAAAAAATTAAAAAATTTAAGTTTTTTGAAAAATTTTAAATAAAAAAAAAACGTTAAATTTTTTTTTCCTTAATCCCCCACTTTTGCCCCCCCCAGCCCTGGGGGGGTTATTTCCCTTGTAACGGAATTTTAACTTTTGGAACTGAAAATTGATTTTCATAAAAAGTTGTTTTAAATGATTTTCCCAAAAAAATTTTTTTTTTAAATTTTTTTTTTCCCTTTTTAAATGAAAAATTTTTGCCCCCCCAATTTAAAGTCCCCCCCCGTGCCGTTTCCCCTATTTTGGGGGCCCCCGGGAAAAAATTTTAAGGGTTTTTGGTTTTTTTTTTGTTTTTAAAGGGGGGGTGGGGGCCCCCCCCCCGCCCCCTTTACTATTGCCCAAAACCAGGCCCCCCACTTTTTGGAAGCTATTTGGGAAACCAAAAACCCGACTCGTCCCCTTTCCCCCCAAAAAATTTTGGGCCCCTTTTTTAAAAAACCAAACCTTTGGGGGGATACCCCCCCCCAAATTTTAGTACCCAAATTTTCCCGAAAAAATTTTTTATATTAAAGGGAAAAATTCCGGGGAAAAAAAATTTTTAAACCTGTTTTCGTAAATTTTCCGAATTATTGAAACATTAAACGGTTTATATCCCAAAAAATATTTTTCATTTAAAACTTTTTTTTTCCCGTTGGGGGAACCCCCGAAAAAAATTTCCCCCCCCAAAAATTTCCAACAGTCTCCGTCCCCCCGCATGAAATTTGAAATTTTTGTTCCGGGAGAACTAATTCGGGGGGGACTTTTTTTAAACTTTTTTAAAAAGGATCCCTTTAAAAAAAGGGGGGAAGTTTTCATTTTTTATTTTACCAAATTTTAAAATTTTTTAAAAAACCCCTGCCCAAAGGGGTTTCCAGGAAGAATTAAAAGAAAAATGAAAAAAATGTTTTTTCCCCCCCAAACCCCCCTTTCTAAAAAAACCCCAAAAGGGGCCCCCCCCCCCAAAATTAAAACCCCCCCTTCCCCCCCCCTCCCCTTTTTAAAAAACCCGTTTTTCCCACCTCCCCCCCGCCCCCCCCAACACCCGAACCCAATTTCTCCCGCCCGGTACTCAGGGGGCCTATCAATCCCTGGGGAAAATAAAAACAGTGGGAAAAGGTTTTAACGACCCCGGTGGAAAACCCCTTGATTTTACAGGGGAAAAAATTTTGAAACAAAAAGCTTTTTTGTTTAAAACCCCAAAATCCAACTTTAAAAAATCAGGGATTTTTTGGAAAAGTAAAGGGGTAATCAAATTAAAATTCCCAAATTTTTCCGGGGAAAAGATGGTTTTTTTAACCCAAAAACCCCTTTTTAAAAGCCCCCCCCTTTTTCCCCCTTTTCTTAAATTTTTTCCTGTTTTTCAACCCCTTCCCTTTTCCCCCAAATTTTTTTTCCAAAAAAAAGACAAATTTTTCCCCGGGTTTTTTAAATCCAACAGGGCAAAAAGAACACCCTTCATCCCCCGGGGGGAAAAATAATTTTAAAAATTTCCCCCCAAAAAGGGGCCCCCCCCGATGGGGAAAGGGGCCCCCCAGTGGGTTATTTTTGCCGGGGAAAAATTTGGGAAAACCCAAATTAAAAAGTGGAAATTTATGGGCTTTTTTTTTTGGGAAATTTTCTTTTTTTGTTAAAAACAAAATTGGGGGTTAACTATTTTTTTTTTGAAAAAATTCCCCAATTAAACCCCTTTAAATTTTTTGGTTTTTCCCACCCTTTAAACCCCCAACCCCTTGTTGCCTTTTTTCCCGAATTTTTTAAAAACTTAAAAAAAAAAAAAAATTCCCAAATGGGGCAAAATTAGCCCCCCCTTTTTTTTTAAAATTTTTAAAAACCCAAAAATTTTTGTTAGGGGTTTTTTTTTTATAGAAAAACTTTTTTTTTTTTTAACCTTTTTTAAAAAGGTTTTTAAAAAAAATTCCCCAACCCCCCCCAAAAATTAACCTTTTTGGAAAAAGGAAAAGTTGGGGGCAAAATAAAAATTTTTTTTTTTTGGGTTTTCTCAGAATTTTTTTTTTCAAAACCCTTTTCAATTTGGGGGCCCGGGCCTGTAGAAAAAAAATTTTTTTAAATTTCTAAAACCCTTTTTTTTAAAAATTTTCCCCTTTTTTTTGTTTGCTTCCCTTTTCAAAGTGAGGGGAAGTGTGGGGGCGGACACCGTTTTTTTTTTCAAATTTTCCCCAAAATTGAAATTTTTCCTTTTTTCTTTTCCCGGATTATCAAATTTTATGCCAAATTTTTTCCCCTGGGAAAACGATTAATACCCAAAAAAAATTCCCCCCCTTTGGGGAAACCATAATAAAAAGGGGGCACCCAAAAAAAACCCCCTTTCTTTTAAAAATTTTTTTAAAAAAAAAAATTAAATTTTTCAAAAAACCCATTTTTAAAAAACCCCCCCCCCCAAAATTTTTTTTACCCCAAAAAAAAAAAGGGGGAAAAAATTGGGGAAAATTTTTTTTCCCAAAAATTTTTTAAAAAAGGGAAATTTTTTTTTATGTTCCCCCTTTTAAAAACCCCCCCAAAAAAATTTTAAAACAAAATTTTTCCCCCTGGGGTTTTTTTTATTAAAAAATTGATAAAATTTTAAAAGAAATTTTTAGCCCAAATTGGGCAAATTTTAAAAAAACTTCAATTTGTCTTTTTTTCCCCCAAAAAAAAAGGGGGAAAAAAAAAAAAAAAAAGGTTTAAAAAAAGGGTTAAACCCCCCATGGGGGTTTTAAAAAAATTTTAACCCTTTTTAAAATTTTTCGCCCAAAGATTTTTGAAAACCCCCGTTTTTTTAAAAATTTTTTCTTTAAAAAAAAAGCCATTTAAAATTTTTTTAAAAAAATTTTTAATTTTTTAAAAAATGTACGGAAAGGAAATTTTTTAAACCCCCTTTCCCCAAAAAATTTTTTCCCCAAAAAATTTTCCCCCTTAATTTTTTAGGAAAACCCCCCACCCCTTTTAAAAAGGTTTTTTTTAAAAAAATTTTTTTAAAATTTTTTTTAAAAAAACAAATTTCTCTTAAAACATTTTTAATTTTGGTTGGGAAAGGAAATTTTTGGAAAAAAAATTTTTTGGCCCCCTTTTTTGAAATTTCCCCAATTTTCCCTTTTTCCTTAAAGCCCAAAAGTTAAAAGGGAAAATTTAAAAAAATTTTAGTTTTTCCCCAAATAGGCCCCCTTTTAAATTTAATTTTTTTTTAAAATTTTTTAAAATTTTTTTCCTTTTTAAAAAAAAACAAAATTTGAATTGCAAAAAACTTTTTTTGAAACCCCCAAAATTAAAAATTTTTGAAAAAATTTTAAAAAAAAAAATTTTGGGGCCTAAATTTTAATTTTTTAACCCCCAATAACCTTCCGGTTTTTTGGCCCCCCCCTTTTTGGAATTTGGGTTTAGGATTTGACCCTAAAGTTTTTCCTTTAAAAAATTTTTGGTAAAAAAATTTTAAAACCCCCTGTGTTTGCCCCCCTTGTTTGGGGAAGGAAAGCTAAAAATGCCCCCGACTTAAAAACCCCCGATGGGGGGGCCCACGTCCCCATTTGGGAAATTTTATGGAACCCCCCAATAAAGGATTCCCCCCTTTAACCCGATAACCCTTTTCCCTGGGAACTCCTTTGAACCAAAATATTTAAAAACCCTTTAAAATTAAAATTTATGGGGAAAAAATAAAATAAAAAGTAAAAAAAGTTTACGGGGGAAATTTTTTTCCTTTTTTCACCCCGGTCTCAAAAATTAAATACTCCACCACGTGTCGTTTGGTAATACGAGCAGACCACAAAGGGCAATACCGTGCTACTACACCCACCACAACAAATGCCAGGAAGTAAACTGGTACCAACAAAACGTTAGGCCAACCGACTTTCAAAGAGACAGCTGTCTTTGCTGTCTCCCACCCCTCACCTTTGGCATTCTGTGGAAGTTATGTCACTCCTGAGGTCAGTCGAAAAACTAAACAATCTAGATACAGTGATAGCCTGAAAGTATGCCTGTAGTCTATAATCTCACATATTTAACATTACACTGTGTGGCTTTACAACAGTGTAATTTTCAGAGTAACTCCTCCACGTCAGCGCCCGCGAGCGTGCGTTGGTTTATATAGCGCGCGGCACAGATCTGGATGAAATCTACACTGTGGTAAGCCGATCCAGTGTAATGTAATATGTATGTTAAAAATACTAACGGCTTAACAAACGAACTGAAAGAAAAAAGAGGGTGGTTTGGTTGAGTTTAGTGTCGGAGACGACCCCCTGTTGTCTTCTAGAGACTGAACAGTGCGATATAGACGATGTAAAAATACATGCTCCAGATCTTGGTTGTGACCCAGCAAAAATTGTGGAGAAGCTGCCTGAAAACAGTAAACAACTTGGACAAATAAACCATGGTATGAAAACACCAGTACTTTATGTCGACAATCTAAGTCCGACCAGTTGTATGATACCTACATTCCCCGTTCAATTCAGCTCTAGTATTAACCATGCAGAGTATAGCCTATGGACCGCACAATGGTAATTGAAGAAAACGCTGGTCAATTTGTTATTCTAAAACGGATGATGAAAACGAAAATGTCGTCGGTTAAGAAAATTGCCGACAGATGCTCTTGCACGCTAAACAGCCAGAAGAAGATAAAGCAAGAACAGCGCGCGCCAAAAGACTAGAGTTACAGTCCAACACTAGAATATTGTCAAACAAACTAGAAGTTGTCACACAAGAGTTGTCAAACTGAGCGGATTCATGACCGAGAGTTGTCCAAACTCAATATTGTCACACACTAAGATGTCAAACTAGAGTTTGTCCAAACTAAGTTGTCCAAACTAGAGGTTTGTCAAACTAGAGTTGTCAAACTAAGAGTTGTCAAACTAAGTTGTCAAACTAAGAGTGTAACTAATTTAGCAACTAGTTTGGCAAACTTAGCTAAGGGATAAGCTCATCAAAAGGTAAGTATCCAGCTAAGCGCTGGTGTATTTTGCTTACACGACTAGTTATTACGCACTTTCATACTGCACAGGACCTTTCCTCATTGTTTACCATCGCCTGGAACACAGGCAACAGGTTCTACATTATTGTGCTCTTGTGGCATTATTACAGCGATTTCTGATATGTAAATGATATAATATATACTACATACCCTTACTCGGGATATTATAGGCGGGTTAATATTTATTGATGGGAAAGCCATTAAATTACTCGCTGCGGTAACAATATGGGCTGCATTTCCTCCCAAATCACCCGCCGGCACTGGTGCAACACGTCCTACGGTTGCTACTACAGAGTGGTTACTCAGGGCAGTGGGTGGGCTGGTTTGGGGGGGGGTCACAGGTGGGGGGGGGGGGGTGTGTGGGGGCGGGGGGGGGGGGGGGGGGTGGTTGTGGTGGGGGGGGGGGGGAGGCAGTGTAATACTAAGCTGTGTAATAACTAGGCTGTGTGGCTACTAGGCAGAGTGTTAAGCTAAGGCTGTGTGCTACTAGGCTGTGTGGGGGGGGGGGCCTTACTAGCAGTGTGCTACTTAGCAGAGTGCTAACTAGTGAGTGTTGAGCAGTGTGGGGTTGTTACTAGCAGAGGTGGGCTACTGTAGCAGTGTAATAGCTTAGGCAGTGTTTATTAACTAGGCTGGTGTGCTAGCAAGCAGTGTAATACTAGCTGTGTAATACTAGCTGTGGTGGCAACTATCAGAGTGTGTGAGGGGGGGAGGGCGGGGGTGGGGGGGTGTGGTTGGGGGGGGTGTGTGTATGTAGGGGGTCTGTAGGGGGGGCTTGGTGGGGGTGTGTGGGATAGGGGGTGGCTACTAGCTGTTGTAGCCTACTAGCAGTGTGTGCAAAGTCATATTAGTCATGAGTTACTTCTTTAGTTCCTCCGTGCACCTCGCGCTTTGTATGCACCACGGCCGAGATGGCTCCACGCATGGAGAAACGCTGTGGTGTTATGGACCGGGTAGCGTGGGTTGAGGAAGGGGGGTGTGGGTGTTGTGAGGGGGGAGGGGGGTCGCGATGCTCCAGGCCTATGACAACCAAGCCGCCGAGAGCACCACGCCTATGAGTAAACTAGCAAACAGCAGAGGGGCACACCTATCCAGAGTAAAAAACTAGCCAGTTGGCCTACCTAGCAAGAGAGTTTTTTTGTAATTAATTTACAAGCCACGTGGATGCTAAACTAGCAGTGGTAAACTTGAGCCCTAGTGTAATACTAGCCTGTGGGTGGGTGCTACTAGCATAGTGGGGGTAACTAGCTGGGTTGGGGAGGCAACTAAAGCTGTTGTGCCTTTAACTACTGCCAGTTGTGGCCCCTACTAGCCAGTGGTTTGCTTTTAAACTAAGCTTTGTTGGTGCTACAACGTTTGGAGGTTAATTTACTAGCAGATGGGGGGCCTAAACTTAGCAAGTGTCAATTCTAGCAGAGTGGTATACTAGCAGTGGGTGGGCATAAACTAGCCAAGAGAGTGGGGTTTAATTATCCTAGCAGGTGTTTTGGTTACTAGCAATGGATGCTACTAGGCAGTGTTGGCCTACTAGCCAGAGTGTTAAACAAGCAGTTGTGTGGAATTTACTAGCAGTGGGTGTGGCTACCTACGCAGTTGTGCTACTTAAGCTGTTTGTATAACAAAGCAAAGAAGGTGCTACAAGCAGTTGGTAAAAAAAAAAAAACAAGCAGTGGGGGTGCAACCTAGCCCTAGTGGGGTACTAGCAGAGTGGTCTACTAAAGCAGTGTAACTAAACTAGCAGTGTGCTACAAGCAGTGTAATAACTAGCAGTGTGGTGGGCAACTAGCAGAAGTGGTACGAGCAGTTGGTGCTACTACAAGTGTTTAACTACTAGCCTAGTAGTGGCTTAACTAGGCAGAGAAATACTACTTGGTGGCTGCTTAAACTAAGCCCAGAGTAGGTTACTACCTGTTGTTGCGAACTAAGCTGTTGAGTCCTACTAGCAAGTGGTCATACTAGCAGTGGTGTGGCTACTAAGCCAGTGGTGCTACTAGCAAGTGGTGCTACCTAAGCAGAAGTGTTTACTTAGCAAGTGTGTTTTTTTACTAGCAAGTGGTGCCCCTACTAGGCATGGTACTACAAGCAGTGTGTTATTATTACTAAGCAAGTGTTGGCCACTAGCCAGTGTAATACTAGCAGTGTGCCCCAAACTAAGCTAGAAGTGGGGTAACCTAAGCAGTTTGTGGGCTAAACTAGCAGTGTACATACTAAGCCAGTGTGCCCTACAAGCAGAGTAAAATACCTAGCCTGAGTGCAACTAAGAGCAGAAGAGTTTACATAGACTGTGTTTTGGCCAACTAGCCTGTTGTGGCATACTAGCCAGTTGTTGGGCTACTAGCCAGAGGGTTGCTTACTAGCTTTGGTTTGTGCTAACAAAACAAGTTGAGCCTTACCCTATCAGAGTGATTAACTAGCAAGTTTGATGTTAACCTAGCAAGTGGGTGTGCTCCTAGCCCAGTGTAAAAAAAACTACTAAGCAGTTGATGTTATTTTAAACTAATAGCAGTGGTGCTAACCTAGCAGTGGGGTCATAACCTAGCAAGTTGTGCCTAACTAGCAGTGGTGGTTACTTTGCAGAGTGTTTTTTAATTACTAGCAGTGTGCTACTAGCAGTGTATAATAACGAGCAGTGGGTAGGGCTTACTAGCAGAATTTGTGTTTACGAGCTATGTGGCTAACTAGCAGTGGGGTACTACGAAGCAGTGTGCTACTAGCAATGGAATAAACTAGCTATTTGTGTTTGCTATAATAACTAGCCTTGGTGTTTTGGGGCTACTAGCAGAGTATAACTAGGCAGTTTGGGTGGCTCACTAAGCCAGTGTACTCACTGCCCCAGTGGTTTGCCTACTAAAGCATGTGTGCTACAAGCAGAGTGGGGGTTTACCTAGCAAAGCTGAGTCAACCTAGCCATAAGTTTTGCCCCTACTAGCCAGTGGGGTGCCTCTAGCATTTGGAAAATACTAGCCAGTGTAATACCTAGCAGAAAGTGTAACTAGCAGTGTGCAACAGCAGTGTTACCTAACTAGCCCGTGGTGCACTCGCAGTGGTAATACGATCTTAGTGTAACTAAGCCAAGTGGATGGCTAAACTAAGCAAGTTGGGGAAACTACTAGACCAAGTGGTTGGCTACAAGGCAGTGTTTATAACCTAAGCCAAGATGTGGTTTATTTACTAAGCATTTGTGGCTACTAGCAGTTGTACTACTAAAAGCAGTGGTGTGCTACTAGCAGTGTAACTACTAAGCAGAAGTGTAACACCTAACGCAAGTTGGTGGCAACTAGCCAGTGTCAACTAACTAGCCAGTGGGTGGGCTACACAGTGTTGCTACTAAGCAAGTGGGTGCCTACGAATAGCAAGAGTGTTACTAGCAGTGTGTGCTATTACACTAAAAGCATAAGAGTTGCATATCAAGCAAAGTGTGGGCCTACTAGCCAGTGGGGGTAATGACTAGCAAGTTGTAAATTTACTAAAGCAGAGTGTTTTATACTAGCCAGTGGGTGCCTTACTAGCAAGTTGTAACTACTAGCAGTTGGGTTGTGTTTTAATATTCCTTAGCAAAGTGTGCTACTAGCAGTGTTGGCATTAACTAAGCACGAGTTTAACTAGCAGATGGGTACACCTAGCATTGGTGGGAGGGGCTTAAAACAAAGCAGTGTAAATACAAGCAGTGGGTGTGCTACTTAGCCAGAGTGTTTACTAGCAGTGGGTTTTGGGCTTAACTAGCAAAGTTGGTTAAACTACTACATGTTGCCTTTAACAAGCCAAAGTGGTAAATACCTAGACTGTTGTATAGGACTAACTGCTTGTGGTGGCTACTACCTAGCCAGTGGTGCTACTCGCAAAAGCCGTGCTTAACTAGCTGGGTGTGCGACTACTAGCTTGGTGGTGCTTTACAGCCAGGTTGTGCGGGCGCACTAGGCAATTTGTGCTACTGGGGTGGGGGGGAGCAGAAGTGTTTACTAGCAAGGTGTGGGGGCCTACTATCTTGTGGTGTTTTTTACCTAGCATTGGGGGTTGCTTACTAGCAGTTCGGTAGGGCTACTAGCAGTGTTAAAATACCTACAATTGGTGGGCTCAGCCAGAGTTGATACTAGCCTAGTGGTGGATACTACAGTGGTGCCTACTTAAAAGCCAGCGTGCTAACCCCTAGCACGTGTACAACTAAGCAGTGGGTGCCTTACAAGCCAAGTGGTAAAACAACTTAGCAGTGTTTTACAAGCAGTGGTTCTTAACAAAGCAGTTGTACTACTCAGCAAAGTGATAGCTACTATCCGTAGGATGTTTAGACTACGCAGTTGGTTTAAACTAGCAGTTGTAGGGCCCTACACAAGCAGCGTGGGCCACTAGCCATTGGAACTACCTAAGCAACTTGTTGCCTACTAGCCAGTGTTAAACTTACTAGCAGAGGTTTTTACTTAGCAAAGTGTTGGGCCGACTAGCAGTGTTTAACTACTACCAAGTGCTAACTAGCAAGAAGTTGTATTTTTACTAGCAGTGGGTGCAACTAGCAGCGTGTTACTAAGCTAGTGGTGTTACTGCAGTGTTGGCTACTAGCCGAAGTGTTTTTATTTTAAAACTAGCAGTTGTGCATTTTTTAACGAGCCCTGTGTGGGCAACCTAAGCTTGTGTGCTTACAAGACAGTGGGTCCTAACTAGCAGTGGTGCTTACTAGCCAAGTTTGGCTACTAGCCTTGAGGTTAAATTAACATACGCAAGTTGTGGCAACCCAAAAGCAGAAGGTGTGACTAGCTAGTGTATGCTACTAAACCATAGTAGCAACTAAGCATGTGGCTAACCAAGCAAGTAAGGGGGTTAAAACTAGCAGTGAGCTACTAGCAGAGTTGGTTTAACTAGCAAGTGGGGGGGGGGTGGCTATTAAACTAAATCAAGTGTAAAACTACTAGCAAAGTTGTTGGCCCACTAGCCAGGGTAATACTAGCTGTGTGGCTACTAGCCTGGTGGTGACTACTAGCCAGAGTTTGGTTAAACTAGCAAGTTTGGTGCTACTACCAGAGAGTTAATTAACTAGCCAAGTTGCTACCTAAGCCAGAGTGGGTTTTTACAATAGGCAGTGTGTTTAACTAGCAGAGTGCATAAACTAAGCCATGTCAAACTAGCTTTGTTTGGCTTACTAGTTAAAAGTGGTGCTGCCCTAGCCTGTTGTGCTACTAGCAAAATTTGTGCTTACTAGCCAGAGTTGGGTTTACAAGCACATTGGTGCAAAAACTAGCATGGTACAACACAGCATTAGTCTACTAAATAAGCTAGAAGTGTTTTCCTAAGCAAGTTGTGGTATTACTAGCAGTTGGGTTGCTACATAAGCAGTGGGGGGTGTCTACTAGCCTTGGGTGTGGCTACTAGCTGTGTGCCCCTAACTAGCAAAGAAGTGGTTTGTACTAAGCAGTGGGTGGCATACTAAGCCAGTTGTACTACTAGCTGTGGTGGCTATAGCCTAAGTGTGCTACCTAGCAGTGGTGCCTACTAAATCAAAAAAGAGTTTACAAGGCAAGTGTTGGTGTGCCTACTAGCAGTGTAATACTAAAGCTTTTGTTGCTACATAAGCCAAAGTTGTAATACAAAGGCAAGAGTGTTTTTAGTATTACTAGCAAGTTGTGGCCCTTACCTAGCAATTGTGTTACTAAGCAAAGTGTGTGGGCTACTAGCCATGGTTGCAACTAAGCTGTGTGCCTACCTTAGCTAGATGTGGGCCTTACTAAGCCAAAGTTGTGGGTAAATATTTACTCGCAGTGGTTGGCTAACTAGCAGTGTACTAATAGCTGTTGTGTTACTGAGGCTGTGTGCAACAAGCAGTTTTGGTGCTTACAAAGCAGAAGTGTTAAACTAGGGGGGGGGTGCATAAAAGTGTGCTACTAGCAGTGGTAATACAAAGCTGTGATGGCCTACTAGCAGAGTGGGTTACAATCAGTGTGTTATTTACTAGCAGTTGTGCCTACTAGCAGTGGTTATTTACCTAGCAGTGTTGTTACTAAAGCCAATGTGTTAAACAAGCCAGATTTTGGGGGGTGCTTACTAAGCAGAAGTTGTATAACTAGCAGTGTGGGCTACTAAGCAGGAGTGGTATACTAGCCATTGGGTGGCTACTAGCAAAGGTGCTTTAACTAGCAGTGGTGGGGCTGACTAGCAGAGTGTTAACTAAAAGCAAAAGAGTGGTTTTATTTTATACAAGCTTGTTTTGGTGCTAAACTAGCCTGTGTGCAACACAGCCTTGTTTTTGCTACTAGCTGTGGTGCTTATACTAGCCCTGGGTGCTACTAGACCCAGTTGAGCTCCGTAACTAGCAGTGTGGGCTAACCTAGCTAAGTGGTGCTAACTAAGCAGTTGTTGTTAACTTAAGCCAGTGGGGTGTTACTAGCAGCGTGGTTGTACTAGCCAGTATGTGGGCTTACAAGCCCTGGATGGGGTGGCTACTAGCTTGTTGAGCAACATAGCTTGATGGGGTGCGTACAAGCAGTGGTTATGGCTTACTTAGCAAGTGTTGGTACTAGCAGCGTTCTACTAAGCAGTGGTTGTTGGTTTATTACTAAGCTGTTGGGGTTTTTATATTTTTATTTTTTGCTATACTAGCAGAGTGTTTTTACAGCGAAGTGTTGGCCAACTAGCAGAGTTGGGTATTTACTAGCAGTGTGCATAACTAGCAGTGGTGCCATACTAGCAGTGTGCCGTACCTAGCCCTTGTGTGGCCTTTACTAGCTGGGTTGTTGCCTTAAATAGCCCCAAGTATGTGATTTCAACTAAGCACGTGGTGGCTAAAAGCCAAAGTGTGGCTACTAGCCTGAGAGCTACAGCCAAGTGTAAATACTAAGCAGAGTTGCCTAACTAGCGGAGTGTTTTACAGCAGTGGGGTGAGCCTATACTAACATAGTTGTTTAACCTAGCCAGTAGGTCTTATACTAAGCAAGTAGTACTAACTACCCAAGTGAGCTACTAGCAGTGTGTGGCCTTAACAGGCTTTTGTGTGGCTTAAACTAGCAATGTAGCTACCTTTAAAGCAATGTGTATTACTGAGCAGTGTGCTACTTTAAACTAGCAAGAAGTGAAACTAAAAGCAGTGGTGGCTTACAACACAGGTGTAAAAAAAACTACTAGCAGTGTCTAAATTAGCCAGTTGTGGCCCTTACCAACAAGTGATTTTACTGAGCATTGTGGCTACCCAAAAAAGCAGAGTGGGGGGTTGTATATTAACTAGCGTGTGCTTACGTAGCAATAGTGTATACTTAAGCAAGAGTGATGACCATTAAACTAGCAGTGTGCCCAATACTATCATTGTGCTACAGCCAGCCGTGCTACTAGCCCAAGATGGTGTTGCCTACTAGCAAGGTGTGCATAAAACCAGGCCCATTGGGGGGGGTGGAAAAACCTAAAGGCAGAGTGATTTTACAGCTAGTGTGGGCTACCAATCAAGAAGTGGGGTTACTCAGCCAGTGGTGTACTAGCAGTTGAAAAATACCTAAGCAGTGGTGCTTAGACTAGCAGAGTGTTTTTTACTAGCCAAAGTGGGTGCTACTAGCAGAAGTAAGGTAATCTAGCATTGAGCTTAACAAAAAGCAGTGGGGAAAACTAGCAGTGTGCTACTAACCAGAAGAGGGTGAAACTAGCCCAGTGTGGCTACTAGCAAAAGTTGGGTTCCTACTAAGCAGGGTGCTACTAGCTGTATTTCTACCTACCATTGCCGTGCCTACTATCTGTGGTGTATACAGCTGTGTGCTACTACAGAGTGGCTACTAGCAGTGGTAACTACAAGCATGGTCCCTTTTACTAACAGCCAAGAGTATGTAATAACTAAGTCCAGTGTTGCTTTACAGCAGTGTTTTATTACTACTGGGGGTCTCGATGTCTGCTGAGTATCATAGTATTGTTGGATGTGAGACGCGAGGCGTGCGGGGGATGTGTTTGCCCTACTATCTGCGTGGGGGCTACCTAGCTTGTGGTTGGGTTACTCGTGGTAGCCTGTGGAGCTACTAAGCAGTGTGCTACTAGCCAGTGTACTACTAGCAGTGTGGGGGCTACTTAAAGCAGAAGTTGGTATAACAGCAGTTGTGCTACTAAGCAAGTTGGTTAATACCTATCAATTGGGGGGTGGCTAAACTAGCAGAGTGGGGGGGTTATTTATATTTACCTAATCCAGAGGTTGTTTACGGGGGAGTGGGGGGGGGGCGCGGGGATGTTATGCTTAACAAGCAAGTGGTACTAAAACAGCCCGCGTTGGTTTACCTCACAGTGTGGGGGTGCTACTATCGGGGGAAGAGGGGAGTTTGTGAGTCTCGAGATCAAGTGTGTTAGGGGCGGCGAAGCAATAAGTTGGGGGGGTTTACAAGCAGTGGGTGCTACTAAGCTTGGTGTGCCTACTTAGCTGTTTGCTACTAAAGCAAGTGTTAATACTACAGCAGCCGTGTTTCTAGCAGTGGGGGTGGGGGGTCTTACTAGCAAGAAAAGTGGTTATTTACTAGCCAGAGTGGTTTTTTTTTTTACTCAGCAGTGTTCATAACTAAGCAAAGTAGGGGTGGGGCCAACTAGCTGTGTGGTTTTACTTGGGGAGCCGTGTTACTCCTTAGCAGTGTAGTTAACTAGCAAGTGGGGGGTGGGGAGGTTACGAGGACTGGTGCGAGGGTGCCAGTGAGGTAGGGGTTTTACAGCAGTGGGTGTTTACTAGCAGAGTTGGTAAATTGTAACTAGGCCAGTGGCTACCTTTAGCCCGCAGTGGTTACCTAGCATTGGGGGTGGGGGGCTACAGCTGTGTGCCTTACTAGCAGTGTGCTATTACTAGCAAAGTTTGGGGGGGGCCTACTAGCCAGGAGAGGGTAATACTAGCAAAAGGTGGTTGGTTGGGGCTACTAGCATGTTAATACTAAAGCAGTGGTTGGCTACTAGCTGTGGTGGCCAACTCAGCCCAATGTGGTGCTTACTAAGCAGTGTGTTTTACCTAAGCTGTGTGCTACATAGCAAGAGTATTCAACTAGCGAGAGTGCTACTAGCTGTTGTGCCCTACTACAGTGGGTGTGGGGGGCTACTAGCAGTTGTTTACTACAAGCAAGTGGGAAGCTTAACAGCAAAGTGGTAATATGCTGTAGTGGGGGGGTCGTGCGGGGCTGCGGTCACGGGGGGGGAGGGGTTGTGTGTTCTCGCTGAGTCTCTGCGACTCTGTAGGTGGGTGCAAACTGTTGTGAGCGAAGTGGGTTTGCTTACAAGAGGTCCGCGGTAGGTAGGGGGTTTAACTTAAGCAAGGAGAGGTGTGATTGCCCTACTAGCCAGTGTGAAACTACTAGCTGTGTTGGCTACTGGGATGTCTCGCGGGGGGGGGGGAGGGGTGGTTGTTGGGAACAAGCAAGTTTGATGGTGTGGGGCTGAGCGAGGGGGGAGCAGTGTGCAAGCTGTGGTGGACAGAGGTGGCCTTGATGGTGCACTATGATATGAGCGGGAGAGTTGAGTACAGGGGGAGCAGTGTGATGTTGGAGGGCGGAGTCTATTGGGGGGTGCTAGCGTGTGTGCGGAGGATTGTATCTATAGTTACTTAGCTGGTGGTGGGCTACTAGGGGGAGCAGTGGTTACTACTAGGCTGTGGTGCTACACGTTGGAGCAAAGTGTTATTTACAAGGCTTGTTTGCTTTACTAGCCAGTGTGGCCCCTAAGCAGTGTGCCCTACTAGCTGGAGTAAATTACTTAGCAGTGTGCTAAACTAGCAATAAGTTTTGGTTTACTAGCAAGTGTGACTACTACCAGATGTGTTCTATAGCAGTGGTGCTTTTACAATGCCAGTGTTTAACTACAACAGTGAGGGGTTTATTACTAGCAGAGTGGGGGCATTCAGCCAAATTGGGTTAATCACAGCAGTAGGGGGGGTGCTTACTTAAACCAGTGAGTTTACTAAGATGTTGTGCACTTAGCCAGAGGTGTTTATACTAGCAGTGTTGGCTTTTACCATAGCAATGGTACAACAATCAGTGTTTTAACAGCAAGTGGGGTTGGGGCAACTGTCGCAAGTTACTAACCTAGAGCAAGTGTGATAACTTATCAGTTTGGGCTACTAGCAGGTGTAAACTACTAATAGTGGTTGTGCTACATAGCAGAGTGTACTACAAGCAGAGTGGGGTTTAACTAAGCAGTGTTGTCAACTAGCATGTAATACTAAAGCAGTGGTTGCCCCCCTACAAGCTAGTGGTGTGACTAGATGTTGTGCTACTAGCAGAGTTGTTTTAACTAAAGCTGTGAGCTAACTAAGCAGAGGTGGGGAACTAAGCCAAAAAGTGTGGGCTACCCCCCTAGCAAGTGTATACTAGCCGTTGTGTTGATAACTAAGCATTTGTGCCTACCTACTAGCAAGTGTTTAACTAGATTGATGGTGCCAACTAGCCAGAGAGGGAAATATACTAGCTTTAGGTGGTTGCCTACAAGCCCAGAGTGGTTTTAACCTTAGCCAGTTGTGGGATTTACTAGCCAGCGAGGTGCGCTAAACTAGCCTGTCAAAATACCTAGCAAGTGGGGGTGGCAACTGAAGCAGTTGGGGGGGGGTGTTACTAGAAATGTATGTATCTACTAAAGTCCCATAGTGGGTTACTAGGCCCGTGTGCCTTACTAGCAAGTGGTTTTACTAGCAGTGGGGTGGTTTTAAACTTAAACAGAGTGCTATACTAAGCAGTGGGTAAATACAAGCAAATTGGTTGCGCAACTAGCAGAGAGTTTACTAGCTTGTGTGCTACTAGCAGAGTGTTTTTAACTAGCAGAGAGGTGCTACACGCTGTGGGTGCTTTACAAGCCCCAAAAGTAATACAAGCATATGGGTGGCAAACAAGCAAAGAATGTGTTTAACTAAAAAAGCCCCCCTTGGTGGTGCCACTATCAAGAGTGGGTTTTTTACTCGCAGTGTGCTACTAGCCTTGTTGGTGCCTACTAGCAAGAGTTGGTTTTATACTAGCAGTGTGCTTTAACCTAGCAGAGGACTAACAAGCCAGTGGTTCCAACAGCCAGGGAGGTGCTGGCGTCTAGTGGGGGGGATCAGAAGTGGCTTTTACAAGCAGGATGGATACTGTGTGGGAGGGAGATGTGCGAGTTTGGTGTTCCAACTGTGGCAGGATCTGGGGGAGCGTGTGAGATGGTGTAGTGTATTGTGGAGTTGGGAGACTGGGAAACTTAGCAGTGAGCTACTAGCAAGTGTTACTAACTCGCAAGTAGGTGTTGCCTACCTAAAGCCCAAAGTGTTGCTACAAAGCCCACAAGTGATGCTACTAAGCCAGATAGTAACTGACTAGCCACGAAGGTGGTTTACTTTATCAGTTTGTGGACTTACTAGCAAAGAGGTTTACTAGCAATGTGGGCTAAACTAAGGCCAGAGGTTGTACACTAGCAGTTGGGTTGCTAAACTAGCAGTGGGTAAATACTAAGCAGAAGTTATCAACTAGCCGAAGGTGTTTTACTAAAGCAGAGTTGGCTAACAAGCATAGTCAAACCCTCCTAGCAGTGTTGCTACTAGCAGTGTGGCCTACTAGCTGGATGGGTGCCCAAACTAAGCAGTTGGTGCCCAAACTAAGAAGAGTTGGCAACTAAGGATGTGGGTGGGTTACTAGCAAGTTGGTGCAACTTAGCAAAAAGCCAGAGTAGTTTTATTATTTACAGCAAAAGATGGTGGGCCCTAAACTAGCAGACAGTGGGAATTTACTAATCAGCGAGCCTACAAGCATAGGTGTTTGGCTTATAGCACAGGTTAGGTGGCTACCTAGCAAGTGGGTGGGTGGTATCTAAAGCAAATTTGCTACTAGCAGTGGGGGTTTGGCTTAACTAGCAGTGTTGGCCTATAACTAAGCAGAGATGTTAAACTTAAGCAGTGGGTGGGCATACCTAGCAGCGTGGTAACCAATCCATTGGTGGCCTCCTAGTGGCACAGTGAAATTACCCTATCTGAGTGCTGTTGCCTACTAGGCTTGTGAGCTACTAAGCAGTGGGAACTACTAGCAGAGGGTGCTACTAGCAGGTGGGGGGTCCTTACAAGCCCCTGATGGGTGGCTACCTAGCTTTGAGTGGCCCTAACAAAACGCAGTGTGCAACAAGCATAAGTGGTTAACCTTAGCAGTGGTGGCTACTCAGGCAAGCCGAGGGTTACAAGCAGTGTGGCATACTAATAGCAGTTTGTCACTGGCAGCATAGTTGGGTGGCATTTAACTAGCAAAGGCGGGGTGGCTACCCTTAGCTGTTGGGTGGCTACTCAGCCTGGTGAGTAATCTAGCAGTGTGTATAACCCAAGCAAGTTGGTGCTTTTTCAAAGCATATAGTAGTGCTAATAGCCTGTTGTAAAATCCAGCAAGCTGTGTGGCCCCCTACTAAGCAGTGACCCTACCCTAAGCTTGGGTGGTGTTTTTATTTAATTACTAGCAGTTGGGGTGTGTTATTTAATTCTAGCAGTTTGTGGCTTAACTGAGCAGTT
Organism: Bolinopsis microptera; assembly: GCF_026151205.1. NCBI lineage: Eukaryota > Metazoa > Ctenophora > Tentaculata > Lobata > Bolinopsidae > Bolinopsis > Bolinopsis microptera. The sequence goes on along the minus strand of NC_087075.1, from coordinate 11,433,330 downwards.
GAGTCTTTACAAGCTTGTTGCAATACTGCTAGCTGGATGTGGTTGCTAAACTAGCCAGTGTGGTGGGGCTTTACAAGCAGTGTTGTATTTACATAGGCAGTATGTTAAACTTAGCTAATTGGTGCCCATTACTAGCCGTGGGGTGCCTACCTAAGCAGGTGGGATGCTAACTAGCCTGTTGGGTGGCTTAACAATAGCAAAAAGTGTCTTAACTTTAAGCAGTGTGGGCTAAACTCTAGCATTTGGTGCTTTACTTAGCTGTGGTGCCTAAATAAGCTTGGTGTGCAACAGCAAAAGTGGTGCAACTTAGCAGCGTTTGGGCTACTAAGCAGTTGTGTTACCCACAATGTGTTTTTTACTAGCTGTCTGCCAACTAGCTGTGTGCCAACTAGCAGTGTTACTACTAATCATTGTGGCACTAGCAGTTGGTGGGCAACTAGCAGTGTGGCCTACCAAGCAGTGGGTGGGTTTACTAGCAGTGTGGGCCCTTAACTAGCAATAGGGGGCCAACTAAGTCTTGTTGTATTAACTGGCTAGGCCTGTGGTGCCCTATACTAGCAAGTGGTGGCTAACCAGCAGTTAGTGATTAACTAGCCATTATGTTTACCTAAGCCAGTAGGATGCCTACTAAGCCCGTGAGCCTACCAAAGCTGTGTGGCTAAAACTAGCTGTGGTGCTACAAGCAGTGGTGCTAACTAGCAAGTGGTGCTACTAGCCAGTAGGGTTGCCCTACAAAGCTGTTGGCAAAATAGCAGTTGTTGCTTACCTAGCCAGTGGGAATGCTAAACTAGCAGCGAGCTACTAGCAGTGTGCTACCCCGCAATGTGTGGATATACTAAAGCCTGGTCCCCCTGCTAACTCAAGCTGTGGTGGCTAACTAGCACAGTGGGGTATACTAGCAGCGGGTGCTTACTGTCAGTGTGCCCCCTACCAAAGCCATGTGTTTACCTAAGCCTGTTGAGACCTTCTAGGCAAGAGTGTTTACCAATCAGTTGCAACTAGCGGTGTGCTTTACTAGTGGTGGTGGCAACCAGTCAAGTTGTGGCTACTAGCAAGTGTGGCAACTAGCCTGATGCCCATCACTTAGCTGTGTTGCTTACTAGCTAGTTTCCTACTAGCCAGTTGGTTGGCTTTACCTAGCATTGTGTAGCATACTATCTTGTTGGTGCAACTAGCCGTGTTGCTACCTGAGCAGTGAGCCCTACAAGCAGTGAGCCTACCAGACAGTGAGCTTTACCACCAAGTGTTTGCCTACTAAGCAGTGGTGTTTTTACCTAGCAGTGGTGGGGGTTTACCTAGCCAGTTGGGTGGGGTAACTTAGCATTGTTGTTTACTAAGCTGTGGTGCAACAAGCTTGTAGTGCTTTACTAACCCCTGGCGTGGCTACAAGCTTTGGTGTGCAAACTAGCAGATGTGGTTTTACTAGCAGTGTGCTACGAGCCTGTGTGCAACTAGCTGTGAGCTACCAAGCAGTGGTTGCACAACAAGCATTGGTGCTTACTAGCATGTGTGCTAACTAGGGAGGGCTGTTGATGCCTAGGTCTGCTGTGCGGATCTATACTCTACATCTAGGCTAGGTTTTGACATACATATCGTGTAGGGGCCTAGGGGCGGGGGAGACTGTTGGGGGTGCCTCACACCTGATGGGGAGTCGGGGAGGGGGGGCGCGGTGGGTGGGCGAGCGGCTGGGTGTTGTTGGGGTTTATTAACAAGCTGTGTAAACTACTAGCCAGTGGGTGTTACTAGCAAAGCCGTGCTAAACTAGCAAGTGTGTGGTTACTAGGCCTGTGTGGGACCTCACCTAGCCATGGTGGGGGTCTACTAGCTTGTTGTGGGCCTTTACTAGCTGATTTGTAGCCCCTACTAGCAAGTTGTGTGCTACAGCAGTGTTGGTCTTGTACTAGCAGTGCGCTAACCAGCAGGTTGTGGCCCATACATAAGCATGTGTTAAACAAAGCATTGGTGTTAAACAGGCCCGTGGGTGTGGGTACTAGCAAGTGTGTTAACTAACAGTAGACCAACCCCGAGCTTGTGTGGGCTATTAGTCTGCGTGGCCTACAAGCCTGTTGTTGTTCAAATAGTCATGGATGGGTTACTTAGCAGTGGTTATACAAGCTGATATGTGAAACCTAGCTGTGTTTGGCTACAGCCTGTTGGGTACTGCCCTAGCTGTTGGGTACAAAAAACTGGCTTTTTACTGTTTGGGTTGCCTTACTAGCAGTGGTTGCCTAAACTAGCAGTGAGGCTACTAGCAGGTTTGCTACTAGCTGGTGTGTAACAAGCCCTTTTAGTGGTGGCTACTAGCAGTTTGCCCTACTACAGCGGTGCTAACTAAATCAGGGTTAACCTGGCTAGCTGGTTTTAAAACTGCTAGCTGGTGTTGTTTACAGCAGTGTGGTGTTTTCCTAAAAGACAATTGTATGCATTAACCTAGCTTGTGGTGCCCAACTAGCTGTGTGCCTTACTTGCCGTGTTGGCTACAAGCAGTGTGCTACAAGCAGCGTGTCCTATCTAGCCAAGCCGTGCACTAGCAGCCCGGGGGGCCTACTAAGCAGCGTGGACCCCCCTCACTAGCAGTGTAAAAACTACTAAGCAAAGCGTTGGGGCTACTAGCAAGCGTGGTGCCTAACTAGCAGCGAGCCTAACTAGCCCAACGTGGCTAACTAGCTAGCGGTGCCTTAACTAGCCCAGCGGTGCCCATTACTACACACAAAGCGGGTTGGTAACTAGCAGCGTGCTACCTAGCAGCGTGTGCTATCTAAGCAGCGTTGCAACAAAGCAAAGCGTGCTAACTAGCAGCTGTGCTTACCTAGCACGTGGCACCCCTTTACAAGCAGCGTGGCTACTAGCAACGGTTGCCAACAATAGGCGCCGTGCTACTAAGCCCCAAGCCGGGGTGCCCCTTTACTAGCAAGCCGTGGCAACTAAGCCAAGTGGTGGGGTTGCCTACCTCATTGGCCCAGTTGGTTGCCCAACTCCCCCTGGGCCGAGTGTTGGCTACTAGGGCCTGTTGTGTTTTAACAAGCTGTCTGCTACTAGCTGGTGTGCCTACAAGCAAAAAGTGTAAATCTACATATTTTTATTTTAAAAAAGCCATTTTTGGGTTTACTAGCCAGCCGTGCCTACCTAGCCAAGTGGTGGTTTACTAGCTGTGGTTTGCCAACTAGCTTATTGGGTGGTGGGGGGCTACTACATGTGGGGTGGTGCCTACTTAGCTGTGTGCTACATAGCATGTGGGTGCGTTACTAGCAGTGGTTCTATACAGCACAGTGAGGGGTTTAACAATCAGCGTTGGATAATAACTAAGCAGTGGGTGCTCCCAGCATTGAGCTAACTAGGCTGTGTGGTCTTACTAGTACCAGTTGTGGCTCAGCAAGCCTGTTTGTGGGTCCCCCAACAGCCCCACCGTGGGGGGTGGTTTTAATAGCAGTTTGTGCCTACAAGACAGAGGTGGCCTATATAGATGTGTGGTCCTAATTCCTGATTGTGGCCCTACTAGTTAGTAGTAACTAGCTAGCAGTTGTGCTACTAGCCCAGTGGGGTGCCCTAGCTGTTGGTTGTTTTACTAGCGTTGGTGAATACCTACGGGCAGTGTGGGCTAACCAAAAGCAAAGCGTGGCAACCAAGCAGCGTGCTACCTAGCAGTGTGGCTAACTAAGCAGTGTATAATACCAAAGCAGAGGTCCATTGACTAAGCCAATTGGTGTTTACTATAGCCAGTGTGGGTGCCTACTAGCTGTGTTGGCATAACTAGCATGGACACTTACTAAAGCAGAGGTGTTTTACTAAAAGGCTGTGTGCATAACAAAGCCAGTGGTGCTACTTAAAGAATGTTTGGGCCCCTTTACAGCCTGTTTTTGCAAACTAGCCAGTGGGTAATTTACTAGCATTGTGGGGGCCACCACAGTGGTGTGCTACCAGCAATGGTTCCTACGAAAGCAAGGTTGTGGTTACCTAGCCCTGTTGGTCCCTACTCGGCATTTGAGTTTACCCAAAGACATGGTTTTGTCATAAACTAGCCTGTGGGGGTGTTGCCAACAAAATCGGTGTGCTACAAGCTGTGTGCTTACCAATCAGAGTGCCTACCTAGCCGTGTGTGCACTAGCCATAGTGCTAACTAGCAGTTGTGCCCTACTAGCAGTTTGTGGTATTACTAGCAAGTGTGAGGCAAACTTTCAGGCCATATGTGGGGGGAGCTATAGCAGCGAGCACAACTAAGCCCAATTGTGTGGCCCTTAACCTAGATGAGGGGTGGCTTACTAGCTTGTGTTCTACTATAGATGTTGTGCCTAACTAAGCTATGTGTTGCCCCTACCAAAAATCCTGTTTGTGCCCCTATACCCTAATCCTGATCCCCCTGCTTACTAAGCTTGTGTTTGCCCCTAACTAGCCCAAGTGTGCTACTACTCTTGTCATGCTAACAGAAGATGTGGCTACCTAGCTTTGGTGGGATGCCTACTAGCTGTGTGCTAACAAAGCCTGGTGGTGCTACTAGAAATGTGTGGGCAAAACTAGAGATTGGTATGTGCAACAGCTTGTGTTGTGAGCCTTACTAAGCCTGACCCCACCCCTGGCTACTAGCATGTGTGCTAACTAGGCATAATTGTGTGCCAAGTAAGTCAGCGTGCTAACCCTAAGCCAGCGAGCTAGTAGCAGCGTGCTAAACTAAGCAGCTGTGCTACCTTAAGCAGGTTTTTTTTTTATACAACCAAGCATTGTGGGTTACTAAGCAGTGGGTTGGCAGCCTAAGCTGTTGTGCTACTAGCTGTGTGCCTTACTAGCCTGTTGTGCTTACTAAGCAAAGTGAAAAAAAACTACTTAGCAGTGGTGGGGTTTATCAAGCTGGTTGTGGCAACTAGCAGTGGGGGGGGTTAGATAACTCAGATGGTTGGCAAACTACAGTGTGGCTACTTAGCAGAATGTTGCTACTAGCTGTTGAGCTAACTAGCCCTGTGTGCTTGACTAGCAAGTGTGGCCTTACTAAACTAAGCATGTTGGCTAAACTAGCTGTGTGTTTTTTACTAGCAGTGAGCTACTCTTGCAAGGTGGCCCTAGTAGCAGCGGGGTGCTAACTAACATAGCCGTGCCTACCTAAAGCAAGTGTGGTTACTACCCTTGGTGTGCTACGAAGCTTGTGGTGGGCTACTAGCCCTGGTGTGGCACTAGCCTGTGTGGCTACTAAAAGGCTGTAGGCTTAGTAAAGCGAAGCGTGCTTACTAGCACCGTGGCTTACAAGCCAGTGGGTGCCCTACCTAGCAGCGGGCTACTAGCAGTGGAGGTTACTAGCTGTGGAGCCTACTAGCTGTTTGTGCCTAACAAGCCCAGCGAAGTATTACTAGCAAGGCCCGTGGGGCTCCAAGCATGGTGTTTATACTAGCTGTTGTGCAAACCTAACGCGTTAACTACAGCTAACAAGCTGTGGTTTGGCTACATAGCAATATACTACTAGCAGTGTGTTTACTAGCAGCGTTTGCTACTACAGTTTGGGGGTGGTTTGTTTTTACTTAGCTTTGTGTGCTACTAAAGCTGTGTTGGGCTACAAATGCTGTGTAGCTACCTAGCTGTGGTGCCCCTAACTAAAGCTGGTGTGCTTTTACTAGCAGTGGGGGGTGTGCTCACTAAGCAGTGTGGTTTCTAAACAGCACGTTGGGTAATTTACTTAAGCAAGTTGGTTGTTGGGCTAACCCAGCCAAGTGTGCCACTTTAGCAGTGTGGCCCTTACTATCCAGTGTGCTGCCTAGCTTGGGGGTGGTCCCCCACTTAGCCCGAGTGCTATTAGGCTGTGGTTCCTACAAAGCAGTGGTGCTATTATAAGCCATTAGTGTGGGGCTAAAGCTGGTTTAGTTTCTATTAGCCTGTGGGTGGTGGGGCTTAACCTAGCAGTGTACAACTTAGCCAGTGTGCCCTACCTAGCAGTGTGTGGCACTAGCCAGTGGTGGTTACTAGCAGTGTTGCAACATCCCTTGGCCATGGTGGCTTACACTATGCAAGCGTGCTCACCTAGCAAGCGTGCCCATACTAGCAGTGTGTTATTACTAAGCATTGTTTTGCCTACTAGCTGAGGGGTTGCAATTACTAGCAGTGTGCAACTAGCCCTGTTGGGGTGCTTTACTAGCAAAAGTGAGGCCCCCTAAGCAGTTGGGTGGCTACTAGCAGTGGTTGTTTTACAGCAGTGGTGCTACCCAAGCATTGTTGGGGCCTACTAAGCCAAAGTGTTTTTAACTAAGCAGTGTTTGGGTGTACTAGCAGTTGTGGGCAATTACTCTGGCCCAGTGGGTGGCTACTAAGCAGTGGTGCCATCACCAGCTATGTGGGTGGGACAAAACTAGCAGTTTTGTTGCCCAAACCACAATTGGGTTCCAACTAGCAGTGTGCCATACTAGCCAGCCGGAGTGGACCCCTACTAAGCAAATGTGTTACTAAGTAGTGGTGGAGGCTACCTAAGCCCATGGTTGTGCTATAACTAGCAAGGGGTGGTGTGCTACAATCTTTTGTGCTACTAAGCAAGATGTGCTTTTTAACCCAAAGCAAATGGAGCTACTAAGCCTGTGTGCCTACTGCAAGTGTGCAAACCAGCCAAAGGTTTGGGGGCTTACTAGCATGGTAGTTAACTAGCATGTGGGTGCTACCTACAACCGTGCCCACTTAGCAGGCGGGTGCTACTAGCGCGTGGCTACCCTAGCAGTTGGTGGCAACTAGCTGTTGTGCAAACTAAGCTGTGGGTGCTACTAACAGTGGGTGGCAACTCAGCCCTGTGTGTCTAACAAGCATGGTTGGTGCTACTACAGCTTTGTGGGAGCAACTTAGCGTGTGTGCCTAACATCAGTTGTGGTGTTTTTATACTAGCAGATGTGCTTGACCTAGCAGCGTGGTTTACAAATAACAGCGTGATCCTAAGCAGTGTACTTAACATAAGCAAAGTTGTGGGTTTGGGCTACTTGCAGCGGCTACCCTCAGCAGCTGGGCAACTAAGCATTGTTGCTACTAGCCGTAGGGGGGGGTGTGTGCAATTACTAGCTTTTTGTGTTGGCTACAAGCATGTTGGGTTTAAATACTAGCAGAGTTGCCCTACTTAAGGCATTTGTGCTAAACAAAAGCCTGTACTACTGAGCAGTGGGTGGCAACTAGGCAAGTTGTTGGCCTTACTAGCAGTGGAGGCTAACCAGGCAGTTTTGGGTTTTTATCTAACCAGCAGTTTGGAGGGGCTTACTGAGCAGTGTTGCAACCCTAGCCTCGTGGGTGGGCAACCTTTAGGCAGTGGTCCCTCCTAAGCAACTGGTGTGGCTACTAGGGACCCTGTTTGTGGCTTACTAAGCAGTGTATTTATACTAGCCATTGGCTACTAGTCAGTGAGGCCCCAACTAGCCAGTTGGGGTTCTACAAAGCCAGTGGGGGGCTAATACTAAGCATGTTAATAACTAGCAGTGGGTAACTTACTAGCAAAGTGTTCATACAAGCAGTGGGTGCTTACAAGCAGTGGTGCATTACCATCCAGTGTATATCCCACCCCCCACTTACAAGCAAGTTTAGCCCCCTAACTTAAGCAGTTGGCTACATAGCCTGTTGGGTGCTTTATCCCCCCTAGCCCTGTGTGGCCTAACTTATGCAGTGTGCTACAAAATCAGTGTGGGGCAAAAAAAGGCAAAGTGGTGGCTACTAGCCCAAGTGGTGCCTACTAAGCATTGTTAGGCCTACCAAGCAGTGTATGCTACTAGCTTTGGTGTGTGGTCTACTAAGCAAAGTGTGCTACAAGGCAAAGTGTGGGCTACAAGCACGTGGTGCTACAAGCAAGTTGTGGCTACTAGCCAAGTTGTTGGCTAAAACAAAGGCAGTAGGAAAATACAAAAACTAAAGCCAGTGTAATTACTAGCCAAAAGTGTATCAATCACGTGGTATTTTTTTTCTACCAGCCAGTGTGGTGTGGCCTACTTACAAGAGTGGGCTAATAGCAGTTGTGCAACCAGCAGAGTGTGCTACAAAGCAGCGATTGCCTAACTAATCAAGCAAGTGTGACTAACCAGCAGTGTGCCTACTCTAGTGCAGTTGTGGGCTTTACTAGCCAATAGTGTGCCTCAACTAGCAAGTGGCAAACTAGCAGTGTTGCACTAAGCGTGGTGCTACTATCATGTGTTCTTACTAGTCCCAGTTTTATTAAAACACAAGTACTAGGAAAATATCCTACATCGTTTGGACCGAATGAATACCGCGGTCCCTAAATTTCTTTTGAATCCAGGGAAAGTGCTCCGAGTCCCAGTATTCATTTACAGAATAACAATTTGTGACCCCAAACCTAAATATGTCCCATCATTGTACCTTCCCACGGTAAATTAGAAAAGTTAACGGAACAATGGGGTTTAAAAACGGTTTTTTACAGGTTGCAGCATCCCCCCCAGGTTAAATAGAGTAAACGGGGAAAGTCCGAATTAAGCAAATTGAAAAAGGAAAAAACATAGGTACCCCCTGGGCTAACTGTAATAATGGGTGTGTACGTTGGGTAGGTGTGACGAAAATAGGCCTTTTAGTGGGACATTCCCCCCCAGAGCCCAGTGGGGCCCATATGATAAAAGTTGGGGGATTGGGGAATATTGGAAATCAAGCCCTAATAGCTGGGGGAAAAACCGGAAAACCAAAGTGGGCCATCCTCGGCAAAAGTAAAGATTATTCTAATAAGGTTCTTTGATGAATGTTATATGGCCCACCTCTCCGAATTGGGTCCCCCTTCAATGTAGTTTTTACCCGAACAAGCCCCATAACCTGAGTGGTCCCAAGGTATTGAGATGTATTCTAAGTATTTGCAAGAATGATCCATGTGCCCCACCCCCAGGGTCCCACCCAATAATAGTAGAAACTAAGTCCCCCAATGTTTAAAGTACAAGTGGGCCCCCCGGCCCTAACACTTACGTATCTTGGACAAGGGACTAAGGCCCCCTTCCCTGTAAAAAACCCTTCAATGCGCCCCGAGGTCCAATCCTCCTCCCACCTACTGGGATGTTATTTTCCCTCCCAATTGCCTTTCCCTGCCAAAGCTGGGCATGGTTATTTGAGATTATACAGTTTGTTTATTTTTATTAATTGTCAAAACCACTGTACACGCAAGCTCATGCAAGTCCCCCAGTCCGGTGACCTTTTACAGTTTGGGCCCTTGAACAGCCCCCCACGGGACCTTTCAGCCATTAAAATTACTGGGGCAAACTCTTGGGCCAGTATTTGTCCCTGCAGGGCAAAGATAATGGAGCCTTGGAACAAATCTTACTACGGCCAAACGTAGTTATCTCCCCAGTACAGAAAAGAACCTGAACAAGAAAGTGAATCAAATGAAGACCGTTGTGCCGAGCCTGTTTCCAGGATGATTCCCACCTCGTCTGCAGCAGTTCAGACCAGTGTCCCCTAGGCCCCATTGGGGAAAAGGCATGTTTATTTCTGGAAGACCAAACTCACCGAATTGTGTTACCCCCCCCAGATCTGCCCCTCAGGAAAAAAACCTACAAAAGAAAGGCTTTTAATGGTTGACCATTTCAGGGAATGTTGCCCTTTTATTAAATTTCGTGTAAAGCCCAAATGAAAAAGGCCCTTCAATGGCCCGTGAGCTGTGTCCCGTTCCCGGATCAAGGGCCGTAAATAACAAAACAGCTTTTTGGCTGATTGGGTCCCCCCAATTTGTTAACACCTAGCAGGAAATGGACAGAGCAAAACTAGCGGATCCCCTTTGAAAAAACTTATATGCACCTCAGGAATAACCCTACAAAGAAACCCCACCCAAAATGTCCGCCTGCTTGGTGCCCCCTTTGCTCACCATCACAAACTTCACAGATGTTTTTGGAATACCTTGCCCATTTGGATTGTCCCTGTCCCTACCTGGCTAACCTTCAAAAACCTAAACCATGAAACCCCCACTATGCTTCCCCATGTGCCCTGTAGGAAACCAATCCCTCAGAAGCCGGCCCTTCCGAAAAAAAAAATGCATTTGGCTCTGAAGGTAAATATTGGAAAACGTACCAACCAATGATTGGTCCTTCGACCTGTGCCAGAGGATCCTTCCAAGTCCAGTTGGTTTTCCAACTCTGGTGCTCCTCCCTTGACCAATATAGGTAACAATATCTTCATTGATTTGGGAAAGGAAGGGAAAAGGTTGGCCTTGACACCCCTCCTGGTTAAGAAATGGAGGAAATGTGAAAATGAGGCAATACAACACGGATCTTATTAAAGTCCACTGTGGGCTTACAGGAACAATACAATAAAATAGCAAATGAACAATCATGTCCTTAATTAGATGGCCCAAAGATTTTTGCCCACATCTGCCCATCCAAGTTCGGGACCCAACTTTTCCATTGGCTCCAGAAGGTAAAATTTTGGAAACTAAAACAAGCCTGTGGGGGAAAGACCATGCCCCGGCCACCAAGGGTTAGTATTCGCTCCCAAATGGAAATCCCCCCCCCCCAAATGTCCCCAAGAATGTCCAACTGGCTCCCCGAAATTTAAAATGAACCAAAACGGAAAACCAGCAAGGCAAGCTGTCCCATCGGTTATCGGAAATGGAACTTGGAAAAGAATATAAAGAAACAAGCGGAACTTGTATACATATGGCCAAGAAGAAGAAACAACTTACACAAAAAAGACTCCCAAAATGATCCGGGAATTTGTTGCCCCTTGCCTCAAACCTAATTCCCCTCAAAACCCTCAAACCTGTTTGGATCCTGCCCCCAGTTGTTTCCTGTCCCCTACCTGGCCACACTTCAAAAAACCAAACACCATGACCAAATTTGCTCCCCCATGTGGGCCCTGGGAAGGAAACCATCCCTCAGAAATCCCGGCTCCGAAAAAAAGTCCATTCAGGCCCTTAAATGGCCAAAGCTACAGGAAATTCAAACAGCCATGCCGAAAAAAGCTTGTCCTCCAAGGATTACGTTAGCTCAGAATTGGAATTCCCTCCCCAATTGGGCCAATGAATGCCCAACAAAGGCCTCATCCCCCCGATGACAAATTTTATATAACTGGAACAGCCTTTGCAGCTGTATCCCATCGGGTTCCATGAATTGGAAACTGGAAACAAATTAAAAACAAGCGGAATATCTAGTAAATTATAATGCCCCCTCCTCAGAATTACCTACAAAAGAAACACTAAAAATGTATGCCCATGTGGGATTTTCCTTGGGCACCGCCATTCACAACATCACATGTTTGGATCCTGCCCAGTTTATTATTTGTTTCCCTGCCCCCATACCTGGCCACCTTCAAAAAAACCCAGAAACCAATGGAAACCACTTTAGCTTCCCAAGGTGGCCCCCCTGGTCAAGGAAACATCCCCTCAGAAAGTCCGACCCCCCCCCTCCGGAAAAATGGCAATTTTTGCTCTGAGGTAAATAAAAGGGGAAACGGAAATAAACCCATTTGTACCCTCGAACTGTGCCAGAAGATTTCTTCAAATCAAGTTTTGGTTCACTCCTGGGTGCCTCTCGCTTGTCCCCCCATTAAAGGATATTCATTTCCTTAGAAGTTTGGGAAGAATTGGAAATGTGCTTGGCCACCCTGGTAAAATATGGAGATTTGGTATGAGCCTACCATCCATCACGGATCATGTAAAGTACTGGTGCCCTTACTGGGAAACAAATACCAAAAAATGAGCAAAATGATTTCCATGACCCCCTCGTATTGCCCCCCCAATCAGATTAGCAACATACTGCTTTCCCAAGTTTTTCGAAGACCAACCTGGTATTCTTGCTTCAGAAGGAAATATTTTTTGGAACCTAAACAGCGTTGTGAAAAAATGATGGCCACACAAGGATTTAAAGTGGAGCTCAGAAGGAAACCCTTCCCAACAATGTCCACAGAATGTCCCGAACTGGGCTGCAGTAAGCATTGGAAATAACGGTAAACAGCATGCCAAAAAAGCCTGATCCTTACCCATTCCGGTTTCCGAAAATGGAACCTGGGAAATGAATAAAGGGACAGCCGGAATATCTTGTTTTAACATAATGCCCCCCCAAAGAAGAAACACTTACAATAAAGACTCCCCCCCAAAATGTCAGATTGTGGGGCCCCTTCGCACCACTCACACAACCCTCAACACTTGATTTTGGATCCGGCCATTTGTTTCCCCCCTGTCCCTAACAGGCACCTTTTTCAACAAACCCAAAACATGAAACCAAAATTTGCATCCCATGGTGCCCCCTGGTAGGAACAACCATCAAGAAGCCCCGGCCCCCTCCCGAAAAAATGCATCCCTGCCCCCAAAATGGGCCAAGCCTATTATAACCCCTTGGGGGACAAAAAAAAACAAAAAAAAAAAAATATTTTTTTCTATAAATAACCTCAGGCCGAAAAATATTTGCGGGTGATAACAAAGCACCCATAAAATGGGGTCCCCACAACCCCCCCCTCCCCCACAAAAAAAGGTGGAAAAAATAAAAATTTATTTTTTTTTTAAAAAAGTTATTTTCAGCATCATTCCAAAGAAAAAAATGGAAAAATATTTCCCCCCCCCCCCCCCTCCCCCAAACAATTGGGGCCCCCCAAACAACAACGAAAGAAAAATTGGCCCCCCGCGCCACCAAAAACACCCAGGCCCCCCTTATCCCCCCACCCCCGAAAGCACATTTTTTAAACAAAAATACAAAAAATTTTGGTGACAAAAAAAAACAAAGTCCATATTTTTGGGTGCACAAGCCCCCCTTCTGTTTTCACCCCTCCACCCCCCCCCCCCTTTTTTTCCGGGTTTATCCCCCTGGTGAAAAATATGGGATAAAAAAACAAAGTAAACTTGGGGGGGACAACAATAAAGAAACCAGCGGAAAATCTTGTAATTTTATGTCCCCCTCCAAATGTAACCTACCAAGACACTAAAAGAAATGCATGTTGAAAAGTCATTGTTATTATTCCATGCACGCAATCCCCTCAACTTTCCAACCTATAGTTGGGGGATCTGCCCCCCAGATTTTGTTTTCCTGTCTACCCTTGCCAACCTTCCAAAAAAACCCCAACAATTGACCCACTTTGGGCCACCATGGGGTGCCCATGTAGGAACATCCCTCAGAAGCCGGCCATTTCCGAAAAATGCCAATTTTTATGCTACTTGAAAGGTAAAAAAATTATTTGGAACCGTGGTAAAAAACCATTTTTGTCCCCCTCGACTGTTGCCCCCAAGGAGTGATACTCAAAAGTCCAAGTTTGGGTTCACTCTGGGTGGGCTCACCTTGGATCCCCCTCCCATAAGGGGGATAAATCAGTTCCACCATTGAGGTGAAAGAAAGGGAATTTGTTGCCTTTGGTTTTTGCCACCCCCCTGGTAAAGGATTAATTGGGAGTTGGGGGAATGATCCCCCCTTCCATCACGGATCTTGGTAAGTTCCCCATGTGTCTACGGGGAATCCATAACAAAACAAATTGGAAGCACATTGGGATTTTCATTGTTCTTAGTTTGCCCCAAATAGATATGCCAACATCCCAGCCCCTTTTATTGTCGCTTCGATATGTGGTGTGAGTTTGATTTTGGACCACTGGTTCTCTTGCCTCCAGAAAAGTGATAAACAGAAAAAAAAAAAAAAAAAAATTTTTGGAACTTTAACAGGCGGGTGTTGAAAAAGATGCCCCCTCAAGGATTAGTTGAAGTCATCCGAAGGATCCCTCCAATGTCAAGAATGTCCAACTGGCTCAGAAGCATTGAATAACGGAACAGCATGCAGCTGTCCTTCGGGTTCTGAATGGAACTGGAAAGATGAAAACAGCGGATCTTGTAATTTATGCTCTCAGAATACCTACAAAGACTCCCAAATGTCTGATTGTGCCCCTTGCTCACCATTATCTCAAACCTCGCCCTATTGAACTGCCAGTGTTCCTGTCTACCAGCACCTTCAAAAAACCAAACACATGACCACTTGCTCCATGTGCCCTGTAGGAACATCCTCAGAAGCCGGCTCCGAAAAATGCATCTGCTCTGAAGGTAAATATTGAACGGTACCATTTGTGTCTCGACTGTGCTAGAGGATCTTCAAGTCAGATAGGTTCACTCTGGTGCTCTCCTTGTCCATTAGGATATCAGTCATTGAGTTGAAGGAAGGGAATTGTGCTTGTCCCCACCGGTAAGATATGGAGTTGGGAGGATCTTCAAGCACGGAGTTCTTGTAAATGTCTGTGTTACTGGAACATAACAAGAGTGAGCAAATGGATTCATGTCTTAGTATTGCCCAATAGATGCAACATCTGCTCTCAAGTTTGGACCACTGTTCTTGCTCAGAAGGTGAATTTTGGAACTTAACCAGCGTGTGAAAGATGCCCCCAAGGATTAGTGAGCTCAGAAGGAACCCTCCAATGTCAAGAAAGTCCAACTGGCTCAGAAGCATTGGATAACGGAACAGCATGCAGCTGTCCTTCGGGTTCTGAATGGAACTGGAAAGATAAAGACAGCGGATCTTGTAGTTTATGCCCTCAGAATGCCTACAAAGACTCCCAAATGTCTGCTTGTACCCTTGCTCTCTTCTCACTACACATTTTGGATCTGCCCAGTTTGTTCCTGGCATACCTGGCACCCTTCAAAATATAAACCCAAAAAAAAAAAAAAAACCCCCCCCCATAACCACTGCTCCATGTTCCCTGGTCGATAACATCCTCAGAAAGCCTGGCCTCCGAAAAATAAATGCCATTGCACTGAAAGGTAAATATTGGAACGGTACCATTTGTCTCGACTGTGCCAGAGGATCTTCAAGCAAGTTGGTTCACTCTGGTGCTCTCCTTGTCCATTAGATCAGTCATTGAGTGAAAGAAGGGAATGTGCTTGTCCCTCCCTGGTATATATGGAGTTGGATTATCTTCATCACGGATCTTGTAAAGTCCTGTGCAACGGAACATAACAAAATGAGCAAATGGGATTTACATGTCTTAATTTTGCCCAATAGATCAACATCAGCTCCAAGTTTTGGACCACAGTTCTTGCTCAGAAGGTAAATTTTGGAACTTAACAGCGTGTGAAAGATGCCCTCAAGGATTAGTTAGCTCAGATGGATCCCTCCAATATCAAGAATGTCCAACTGGCTCAGAAGCATTGAATAACGGAACAGCATGCAGCTGTCCTTCGGGTTCTGAATGGAACTGGAAAGATAAAGACAGCGGATCTTGTTAATATATGCCAAGAGAACACTTACAAAGACTCCCAAATGTCTGATTGTGCCCCTTGCTCACCATTCTCAACTCACATGTTGGATCTGACAGTTGTTCCTGCATACCTGGCACCTTCAAAAACCAAAACATGACCACTTGCTCCATGTGCCCTGTAGGAACATCCTCAGAAGCCGGCTCCGAAAAATGCATTTGCTCTGAAGGTAAATATTGGAACGGTACCATTTGTCTCGACTGTGCTAGAGGATCTTCAAGTCAGATAGGTTCACTCTGGTGCTCTCCTTGTCCATTAGGATATCAGTCATTGAGTGAAGGAAGGGAATGTGCTTGTCCTCCTGGTAAGATATGGAGTTGGGATGATCTTCATCACGGATCTTGTAAAGTCCTGTGCTACGGAACATACAAGAGTGAGCAAGGAATTCATGTCCATAGTTGCCCAATAGATCAACATCCTGCTCCAAGTTTGGACCACTGTTCTTGCTCAGAAGGGTAAAATTTTTTTTTGGAACCAAACTCTTGTGAAATTTGGCCACAAGGATTAGTGAGTCGAAGGGAATAACCCAAAGGGAAAAAAGCATGTAACTAACTTGAAACATTAATGTGAGTAGCCAGAGCTCCAGGCAGAAGTGAATGAGTATTGAGATGTAGTCACTTGATAGTGATTGAAGGAAAAAAGCACCAGGAGAGAGTTTTTATTTTCTTTTTTACTTCCTAAGGTTTACAATTTATTTGTGTTTTCTCTTTGGCTGCCAGTCACATTAAATAGTTAATATTGATGGCGAATTGGAAATTCTTGATAATATGGTTCATGGTACGTAACGTCTATTTTGTGTTTGAGTGCCGCCTTTTGAGTGCCGCCTTTTGAGTGCCGCCTTGCAGTTAAATGCTGAACATGAACCCACGGTCACAGTTAAAGAGACAATATTAATTGCGGGGAGGTGGAACAAGTTTAGCTTACACTAACAAAAACCCGCCATTACCCGCTATTTCTAATGATCTGCCTCAAACATTTTAATTTCTGTACCAGGTTGCCTCAGCTCTAGTCGTCTCACCAGTATTGAAATATTTAAATTTTAGGGCCAGGCTGCCGCACAACTGGACGACTACGGAAGTTGTGTGGAACTCCCAGATCCCATAGCTTCACACCCCACACTTGGACACCACGTGACAGCAGGAAACTTGTCTGTCTGGCAGGATGATGGTGAGGTGGTTGTCAGGGCACACTGTCATGAGGACAGGGGCTTCTTTCTTCTTGATAAACGCTTTAGGGAAATGAGGTAGAATTATTTGTGTTATTTATATTACCAAATTCAATTATTTTTGTGGATCCGATGCAGGTTGATTTAAATATTATGTATTTTTTTAACTCTTATACTAGTTGCTAGGTTATTTCAACTCACTGCATAAGCTAATTACCTATTAACTATTCACGTTATCTTATTATAGCTCTAGTCAATCTAGAAATACTGGTGTTTTTGGTCGATAGATTTAGATAAACTTAATATTAGGAGGTGGTAAAACAAATTGATAATAATGATGATTACTAAAAAATTACGTGATACCTAGGTGCTCCTACAATACAAGAAGCAGAGAGTGGTACTGGAATCATTATCATCGTGATAGAGCATCTCCTCCTCACATTAGATGTGCTTGTAAGTTTTAAATAACATGACCAATTTGACATTGCAAATCAATGATCGCAGTGAAATAACTTTGCCTATCAAGCTGTGTAAGCTGTTATCAGAATCAAGATTCGCAATAGATTGATGAATCCATGGATCACTTCTGCGTTAATTAAATCTGTGTTTACTAAAGGCTTTCACTACAAGCGATGGAAGGCTTCGTGTACCAAAATCAACCCATTAGGTGAGGAAACTTTATATCTTAAGTATAAGGAGTATCGTTCTATCCTAAACAAAGCTATAAAATCTGCGAAAAAAGCCCACTATGGAAAAAAATTTGAACTTGCTAAAGGAAATATTAAAAAAACCTGGGAATTGATTAACGAACTCAGGGGTAAATCTAAAAAAGATATAAAAGCATCATTCTTAATTGATGGTCGAATTGTAACTGAACGCCGTGAGATTGCTAACGGATTTAACATCTACTTCTCGTCTATTGCTCGTAATCTTAATTCAAAAGTTCAATCTTCTGTACCATCTCGTACGGTAACTGATGGCAATTTTATTAAGACGAAGTTTAAACAATACCTCAAGGGCAGAGAAAGAATAGTGAACTCTTTTTTTCTCAGCCCCTGTGACGAGGAAGAGATAAGTAAAATCATTGGTAGCCTTGAAAATGGGAAGGCAAGTGATATCTCTGTTAAAGTCTTAAAAAAGAGTGTAAATTATCTGTCTGGTCATATCTCTAGATTCTTTAATTGGTTCTTGGACAATGGGGTCTTTCCAAACAAGCTTAAAACGGGCTCTATTACACCAATTTATAAAAAAGGAGACTCACGATGCCTTGATAACTATCGACCTGTTTCTACGTTACCGATATTTGGAAAAATACTTGAAAAAATAATCTATAATAGGTTATATAATTACCTCAGTGCTATGAACGTGATTTATGATCGACAATTTGGTTTTAGAAAACAACACTCAACATCTCATGCCGTAAACTATTCTGTCAATAAAATATTTAATGAGATTGAACAGAAAAATCATGTAATTGGAATATTTATTGATCTAAGTAAAGCATTTGACACAATTGAGCACGATAAACTCCTGCATAAACTTGAACACTATGGAGTAAGAGGTATTGCACTAAAAACTCTTGCTAGCTATCTAACAAACCGTAGCCAAGTAACTTATTTTCAAACTGAAAAGTCGGACAAGTGTTCAGTTGAGTATGGTGTACCCCAGGGGTCAGTGTTATGACCTCTACTATTTCTGATTTATATAAATGATATTGTGAGCTCCTCAAGCTTGGCTGAATTCGTCCTGTTTGCTGATGATACAAATATTTTTGTGATAGGTAGTTCAGCACAGGAAGCTTTTGAAAAAGCTAATCATGTAATGAAACAAGTCAGTAACTATATGGAGTCTAACAAGTTACATATAAATGCAGGGAAAAGTTGTTATATGCATTTTCAGCCAGGTTTGTCAAGAGCAACACAGACCTGTGCCAGAACACGGCCCTTTAACAGGAATCTAACGATTTTAATAGATGGCAAAAAGCTAGAAAAAGTTCAATGTACAAAGTTTCTTGGGGTGATAATAGACGAACAGCTAAGCCGGGAACCACATCTTAATCATTTATCTTTAAAGCTGAACTCCAGTATTGTATCGATTAAGAGAATTTGCAAATTCATTCCCAAATCTGAATATTTGAAACTATACAATGTTCTTTTTATGTCACATCTTAGCTATTGTATAAGTTGCTGGGGTGGGATCCCTAAACATAAGCTGAATAAAATCTTTGCAATTCAAAAACGATGTATAAGACTGCTATTTGGTAACATTCCCAATTTTGATCATAAAGAATACTATTTAACCTGTGCACGTTCAAGAACTTATAACGAACATATGGCTAGCAAGAACTACTGTCTTGAACACACTAAACCGCTATTCACCGAGCAGAAAATTATGAACCTGGAGAATCTGCACATGTACCATACATTTATGGAATTATTCAAAATTCTTAAATTTGATGTCCCCCAGTCGATTAAAGATCTTTTCAAGTTCTGTCCTAGAAATGAAAAACTTCGTCTGATTGTCCCATTACTGAGGTTAGATATCTCCCAACAGAACTTTTTGTACACCTCTACGAAAATTTGGAATGACCTCAGCCCCTATGTATTCGAAATATGTGATGCTAATGTAGATGGGTTGATAATCCCGGGTTCTTCCAAGAATTCAGACTTATCAGCTTCGTCAGGTGTTATTAAATCTAACCTTAAAAAGCACTTGCTATCCCTCCAAAATCGAGATGACCCTAATACATGGTAACTAATCTATATTATATCTCAAACTCTACATCCGGTACGGCTATGCACACATGATATCTCTCTCTGCCATGAAACATGGCTAACCTTTTAAACTGTGATTCAAAACCTAAAGCTAAACTAAAACTCAACTGGGCTCTCCTTTGTCACCAAACTAAACCAATAAGTAATTTAAGATTATTATATTTTTCTATATTTGTATACTGTAATTAGTATATTGACGTAGTGGATGGTTGAGGGGGTTTCAAGCACAGGTCACTCTCAAATCCTAAAGATAAGCAGTGGCCTTCGGCACTTGAAACCTCTTCAAACCTCCCCTGATTTATTTATTATTGATATTGTTTGATTGTGCCGTAAAAATAAATATTTGTTTTATTAAAATATTTGTTTTATTAAGATAGCGCACATATTTTTGGTAACATCAGGACTGAATCTAAAACTTTCAGATGTTTCCCCGAAGCCGATCAAGCTGAGATTGAGGTACGGGCCAGACTTCACCGGATGCTCTTTACCTGATCCCAAGAAAAATGTCCTCTCCTTCATTAGAGAAAGCCTCATTTGTGTTCAGACTGAAAACTGCATGGTCAGCAACATTTCATGCAACGCTTCTGAGAATGGTACTGTTTTATCAGTCACTGTAGCATCGAGAGCAATGAAGAATTTAACAGAGCAAAGACAGATCCTGGAGACAGCGGCTGATTATCTTAGATCATATCCTCTCGGTCTTCATTTACTGATCCCTAACAGCTCCTCGGTATGTTGTGATTATATATTTGTTTTATTAAATATAAAATGTAACATGATACATTATACAAATTGTTGCCACCAAATTTTACAAATTTTATATAGGTGCCTACTGCCTATCTAGATCTAGAACTAATATGATTTCTTTATGTTTCAATCTCATACTGGTATGATAGATACACATCTGACGATACTCTATTGCTTTTCAGATAACACACAGCCGTAAGAAGCGTAACTTTGACCCGGCAGATTTTGAAAATGTTGATACTGAAGACGTTGTACAGTCGAACTGTGGAAGTGGCCAGATACAGAACTCTGACGAAACCTGTACCACGTGCACAGCAGGAACATACGCTAACACGGCAGATGAAAATGCTCAAGTTTGTGCTTCGTGCGCTCTTGACACGTACAGTGCTGATGAAGCAATAGAATGTACAGCCTGTGGTGCAGGATTAGGTACTTTGGACATTGGCTCAGATGGTGTTGATGATTGTATCGGTATGTTAACAGTTTTAAGTTTTTCATATGTATTATCTTCATTCACGTTTTTTTACATTCTACTCGAAAAAATAATAATAATAAATAATACAATAAGGAAATTTATGATTTAGTATCGGAGTGACTACAATTCATATATCACTGTAGTTCAATCGTCTGGAACATGATTATTATAATATAATGATACATTTAATTGAAATTATTTTCGGCCTAAGCACCACGTTTTTACTAAGAATTGTTCCCTAACCACTAACTTAAAGGACCAGTTAACTGAAAAATTTGTAGTCTCCAATTTGGCTAAGATTTAAATCAGCTGTGACAAACTGGTAAAGAATCGTATCGCCGAAAGAACTAACTCTCTAGCGTACGTGTAACGCGTGTTATTGCAATAATAAGCTGTGGCCGCGTGACGTCATAAAGTCCCTCAGTGCGCTCTTGCATAGCGTAATACAATGCACAAATGTTTATCATCGTCAATAAAACACGTGTAACTCACTCAAATTTTAGAGTTATGACTATTTCCCTAGTTCTACAAAATCCTTATAGTTTTGGCTATCACCCTAACTATATGAATAGCTGATTGGATGTACAGTGCTCACGTCAGGATTTTAAACAGTGACATAAGTTCTTGAACAGTGGCGGGTGAATGTACGGTTAGAAAGTTTCTGCTATTACAAGTTATGTCATATGTGATAATTTTGGATTGTTTTCATTGCTTCATTACAAACGAAGGGAGACTGTACCGATTATTTTTCCCCAGCACATGAAACTAATACACAAAATAATGTGCTATATATTAAATATAGCTGATCAGAGTGTAACTCTGTAATATAATATTACAGTTGTTCGGAAGAATGCGAGCAGTCGAATGGTTCGCTGTAAAAGACATAGTTCCGAGAGCAATTATATTTTTAGCATAGCGAAATCTCTTACTTTAATCCACACGTGCCAGACAGTACAGGAGACAAGAAGTCTGGCTATTTTACGGCCGTTCCCATGGGACCATTAGTAGAAGTAGCTCCTATCAGAACGGTGCCGTGGGAACCGAAAAATACCCGATCTACTAAATACTGATTGGAGTGTACAGTGTGCGGAGTGTTTTGAATT
Organism: Bolinopsis microptera; assembly: GCF_026151205.1. Taxonomy (NCBI): domain Eukaryota; kingdom Metazoa; phylum Ctenophora; class Tentaculata; order Lobata; family Bolinopsidae; genus Bolinopsis; species Bolinopsis microptera. The sequence continues at coordinate 11,411,924 of NC_087075.1, read as the reverse complement.
TGACTTACCTAGTTATCGTCCTACTTGTATGATCATAAAATTAAATACCAATTAGTGCAAACGTGTTCAGTCAATCGACCCACTCAACAACTATAGAATTTCCAAGACCCTATTATTCGTTGGCCATATATATTACGGCACGATCGATTCTTAGATGGCTAAACGACAAACGTTAATCTATACAATTCTTAAACTATGAGATAGCACTTTAATCTAAAAATACACTTTTTATATTACTCCTGATTTTTACATTTCAATTTTCACGTAAAACATTGTAGCCATAGGTTGATCATGGACACTGACAGCTTAATTTTAGATAATAATGATTTATGAGTTTCTCTAAAGTTAACTCTAAACTTGTGTAGTCCAGTCATTTATGGACATTTATGGAATTGAACCTGCAAATTTTCGTATACTCACGAAATTTTGCAAAGACCTTCCCAAAAGTATGAATAAAGGATTTTCGGTTGGAGACATATTGACCACGCCGATATTGACCCAATAACGTAACCGACCCTTTGCTTCTGAAGGTCGTGGAGACTTCAAAATAGGCTTAAACGAAGCCGCATATGCAAGTTTATATAGGAGTTATTGAGCAACACATGGCCTAAAATCCTTACTTTTCGAGAAATTCGCCAAAAACCATTTTGGGCGTGGTGCTGAGCCCATTTTCGATAGGATCGTGATAGAGTCTTTAGACAGGGTGCAAAAGAACCGCAATTAGCATATTAATATATGACTTACGAAGAAACAGATGCCTTAAAGTGCTTACTTTTTCAGTTATTGGCGAAAAACTGATTTCCGGTTCCAGAAATCATGCAAAAATATGGGTATCTCGTAAATTGGGCTATGAAGGCCAAACAGATTTTTGAATGAGTGCAAATTGTGCAGAATGGCCATGTTTATGTACAACTTATGAAGCAACATGTACCCTAAAACACTTACTTTTCGAGTTATTTGGGGGAGAAACATTGTATTATGTCCATTTTTACCTGTAAAATACAGTCTCACGAGCTGCTCTGTGCGCGCAAGGGACTTTATGACGTCATCGCCAAAATAATACAAACGCTAATTACACGCGTTAGAGAGCAGTTAGAGATTTAGGAATTTCGACTCGTTGCTCAGTTTGCTATTTGTCACAATCTGTCAAAATATGAGGATAACTTTTTTTTCAGTTAACTGGTCCTTTAACTTAAGTTATTCATTTGCTTTACTCAACTCCTGCTTTCAGCTGTCTGTACCGTGCCCACGATGAAATTCGTAGCCAGTACAGATCCCGATCTCGTGTAGCGGAGGGAGGTAATGTAGACATGACTTGTAATACTGATTACACCTACGGTAACGCCGGTACACAAACCATAGTCTGCTCCAGTTCAACCAACAACTTCCCTGCTTCTTGTAGACGTGAGTAGTACTATATACATGGTTTTTGTAGTCAGATAACATGTAAGATAACATAATATCAAATAAAAAATGTTCAAGTTACAACTCTGTGATTAGACGGCCCAGCATGGAATATTATATATTTTACTTTATAAATGTTATACTCGCACCTGCAGTAGAACGCGCCGTTTTTTCTTCTATGAAACAAGAGCGTCACGCGGTACGTTAAGGTCCATGGAGTGGTTAGATAGATTGGTATATTATAATATATAATTATGTTTTTCTGTTGTTATGTCATGTAAGTCTGTGGAGTAGTAGCAAGAAGGTATCGTATACATTTTAATTTGTTCTCTTGATTATTGATTAATGATTTATGTAGGGTCGGCACCAATGTAATTATGGTTTTACCACCGTGTTTTAGTTCAGCCGAAATAAATTTTACTATGATGTTTACATAATGTTTCTCACTCCAGCTGAGTCTGGTAGTGTTGAGTCTCATGAATATTTTTCTAGCTCTCTTTTTCCATGTTTTTGCTTCACAGGAGATATTGTGGTCTTTTCTAAATATAACTGTAATACATTGATGTAAAGTTTATTTGAATTTTGAAATAAAATTAAAAAAATCTAATGTTGATTAATTTACGAACTTGAATACCGTTCATCTTTTATAGTCATAGTCACATAGTGGTCTACTTCTTGTAGACGTGAGTAGTTTATCTCTGTGAATCTGATATTGATAACTTAACGAGCTTGAATACCATTCGTATTTTACAGTAATAGTGGTGTTAAATGGATTATGCATATTTCAGAAGTGACAATTTCTGCCCCCACACCCTCGATCAAGTCCGGTGACAGCGGTGTTGTCTCATGTGCTGTTCTAGCACACGATGTTGGAGATGGTATCCTATGGTTTAAAGGTGATTCTGGAACTGCTTTGGTGAGTGATGACTCTGCTTATACTATTGCCACGACCTTGGCCACCAGCTTTGAAGCTGATGGCGAAACAAAACAGTCGACATCTGATCTGAGCATTCTCAACTTTGATTCTGCTGATACAGACTACTCTTGCCGAGTGGATTACGCAGACCCCATTTTAGATGACCAATCTGCAGAACTAGCCCTGGCTATATTAGGTAACTATTTTACCGTAGAAAATATTATTTTATCTGCAATGTCATTCGATAATTGCCGTAATTGCTTGAAACACTTGATTCGTCTATGATGCACGATATTTTCAGTAAATACATGTTACCACGTGATGGTGATATCCCTGAATGTTATAGTTATCTAAATTTACACTTTTCTAGGTCTCGTCGTGACACCTGACTCCGCCCAAATCCTGTTGGCGGCAGCAAGTGCTCAACTGTCCTGTGCGATGGATCTGGATGATACTTTCGTAACACAAGCAGTAACCTGGAAATTAGACGGAGGCGCCGACGTTAGTACACTTTTTATTTTTACTTTAATTAATGGTTTAAAAAGCTATGCAATAGGGATTGATGATCAACAGGAAGAGACTAATTGCTAAAAATGAACATGTTACCCCAATGTCCCTTGTACAGAGTACAGACCAAAATGGGCTACACACTTATTATCCTCACCCCCCTTACCCCCTCCTCACCCTTCAGATAACGTCCGGAGTTACGACCTCCACCTCCGACTCTTCCTACACCAGCGTTCTATCCTTCTCCAGCCTGGCACTAGCTGATACAGGAGCTTATATCTGCACTGCCACATACTCCCACAGTGACGGTTCTAATGCAGTAATCCTGACTGGAACAATTGATGTTACAGTGAGAGGATTTGAAACTGACCCAGCTGATACCAATGTTAATCTAGGATCTCAACTTGAAATCAGTTGCTTGGTTGTTGGAGACGTACAAGCTACCATCACATGGTAAGATATTCCAGGCATTCTCTGTGATTATGTATAGAGTTTTATCCACAATAACTATAATATAATGCCTTTTACCCGATTCGTTTATTTCATGCTCCTCGCCTGTGACAATCAGTTCTTTAGCTCGTCCCAATTTGTTTTCAACCAAAGTCAATATTACACAAAAGCTTACTTTAAATCCAATCAGGACAAAAGATACATCTCTCGTGTCTGGTGATATAGATACCTACACTGCCCCGAAAACGACGAGCACCCTTACAATCGCCACTGCAGCAGAGGCCGATAGTGGAGTGTATAAGTGCACAGCCGACTTTGGAGGAACCACTGTTGAGAGTGCCACTGCTACTATTGCTGTTTATGGTTGGGATTTTGCTTCTTCTGCTATGTTAAAACTATATAATGCAAGATGATACTAATTATTTTTGAAAATGTCAACTTATCCTCTTTGAAGATTTCATTGGTTCTCCCACCAACTTGATCTCCAATCGCTCTGTTAGCCTCTTCTGATTCAGTAAATACTCGTTATATGCGTTCAGTTGGTTATATGGATTGATCCGTAACAGTTTCCTTTCCCACAGATATTGGTATAACTATAAACCCTTCTGATGTTTCCCATCTTGTTGGGGAGGACGCTGAACTGTCCTGTACGGTTAAGAACCCAGATAGTGCCACTACCAGTCTCAGCTGGTACAAGGTTGTGGATGGAACCAGCACTGCTATGGACGTGTCCCTCATCAACTTTGATAACGCTAACCCTGGAACATCCACTTTGACATTCTCATCGTGAGTTTAACCGTCACATTTAAGTTAATTTCATGGAACAGAGTTATAAGTAATAAATTGTGTAATTTGTCTGGTGCATCGTGGATGTCTTAAATTCTCCTATTGACTCAGAAGAACAAAAATCTTCTAATTCACCACAGTATAGTAGCTTATATCATGTGCATGTGACAACATCATAATAAATAGTAAGGAATTAGGAACACCATGGCCTGTGTTATCATCAGGGCGTTTCTCTGAAATTTGAATTTGAATGTACAACTTTTCAGTGCCACCATGGACAATGCGGGTGTTTACAATGCGAGGCTGTGTACGCTATCGAGATGCGACCCTTACTAGAGAAAGCACAACTGCAACTCTCTACATCCGAGGTAAGCCTTCTTGTTTAAGCAATAAACAAATCATTCAATACAATCAATACATTGACATGGTATATAATATCGGAATAACACAAGAGAGCATATTATGGAATATGGATTACATACGACAAAGTGGCGAAGTATCTTTAACCAATAAATATTGTACCCCCTCTCCACTCTATCCAGACAACCAAAATACACGAAATTAAATGTTAAAACCATCTCAGAGCTATCCAAGCCGCTGGACGAGTATACAGCTGTCACTGCTCTCGGGGGATCCCAAACATTCACTTGTGAATATCATGGAGACAGTGGTGTGGGTGGTGTCACGTGGACTTATAACGATTTAGCTCTGCCTGCTGGATATACTATTACTGAGGTTAGAAATAAGTTCTACTCTGTATTAAACTTTCTGTTAAGGTCTTTTACGGTATAAGTTTAATCATGTCTTATCCCTTTTATTTCCGTGGATAGCGAGAGAACTGAGAAGTTACATGGTTGCATATAATACATTTTTAATCATGCTATTATGATTTCACATACTTCAGGGAAGTTACGTTACTGGAAGCAAGAAGTGGGAATCTGTTTTAACATTGAACCTGATCATAAAATCCAGTGGAGGAGCGCTCAAGTGTGCTTACTCCTTCTCAGGAACTGGTGATGACATCAAATCCACCACTAACTTCAGGGTTCGATGTAAGTTGATATAAATAATGTTAATTTATATCATCATTGTTTGAAGAAGTCTCATTCTCAGTGTTTTAGGTCGCGAGCTAAAACAAGTAAATTCAATCAAAATCCTTAACTGCATGTTTACTTTTATTAACTTTTTTCCTAAAATTCACGCTTACATTGTAGCTGTCGACGCTTTGGCCGCAGAGGAAGTCTCCAGCGAGGCCTCGCACACCATAACTTGTAACTACAAGGGAACAGACGACCCATCTGTATCCTGGACTGTAGCTGGTTCAATTGTTTTGGACTCTGATGATGGAATAACCATTACTCCAGGAACTTTGAATACCGGAACAAATGAAAGGTACAACATTTTATCCTTACTTCCTTAGCAGCGATCTGTTAGATTGTTCGTGTAGGTACCGTTGACGAGTACAGTAATACTAATTCAGCTTTGTTGAAGGTTATAAACCTGATAATTCAGGTCTGATGAGCTCACCATATTGGGACGAACCTACTCTGATGCCAGCAAAGTAATTGTTTGCAAGTACTCATTCACCAACCCTAAAGCGGAACTTACTGCAAAAACAGTCCTAAAGTTCAGAGGTTGGTTTGATAAGATAACTTGGTTGATTTTTTTAATACATTGGAAGGATATCATTCTTCTTGACTCAGAAACTCAAAAACGTCTTTATATACCTAATTAACAAACATTACACGGCTTAATACCCTGTGTAGCGCACTCACATTTTGATCAATAATTTAAATGTTTAAATTTAGTTTCTCAAGCTGTTATTTTCAGGCCTGAACGCCAGACTGAATACCAAATACTACTCAATCGGGGCTGCCGTCACGATGGAGTGCTCCCTGGGTGTGGGTTCTGATGGTGCGGTACCTACCTCTACTGCTTGGTATGCAAATATTTGATTTTCCAATCACTGTGTTGCATGTTCTTAAAAGAGATGTCCAATAATTCAAGCAGGATGGTTTACTTATTGGTTCCAATCAGCATAATCATCATATAATGTCATTCAATGTTATGACTAAAACGATTCTCTCTCTTCAGGTACAAGAATTACGTTGATACTGACAGTACACCAATTGCTTACACCGACCCATATGACGTAGAAACCGAGTCTTCCATCACCAACGGCCTCTTCAAGACAACACTAACAATAAAAACGGCCGGTATCACAATAGAAAATGCTGGAAGTTATCGGTGCATGTTTGTTGTATCTGATACTGAGAATTACCATTCTGAAGGAACACTAGTTGTAAGAATTGTCACCAAGACCCCAACAGATGCCAATATCTATAGTTATACTAACGCAGGATTAAAGTTGAGTTGCACCCTTGATGCCAGCGATGCTCAGTCTGGCATTACATGGAGAGGTCCAGATGGCGTAATAGGAACCTCACAGTACAGTTATGAAGAAAGCAATGACTATATTCACATCCTTTACCTAGCAAGTTCAGACTCTAGTGGCGAATACAAATGTACCTTTGCATTTGCCGAAGGAACATTGACAGTACCTGAAGGTGTCTTCTCTAATGTGAACTTGAACCTGATAGAGATGGTAAGCCCTGCTGCCCTTTACAGCACCTACGGAGCGGGAGTGATGGTCACACTTAGCTGCCAAGTTACCTCCCCAAGTCAACTTGAACTTAGATTCCACAATGGCTCCCAAGATCTTGCTGCATCGTCAACTAAACTCGAAGGAGGAAAGACAAAAGCTGAGTATGTGATAACAATTGATGCAGCAAGCAAAGGGGACACCTTCACATGTAGAAAGAGTGAACTGGAGTTCAGTCCAACATCATCTACCCTGACCGTGTTCTCCATATCCACACCTCTGGTCACCCCAACTAGAGGCAACTCTGAAGATAACATCAACCTGGTTTGTGTTGCAGAGTCCCATGCAGATATTACTACTCCAACTTTCACATGGCTGCTAGGAGAGTCAGCTGCTACTGAAACAGCTGATGCAAATGTGGTTGCCGAAGACAGCTCTACGGTGTCTAGTACCCTCCCCATCACCATCTCCTCTACCAACGATGCAAGGGTCTATAAGTGTATTGTTACTTACACTGGCCTTGCTGCCGGAACTAACCTTGAAAGTGCAACAACCATTACAATGAACAGTGAGTATCATTTTAACATTTTCTCTTTCTTGTATGAAATACTTCTATTCTCAGCAAGAGTGCAACAAACGATCACAGCACTTCGCCTACCTTGTCAGAAGTAATTTGAATTAATGTCTGTCCAAATAAAGTTCAATAAGGATATATTTTGACACCTTCTACCTGGCAATATGTGTGGGCTCTCTCTCCTGATAGATCACAGCGATATAGATATGGGAATCGTAAAATGAAATTTGGTAAATTTTGAAGAATTGAGGTTATCGGTGAGAATGATTTTTATAGTTTAATAAAACACTTTCAACTTTTCGTTGATTATTCTATTGGGCTCATTATATTCTAGCTATAATTATATATGGTTGATTTTAGGCACCCGTTTAATCATAGAGTCATAGTGCCATCAAATTCATACATGTCTAGTACTATTGAATCATAGCCATTTCAGCAAAACCTGTCAGCCTTCGAGTTTGGATCGGATCAGGTGTGGCAGTGTTGACGTGTATTTTGCTGGTGCTAGCTGGATTTTGTATAACAAAAAAGAAATCAAAAGGAGGCTCTGCTGGAACGGAAAATGAATTCAAACTCAACAAGAAAACAACAAATTTACAAGAAAACAACGGTCCAGTTCCGCCCACTCCAGATCATTACAATTATTGTAATGATGATATTATTCTTCACCCTTCCAATCTCTACTCTGATACTTCCGAAATAGTTTCTCACAGAAGTGGAAAACTGCATGACGATACGATTATCCACAACAAAACTGCATGTGCATAGAAAGTGTTAAGAGATTTAGCTAGTCGATTTCAATACAATTAATTCCAATACAGAAAACCTGGCTAAAATACAGAATAACATTAAAAAATAAACACGAAACAATTCAAAATGAGTATTATATAAGCTAAGTATATTTGTTGTTATATCAAGAGTGTAAAAGAATATTATTGATAAAGCTTTCGCTGACGTTAAGGAAAGTAGAGATTGTCCAGCAAGGGTGTTAATTAGCCGCAATCCTCCCAAGTTTTAATACTTTCAACACTACTATATAACAAATAATTTGAGATGATAAGACAATATACACATAATATAGCAATGGCCAATTGGCTGACTATAAGGTCATGGCCTGGACAAACAATTTTTTTAAATAGTCAAGTGATGCTAAAGCAGAGCACAAATGTGTAATAAGTTAATAGATTAAAAAACTGATTCATGTGATGCATTAGGCAGAGCACAGATAAAAATACTGATTCAATGATTAAAATTATAGCTGTGAGTGTCAATAAATTACTGTGTCATAAAAAAGGAACGATGTACACGTGATCTGAGATACCAATATCTCAATATCAAAAGGATATGATAGTGTCTAGAAACATTCATAGTCCATGGTGGCAGGTATCAAGTTAAACGAAGTTACACTGACTGGCAATGTATACGATTGCCGTCTCCCTCTCTCACCCCTGACCGCTATCAGGGTGCTCCTGAGGATTGAGAATCTAATCCTGGTGCGCATGTAACACATAATAGCCGCATAGTCTTCTCCTCTCTTCTGGGATAGTTTTTCAGCGAGTCTCTTGTGGTATCTTGTGGCTTGTGGACCCCATCCGCCATTTGTTGAGTATATAAGTGGGGTAAAGGTGCCTTTTTCCACCTGGATGATTCTGTTGTTGTACTTTTTCATTTTCCTCATTTCATGAGCTTTATAGATCTGTTCCATATCTTTTTTGTAATATGTGGGTGAGTTGGGGTGGGTAACACAGACATCAAAGAATGTTCGTTCAAATGTGCTCCAGAGACCTCGTGAGGATATATCAGGTGCAGCTCTATCAGCATTGGTACCAACAATTTCTTCATTATCAAGGGGTATCAATGCTGGCTCAGTCACTACATCCCTGCATACTTCACGCTGAAGCTCTGCATTTAGATCGCGGATGTTGTTGTGTCTCATAGAAACATAGCCACCTTTCTTACATATAAGTGTGTGATTCACATTATTTCTCTCTCCACAAGCACAGTGAAATGGGGTGTTAGGGATCTCCCAACCATAACGCAAGTACAGAGCATCACGGAACTCAATCTTGTTAAGGGAGTAGCCAAATCTCTTCAATGGAAGTGCAGTAAGCCAACATCCTGAACCTTTCTCTTTGATGAACTGGAGAGATCTCTTTAGGTTGGGATCTCTTACACTGTCCTCTATTGATTTGCTAACCGTAAATAAGTGTTTCTCCTTGATTGCCTTGAGACTTTTTATAGTGTCATTTTGAATTGACATATTGTAATGTTCAAGGGTGTTTTGCTGGTTGATAATCAGGTCTGTGAGGTCTTTTGTGATGGTGACTGAGGCTGTGAATTCTCTATTGCAGTTTTCAACTGGGTTGGAGATACCTAGGCCACCATGTCTGACTGGCAATGCAAATATGGAGCGGTCCAAGTCTGATACGTTCTTACCCAAGATTGCTGGAATAAAATCTGTTCTGATGCAATCCTCCAATGGTTGAAACAAGTGACTTATACCCGGGATGGTCCTCTGAATGAACGTCCACCGGTGACAAATTCCCTTATTATATGCAGTCAAAGCAGCTTGGGGCTCCTCAACAGCAATTGATGACAACAGCTTGATGTCCTGACACCATTTATGAACTTTATCTGAGACATATTTGTTCTTAAAAGCTTCGCTGCCAATTGCTGCACCCAAATGGCGTTCTCCTTCAGACTCAATTTTAATACCAGTGCCTGAGAAAACTTTCTGCGCAAGATCTAGGTCTTCGCTATTCTTCACAATCAGGACGGTCTTACTGGCTTTTGGGTAATATCCATACTTTGGCCCTTGCTCCAACAGCGTATCCCACCATATCTTAATACCTTCAATCTTTCCACCAGCACTACTGTCGTCTGCATACCAAGACTGTTTGCAAACACTGGGCTTGGAGGCTGTGGCTAGGTCATCTACTAGAGGCTTGATCCCTAACGCATAGAATGCCATTGCTGCTACATCTCCCTGAGTTGAACCTTCCTCAGACTTAAGTTGGTAGTGGTCCTCAGTAGTATTAATGATCAGGTCTGCTGGCTTTTGGTAGTGGTTCTTTAGATACTGATAGAGCGGAGGACAGATCTCATGAACATTGTGAAGGGCTGCTTCTCTATTAAGACGATTGAACGCATTATCAGCGTCAACCTGTAGTATTGCTTCAGTGTCACTGTCTTCCCAGATCTGTCTCATTGCATGAATGGAAGCCTCTATTCCTGATTTGAGCCCTGCACAGGTCTGCAGTGGGCCAGCAGCATATTGTATATCAGTTTTGAAAGACATTATAACTGCTTTTCCAATGATTCTGCGCAATATCTCGCCGATTCCAATTGGTCTTACACCAGGTTTCCCGTTCTTATCCTGGCCTTTATCAAGAGGGATTAATCTGCATGCAGTGAACTCTTTCAGACAGCTATGATGGATATCTTCTCTACAAAGGCGCCTTGCAACAATTGCTATAGACTCAGCAAGTGTCACTGATGCTTTGCCAAATGATTTGCTGCAGATGATATGCTTCCACAAATCTGAGTCCGTTAGTGTTGGGCCGCCTGATCCATCCAAATATAAACAAGCCCTCTTGACAGTCTCTGCGTCAATCCTCTCAAATATCACTTCCTGAGGTGGAGGAGTAATGTGAGGGTGCAGAACAACTGGATCTGCTTTAACAGCTGGAGGGTGTTTGTCCCCAAGGACCTGTTTAATGTTTGCTGTTAGGCTGTGAACTCCTGAGGTGTCATTGGAACTGTCGACAAATTTGGTGGCTTGTTTAATTTTCCCAAGAAGCATTAGTCGGCAGAAACTCTTCTTCCTGGATTCCTCGCTGATTTTTTGTTGCTGCACCAAGGCTTTCTGAATACTCCTGCACTCCATCATTAGATCGTCAAGTTCTCCATTTTTCCATTTAACCAAACGCTTGGTGAGATATGTTACATGGTCTCTTGCTTTTGACTTGCTTGACGGTTTTTGCAACATGATTGGCAAGAAGATATGAACCAGTGCGAACGATAGCCTTTCCCACTTGGTAGCATCTGCAAATTTGAGATGATTCATCGATCGGCGATCCTGTTGATGGCGGTAAGCCGAAACTAGTCGAGACTCTACGGATCATCCCGAGATACGTTGTATCACTGCTTATGCTCAATGATATATAAAGAATATTATTAATGATTAAAATACAAGTACAAGCGATTGAAATTTTTTATTCGAAAATTCATTTAGTCATTATATATATAAGTAGTATGATACATGATATGTGAGAAATGTTAATTTGTTTATTTTCATTAATCATTGATGCTATGCTATGCAATTATACTATGCAATTATACTATTTTGTGGCGATTTGATTTGGACCGTTCTGTGTACATTTGTAAAAATGCTAATTTTTTTTTTTTATAAAATTATTCAAACAATATACACATAATATAGCAATGACCCTATATAAAATCAAACCTTTAAGAATATAAAAATTCCCTAAACACTCAAAAATTACCCTTGGCCTTGTGGCTCCAAGTTAAGATCTAGACTGTTTATATTGACAATGTTTTTTCTCGCACCTCTGTCTCCACGGAGAGAAATCACTGTTGTTCTTAGGATTTCAAAGCGAAGGCGCTTTCTGATGTAACCTACAGCATCCGAGTACCTCTGGCCAGTGTGGTACTCCATCTTACTGGCCAGCTTTTTTACCAGTCTTTCAGCTTCACTACCCATTCCACCAGAAGTCGAGAACACTAAAGGTGTGAAGCTTCCTTTCTCCACTTCAAGAACCCTTGCGTTGTAACATCGCTTTTTCTCATTTTCATGGGACTGGTACATTGCCGGGATCGATTTGCTTGCATTGGAGGGGGCTGGGGCATGAAATACCCTTACATCAAAATATGCCCTCTCTGAAGCATTCCAAATCGATCTTGCAGAGATGTTCAGCCTAGCTTGGTCTCCAAGTACTGTTCCCTTAGGCAACTTCAGACCATCAGCTGGAAGAAGAACTGGCTCAGTCTGCACATCCTTGCATTTCACAGTTCTCATTAGTTCAGCAAAGGTGTCTCTCAGCGAATTGTGCCGCAGTGACACATATCCACCGAGTTTGCAGATGAGCGCATGGTTTGCTGAGAACTTTTGGCCACACGTACATGTCTTAGGGCTGTCCTTTAAGTTCAGGTTGTACCTGAGAGCTAATGCGTCTGAGAACTGTTGTTTGTTCATCAGATATCCATACTCTTTTAAAGGTAGTGCTGTTAACCAAGCACTTGCCCCTTTCTCAGCAGCTAGTTGGAACATCAACTTTGCCAGTGGTGTTGACTCGAGCTCCTGGCGTATTTCCGCTTGTTTTTGTCGATAGAAGAGATTTCGTTCAGTTGTTATCTCAGTTTTCACTCCTTTGCTTACTCTCCAGTCCTCTGTGTAGTTGTCTACCTGCTTGAGAATAGCTTCTTTAAGGGGTTTTGTGGCTCTACATGAGAATTTGTACTCTCGGTCTGCCATGTCCATCATAACTGGTATACCCAATCCTCCATATCTTGGTGATGCTATATCACTTAATTGTTTAAGATCATGACACCATTCTTGAACTTTTTCCTCGATGAAAGCCCCTTTTCCTTCATCAGTTCCGATAAAGCTGCCCAGATATCGTCGACCAATACTTGTCACATTGACATCTGGGAACAAGTTTCTTGCCTTCAATTCGTGCTCAGGCTTGACTATCACCCATGTCTTGGAAGATTTAGGGTTGTAACCAAAAAGTGGTCCTTTAATGCAGAGGTTATCCCACCATTTCCTAATTTCTTCCAGTTTTCCCCCAGCAGCAGAGTCATCAGCATACCAGATCTGAGTCACTTTTCTCTCAATGTTTCCTGCACCAATCAATGGTATTGTACCACATGCATAAAATCCCATAGCAGGTGGATCACCTTGTGTTGTCCCTTCTTCACTAAAAAGATGTTCATCTTCTCCTGCAATAAACAGTCTAGCAGGCATTCTGTAGGTGTTCATAATGTAGGTAGCAACTTCTGGACATACAATATACATGTTGTTAAGAGCTGCCTCTCGGTTCAGCAAGTTGAATGCATTCTCTGCATCCACTAAGATGATGGCTTCAGTTTCAGGATCTTCAAAGCAGTCCCTCGCAGCATGAACAGCTGCTTCCACTCCTCGCTGAAGACCAGCACACACTTGAATAGGAGCAGTGGCACCAACCAGATCCTTCTGTAGGAGGGTCATCACTGTCTTCCCTATTATCCTTCGTAAGACTTCACCAATGCCAACAGGCCTGACGCCAGGCTTTTTATCCAGGGGAACAAGTCGACATGCTGTCAATGAGGTCAACATCGTTGGATCCAGATTCCTGACACATAGTTTCCTTGCTATCCCTGCTATAGCATTGCATAGATCCTCACACTTCTTACCAAACTGTTTAGAACACAGTAGTCTCTTCCACGCATCCGCATCCATTCCTGAAGGCCCTGCAGCACCCTGTACCCTGTACTCTCTTTGCTCTCTCTTTGCTGCTTGTCTTATCGATTCCCCGTCAATACTGTCAAAGATAACCGGCTCTACTCTCCTCACTGGTCCACTCAGACAGCTTCCCTTTGATGCAGGTGATGCCTTGGGATGCTTCTCTTTCAGTACTTTTATCACATCTGGAGTGGGTTCAAGAATCCCGGTGGCATTTTCGCCAATCCACCTCATTGCTGCACTGACTTTACCTTTCATCATAAGTCGAGTGAAGACTCTCTCAACATGGCCATGTTCATGTTTCCCCTTTCCCATTCTTCTCTGAATCTCCTGTCCTTCTCGCAGCAACTCTTCTAACTTACCTGCCTGCCACAAAACAAAATGCTAATTTTGATTTTTATGGTAAATGCTTAAAGTTAAAGTGCACAAATCTGTACTTAAATCTTTATACTATCTTCACAATTACTTTAAAACCAAAACTGACTCCAATCCTAAAGCATAAACAGCTGGAATATCGTTTTACAAGCCTTTCACGTGCGCGCGTCTGACAAAAATGGTTATTTGCTCATAACTCGTCAAGAAATAAAATTCATGCTGATATGAGTATCACATAGCCATGTGTATACGCGTACTGCATGACGCGCTTGTTTCACAAGTAGAATATACTCCTTCGGCAGGCGCGCGCTACTGCAAGCGAAAGGCCTCTGGTTAGAGCAAATGCTGAGTAATCGCAAATATGTCTCATTCGAAATCAGTTTGAGGCCAGGCCTACTGTGTCATTCCGCCGAATCTCTATTCTTTATTATGTTTATGAACATGATAGCCTGAGGTCCCCAGGTCACAGGTTGATTCATTGACCATTGTTAATGGTCTGGCCCGGCGCGTGCTACTTCGTAGCACTTGCCGTCGGGCAATTTCGAGAAGAAAGCGGCGCGCGCTACTTCGAAGAAATTTAGACGAGTAACATCCGTCAAGTTGATTCACGGTGTCAATCCTTCCCAGCTCGGCGAGGCCCAGTGGTGCATCTCGCCGATCTACGGTTGCGAGAAAATGCGTGGCGCGGCCCAGTAGTGCATCGGGCTACAAGTCACAGGTAACACTTCTTGTTGTGACTAGGCTGTGCCGCGCATCAAATAATATTTTTAGCAACTGCATATTGGATGACTTCGCCGCTTCGACGCGCCGCGCGAACTAGCATTCTTTTCGAACTAGTGCATTCTTCGCAAAGCAACGATCTCAATGGGTTGACATCGTCAATCAAGCAACCATACTACAAATTGTAGCGATCATATATCAGCAATACTATCAATCTTGCACTATTGACTATTGAGCCCGATGGGCCGCTCCGAGCTGTGACATGTGTGAAGGATTGGCATTGTCAATCATTACTGGGCCGCGCTCAGCCTGTCATTCCGCCGAATCTCTATTCGGCGGATGTTATGAACATAATAGCCTGAGGTCCCCAGGTAATGTCAATCAATGTATTTAAGCCTACTAGTACTATACCTGCAGTAAATTTATTAAAACTTACCGCACCGGGCCGGCTATATATGTTATTATATTAAAGATGATTGCGACTAAACAGCAAGTTCATAACGTTCGCGGTTCGCTCGCGCTAATTAAATCTTCCATTCAATTGTTAATAATAATGGCTTAACCCGGCGCGCGCTACTTCGTAGCATGCACTTGCCTCCGGCTAATAATATTTCGAGTCGAGAATAAAGCAGTGCTTCGCTACTTTGTTATTTGTACTTAACTTCAAAGAAATTTAGACGAGTATCATAGTTAATAATTAATAGTTAATAATACTTATATGTTTACAGTGTCAAGTGTACAGACTGCACTGGAGGGTTGCGCTCCTACTTAATCTTACCTGAGGACCCCAGGCTATTATGTTCATTAACATAGATATAGATAGAATATAGATTTGGCGGAATGACAGGCTGAGCGCGGCCCAGTAAACTTAATCGCTCGCCCAAATTTTAAGAAAATTCTTGTGAAAAGGCCCTTTAGGCATGAAAGTGATCTAGATCGGTGTATTTTTGGACCCTGATTCCGAATCACCCCCCATGACGTAGTGTTAAAAACAGGATCCGTGAGAGAAGCGGGCAATAAATTAGCAAGCTAGGTAACAATCATCGATGGTCATCAAAAGGGTCGATAGTCATGCATGTTTTTGGCGTGACCTAGTCACTAGTGAATTCTTGTACGTCGTGACCCCCATTGTCATTTCATTTACAATTTAGTGTCGGGGTTTCATCAGTATGCCGGGGTTTCACAGCCGCGCACTCGTGCGCGGCGGGCTTACAACGTGAGGCAAGTAAATTCATCGATTGATTTCGTCTTACCCCTATATGACACAGACTTGAGTATGATCATTCACTTTTTGCTTTCAATATTTTACACAGAATTAAGTTTCTTTCGTGAAAATTGAAATGCAACATCTGTCAATGTACAATGTAATTTGAATCAAAGTGACTCCACGGATCTTATTCGTGGAATTATAAAGTGAACTGATCACTGATCAGAGCATGCAGTGGTTGAAAATCTAGTAACCCCAGAAACGGGTGCATTTCTTCATCTTGCTATCTTATATAAATACCATTCATGGAAAGTTAAACTTTAAACTTTAAAGAATGCTAAATCAAACACTATCTCGTGGTACAAAAATAATGATGTCTGCTTTACAAAATAAATATTAAATATAAGATTTAAGAAATCAACAGAGTGCGCAGGTGAGCATTGGGAGAATTTTGGATGAAAACCGAATTTTTTATGAAAACTGAGAACTTCAGCTTTAATTGATATAGTGTTCCACTTAATTGAAGTCGAGCCTACATATTTAAATTTATGGAAAACATAGAAAACTGATATCGATCACTGGTATAATATAATGTTCTAAACTGTTCCAAAGAAGGCTTTAAAAAACGTACTCTATATAGTTAATTGTACTGTACAAAATTAACACAGGTGCATGGAGGCATTTTATCCATGTGGTGTTTTGCAGAGTGAGATTGCATCAATATCATAATCCTTTCATTTAAAAACAGAAATGTGTATTTACAATTGTTTAAAACTTTAAATTTAAGCTATCAAAAATTCTACATATCTTAATATGTAGATAATTCTATGCTATTTAAATTCTAAAATATGGCGTCGTAAGTATTTCAATCTTATGATACATACGTTTACAACCATTGATAATCTATCACAGGTTTACGTCTATCAAAAAGCTAAGTTAAACTTAAATTTTCTAAAACGAAATATTGTTCACCTGTAGCAGTTCCTAGGGTCCCAGCCACATATTCCACGCTAAATAAAAAAATTGGCATCGGAACAAAATGCAGTGGGGCTCCAGAATTGCAGGTTCAATCGAAGTTCAAATAAAAGAGAAAATTCATGACTGATGATATCATGATCATTTCACATTGTGTAAGTGGTATGTTTCATTACAAATATCTTTATCTACCTAACCAAACTACCTACCCACCCACAGAGGGATAAAAACAATCCAACAATTAACTACCCAGCTCTTCCCTAATAAATAAATACGACGCAGAAAAATATTTCCTTGTGTTTGAGGAAAGAGTTTTACAAATTGCTTCCTGTGTTGAACTATTGAGCTACAGCTTCTTTGTAGTGAGTGTGACACAAGAGACGGTCCTCGTGAGGATAACATCCTTGTCCTTCGTCGTTTGTAAACTTCGAATCACACACCTGGGAATTAAGAGTTTAATAAAGAATAAAATTGAATAAAACTGGAATTTGAATAAACTAGAATCAGAATAAACTAGAATCAGAATAAACTAGAATCAGAATAAACTAGAATCAGAATAAACTAGAATCAGAATAACTAGAATCAGAATAAACTAGAATCAGAATAAACTAGAATCAAAATAAACTAGAATCAGAATAAAGTAGAATCAGAATAAACTAGAATCAGAATAAACTAGAATCAGAATAAACTAGAATCAGAATAAACTAAAATCAGAATCCCCAGAATAAACTAAAATCAGAATAAAGTAGAACTTCTTTGTTTCCAACGTATGAAAGTGAAAGTGAAACCGAAACTCACCTCGCATTTGTAGCAGGCAACGTGGAAATCTTTGTCCATTGCGATGATTCGGTAGGTCTCTGCGCCGTCCTCTGACACGATGAGTTTACTGCACGAAGCACACGTGTACGCAAACTTTCTGGGGTTAAAAAGTAATGAATGGTACGATTTCACTGAGGGTGGCATCAATTTCAGTACAATTATTAAATCAACATAACTAACTACTTGAAACATGCTGATTAAAACTAGCCAACTCAATTAATAAATAAAACTTAAATAAAACTTAAATAAATCTAAGTATTAAAAGTAAACACAATATAACTTACTTATTGTAACACTGCACACATAGAACGTTGTTAGTAGCGTCTAAAGTAAAGGGAACACCGTCCAAACAGTTTGTACAATCTGTACACTTAAAACATTCAGGGTGGTACTGTTTGTCTACCGCTCTCAGGATCTGAAACAAAACACTTTCACTTCTACTTTCAGTTTCACATTTACTTTCACTTTATGAAATAATCTATGGTTCAGGTGATTAAATACAGTATTTTTATCGGTTGATTGTAAACTTACCCTCTCCTTAATGTGCTCCTCACACACATCACACTTCTCTAGGGTGTCCAGATAATCCTTCTCACAATACGTCAGTCCGTCGGTATGGTAGAACGGCTTCTTTACTAGCGGGTCTCCTGCAGGTGCGGTATTGTTAAAATGAAAGCGAAAGTGTTTAGGAGGTGAGTGGTATTTAGATTACAGATATGTTAAATTTAACCCGTGGGCACAGATTGAAGTCAGCTAAAACTCGTTCGTTTGAAAAGCTTTCGTGAGATTGCGTGTCAATAAATATCTCTCATTTCCCCACCAGAACTATGTCTACAAGTAGGAAAACAAACGAAACTTACTGCATTTCTGACAAACGAAGCAGTTTACATGGTAGAGCGCTCCCAAAGCCTTGCACCCGTTCTCATGTCCTATTATATTCTCTTTGCACTTAGCACACAGTCCTGAAATATAAGATGGTAAATTGAGATTTGCTGATGCTAATGTTAATATCAATAACATGCTTATAATATTTAAGTGAACTCTGAACTCTGAACGAAACACAGAATTTACTGAATTTGAACTTCGCAAAATTTATTTTGAGGGAAGTAGCGTTTAGTAGAGAGGTTAGTGTTTCTTGAAATCAATTGCGAGATTTCAGGAATTTCAGGAATTTGGCGCGGGCATTTTGTTTTTCAGAAACACTTTAAAAATCTATCGTAATAACTTTTTGAGGAATTATATATTAAATGGGAGTTTTAAAATGTTCAACCCTTGCTTCTTTATTTAACGAGCAGGGTTGGGATTTATTTTGGGATTATTTATATTGTTTGTTATGCCTAACAAGTTGTCATACCCATACGGACAAACTCAACATAAAGGCCCTGACAGTGACAAGGGCCCGTCACAACAGTAAGAGGCGCGATAATACAATCTCAACTAAAATACGAATTCATGATGATTGGATATAAAAATTCACGTGGTGGATTGCAAGTGTGTAATTGCATAATATAATATGTTAAATAGGGAGTAAAACACCACAATTCGGATGACATCTCCGTAGTTGTTCTATATTATAAGTCCTAAAATTATTCGTTATATAGCAGTGTCGAAAGTAATAATTGGATAATAAACTAAGATCCCACTTTAACTCCCTACACCGTTAAACACGAACCTATTCCCAAGCTCCAGCAAGTACACTTCTGTTTTCCCCCGGAGACGGTTCTAGCAAACACCTTCATTCAGTTATAACACCCCCTTAGATCAGATATCGGGTGTTTTATCAGCGCCTATAATGTGAGTAAATACAGTGACAAAGTGGGAAAATAACATGGGAGCAACAAAATGAATAGTAAGAAACTGTCCCTAATAGTGATAGACACTCTATTTGACACCGTAGAAAATGGCTGAAGTTCTTGCATTTATTTGAAACTACTATTTATAGAAAGCAAGAAACCAATCGTGTGTAAATACAGTAAGTAAATATTTGTTCGAAATAGCACTTTAAGAATCGACTCGGCAGACCGCCGATCACCTAGTAAGTCGTAACTTTAAGTAAACGTGTTTAAAATAAACTCAGACAAAAGCTCGTCTTTCAAACCAGCAAAATTTACCCGGAATGCAGGAAGACTTTGTACCGATAAAATTTAGGACGGGCTTTGTGGATTATTTAATATTATTGGGTTTATCTGCTACGGAGAACAAGAAATGATGTCATCAGTTAGTTTACTCATTACACTCTATTGTCTCATTACGTGAGACAATAGAGTGTAATGAGTAAGGAGTAAGGAGTAAGGAGTAAAGAGTAAGGAGTAAGGAGTAAGGGGTAAGGGGTAAGGGGTAAGGGGTAAGGGGTAAGGGGTAAGGGGTAAGGGGTAAGGGGTAAGGGGTAAGGGGTAAGGGGTAAGGGGTAAGGGGTAAGGGGTAAGAAGTAAGGAGTAAAGAGTAGGGAGTAAGGAGTAAGGGGTAAGGAGTAAGGGGTAAGGAGTAAGGAGTAAGGAGTAAAGAGTAGGAAGTAAGGAGTAAGGAGTAAGGAGTAAGGAGTAAGGAGTAAGGAGTAATGAGTAAGGAGTAAGGAGTAAGGAGTAAAGAGTAGGGAGTAAGGAGTAAGGAGTAAGGAGTAAGAAGTAAGGAATAAGGAGTAGGGATTAAGGAGTAGGGATTAAGGAGTAAGGAGTCATGAGTAAGGAATAAGGAATAAGGAGTAAGGAGTAAGGAGTAAGGAGTAAGGAGTAAGGAGTAAAGAGTAGGGAGTAAGGAGTAAGGAGTAAGAAGTAAGGAATAAGGAGTAGGGATTAAGGAGTTAGGAGTAAGGATTAACGAGTAAGAAGTAGGGAGTAAGGATTAAGAGTAAGGATTAAAGAGTAAGGAGTAAGGAGTAAGGAGTATAAGCACTGAATTTAACATCCTAGTAACATCGTTAAACAGTAACAGTTAAGTAAAATAAGTGTTCGGTATTGACCTTATTGACTGATATGATAGAAGACAACAGCAGATATATCGACGATTAACGCTAAACGTTAGATACTTCAGCGAGGACACATAATTCCTAATAGTATCGGGAATAGTAGTTTATAATAAAATAATAGCTATATTTATAAAGGAGCGAGCGCTATAACAAGGTAGCTATATTTATCCCGAAATTATTCACAATTTCGGCGACTCACTAATATAATAACGCGGTAACATATAGTTCAGTTCAAATACCGGAGCTAACGCAATTAGCGGTATCTCTACCTATCTCTTTTTCAGCTTTTTAAGATATCCGATTTGCTTGATGTATAGCGACTTTGTCAACAGTCAATAATGACAACGCCTTTTGTCTTAGGTGCGCTTCTTTAGGAAATATTTTATCTTACGTTTAGAATGTTAGTGGTGACAGGGGCTGGAAAAGCTTGAAATCCATTGGAGAACTTTGGTGGGAAATTTGAGGAGACCGGGCTCTCCTAGGACAAATATAGCATTCCAATCTGAGTTGAAACGGTAGAATAGGTCGGAATTTAATGAGATGAGTGCTTTATTGGGAAACCGAAAAGCCCTAGTACAAAAATAGAATCACGTGATATTTAGTAGATTTCACGTTTGAAGCAGTAAATGAATACATACAAATGAAAAGGTTGTATGACGGTATAATTTTGCCCTATAACTAATAACATGTGTTGTTCCTTGGTTTCCTTTGTGACTTTTATTAGAGTTCTAGCGTTGTTCAAGTTACAATATGACAAATTACTGTTTTGATGTTGACCGATGACAAATATATTATATAAGAATTCTGCCGGCCTCTCAAAATTTGCGGCGGAAAGAGCAAGGATATTGACATGAAGATGAAACAGAAAATGACAAATGTTGACAGAAAATGTTGAAAATGTTGACAGCGTTGAGCGTAGCCTGTAGGTGGTGCAAAGAGCGCTGAGACTTGGTGCTGAGTGAATAATTTCCTGTTGTTCATTTTAGGATACTCATGAGTCATCATACTACAGTTTAAAACTTTTGAGACGTTTATTTCAAGTTTTCATAAAAACGTCAACAGCTACAAACCTAAGTATCAAATATCAATATACCTGATAGGTATGACTATGTATTTTGTGGCGTTTTAACAGTTTTTTAGTAGGGCACCACCTAGGAAGGGACCAGCGTTCTCCCTGACCAGAATCAAATCTCCAGTAAAATATGATGTCATAGTTAAACAGATATTAAACTTCATAATTTACACAAAACAAAAACAATCAGTATTTGGTTATGACAGCACCCTGCACCATATTATCTAAATACAGATCCCAAGAAGAAAAAAGAGTTCCTAACTGTGTCTAATCGACTAACCAGACGGAAACTTAAGGAGGGCATTTGTAGAAATTGTAGAAAAAGACAAGCCAAAGAGGACAAAGAGGACAAGCCAACAGGCCACTTCCGTCCTCTACAAAGATCCGGTTGAGATGACGGCGAACAAGCTGGCAGAGGGAAACTAACTGGAGAAACTAACACATCCCTCCCTGGAAAACAGCGACCAGCAACAGAGGACACGTTTTCGTGTCTGAACTCACAATAAACAATAATTAACCAGCTCCGTACACGAGGACTTTTACGGTCAAATAAATAGCGGCCACGAGATGTTACGTCACACCACGTGATATTACGTCACACCACGTGTCATGACGTCACACCACGTGTCTGTTTTAATCACGAGATGTGGATATAATACTGTGCAGTAAACATGTTGAACTGTATTAATCAACGAGCGAGAACTGTAAATTATCCTTAACCGGGGACTGTTTTAAAAACTTAAAGTTTTTCACCAAAGCGATGACAAATTGGACGACGCGACGAAATTAGCGACAAAAAAAGCTGTGATAGCTCAGATTTAACGAATCCAAAGTTGGATATATTTGATTGACGGTGATGAGTCGGTCAAGACGTTTAGTTACCAGTGAGGTGAGTGTGATATATTTGTCTTTTGTTACCGATTATACCCTCTCTAGGGCATCCCCCTGGTGACGTCATAACAACTACTTACAATCAGCACGTGCAGGACGGAACACCACGTGACCTAACGCTGAGGTAATATGACCATATATGGTCATGCTATTGACCATGTATGGTTTTATATCATGTCCCAGAAAGTCGTTGACACGTTCCGATGGTACTTTCATGTCTGTAGCTGTCAACTGTTGGCAGTACTTAACATGGATGAGCAACATGATCACTAACTACTGCACCTAACTCAAAGTTCAAACACAAGGTAATATTTAAAAGAACGACCCCCTAATACAACCCAGCTCCCATTAGTTGTGGACGGTGTGCAAATTGAATCTGAGAGAGTCCCAAGAACTTAGCGGTTTTCCGCGGCATACGGCTTTTACTATGCGTCAAAAACGCGCGAACCGCCAAAGCGAGCTGTCACTGTGATCACGTGATCAGATGAATTACCTCACGTGATCAGATGAATTAGAGTATGAAAACACCCTTTTGTTGAGTGATGGAGCTGTATTTCGCTATATAACCGTGTATTGATTAGTGGTGATAGGTTTTACTGATCACAGACTCTATTACCGGAATGGTCCTGTTTTACCTTATAAGGTCATCACGTGTGAAGTGTTACCTTACATGGGCATCACGTGACGCTTGTTCCGTATTAATTAACGTCCTCTTGTGTACTGTAATCAGTCTCTACAGATGTCTACTAATAGGACAGTGACTCCTCCTAGCTCGGGAGACTCATTCGCAGTTCGCAGTGTCTCAGAATTTCAAAGTTTTAACTATACTTAGACATTAGCTCACTCTTTCAGAAAACTAATAGAAAATTAATTTTATCGTGTGGGACCAAAAGTGACTAAAAAAGCAAACAATTTAAAAAGCTTTACTTGACAGAAAACACACCGTTACAATACAAGATCTGGAGAGAGAAAGTCAGGAAACAAATTAAACTATTACAGGGAACATGCTGCAACAAAGGTAACAAGTTGACAGATATTGAGTAGCTGTAAGGGTGCAATTATTGGGATATTAGACCTATTTCAGAGAATTGGGAATCATTACTCCGAAGAAGAAACAGAGCTAGGACACTGAACACTAATTGTAACTTTATTATTAAACTTTGTGGATTCATGAAAAACGGGGGAAAGTCCCATTTACAGGGGTGATGTGTGTACCTTTGGCTTTGTGTAGACTTAGTTAATTTACATTTATTTTACAAATATATATATATAAGGTGGTGTATGTGTGTTGCAATATGTAATGATTTAGCCAGCACATTCGTCAATAAATAACAATATTGGTGGCCCACTACCAGGAGCCGTGATATCCAAAACAAGGAAATGGAACAATAGTCAGTTATTAAAATAGAAAACGGGCAGAATTGCGTGATTAGGTGTGAAGCACAGTTTGGATACCACACTTCCAGTTTTTGTATCCAATTCCTGTGTTATAGACACTGATCGGGTGAAAACCAGTACCAACAATCAAAATCTTTGTGGCAAAGCAGCAAGAGGGAGAAATTTGGTATTAATAAAGCAATGAATTAAAAATAAACTGGGAAGAGACATTGCGAAGGTAAAATTAAAGTAAAAATAAGCGTAAAAAAGTGACATTAGCACGCCCAATAGTCGTCACCATACCAGTGATGCCCGCTAGTCTTAGAGAACGACTCTAAACTTTACTACTAACTATTCTCACTACATATATAATCTATATAAGGACGTGGGTTGCTAGTCTATTATTTTCTATTTAAAGTTGCAGTTGTAGTATCACTGCGCTTAATGTCTCCCTAATCGGTGAAAAATTTAGTTATTAGGTGAGACAACTGTGAGTTGAGTTATAGAATTAGACTGGGGAGATTTAGTTTATATTTTATAAATACGTTATAAATTCTGATCAGCAATTAGTTTTGAATGATGATGAAAATTGTTATAAGTTCGAAAACTGGTTAAGAATGATCGGAAAAGTAAAAATCTTGAAGAACTGAAAATAACATCGTTTTACAGGAAGTGATGTATCCCGTTCTTCCCGCTGCAACTTTATAAAGAACTGGTTATAATGTGCTGTGGGAACATATGAGGGTGGTATTTATTGATACCACGATCACACCAAAATTTTTATTGTGTCATAATTTTATTGATCACGTGATAAGTTTTTGTCACTTATCACGTTGGTTTCAATTGAACTATTGAGTTAGTCAACGTGTTTTCTCATATAAACTCAATAGGAATTGACAATTTGACAACGGTAATGAGAATTTGAGGATGGTTCCCACAGGTACCACGCTGCCGTGTGGTATTGTGCACGAGTTCACGGGTTTAAATCACGACTTTTTTAAGATCCATTTAAAAAATAAATTCCTCGTAGAAGGTTGAAACTTGCGCAGTTTGCACAAAAGTGCACATCACCTAAACATTATGTTTTCCACGTAATATTACCAGTAGTAATCACTCTTCTCCCTCTGCAATGAACCAGTGTTCTAACTGGACAAGGAGAGGAGTCGCAAGAAACAGCATGGCTCACTACCATATATAGGTATCACGTGATCCTGTCACTACCAAAAAAGGGCATCACGTGATCCTGTCTTTATGACGAGTCACGTGTACAGTGCACGCGTTATTGTCTTTATCCCACGGCCTGGAAGCGTGTGAAACGTGCAGCTGGCGAGCTCCCTGACGATTCCGCTTGTCAGTGTCAGTTGTAGGACGTCGACGTGATGATAATCTAGTAAACTCTAAATATCCTTCACAAGTTCTGTTCAGAGATGATGCTGCAGATATTTCAGTTAAAAACGGTCAGGCACACGTTTCTAGTTGTCTTGTTTCACATTGACAAACACGTGGAGGGGTGGGAGGAAATGAGACGGTAAATTAGATTCTGAGATTAACATATTAAATAGTACGGCATTTGTATTTTGATGGAATACGCAGGAAAGTTTGAAAATTTGCCACAGAAATCTGAAATTGCCTTTTTAGAACTTTGTGGAAGCAAGTAAAATGCAATAAAATCAGTATATAATGTCTCAATATAGACTCTGTGCAGACGGAAAACAACGATTTGAATGCAAGGAAATGACATTTGTAGAGGGTTGCTGAATAATTTGTCCGTAATTTGACTTGAATTTTGGAGCTCGCGACACAAAGTTTAAACAAAAACGAAACATGTTGAGTAGCGATTTTTAAAACCTTCAAAAATTTAAAATATTTTACTGTTTACAACCAGTTTGGTTCCTACACACAGACAGTGTGTTTGTTCATATTTCACGTCTATTAAACGAGTTGTGTAACGGGTAAGGACTGTAATATAGATTATAGATTTTCACATTTAGTTCGGGTATTGCACATGTCGTGACAGGAAGTCCTGATTTCTTTCCACAATTTGAGTGAGTCAGCATAATTATGATTTCCTAGACCGCAGTATGTATAATTTACATAACGTACCGTTTATAATTTATATAACTTATTGTGTATAATTTATATAACTTACCGTATATAATTTATATAACGTATCGTTAATAATTTAAATAACTTACCGTATGTAATTTAAATAACTTACCGTGTATAATGTATACAACTTACCGTGTATGAACTCCGGGTCGTCTTCCCATTCCGACGAATCTGATTCCGTCCCGCACGACATCGAACGAAAAGTAAAAACCAACTAAAATTATTTAAATAACGCTTAGTAACTCAAGGAAAGGGTTATAGAAAAAAATGAACATTTATTTGAATTTTATCAACAATCAATCCTATGTCAAGCTATGGAGGGGATAGTTCCTTCATTTCAACTAACAACTATCAATCATTCAACAAGTATAAGACCATGGGTAGAAAATACCTTAACCTGGTAACTTTGTTGCCTGCACAGTGCACAAGAGCAATTCTAATTTCAGATCCACGTTTTTTGTGAACAAACTGATACGAATCCTATCTGCAAAACATTTTACGTTGTCTGCAAACTAACCGTTCTCAAAGCATGTATAAGACACAGTAAACTTTACTATTCCTTTCTAAAAAAGCGACGTCTACAACAACAATGTTAACTACACCGTGATAACTGTTTACTGGTTAATGTAAGAAACATTAGACCTCCCAATCAGCATACCAGGATTGAGGGACTCAATTACAGATCCCTAACAACTTCCTTCAAAATCTAATGATCTCAACTACATTAGATAACACTTTAAAACTTAGAATGTACTCCTTTGTGGCCTGTCAAAACACCAAAACTATACAATTCAAATTCTGTAGAGACTTCTTAGTACTTAGTATTAGTCAGCTCAACCAAAAGAACACAGCTTATATACTGAAAAACCACAAAACTATCTGATACCAACAACTAGGGGCTTTTAGAAGCGTTCTAAGCAGTAACCATCACACATCCTCATTTAAAAAACTTTTACAACAAACAACGGTACATTTTGAGAGAGAACTGCACCTGGGATTAACCAGTTTGTCAAGAATATATACCGAGAATATATATATTTTTTAATACTTTCAACACTACTTTATAACAAATAATTTGAGGAAACGATGTAACAGAGTCGATATATTTTAATGTTGCCACGGGGTGGCAAGTCCCCATACATCGTGGTCCGGTAGTTTCATTGCGTCCTAATATACAGCCGAGTGGCGAGTACTAGTATTATATATACAGGCGAGTATTATAGGATTATGTGACCAAGTACTATGGGAGGCACCGTGTTGTCCTATCACATTACTAAACAATACTCAACAATCCTACAATCAATCACAACAGCGGGGAATGTGACACAACACACTTTACCAGATGCGAACTAACCGAATCAGGGGTAAAAATACCAGACATTTTATTCATCCGATAACATCATGGAACAATACATTAAATAACATTATCTGCCTATGATTTGAGTCACGAACCCAGTAGAATTAGTCCCGTCAAAATATTATTCTTTTGTTCTCTTTTCTGGAAATATTAATTTGCCAGATTATAACAATGGGAGGGGTATGACAGAGGGAAACGAAACAAGGTATCATATTTTCACTGCATCTATGTAGTGTATCGGGATATTTTATCAGGATACGAATATTCTATTTAAAATCCATCTGTGAAGAAAGCATTAAATGAAATTAAGATTATGCTAAATCGACTGGAAGGGTGCGAAAATGCGATTAAATGTCTGGTTTTGACGAATTTAGTGCTTGTGCGGTAAAGAAACTCCCCCATATGCTAACGAACATTCGTATCAATACTCTAAAACCAAGTTTTACACTTAACCAATGAACCTCACATATCATCAGGTTTTTATCAAATCAGAATCAGGGTATATTTCATAAATTCAACGAAAGCGGTAGCGTCCAAAACTCACATAATCCATTGGACAAGATCAAAGAACCCGTATACACCAAAACATCTGCATAACCACTACTGCCATTAAGGAACCTAAAGCTACAAACCAGTTAAAAAGAACGTTAGTCAAGGAGCAGGGAGCTATAGGAGTAGGACCCCCTGTTAGTCAGGGAGCTATATAACCCCCTGTTTCTGAGAGGACCCCATGTTTCCCACTATCCAGGGTAACATGAAGCGTCCCAGCAAGTGCAATATAATAGCTGGACCTAACTCTTCTTATTTAATAAGGGACCTGCTACCAATCCGACCAGATGGTAAGCTCTCCACCAATAGAGGGACAGTGTTCTGGTCACGTGGGCGGAATCAACCAATCAGAGGGTAGAGATATTACGGAGTTAGTTGTTGGATTTACGCCAGATGTTTAGGAGGGATCTGAAGAGATTGGTTGGGTGGAATGAGAAGGATTAAGTGGGTTTAATTGGACCATTAAGATTATACTGAAGAATGGGGGGGGGGGGGGGGGGGGGGCACTATTCCGGAACAAGCAAACAACCACTGCTAAGGTGCACTGTACTGGACGAACCAGACAGCTGTGTGGGGTGCTGAATGTGTTAGCACACTACAGATACAAACACGGTACAAAAGCCAAATATACTTTCTCAGATTCACTCAAATTCAAAACAAAGAGCATATCCAATCGCGTGAAACACACCGACCAATCAAACCCGAACATAGCCATCACGTGACAGCAAGTTCTCAATCCCAACAGACGATACTCTCTGAGAGGAGAACCCATATAGTATTGTGAATTAACAAGGGTGAAATTGTCCTTAATTTGCGATGAAAGGGAACATCAAATATCTAGGTTTCAAAATATATTATATACAATATACATGGCTCTGTACTGTAACATTCCAGAATAGGGGAACTTTATGAATTCGATGAAATCAAACATAAAAGTGTGCTGATCAATTACAGACGCTGTTCAGTAACTAAACAAGCAAAGTCCAGTTGTAGGAAGTATCTATTAACCTGTTAATTGGACCCAGTTAACGCAAATGCTGGCTCTGGAATGCTAACAATTTTCACTCTACATTTTGAGTATATATGGGAATCCGGAAGTTATTTTCAGCGGTAAGTTAGCGAGAGACGGATTTAGGTTAGACTTTAGAGTTCGTTCTTAGCTATAAACTTACTAGCACCCAATACCAGGTTATATAGTGACAGGGAACATGTAGACAGACACTATGCCGGCTGGTAATAACTTAATTAAGTTAACTTAAATAACTTAACTTACATTACTTAACCTTATAACCTAACAATAAGAGAGAACAAGCTACCAAACATGTCAGTTCAATAAAGGAACACAAGAAGGCTATAAACTTCAGTATTCAACAACGATCACCAACAAAGAAGTAAAGCATTACTCGAAAATAGATTGTCCGTAAATCATGACTGCCGATCATTCGATTTTCTAAGGTTAAACCAGGCTATTTTAAAAATAAATTGAAACATCGGCTCTGACGGGAAGTATGAAGGAAGGAACATTATCATCTGTTAACTAAAACAGATTCTCACATTTTTAGAATAATGAGAATTACTTTAGCGTTAATACGTAAGTTGTGTTAAACTTATCTTTGGATTCTCTCGGGTTATTTTTTAAAGTCCAGGGAGGAATGAGGATTATCAACTGTAACGAAGCTGTAACTGTAACGAAACATAACATAGGAACTAAGTTATTTACTTTATTAAACTGTACCATCTACCAAACTGTACCATTTACCGAAAAACAATCCAAATCACAAATCATGATATTGTGTTAGAATTATTAGCCATACTTTACATGGTTAAAACCTGCAGAACTCGTCATTAATTGGTCCACCTGACAATCAGACTATTTATATTGCGTTTAAAGCTTGAAGAGTATAAAATTCAGGTACTGAAACATGACACACAGCAGTCATCAACAATAATGATATGAGTATAAGTTTAGTTTGTTATCATTGTTAAGGGGACATATACAAAAAGCTTTTATGTCCCGAACAGGCTGTAACTTCATATTAAGAAAGTGTACATTAAAACAATAAGATTTGATACATTAAAAATTATTTTTGAGGAACCGCACTTTCGAAAAAATAAATATTTTCTTTTTCGAAAATTTTGAAAATTTTGAGAAGTCTGTCACTGTTATACCGATATTTCAGTCGTTTTTAACGTTTTTTGGCTGATTTTTTTACTGAACATTACTTACACTCCGTACAAGAAGCCCTTCAAAGGATTTTATAATTAAAATATAGATGACGAAGTTACAGACCAAACAAGGTCGATAGAAGCAAAATTGAAATTTTTGTAAAAATCAAAGTTGTATATTTTACCACTCACCCAGGTCATAAGATATCGCTTTAAAAATTCTTGTGAGTGTAGCTGATGATCATATCCAACTTTATGGAACAGGATTTCTCTCAGTTTTGAGTTTTAAGGTATGAAATGTGGCCTAAACGACTTAGTAAAATTCATCGTAAAAAAGGGCCAAACATGGCAGATTTAATGCCTATAACTCAAAAAGTATCGGTTTTTTTGAAATAATTTGTACAGAATCGTAATCAGCTTGAGAAGACGAATCTTTTAGTACCAAATAGGTGATTTTAGAAGACAAATTGTCTTAAATAATTTTCCAGCTCGAACACAAGGGTCCCCCCTTGTATAAATGTTGTACAAATTGTACACATTTTTTTACAAATTTTGTGTCTTTAACTATTATAAATTTGGTACTAAAAGATTCGTCTTACCAAGCTGATTACGATCCTGTAAAAATTATTTCAAAAAAACTGATACTTTTTGAGTTATAGGCATTTTAAGCCTTAAATCTGCCATGTTTGGTCCTTTTTTACGGTGAATTTCATTAAGTCGTTTAGGCCACATTTCATACCTTAAAACTCAAAACTGAGAGAAATCCTGTTCCATAAAGTTGGATATGATCATCAGCTACACTCACAAGAATTTTTAAAGCGATATCTTATGACCTGGGTGAATGGTAAAATATACAACTTTGATTTTTACAAAAATTTCAATTTTGCTTCTCTCGACCTTGTTTGGTCTGTAACTTCGTCATCTATATTTTAATTATGAAATCCTTTGAAGGGCTTCTTGTACGGAGTGTAAGTAATGTTCAGTAAAAAAATCAGCCAAAAAACGTTAAAAACGACTGAAATATCGGTATAACAGTGACAGACTTCTCAAAATTTTCAAAATTTTCGAAAAAGAAAATATTTATTTTTTCGAAAGTGCGGTTCCTCAAAAATAATTTTTAATGTATCAAATCTTATTGTTTTAATGTATACTTTCTTAATATGAAGTTACAGCCTGTTCGGGACATAAAAGCTTTTTGTATATGTCCCCTTAAATAGAAATTAGAAACACTGACAAAAGACAATTTTTGAGAAAAGACAATTTTATTATTTATCACCAATTCAATACACAATCAATCAATAAAAAAATGTCCTAATAAACTTGATTTCAAAGTTGGTATAGCAGAACAGCTATAAACACATGAATAAACAACCTCAGAGTTTTACTTCTAGGACAATGTGTACTTCTGACCTCACGTTCTACACAGAGGATAAACAATAGAAAGTGTGTGGTAATTACTGAACTTTTTATCTTTTGCAACTACCAGATACCTCTACTTAACTGACATCATACTACACAACATCATAGTTCTAGAACAATGTGTACTTTTGACATCACGGTTTAACAATAGAAAGTGTGGTAATTACTAATTAGTGAACTTTTTACCTTACAACTTTACCGAAAACTCATAATTTAAGCTCCTTGACCGTTATTCTTTTGAGTTAAGAGAACCATACAATAAAGCTATGACGTCAAGAGTGGAATCTGTTCACAGTGGGTCACTCACAATTCATAAAATTTTGTTAAAGATCTTAAAATTTCAAAATTTTAATCAAGTTTCCTAGATTTCACTGGAGAAAAAGATTTTCTATGACCAGAAACTATCTACCACCAGTCTCAGTGAAAAGCAATACCCGAGGTAGTTCCCATGACATCAGTTACCATAGTAATTAGTAACGATTACCACGGTTACATTTGTAGGGATATGTCCACGTTATTAGCTGTAACAAATACTGATAACACTATATGAGGGACCACATGCAAAACTGGTATATCTGAACATATACCAATTTTGCGCAGGTAGCTCATAGTCTTCAGGCTGAAAAGGTGCATCTTTGGAACTTTTTTTGAACAATTTTGAAGAAATCTTTGAAAAAAAGTGAAATTTTATTTTTCCAAAACTGGTATATGTTACAATATACCATTTTAGCTTTTAACAATCATGAAAACAAAATGGTATATCTGCAGATAGACCACCTTCAAGAAACTTATCTTCTATAAAACCGGTATATCTATACACATTTTATAGACTTTAGCCAACCCAAATGGTATATCTTCAGATATACCATTCTCAGTTAAATTATTTTATTGTTTATAGTATAGTAAAAATGGTATATCGTGAGATATACCAGTTTTGGTACAATTCTAGTTTAAAAAATGGTATATAGACAGATATACCAATTTTTAGAAGTGTTTTTTACACATGATATAGAATCTTTAAATCAGTAAAATGCATTTATCTCAAAACTATCAAAAACAGATATACCAGTTTTGCATGTGGTCCCTCATATGTAAACCTGGCTTCATGGCTACATCCAGATAACAGTCACTGTTACACTCTACCACCTTCCAAAGTATTATATTGAGCATTAAGTAAGGTATTAATACTGTTATGCTGAATAGTAACAGATGTATTATTACGATATGAAGGTTTTGTTATGCGTTCAAAGACAGACGGGTGAAAGTTCGTGGGAAACGAGACGTACAAATTAAAATGTACTGTTGGAGAAGTTACCACAGATTACAATGTAGTGTTGGATAAGTTACCACCCACGTTTTGTAAATTTGTGTGTTGATTTGATTTTGTCATGAATTGTGGGACCTCCCTTAAAGTTCACACTTACCTGTCAGGTTTCTGTAAGCAGTACAAAGTAAAACATGGAATTGTATTAATTTTGTAGAATACAAAGCATCAATTATTCAAGAAGTAGCATATCAACTACCTTACTCGGGAATATTTTAACTGGGATAAAGTGGTGGGTTTTGGAAAATTCCGCCATATTTTTCCCGGTCATTAATTTTCCCAGTCATAAATTAACCCGCTATAACGTTCCCGAGTAAGGTAAACTAATAGTAATACATTTTGATGCTTGGTGGGTTTTGGAAAATTCCGCCATATTTTTCCCAGTCATAAATTAACCCGCTATAATATTCCCGAGTAAGGTAAACCAAGCGTATAATTATCTTTAGAAATGCATAGCAGATATCTGTGATACAGAGGTTAAAATACAATAAACAACATTTTGAGGATTTACAAATCATTAGATTTGATTTAAGAATATAATCACATAACCGCTGAAGCGATGAAGTATAAATTTATATGAACTAATATAAATAACAACTCTAAAATCAATAAAAAATATCAATAAAATAACAAGGTTTGTTTGACAATTTTCTATTTTCATCATTTATTTGTAGAATCAACTTCATCATAATATACATCTGCTAAGAAGCAAAATTTAGTGATGAAATATTTCATGAACTTATATTTTCTTGATTGAGATTGACAGTTGTCCTTATTATGAAAATAATCAATAAAACAGAATAAGTAAAAGTATAATAACTAAATGCCAGACTAAACTAAAATCGACTGTCTATCAGTGTGGAGTGGAATAGAGCCCCTCCAGATCCTCTTATCTTTAACAGAGTCATTGGAATCGTACCTCGCTGGGGAAGTATCAGCAAGTTTTTTAGTGCAAGGGCTTGTGTTGAACTAGTTCATCCACGTTGGAGTAGGTGGCATCACTCACATCAGCATCTTTGTTCTTCGCAGCAAGAAACATGGCATCCTCTTCATCCAAGTTGGAGTAGGTGGCATCAACATCTTTGGTCTTTGCAACACGAAACATGGCATCCTCTTCATCCAAGTTGTAGTAGGTGGCATCAACATCTTTAGTCTTTGCAACACGAAACATGGCATCCTCTTCATCCAAGTTGGAGTAGGTGGCATCAACATCTTTGGTCTTTGCAACACGAAACATGGCATTTTCTTCATCCAAGTTGGAGTAGGTGGCATCAACATCTTTGGTCTTTGCAACACGAAACATGGCATTTTCTTCATCCAAGTTGGAGTAGGTGGCATCAGTATCTTCACTCTCGTCAATGGAATAGACGGCATCTTTTCCGTCTAAAGATGAACCAAGGACGTGCACATCAGTATCTTCGGCGAAACGGATCCGAGATTCATTTTTCTTTTCTCCTTGATCATTACTGGGCCCTTCTTTTCTACCTGCCACTACTGGATCTGCCACAACTGGAAGATAAAGAGGATTGATCAGTGTGTTGTCTTGTTGCTTCTTGGGGTCCTTCTGGTTATTATTTTTCTTCAGCCTATAAACAAGGATTATCTTCACCAACAAAGACACTACAAGTACACTTCCGACTACGATGCCTGTTATCATTACAATATTATTTTTCTTCGGAACTGGCAATGCAATGCAATCTTCTTCGGGACTGGCATTATCGTCTGAGCAGCTTTTCTTCCCGCCATCAGAGCAAGTGTAGTACTCAGTGGCCTTACAGAACGTGGAACATTCCTCGCCGAAATAATGAATCTCACATCTGTCACAGTTAGTTCCTGTCTTCCTTTCTGCGCATATCTTCTGTCCTTTCAGGTCACATGTGTAGTTACCTTTCACTGGTCGCAGTAAGTGCTACAGCTGCCTTGAGGGTAATAACCATCAGCACAATCAGCACATTCTTCCCCCGTCCACCCTTCTAGACAGCTCTCACAATCCTCGCCCCCTCTGTTCTCTTCACATATTCTCTCCCCTTCAGAAGTACAGAAGGATCTACCAGGTTCGGCCTTACAGAATGTTGTGCATTGTCTCGCTGGATAGTAGTGAGTATCACATCTGTCACATAGTTCTTCAGTCCATCCATCACTACAGAGATTACAGCCGTATCCGGTGAAGTGCTCATCACACTCAAGTATTCTGTACCTAAGTGTGAGGGTAGCTCCTTTATCAGGGGAGCTGAACACTATCTCACTCCATTCCTTCCCAACCTGTTTGCTGGAAAATGGAACCATGTCCGTCATATTCCTTGTGAAATCGTCCGAGCTAGATGTACCATCATAATCATAGACACTGATTGTAACAGTGACACTTTTGTTGGTAGGGAGAGATAAATTAATTGGATCTTTCAGTTCCTCCACCAGAGTTAAATTAAGATCTTGTGTACTCCAGAACTCTTTCTGAGTTTCTTAATCTCGTGGAGGATGTTGTTGTCTTCATCCAATATCATAAGCGGACTGAAGTAGAACTCACTGCTGTTCTTAGTTCTCGATTACGAATCCATGTCCTTAACATCTGTGTATCTCATAAACTGTATCTGTCCGCTTCCACTACAGTTAACCTGGCCCAAAAATAACTTAATTGTCTAATTTGAAGAATACAGAAAATTAACCTTGATTAAGCATGAACAATTGTTCCAAATAAAATAAAAAGTTAAGTTAAAAAGTGATATATTAAATACAGCATGAAACATAAACCGATATGAATTAAGGACAAATTCTTACCTCATTAAGGAGTAGCAATTGGAGCAGCAAACAGAATAATTTCATTTTCAAACAAATGAATATCAATACGGGTTCACATTATACAATAACTAATAAGTAAAACAAAACGGACCTCGATAATGCAAAATACGGGACAAACATCCAACTTCAATATGTTAGAAAATAGAACTACTCAACTAGAATATTAGACCAGGTTCAACCTTACTTTACAAGTGTAAATACCGATACAGTTTGCTCTGAACATAAATACAGTTACAGCCACCGTTAGAAAGAAACATGATATTTATAAAGCATTTGCTCCAATAAATAACCAGAATCCTATACTGATACAATTCCAGAGAAATACATCCGGATTTTCTTTTAGAAAACGTCCAGGAGTCAATATCCACTTCGCCACTATAATAACTTGTCTAAGTTTTTATTTGTCTGTTCATCATCAATATATCCCGCTTCATCCTCGTCCTCATTCTATGATTATCCTAATCCTAGATTAGTTACTTATGTCCTGTCCTGAAGAGTCTATACTGCACCCTACCGGAACAGAACTACAATTCGGTACCGCCGACCGGTCAATTGTCGGGGGGGTCAATTCATGTCGCCCACCCCTATAATTCTCCCCAGTAAAATGTAAATGGAGTAAACCAATATCTTTAGTGGCCTGTAGAATATAATATTCGGTCCAGGCCACAATGAGGCGGTTTTATGTTCCTGTTAGGGTTTATGTTCCTGGTAGCTCAAAAAATGTGTACAAAATGAAACATGAAATTTTATTAATTTTGTAGAAAACAAAGCGTCAATCATTCAAGAAGTAGCATGTCAATTAAACCAAGCATGTAATTATCTTCAGAAATACATAGGGATATCTGTGATACAGAGGTTAAAATACAATACACTTGCTTTAAGAATATAATCACATAACAGATGAAGCGATGAAGTACAGATTCGTATTAACTAATAAACAATAAAAACAATAAAAAAGATCAATAAAATAACAAAGTTTGTTGGTCGATTTTCTCCTTTAATCATTTATTCATATTTTTAGTATCAATTTCATAACATCCATCTACTAAGGAGCAAAATTTAGTAATGAAATATTTCATGACCTTACATTTTCTTGATTGAGATAGAAAGTTGTCCTTATGAAAATAATCAATAAAACAGAGTAAGTAAAAGTATAATAACTCAATGCCAGATTAAACCATATTATCGACTGTCCATTACTTAATCAACATACAATTCAATAGTCTGAACCATTAAAACCACTATTTAAGGGTTGTGTAAGTGTTCTTCTTTTGGTTTCCAGATACTTTTTCAGCACTCTCCCAAACTACTTATTTACGGTCGAGTAAAGCGAACTTGGGTCATCCTCGACATCCTCTTCTTGCTTCGCGTTCACATCCTCATTTGCTGGGTAATCTGATAATTCCTTATCAGGAAGTGATCTAAGAACCTCTTTTTTCTCGGAGATTGAGCGGGCAGGCACATTCTTAAACGGAATGGAGTAGAGAGCATCCAGATCTTCCTCTGAGTCAGCAAAGGGGTCAACGTTTGAACTCAATAGGTCATCTGCGAGATGATCATCCGTGAGGGAGTCCGGTAGTTTCGGTATCTCAGGAGGACCAGGAGTATTTGGAGTCATCTTCTTTTCTGGGATGGAGAGGGTTGGTCCGATATCTTTGTGTGGAGTAGAGTAGAGCTCATCCAAATCCTCTTTAACAGAGTCATTGGAATCGTACCTTGCTGGACCAGTGTCAGCAGCTTTTGTGGTAAAAGGGATTGAGTTGAACTTGTCATTTTTATCCAAGGTGGAATAGTTGGCATCAGCATCTTTGACACAAAACATGTCATCCTCTCTGTACAATGTTGAATAAGTGGCATCAGTATCTTTGTTCTTTGTGACACAAAACATGTCATCCTTTTCGTCCAATGTTGAATAGGTGGCATCGCCATCAGCATCTTTATTCTTTCCTGCGCTAAACATGGCGCCATCGTCGTCTAATGTTGAATAAAAGGCTTCAGCATCTTCACTCTCGTCAATGGAATAGACGGCATCGTTTCCGTCTAAAGATGAACCAAGAACATGCACATCAGTATCTTCGGCGAAACGGATCCGAGATTCATTTTTCTTTTCTCCTTGATCATTACTGGACCCTTCTTTTCTACCTGCCACTACTGGATCTACCACAACTGGAAGATAAAGAGGATTGATCAGTGTGTTGTCTTGTTCCTTCTTGAGGTCCTTCTGGTTATTATTTTTCTTCAGCCTATAAACAAGGATTATGTTCACCAACAAAGACACTACAAGTACACTTCCGACTACGATGCCTGTTATCATTACAATATTATTTTTCTTCGGAACTGGCAATGCAATGCAATCTTCTTCGGGACTGGAATTATCGTCAGAGCAGATTTTCTTCCCGCCTTCAGAGCAAGTGTAGTACTCAGTGGCCTTACAGAACATGGAACATTCCTCGCCGAAATGATAAATCACACATCTGTCACAGTTAGTTCCTGTCTTCCTTTCTGCGCATATCTTCTGTCCTTTTAGGTCACATGTGTAGTTACCTTTCACTTCGCAGTAAGTGCTACAGCTGCCTTGAGGGTAATAACCATCAGCACAATCAGCACATTCTTCCCCCGTCCACCCTTCTAGACAGCTCTCACAATCCTTGCCCCCTCTGTTCTCTAGACACATTTTTACCCCTTCAGACGTACAGAAGGATCTACCAGGTTCGGCCTTACAGAATTTCGTGCATTTTCTTGTTGGATAGAAGTAAGCATCACATCTGTCACATATCTCCTCAGTCCATCCTTCACTACAGAGATTACAGCCGTATCCGGTGAAGTGCTCATCACACTCAAGTATTCTGTACCTTAGGGTGAGGGTAGCTCCTTTATCAGGGGAGCTGAACACTATCTCACTCCATTCCTCCCCAACCTGTTTGCTGGAAAATGGAACCATGTCCGTCATATTCCTTGTGAAATCGTCATCGTCATATTCACCATCATAATCATAGACACTGATTGTAACAGTGACACTTTTGTTGGTAGGGAGAGATAAATCAATTGGATCTTTCAGTTCCTCCACTAGAGTTAAATTAAGATCTTGTGTATTCCATAACTCTTTCTGAGTTTCGTTAATTTCGTGGAGGATCTTGTTGTCCTCATCCAATATCTTAACCAGACTGAAGTAGAAATCACTACTGTTCTTAGTATTCGTGTTCGAATCCATGTCCTTAACATCTGTGTACCTCATAAACTGTATCTGTCCGCTTCCACTACAGTTAACCTGGCCCAAAAATAACTTAATTGTCTAATTTGAAGAATACAGAAAATTAACTTTGATTAAGCATTGTTTCAAATAAAATAAAAAGTTAAGTTAAAAAGCAATATATTAAATACAGCATGAAAAATGTATGGCAAGTGGCACATAAACCGATATGAATTAGGGAAAAATTCTTACCTTATCAAGGAGTAGCAATTGGAGCAGCAAACGGAGAAACTTCATTTTCAAACAAATTAATATCAATACGGGTTCACATTAAACAATAACTAATAAGTAAAACAAAGCATCCCAGATAATGGAAATACGGGACAAACATCCAACTTCAATATGTTAGGAAATAGAACTACTCAACTAGAATATTAGACCAGGTCCAACCTTACTTTACAAGTGTAAATATCAATAGGGTTTACTCTGAACATAAATACAGTTACAGCTACCATTAGAAAGAAACATGATATTTCTAAAGCATTTACTCCAATGCGGTAAGCTGAATCCTATACAATTCCAGAGAAATATTGTGGTTACATCCGGATTTTAAAAAATAAAATGTCCAAGATTCGATATTCAATTCGGTATTCGACATAACTTTTACTTGTATAAGGTTGTACTTGTCTGTTCATATCAAAATATTCCGCTTCATTCCCGCCTTGATTCTATATATCCTAATTTTCTAGACTAGTTACTTTTGTGGTATGGAGTATTAATAACTTTCATTCTTGTGAGTCATATTATGACTGTTAATTATTGATATAAAACTTTGAAATCGAAACTTGTTCAATATTTTCGTTAGTTTCTTCAATTCTTTTGATTATCATTATTCATTACAGTTACTCTACCGACATCTCTGGAACTCTTTTCACACCAGGGGCTTTGAAAAAAAAGGGGGAGGGGGGAGGAAAAAGAAGTAGTTTACCTATAAAATCCTCCACATCTGCATTCTCCAGACACCTCATCATCATCTCAGTAAGATCATCTATCTCCTGATTCTTCTGTTCCACTGTATCCTTAGTGAGCTGGGCCGACACTGAAACAACGTGTAGTGGACGTGTTATTGGGTGTTATCATGTGTTATAATGTGTTAGAATATGTTATCATGTGTTATAATGTGTTTAGTTAGAATATGTTATCATGTGTTAGAATAGTATGCGTCAAGTGTTAAGTGTATAGGTCCATACATTGTGTAATTCGTACGTCAATAAGTAGTACAGTATAGCCACGATTTACCGCGGAGTTTGGGGAAAGAAAATGGCCGCGGTAAATCGGGGTTACTGTATATAGTCGGAGTTGAAGTAATCGGTAGTTTAGAATTGTGCGTGTAAATGTCACTGTCTGGTTAATTTCATATAAGTATTAACCATATAAGTCAGTCAACTATAACGGAAGACT
Organism: Bolinopsis microptera; assembly: GCF_026151205.1. NCBI lineage: Eukaryota > Metazoa > Ctenophora > Tentaculata > Lobata > Bolinopsidae > Bolinopsis > Bolinopsis microptera. The sequence goes on along the minus strand of NC_087075.1, from coordinate 11,371,450 downwards.
AAAGAACATCCAAATTTTAGGAGCAAAAAGTGGAGCAAAAAGTGAGAGAGAGATGCAAATCATTTGAACAAGTCCCGTGCTAAAACTTCCCAATTTCATGTACCACCCTCAACTTCATAACTCCAGAATATTCCTCCGACTTACACAAAATGGAAGAATTGTGTCGAGAAACCTTCCTCTTCAAAGTCTTAGACTTCTCCAAGTCTGTGATCTTCCCCTGTATCGACACTAAATAACTCTTCAACTTGTCAACATCGTCTGTGCTAGTGAGCGCCTCCTCTCCGGGGTCCATATTAATACACAGTGAGAATTGTGTAATGTGAGTACAGAGGTCAGACTTCAGAAGGCCGGTTAGAGGGACTCGCTGGTAGCTAGCTCGATATAAATGCAACAACAACAACTGGAGGAGATTCCCAAACTATATATCTACCGGACGACAGGTCACAGAGGATATCACGCTGTGTTAGTAAGGAGTGATGACTGTAAAACTAACGGAAGAAAACGGAATGTGTTATAATCCCGTGTCAACTCCCTCTTCCTTCAACAGTGCTCACACCAACCAATCAGAAACGGTGAACTAAACCAACCAACCAATCAGAGAACAGGACACAGCCAACCGTCCAATGGGGGACCAGGGATTTAAGCACGAGCCAATAGGAAGCGTCCGCTTGATTACAATCACAAGTAGAGGAATCAAACGTGTAGCTGTAAAACTCGTGGATCAGAACAATTTCAAATTCTTACAACAAGTATCGCAAATTATCCGAGAGAAGATTTGACAAGCTCGTATTGCTGTGATACTTAACTGTTATAATATAGAGTTATTAAGGCGGCGGTGTCAAGCAGTGAGAATGAGATTGGCAATCGTTCAACTTATCGTGCACGACACAAAGACTCAAAGAGTGTGAAGGGTATACTTATAGGTCAATGGAACACCATCGGGACTGAACACCATCGTTCAAAAGAATATACGGTTCACTGGTGAACGAATTTTTACCTCTCGAATTTTTAACTTTCCAACATTTTTCTTTCCAACATTTTAACTCCTTACATTTTACCTCCCGACATTTTCCCTCCTAACATTTTACCTCCCGACATTTTCCCTCACAAAATTTTACCTTCCGAAATTTTCCCTCGCAACATTTACCTCCCAACATTTTACTTTTACCTCCCAACAAAAGCGTACATCCCACGCATACAATTACAAGGCCCTAACCGAGACTTTGAGCAGTGAGCACTAACAAAGAAGTAGAACCAATGAGCAGTGAGCACTAACAAAGAAGTAGAACCAATGAGCAGTGAGCACTAACAAAGAAGTAGAACCAATGAGCAGTGAGCACTAACAAAGAAGTAGAACCAATGAGCAGTGAGCACTAACAAAGAAGTAGAACCAATGAGCAGTGAGCACTAACAAAGAAGTAGAACCAATGAGCAGTGAGCACTTACAAAGAAGAAGAACCAATGACTCAAATATCACGACCCCGCGTTCTAATCCAGAACTCTAAATCAATTCAAAGCTTTCAGTCGGGTCTTTTACTTCCACTCACCACAATCATCTTATAGAGAAATGCAAGATAGCATTCGTGAAATTTTCTTAATGAAAATGAAAATACTTGGATATCATAATTTTGAATGGAAATGTTTTTTAACACCAAATAATGATCGTAGAAAATCTATCTGACCTAAAATGTTGATAACCTACTAAAATAAGTCAAATCAAGATCAGAATTCAACGCATCTACAAATAAATCGTGTGGAACAGCATGAAATATCAGCCGAAAAATAACAAAGGTCACAGATCCAACAACTCTTATAACATCACCAGCCAAGATTTATATTAAGAAGCAACAACAGAGTTCAGTAAAATTTTTGCCATATCATGTTTTTCCTCGAAAATCAAATTTAATTTTATAAAGTTAAGTCCACAAATTCTACATCAGTTTTTCATCCTTTGAATAAGATTTTTGCCTATCCACAGCAAGGCTTCCTCCGAAATGTCGAACAAAAATTTCCAATTTCGAAGCTGACTGTCTAAAGTCTATATGATGGAGTCTAACTATCAAGGAATTATTTTGATATTCGAGGCATGAGTTACACAGCATTGTAGGACGTGACTCAAGGTTTTGAAGGGATTATTGTTCTTATTAGTCCAAACACCGTGTACAGGAACCAGCAGGTGAACTCTTCCATTATGAGTCTCAATATCCAGAGAGAACGGAGTCCGTACGAGAGAAGTTGCCATGGTGACAGAGACATCATCAGGTCGAAGCAACAGCGATAATCATAGCCACAGCAAGACCAATTGCCAGGGCAAAAACCAGCGCGAGGATTATAGTAATAGTGAGCGGCATCCTAAACACACAGGAGAATCTCAGATCGCGAAATGTAGCGCCAGTACTGGTTGACCCATCTCATTGTCCCCCGGGCTAATGAGCTATTTTTGTGATACCAACGATAACAAGCTCTGTTATTGTGACGGTAATAAGAAAATCAAACATTTCCCATCATCTCATATTAGGTAAAAGGTGCTACTCCGAAAGGGGCAGAATTTCGCATACAAAGAACACATAACACCATTCTCAGCGAGACAACTCTAACGATGTACTGGACCATGTGAATTGGAGCTACTTTGTGATCACCTGATCAACTGTACAAGATATGTAGTTAAGCTCTAAATATCTTTACAGTTTAATCACGTGACAGTTCTAGCAGCTGTTTATCAGATCACTAACATGTCTCAATTCACATCGTTCAGCACAAAGTTAAAGCTTTGAAAAACAACCCGACTTCATAGAGAATAAAAACTTACGGCTGCTCAAAAAGGGTTACCATAGTAACGATTACTAGGGTAACAAACAGGAAAACACCAATCTACTTACGCAAGGATCCATCTGAGGAAGTCATTGGGTTGAAGGTAAAACGTGTCATAACGCGACGGTTCGTAGCGCGACTACTAGTAGCAAGTAGCGTGCGACAGTGTGTAGCAAGTAAGTAGCGTGGTATCAGTATCAGCACAAGTGAATGGTTGGCTACTCTAGACTGACAACAACACTTCAGTTACTCAAGTCACGTGACGTACAGCACGTATCAGTTAGTTACGGTAATATGTCGACATACATATTTCTTTAAAATATCTGACATCTCTCTAATTTGGTCGGTTGGTCTTTGTCTCTGCTTGGCACGGGTCAGTGTCCAGCTCTCACGTAAAATCCTAGTTCTCCGCGAGAAGTTGAGGCGATATTGTGCGTCAGTGTATTGGGCAAGTCACGTGGTGTACCACGTGTGTCAGAATGTGTCACGTGATGTGTCAGAGGTAATGTCAGTCACTTTAAGTTAAATGTACGTACCTAGGTTCACGTCCTCGACTGTTGCGTTGAAGAGCTTTAGCGTTGGGATAGGCATGGTTACCTTGATTACACGCTACCAGCTATATAACGGGAAAAAACACTATTTAGTAACTTATCGTTTAAATTATTTCATGAATACGTTTAGCAGAAACTTAATTTCAAAATATTGTAAGCAAGAACTAATTAACATGACAAGCAGCCAATTAATAACAACAAAGAACCCCACATCAACAAGCAATAAAGCAAGGAATGTCAGTGTCACGACACTTATAGAATTTAGCAATATCACCGCGCAGCCTCAGCAATGAATTATATTTTAAAGGAATATCAGTAAGTGTACAAGCGTTAACAAGGACATATGTGCTATCTTATTTCTACAGCAGAGAGAAACGGTAGGCATTCCTGTAAAATGATCTAACATATAGGAGGGTGGAAGAGGGGGTGAAGGGAGAGTGGAAGAGGGGGTGAGGATGAGGTAAACTGCTCTGAGATTGAGGTAAACTACTGTCAGCTCACGTCTATAGACTATAACATATATTACATAACAACATGAAACATACACCGGCCACTGACGTATTTTTATATCCTTTAGATGAAGATCATTACCAACTATATTCAGTGGGTTGTAAACCCATAAACCAGGATGTAGCAAAAAATAGCCCCGATTATCCGGTATTTTATATAAGTTTAATGGAAATAACTTAGCGGGGATGGTTTTAAGTTACTTACATATAAGAATAATTGTAACGTGAGAGACACATACAAACATTCCAGCTTCAAGACGTTTGTACGTCAATGAATTAGCACAGGAGATGTGGAGGTCAAATGATTATTACCGCAACGCTAATACCGTATCATCGCATAATACCGTATTATCGCATAATTCCGCATAATACTGCATTAATACCGCATAATATCGCACAATACTGTATTAACACCGCACTACTACCGCATAATACCGCACGGCTAATACCGCATATTAAGAAGCACACCGCAGGAAGCAGCACGAATATGAGCAAGCCTAACTGGTGCTGTGAGTGTACACACTTTGTCGAGTGAGAAGTTGTAGAAAAAAGCACTGCCCGTGGCACCGGCTCATATATCAGTCATATGTTAACTGATATCAGTGAATATTAGTAATATTACTGATAATTCAGGGAATATAGGGTAATATTCTAATAATAATTCGGCTAGCATTAACGTTAACGAAGATAACCAGCGAAGTGGTACGGATAGAGACCTTTATATAAAGCCTCTTATATATATATATATATTATATATATATATATTAGTATTCTGTAACATGACTCCTGTGTCTCAGTATGAGTTAGCGAGGCTTTTTAGTTAACAAGGTTCGTTTTTACACGGTACATTCCACGATAACATAAATGAGAGGGGTGTGGCACGCGCTGAAAAATGGAAACGTGAAACCGTCTCACTATATGGGACACAAGCTAGGAAACTAAACAAACTAGGAAATTAAACAAATAGACGGTAAGCTTATTCTAACAAACAACAAAAAGTAGAACTAATTTTTCAAATTAACAATTTCGACTCAGAAAAACGGCAGATTTCAATTTTACGCACAATTATAGCGAACGCTACCATAGCCAAAAACTCACTGACTATTACTAAGTCAAAAACGAAAACGAAAGCTACGATTAAAACGAAGCTAGAAAACTGTAAGCTAAAGTTTACGATGCAAAGAAAAGTGTTCACTGTAATGCTGTATGTTGGATGATAATTATTTCTTTTAGCAGTTTGACTGTCGGACAAATTAATTATGTATTAGTATTGATTAGGCAACAACATCATCAATACTTAAATTTCGTATGGACCTTACTGACACTGTAACTAGTACTACAGAAATATATGCATAATGCATATATTTCTGTTGCATATAATTAAGACGCCCAAAATGGAAGTACAAACAATTAATGTTCGTACGAGCCCTGGCTTTATAAAACTAAAGTAAATGTAATTAAGGTTCTTTTTGGGACCTTGACCTCAATCGTATACAACCATATACGTTCCAGTAGTAAGTTAGTAGTGTTGAAAGTACAGGGGGCCCCATAACACAGTGTGCAAACGTTTGGGCTAGTAAAATAGTAGCCATTTTCCATGTTTGAGACTTGTAAATTTGCAGATGGTATACTGTAACTACTCATTTGAGGATTCTGTCACCACGCCCTTGCAACATTGAATTGTTTATATGCTAGAAACCCAATTTTCACACAATGCAATAGTGTAATTAGATGTGGCCCATGAAAATTATGAAAGACGGAGTTTAAATTACGAAGTAATCAGACATTTTGTTTATCCCGTCAGCAAAGTTGATTCGTTGATCATTAATTGATAGTGTCATAACTCATACGACACTATAATTGAGCTTTCAGGTTATATCAGAAAGAATTATCTCGATTGAGCATTCAGTGACTGAAAAATAAGCCCAGAAGTTTTCACACTGAATTATGTCACCTGTATTGGAAATAAGTATCATCCAACATAGTATATGTTGCTAATAAACAAGCGCCCAATCATATAACTTGTACACTGTAACCAAGGAAAAGAGCTATTCTACCATGACTAGTACAATTCATAGTGGAATACACGCCAACAACAAACTAACACAAATGAGTCCGCAAAACAAACAAAACCGTCGACAAAACAAGCCAATGCCTCCGGAAACAAGCAGATACCTCCGCGAAACAAGCAGATACCTCCACAAAGCAAGCAAATACCTCCGCGAAACAAGCAACTACCTCTGGAAAACAAGCAGATACCTCCGCAAAACAAGCAGATACCTCCGAAAAACAAGCAGATACCTCCGGAAAACAAGCAGATACTTCCGCAAAACAAGCAGATACTTCCACAAAACAAGCAGATACTTCCGCAAAACAAGCAGCTACTTCCGCAAAACAAGCAGATACTTCCGCAAAACAAGCAGATACCTCCGGAAAACAAGCAGATACCTCCACAAAGCAAGCAGATACCTCCGGAAAACAAGCAGATACCTCCGGAAAACAAGCAGATACCTCCGGAAAACAAGCAGATACCTCCGGAAAACAAGCAGATACCTCCACAAAGCAAGCAGATACCTCCGGAAAACAAGCAGATACATCCGGGAAACAAGCAGATACCTCCACAAAAGGAGTTACTAAAGAAAGCAGCGGACCGTAGAGTCAGCGAGTGTAGCACACAGGGCCTCATGACACAGGTGTTGTAATGTAATGATGTAATGATGTTAGAGGAATTCTGAGATATCATGACGTGAGGGTATCTTCATTAATCATTGATATTACACCAGCATGTTTATTGTTCTTCATCGACCGGGTAACCATGATGTGATGACAATACTCATGAAAATATAGCCCATGGGTAAATGGTTTTAGGCAAGTAAAATATGCCATTTTAAACGTTAATTTGAGTGATTGATGTCCATTGTCCAATGTCCAGTGTACAAATAAAGTAGGATTCCAATATTGTTGGGCACCAAAATTAATCGACAATTACGAATGTTTTGTGTGCCTGATTTGTGTGCTTTGAAGGTTTTTAATTCACAGACGAATTTACAATAGTTACTTAATTCACAATATAATTTACTTAATACGTCAATTCCTCCTTCAGCTACAAAGAATGACTTTTAAGTTGCTAAATATATACTATCCATATTTGTAAAACACGTGAAATGCAACTCTATCTTTGTTGTATTTAATTTCAAGGTTGATCTAAAACTACTAAAAGCTGGTATAATTATGTAATGTTTGCTTTGGACACACGATTATGTAATGTAAAGTAAGGTTTCTTTTTGTGTATCTAAGTTTGAATCATGAATGTCTCAATGGATAAATATGATATTAAACTACGTTTACTTTCGAACAGATTAAAATGCTCGTATTTTCGTTCAGAAGTCATCATAGGAAGAAGACTTATTTAGGAAGGAAACGTATCTCAGATTTCTACCATCCCCAGCGGTTTGCAGAAAAGCCGGAAAATTAACAAACCTCTCAACAAATTATCACAATGTAAATCAGGCTAGAAAATATAACAAATTTAGCTGAAAAAGATTTACAAAGCTAGTTCAATTAGCGCTTACTTTGCTCAAAGAAACCAAATGATATAATATTCAAGTTTCATGAAATATGCTTCCACGAGACCTGAAAATGTGAGCTACTGATTAAACAGTTATTATCATCGTGTTAAAAAAAGACAAGTGTAAGAAAACAGCGGAAATACATTGTACAGTAACGAAGTAACAGGGGAAATACACACTATATAGTAAGTGTAACGAAGCATTTGATACTTTGACACGATTAAGATCTCCGCTCCACAATCCACATGATAGCTGTCCAATCTCCAAAACTCACACACGCTCCCGTAAGCGAATCACGGTAACTGTATCTATAACTCGATTTTTGGAGCGAGAGAGACCTTACAGAATTACAGTGTACACTGACATTGGAACTTTGGTATGTTGAGATTCTGAATAGTAGGTAAGCGTGCTGTCAACTAAATACCGCGAATACCGCCCAACAATCCAGTATCCTGTAGTGTTACACTGAACCTTGTATAGGGGTAAAGGGGGTATAGTGGTAGCAGGATGTGTTGGATTGGTCAATATTAAATTATTTTGTTAAAATGTCTTACCTTATATTGAGAATTTCTAATCCATTATCGCCTACTTCATTCTTACACACATGCCTAGCTAAAAAAGAAAATGAACGCGCGCTGCCGCCGCGCAGTCAATTTATTTACCCTCGCACTCTCGCAACATATCGTACAAAGAGTCTTCGCGCGTTCCATTCATCACGATCTATCATGACCGTGTACTTTATATTTAAAATAGTCGAAAAGCCCCTATATAAACACAAACCACATGACAATATCAGTAAAAAAGCCCACATCCACATGAGCACATCTTGTAAAGAACGCCGGTCAGGTGGAATCGAACCACTACGAGTCTCCTCGTCCACAGATTTGAAGTCTGCCCTCAGGACCACCCAAGATCAGCCCGGCGAGTAAAAAGAATTCAGAAGGTATATATTCTGACATGCAATGTTACTAACAGATGTTTCTTATTGTTTGTTTCTTAACTACCAGGTGTGTTCTGGGAAACTATTCACTTTGTTTATAAACATGAGTGTCAGCTTTCTTTTGAGTCTGAACCAGTAAAATTTTAATGTGTTTTTTAGTAAATTAGTATTTTTAATCTCGTCAAGTAAAAAGTTGTCTGCTATTGCGTAAGGTGAGAAACAGAGTTAGAAGCTCTGTGTATTTTAACTCATCAGTTAGATTTACGAAGATTTTGTCTGTTTCTTTATCTTAATAAAAATGGTTAGGTCGATTTTTGTAAGATTGCCATGATGAACGTTTTCAAATTATTATAAGACGTGATATTAATATTATGTTAATGCAAGGAAGAAGACAGAAAGATAGCTTTACAGATTCGAACGTGCAGAGTCACAGAACATGAGGATTATTGATCATGTTGAATGTTGATCATGTTGAACATGTTGATCATGTTGAACAGCGCAATTATAATTTAATATCCGCATTTATCCGCATTTTTGAGTGCAAGTTTTATTTCCTAACACTTAAACCGTTATATTCCAGTCTTGAGGGTGAATGGAACTTGCATAATGAAGTGACAATGCGTGTGGACAAGTGGTTAAATGGTTCGCATATTGAACATGACTTAAATTTCATAGAAAATCGGATTCAGAATATTGTGTCGATTTCAAGGTTTATGCATTGTGGCATTATAGTGGCAAGAGCTGCATTTTATTGTAAAAGAGCACCATTTCTTCTCAAAACCTGTTAATAGAGTAAAAGCTTCAACAGTCTGTTAGTGTTATTACTACATATCTTGCTCGATGGGCAATACCTATTGGTCAATGGTCATCCCTTGTAAATAGACGAATGTGCATTGTGCAACTTTACAATTTTAAGGAATCAGTCCCAAAATTCTTGTAGCTGGTGAGGCTTTTGGGGCTTCATACCCGATACCAAATACCGCGGAGAAATGTAGGGGGAATGTACCTGTAACTGTCGTGAAAGGAATGCTCAGATCAGCTCTAGTATTATAACTACAGCTGTAACTGCACTGAAGCCCCACCCTGGAAGTTTCTAGTAACTATACCAACCATCGTAACTATGCCAACCATCTCAAATATTTGATCGATATCAACCTAAGCGCACAGTCCCACTGCACTGGCATCGCATTGCAGCAGGAGGACTGAGGAGAGCACCCGATTTGAATCAAAATGTAATAGAGTGGAAGACTGTATTCTGATTGGTTAATTTATGTCACGTGGTATGAATAATGTGCCGTGATTGGTTGGTTTGTGTCACGTGGTACTGGTGCTAGTACTGTTTTCTGATTGGCTAAGAGGTATTACGTTTCACACACCGCTGACGTTATAACGTGTAAAGATGTAACAATGTTTAAATTTAGGATCATTAAAACGACACTGTGAGAAACGTTATCACAATGAATGATCATTTTCATTATGTAATCCCACATGTGAATAATAAACGATTATGTAAGCATGACGGATAATACCCGCAGATTGAGTGTTCTGTGTACGTGGTGTGAATACTGTGTTCTGATTGGTTAGTTTGTGTCACATGGTGTGAGCACTGTGTTCTGATTGGTTAGTTTGTGTCACATGGTGTGAGCACTGTGTTCTGATTGGTTAGTTTGTGTCACGTGGTGTGAGCACTGTGTTCTGATTGGTTAGTGTGTGTAAGCATGACGGATAATACCCACAGTGTCCTGTGTAGGATTAAGGCGGATATTTAGGGAGGGTCAATGGCCGTCCCAGTAATTCTAGAATAGATCATTACACTAAGCTAGGGGTTACACTCCAGTAATAAATTGAACTGTGTTCTGATTGGCTTGTTTGTGTCACGTGGTGGGATTACAATGCTCTGATTGGTCAGTTTGATTACACTCAAGTAGAGGGGGGATGACACGCTGTGATGGGAGGCTGGGTTTAGAGCAGTATAATCTGATTTATAGGTAATGACTCATCTACCACACCTTCGACTTGTTAATTACCTTGGTAATCACTTAATTGATCAATGTTTTCTGTTATTACATATCTAGAGGGTGAAATGTTGAGTAAGTTATATTAGGGTCACATATTCATGATATTTATAAAGATGAATTGTTTTCTAATTATGCAGCGTCCTCCTCACATACAAGTCATACTATTAGCTTTACTTGTATTCGGACATCAAAGTAATGTTCGTCAAAGTTTCATGATTTTTGCCTAAAAATGTCACTTCCTAGAAAGTGTGGTTTTCTTTGTGATCCTGCGGTTTTATAATAATATAATATAAGGATTAGGGAGGAGGAGGTGGAAGAGGAGAAGGAGGAGGAGAATGAGGAGGAGGAAGAGGAGGAAAAGGAGGAGGAGGTGGAGGAGGAGGATTAAGGAGGTGCACACTAACCTCATTAATTCTCCAATCTTCCAGAAGATTGCAAAATTTCATACTTCACTTTAATTGTTAATGAAAAAGTCCGGTTTAAGATAAGGAAATTAAAATTTGAATTTGTTACACCGAGTTATAGCCTGCAGTTTGGATTTTACACATTTTTAGGCTGGATCAAATACCGCACATTTTATGTGTACTACTGCAGGCCACAAATTATTTTCGGTCGTGTAATCGTGTAATATCATGATTTAGTACCACAAAAACCAGATAAAACGTTTAAACCCTAAAAATGTGGAATGCGAAGAATGTGAACCCTGAGCAAGTAATCAATAATATTCATAAAATATATGTCCCGAGGGAAACTTTAAAACACGCTCGACTTTTAAAGTTTCGCAGAACATGTATTTTACTTACTTTTGAGAATAGTTTCAACGTGTTTCTACACTCATGTTAATCATACACAAATTTAATAAATTTCGGAAAAATTGAAATTTATGAGTTTTAAAAATATTATTATATCATGATTATATCATCATAATATAGTGCACACATTACACATATAATCTAGTAGTATATCTAGTGTTGTTTATGTCTAGAATAGCGACGATCTGCCCAGGTGTTACTCCTTATCGCCCAGGAGATAAGAAGTTCCTACGTTCCTACCTCAGCAAGTCTGAAGCAAGAACCTCACTGTCAGACACAGATATCTATACTCGTCAATTATTAGAGATATCTAGAAATACTATGAATTATTAGATATATCTACTTAATTATCCAGTTGAATTGCACAATGTGTTAGAAGGGCTGTGGCTTCAATAGGAAGACTTATGAGTTAACAGCTTGTAGGATCATGTGGACACACCATAACCATTAACCAGCAAAACACATCAGTACAGCTGATTAGTAGTGTATATTAGTAGTACATATTATACTAATACTAATAGTAGTATAAATACTGATACTACTAGTACAGTTCATTAACATTTGGTAACGTGGTCCCCCAGCTTAAATAAAATAGGAGTTGCGCGGCGTGGGTTGCTGGGGAGTGGGGCGCATGCAGTATGAATTACTCACTGCATACAATACAATATAATATTGATATTTCAACAGAGATCCAATTATCTATGAAAAATTAATCTTTTATCATTTTTGCGCAGGGGCAGTTTCTAAATTACTCCAATATAAATATCGCAACGGATTTATCACAGGCTACAGAGTCGCTTCAATTCTTCCAGCATAATTTACTTGCCCATTAAAGAAAGTTAAACACAGAGTGTTTCGCGTCATCGTTCAGAGCTCACTTTTAAAAACTATCACATTCTTGACAGTCCACAACGAAAAGAATGTAAGAAAATGTCTAACGTAACCATGGTAACAGTACATACCTAAGGTCTTCTTTGGTTTTTGAACTATCTGATCCTCCACGTCCTGGCTGCTCCTGAAATATTAATAAATTAATTAACTAATTAATTAATTACTTAAATACTTGATTATTATTAGTATCATTTCACGACAGGAGGCGCGACAAAATATAAAGGATGTGAATTTACTGTCATTTTCATTCACCGAAGTTTTAACCTTTATTTTTACGATATATGTAAAATAATTAATTTTCCATCATAAGCGTAAAATAGTATTGAAAGCAAGTGAATTAGGTACCATGCACCTCACAACGTCAGCATTTATATTACAATATATTAGTTTAATTAATTATACATGGAAGTACACCATAATAAAGTTGGCCTTTATAATTTGTGTTACATATTGTGGTCTGTACACTATATTGACAAGGTGTGTGTATATTATGTAACATTTTAATGTATGGCTGCTAGTTGCATGTCAAGATATTATATAATAATTTAAAACATTACACTTTTACAAAGTGACGAAGTCGTTGATCCATAATTTTTCATACATTCTATGTTGAATAACTTAGATTACAGCTATTGCATTGGATACTGTTATATATCGGCAACATATCGGTGTACCTATTGGAATCAACCCTGGTCCATATATTGCTAACTTAACACTTTGGTATTTTGAGAACAGTTTCCTAGATAGTACGTATAAAAATAGATACTATATTGTAAAGAAGTTAAATAATACATTTAGACTTATAGATGATATTACTACCCTTAACTCTGATGGTTACTTAGAGGAATATTTTAAGTTAATTTATCCAGACTCACTTACTCTTAATAAGGAAAATGAAGTAGATAGTGCCGCCAATGTATTAGATCTTGATATTTCGATAAATAGAGAGGGGAAGTTTTCTTGTAGAGTTTATGATAAAAGGGATAAGTTTGGTTTTAAAGTGGTTAAGTTTCAACCTTTGATGAGTAATCAAGCTAGTAGTGTATTATATGGCACGTACTGTTCACAGGTTGTGAGATATTCTAGGATCTGTAATAACGTTGTTACGTTTTCTGATAGGGTTTTAAAGTTTACTGATGATTTAATTGAGTTGGGTTTTAGACGGGATCGTCTTAGTAAAATATACTTATCAGTGGTAAAGAGGCATGGGCTAAAGAACAAGTTTGGTATTGGGTGTGGAAATATATTAATGCCATAGCTTGACCTATTGGCATCTATTTCTAATGTTGCGAAATATTTGTTGCACGTGTTGAATTTAGTTTTATAATAACTTTGCAGCGGCGCAAATCGGAGTTCTAGAATTGCGCGGGAGATTACGCGGGAGATCTATTAGTTTAATTATTGGGTCAGTTCGTTTTATGACGTGTCGACTACGTTTCGGTATACTTTATCCCTACCGTTTTATTACATTTTTTACTTTATTTACCTATCACTATACATATTTAATCTTAAATTATCATTTTAGTGGAACTATGTAAAAGGGGATCGTTGCTAGCGTCGAGACTGTCTTAACCCTGCCTTAGTCAGTTGAAAGTCTGATAGCATATGTTCCGTTTGATTTGACCAAACTAATGCCTTTCATTGCTTTATAATAAGTTCGTATTTACAGAACGTTAAGTTCCTTTATTATATAATGACTAATACAAACAATAATTTCATCGCATCGACACTTCAATTGAAAGTTAAAATAGACACAAATTCCCAGCAATATTTGTTGGCATGTTATCCTTCCAGAATATTCCTTTTCCTTATTATTGCTATACACTATACAGATTACAGGAGTACTCGAACCATTTCAAAAATGTCAAGGTGTGTCCGAGACTACTTAGGGTCCATCCCATACAAATAAGGTGCAATGTTTTCCAAGATCTCCGTTTTTAGGAACCAACCAGAATAAATTACAATTACCCTATTTCAATACAATAATAGTCTGTAATAATAGGATAGTTCTTGTAATTGAGAGAGTTTTCGGAGCCGCCATTTCTTTGTCAATATATTTTAAGTAAATCGGGCTCAGTAAAAAATGACTCAGTAAAAATGGGCATAGTAAAAAGGAGCACAGTAACTCAGGTCGAAATTGTGTTAGATTCCAATCGTCACTAATAAGTAAGCGACATAAAATTTGCGACGGTTTTACCATTCAGAGTATTAGAGCGTGACATTACAGCGTTGTTGATCATATTGATCATGTTAACATTACAAAGCAACCAAGTAAACTTTATTGCTTTACAATTTCCAATCACACTCTGCATGTTTACAGCATTTTTAAATGATATAATTTGCAAGTATCTGAGATAAAAATAACAGAGAAAATCACAGTGATCACCGCAGTTTAACTGTTTAGCAAGGACCATTTTAATGTTTCCTACGTGTGAGCTTTCAAGCATTTTAAAAGTTCACAATGATGCTGAGCAGAGAAGTAAAAATGATACGCTTCAGATCTTTGTGCTGAGAAATTAGACAAGCTACTACACCTAATGGATCATGCTGGATAGATTTGGGTTTTATTTATATTTTACAGTAACTGAGTAACAGTGATATATATCGTCTGCTCTAAGTTTTTCGGGTTTAAGCGAATGTTACGGGCCTGGTTCTGTGACGGCTGATTAAAACTTAAGTCAGGGTACAAATTAATACAGTCCGAAAAATGGCTGCCCAAAGTCATAGCATCTGGTCTTACTATACAAGTTGTACAGATGGCTTTATTTTGAAGCAGTAATTGCTTTCTTTCAAGAAAAAAACGGGGGTTTAGGTAGCACTTAGGGCCGATAATTAGTGGTTGACACAAACCAGGGGGCACAATAGCTTTGTGAAGGGGGGAGGTTGGGTGGGAGAGAGGGTATAAAATTACCAAAAATGGCTTGCGTAACCCTAAAATATGTGAACGACTCCTAAAAAGGATCTTGGTTACATTCTCCATGTTTTAATTGCAAAAAATTTGCCAGTAAAACCCCGATTTACCGCACACCGATTTACCGCAAACCCCGATTTACCGCAAACCCCGATTTACCGCAAACCCCGATTTACCGCAAACCCCGATTTACCGCAAACCCCGATTTACCGCAAACCCCGATTTACCGCAAACCCCGATTTACCGCACCCCGATTTACCGCGGCCATCTCCTTTCCCCCAATTAGGGCTTAACATGCATAATGTAAAAAAACAATTTACCGCGGATGTTTCCTTTCCCCCTCAACCCCCCCCCCCCCCTCTACTCTCAAACTCTGCGGTGAATCGGGGTTTTAATGTACAATTTGTAGTGACTAGTATGGTCCAGGGCGAAGAAAATAGTTTATAAACTTTGTCGCTGATTAAATTTGTCTGTTCCTGCTATTGGCTGATAATGAGTTTTGTATTATGGCTGTTGGGCAACCGAAGAAAAACAAGTTATTAGAAAGTTATTAGATTGTATATTATAACGTTATACTGTGATAACGTGACTAATATCCTAGGTGTATTTTCAAAATTTAACTCGATTTTTGAGTAATAATTTATTTCTAAAAACATGATAATTGAAAGAGTTAAAAAGTGAATTTATACGAAATCTTTACTACAGTAAGTAAACTGTACATTAATTATGTTTACCTTCTAATTCTCATGAAGAGTTTGTCAATGCTGCCACCAACAGACATTAGATGTTTTCTAGATCTAGTAAATATCAAACATGATACACAACAATAAAGAGCTGCCAACTGATATTATCACTGCAGGAGACTTTCAAATGATCGAAAAGCAGTTATATAGTGGTGTACGTCGAGTAGCTGTAGTAAAAGTAGTATTTGTAGTAGGAGCACTAGTATTACTATTTACTATTATAAGTAGTAGTAGTAGTATTAGTATTACTATAAGTAGTAGTAGTACTAGTATAAGTAGAGAAGACACCCACAAGAAAAACGATACAGCTATAATACGCTAAACAGCGACATTAAACTGCTACATAGCTGAAATAGCGAAGTTTTGTAAAATTGACACAACCAAATCCTGCAGGATATAATAATGTAGTGCAAAGTGTTTACGTTCTAAAGAGTTTATAGAAGAGCAAAGTGTGTGTTGGCACAGAACGATTAACTGTGTTCCGGTTAGCGATAAGAAAAGAGTGAAAGTGACGAAATCCTGATCCCCTAAATTCAGAACTGGTATTTTGATTTGTCGCATAACGTAACAGGTCAGTGAACGTGATATAACTGTTATAAATGCGTGACGTAATGAGAGGGAGAGAGAGAGAGAGAGAGGGAGAGGGAGAGAGAGAGAGGGATAGGGAGAGGGCGGGTATAACTGCTATTAGTGGGGAAAGAATGGAGAGGTAGTTAGCAAGAGGTATGTAGGGCTACTATCCTGGCTATACGTTACTATCCTGGTTACTATCCTGGTTACTATCCTGGTTACTATCCTGGTTACTATCCTGGTTACTATCCTGGTTATTATCCTGGTTACTATCCTGGTTACTATCCTGGTTACTATCCTGGTTACTATCCTGGTTATTATTCTGGTTACTATCCTGGTTACTATCCTGGTTACTATCCTGGTTACTATCATGACTACTATCCTGGCTATACGTTACTATCCTGGTTGCTATCCTGGTTACTATCCTGGTTACTTTCCTGGCTACTATCTTGGTTACTATCCTGGCTACTATCCTGGTTACTATCCTGGTTACTATTCTGGCTACTATCCTGGTTACTATCCTGGTTACTATCCTGGTTACTATCCTGGCTACTATCCTAGTTACTATCCTGGCTACTATCCTGGTTACTATCCTGGTTACTATCCTGGCTACTATCCTGGCTACTATACTGGTTACTATACTGGCTACTATCCTGGCTACTATCCTGGCTACTATACTGGTTACTATCATGGCTACTATCTTGGCTACTATCCTGGTTACTATCCTGGCTACTATCCTGGCTACTATCCTGGCTACTATACTGGTTACTATCATGGCTACTATCTTGGCTACTATCCTGGTTACTATCCTGGCTACTATCCTGGTTACTATCCTGGCTATTATCCTGGTTACTATCCTGGCTACTATCCTGGCTACTATCCTGGCTAGTGGCTATACGTTATTATCCTACTAGCTGGGTTTAGTAATATTGGTCTAGACAGGGCTAATGGAGGGTGAGGGCTACTAACAAGTAACAGTGTTACTAACACTGTTAATAACAGTGTTACTAGCAGGAGACACTGTAGTAACAGTGTAGTGTACCTAGTAGAGTAGCTAATGGAAGGAGGCTACTAACAGGAGACACTGGTAGAGTATATTATATGTGTAATATGTAATTTGTTACAACGCCTCCTATATATTGCCTCCCAAAGTATATTATATAATATTTCTGACAAAACGTAGATAAAAATAACCGTGAAGTTTAATTTGGTCACACTTTATGCGGTACACCCTGTATAATAGAGTATGTTATTTAATAGAGTTTATTATATGATAACCTAATAGAGTTACGCTGTGGGTAAGATAATTTTCCCATACCCAAGATTTGACAACTACTGAGAACCTGGTGTGAGAACTACTAGAGGAAATAACGTGGATCTGGTAACGAGTATGTAAAATTGTAGAGAGACACGCTGACACAGGTCAAAGGAGTGGGTGGAAACAAATAATATGTCAGAAAGAAACCTATCAACTATCAATTACACACATCATAATAAAACGATCAACAATCATTAAATGAAAATCATTGGCTGCACTTTAACTCTAACGAGAGAAGGTATATAAGAGAAAATAACACTATAAACTATAAAGAGAAATAATAAACGCTGACCCGAGAGACGGCATTAATGGAGCGGAGAAGTTAGTGCCCGATTAAGATTTTGGAGCAATGTGTCATCATGGATTAGTATGCTGTGAGGTTGTGTAGCGTAGTGGCATGAAGCAAGAAAAATTCAGACTCAATAGGGGGAATTGAGGTTGAAGTGTATAATACTATAATAATGAAACAGTGACGATGTTACGCAGTTATAAGCCAAAATCAATTTAACAAATGACAGCGGCATCATTTTATAGAATTATAGGAATTATTTGTTATAATTTTGTTTGATATTATTATTAATGTTCCTGCTTGTCTGATGAACACCTTTTGGGAACCAACCATCAACTCATTTCTGTAAATTATATCCGAATGTGTGTTTTATGTGTCCTACGTAGCTTACTACAAATATATAAACAGGGGGAAGGCAAAAGTCAGTAGACACAGGTTGTGTCTAATAATATAGCCATAATAATAATAGAATCATGTTTCATATCCGAATATTTGCGACCACTCCCATCAATTATTTAATTGCTTATACTCTCGTTTGAAACTCCATTATAACATGTTGTAACTTGCAATAGGTCATTAAATGTGAAATATCATATGAAAATTTGATGCGAAACGAATTTGAAGTGACGAAGTTAACGAACAATTTGTTTATCTCGTTAGCAAAATTTATTGGGTAATCATGTGGTGATGTGTTACGTCACTGCAATTGGCCTTCCTGCACGAACATCGTTATTATTGGATTAAAGATGAATTCCTCGCATGAGAGATGATATGTGCACTGACTTTTGCCCTCCACCCCCCCCCCCCCCCCTCCCCCTTCCCCTGTCAAATATTTAAGGAAACAGCACTTGCAGGGATCACAAGATTTTATCTTCATTGCTTATTTGCCTCTTTTTAAAAGAAAATGTACGCAAAAAATTACGAAGAAAAAGATATTTCGGCTATTCAATTGAACAATCGGAAGCAAAGATGACTGATAGGCTTTCAGAGATTATAGAATGAGAGACAGCCCTTTATCAGGAACAGCAGCATGCTGCAATCATTAGTGCAGTAAGCTGTAAGGGGCGAAATGGGGAAACTTTGAGTGCTGTATTTGGATTAGTAGATCTGAGTCACGTGGTGCGAGTACTGTGCTGTGATTGGTTGGTTTGTGTCACGTGGTGTGATTGTGTGAATACTGTGTTCTGATTGGTTGCTTCAGACGTGAGGGGCGAAGTAGAAAGTCGGCTCGAGCTGGTCCAGACGGCTGGAGGAAGCCAGAAAATCACAAAAAACACAGCAAGTTTTATCAGGCTGGTCATTGGTAACACTACGTCACGACTGTGAGGATCACATTTGACGAGACACTGTCATATCTAGATAACACCACTACTCTGCCACCACATTCCACGTGGTTTAGAAATTCCGTTCAAATAACCTTTTTAAAAACTGATATTATACCACAAAGACTGTGCTCACAGTTGTGCTCCGTGTAGAAGTACGGTAGAGTTATGGTAGCTATAGTAGAGTTATAACAGAATACAGCCATTTCGACACCAGGACAGAGAGGCCACACTGCACAAGAGGAGAGCTAACAAAATGGTTGCTAAGTATGCTGGCATGAACTGTGTGGTATGTAATGTGGCATGAACTGTGTGGTATGTAATGTGGCATGAACTATGTGGCATGAACTATGTGGTATGAACTATGTGGTATGTAATGTGGTATGTAATGTGGCATGAACTATGTGGTATGTAATGTGGTATGAACTGTGTGGTATGTAATGTGGCATGAACTATGTGGTATGTAATGTGGTATGAACTATGTGGTATGTAATGTGGTATGTAATGTGGCATGAACTGTGTGGTATGTAATGTGGCATGAACTATGTGGTATGTAATGTGGTATGAACTATGTGGTATGTAATGTGGTATGAACTATGTGGTATGTAATGTGGTATGAACTATGTGGTATGTAATGTGGTATGAACTGTGTGGTATGTAATGTGGCATGAACTATGTGGTATGTAATGTGGTATGAACTATGTGGTATGTAATGTGGTATGTAATGTGGCATGAACTGTGTGGTATGTAATGTGGCATGAACTGTGTGGTATGTAATGTGGCATGAACTATGTGGTATGTTTAACATCCCTGGTGTAGAGATACCACTCACTTGGTCACGTGCTAAACATTACAACGACTCATCCCTCTTGACATTATTACAACTATTCTAATGAGACAGGATGCTGTTAATTTTTTTATTCTTTCATCAAGCTCACCGAGAGCTGACACTGGGATTTGTACTACTGATTCCTGTTTACTAAGGCTTCAGTTGCCTGGCCACTGTTAATTAACATTACATCCAATGCTCCTTTATAAAATCTTTAGTTTTATGATTATAGATAATTTGGACACGTAAAACTACTCGCTTTTCTGCTTTAATTTCTTTCTCGATTTTTCAGTGAGCAAAATTTGCAATAGCGCAAAATAGAAGTAAAGTATTACTGAAAAATGACATTTTTAAAACTAATGAAATAGAAAGATCATAAGCTTTATCTTGCTTACTGTTGATAGAAAGACTTTTATAACATTTGAAGATGTCGCAGTCTAAATCACTGCAAACGCACTATTTCTAACTGGAAGACAAGCATAATATGTTTATGTTTTTATAAATTATCATCCAAGTTCTGCTTGTCACGCCAAGTGTAAACGTTAACGATGATATTCCAACAAAACACGTACGCACTTCATAGACTTGTAGTGTGCAGAAAATAGTAACACAGTTTCTTTTTATACTGAAGTACAGAGAAATCAGAGAAATCAGGTGTATTCGATACACCTGATCTTAAAATTGTACTTATTACTAGAGTAGTAGAGTGTATACTGTATATTGCATAGAAGTGATGTTTTGACAGAGTTACATGAAAAGGCCTGTAACAGCACTGTATAGCCAGGAATCACTACAAAACACAAAACTGAATCTAGAAGAATGAGGAGGTTCGCCAGCCTTGCTATTTTCTCAGGCATTATTAACAGATTCCATTACTTATATCATCGTTTGAGAAAAATAAATTGCAATGGATTTTAATTTTGATGAAACAAGTTTCTAAATTAGTTTAGTATTTGGTTTTGTTTTTCACTGTAGTGATAAAACTATGTGTATAAGTTAGAAATATGCGGTGTGCAAAGTGAGTGAAGTTAAAAATCCTGTTCCAATTTGTTCTCTAAGTAGGATAGATATAGAACTTCATTGCTCTTAGCATTGGAACAGCTCGTGAATACCCGGAATAAGACTCATCTTACCCCTGCAAGAAATGGGATGTAAATAATCAAGTAGCTTTACTATTCGCTGCAAACTTCTGGGCAAGAAATGTAGTCATTTTTAGGATTTTAGGATTATATAGTTGTCCTAGGTCTGGAATTGAATTGTTTGGGTTCTGGCTTTGAATTATTTATCATCTCGGGTTTCATGGGTCGGAATCTGGATATGAATTGGCTTGTGTAATCCTGGAGATAAGTGATTCTCTTCAATAATTTTCCATTGCCAATAAGTGGACATGAATCAATCACATTATGCACTTAAACATGAATATTAAGCAACGAAAAATAAGACACTTTTATAGGGATGATATTATCAAATATAAGATAACATCATCACGTCATCACCATTTATATGAGAAGTGCTGATTGGGAAGATACGTGATAACAGGTAAACTAATGAGTTTTATGAAGGAGCAGAGAGACTAACGTGTAGTATATCTCTGTCAGCAGCTCGGACTCGCTACTCATTCATCAAAACATGTACAACTTTATATGCTACATATTATCATCAAGGTACTTTATGTGTTACTGTATTGTATCTGTTCCTATGTACAGTATATTTGGTATATTATTTAGGTAGAATGAGGTCCAGAATGAGCGGTCAATTTAAATCTGGGTCAGTTATTTAACGCATGGTAATATATCAGAACACACTATATTTGTAGAAGAGGCCGGCTCTAAAATCGGTAAAATAAAAAGTAAACTAGGAAAAAGTAGTAAATGTGTACACACCTGTAATTTATTATGATTGAAATGTGTACACTGTACATGTAATTTATTATAACTGAAACGTGTACCTGTTGCTAGAGCCGTCTTGAACTAAAGTTCCCCCTGTTATTGTACTAGAAGTCATACTATGTTCCTGAGGTAAATATTGTAAACATGCTAATTGGGTACTACTTCAGGCATGAATTTAAAATAATTTAATTCAGAATCACTACAATGTAACTAATGTATCATGAACTATATAGAAATCTTAAAGAAAACCTAAGAGAACGATATTTTCTTGGAAAAAAAAACATTAAATTATTACTTACATCATCCTGAACTTGGAGATTATCCATAGACTTTTCAATATCCGCCATTTCCCTAAATGTGAAATAATCACACAAAAGTAATCTCTAGATTCTAGTTCATTTAAATTACTACAATTAAGTCCCAATTCACAGCGTTGTAGTGTGGATGAAAATATAATTCTCAATAAATAAGTGGTTAGCTTTTTCATATAGAATACTTGTAGGATCCAGTAATCAGAAATTCTAAAAATCAGTGCTTTGTTGCATTTTGAAGGTCATTCAGATGATTGAAATGTTGTGACTTTCCCTCAGAACCAACAAATCTCTGATGAGACCAACTGTCAACAAATAATTACTATCTGCCACAAGGCATAATAGTGCTTTACAAATTATTAAGAATGAATGGTGTCAATAAAGAATATGTAAAACTGCATAGATTTCTTGTTTAGCTCCTAATTTATTTTAACTTTGTTTCTCTATTGTGGTTAATTAGGTTGTAAGGGGTCACATTAAGTTCATGTTAAAAATAGTCAGTGTCATAATGCCGACCATACCACGAAGAAGACCTTAGTGACAGTCTTAGTACTGGCTTATTTACATATCAACTATTTGGTCTGTAAAGTATCACAATTTTTAATCACAAGATATTTTCAATTTAAGTAGATCAGGAGATAAAATTGTTAGCACTAAATCTACCAATATTGATAGAAATATTAAAACCTTGTCAAATAATTTAGCATCAGAGAGTGTTATCAGCTTTTGAAATAAATTGCCATCTTTTGTTAGAAATTCAGTGTCAGTTATTGATTTTAAAATTAATCTAGAATAATTTAAAAAGACTAATAATTTAGTACACACAGGCAACTTTTGGGAAGTGTCAAATACAGTTTTAACGAAGATCGAGGGTGTAAATTATATCGAGAAGAAGAAGCAACAAGTTTAATATTTACATAAAAATCCGTGTGTTGCCAAGAGAAAGGCAAAAGCTATCTCTTGAATTTTTAAATTAACAGTTTTTAACTTTTTTGCTTATTAATTTAATTTCTACTACATGTAAATATGATGAAAATCTAAATATTATAGGCTACAATGAGCATTTTAGTAGCAAATAGTATGATAGATCTGAAATAAAAAAATAAAATCCCTAAAAATATTTACACCCCAAGTTAAAAATATAAATACTTTATTTTAAAAACACTATCAAATAAGGTGATTGATCAGTCACTTGTGGCATTACGACGACGTCGTTATATCAAGTCAAAATATTCCCCAAAATATTTTAAAGACGATTCCCGATCGAAAACGTTGTAAATAAGTTATGACAATTATGTTAGAATTTGTTTGTTTTTAAAATTTTTTAATTAAATGACGAATGCTGTGAAATGTTCACAGTTCTAATAATGAAGAAATCAGAAAGAATGTTTAAAACTAGTGATAATGTTTATGTCATTATTCTTAAGGGGGGGGGGCCAATGGATATTTTTTTGTGAAACTTGATTTCGAGATAGCAGTTGACCAACAAACTAAGACCAGTGACCGAACTTTTGAGGGGGTCCCGGACCCCAACCGCCAAACGGTGCCCGCGGGGCAGCCACGCCCATATTTGGTCCAAATTAGGCCCAATTCAGCCAAATACTCTGAACATGCCCAAAACCCAAATTTTAGGTGCTCTACTTGTAGCTAGTGGTTTCTTGAAGTCGTATATGAAATTTCATCAAGATTGGACAAAAAATGACTGAGTTATGAGCCAAAAACCATATGCCCATATTTGGGCATACGCACCAAATTTGGTAGATTTCGTCCCATAAATTGGTCAAATATCAATATTTTTCACTGAAACTTACTTTATATGAAAGGTAAGCCTAAACTACATATTCTCTGTAAGTTATAGCTTTATATCTGTTTAAATGTGGATACTAAGGCGAAAAGACCACAAAAAATGAACTAAATTGCCCATATCTTGGTTCGCGATATTCGCGGAATTGATCTCATTAAAATTGTAACAACTCAATCAGTTTTCAAAATTTTTCCATGAAATTTTCGGAATCGACTCGAAATCGCATTTCCACCTTAGTTTGAGAACAGATTTTTGATTAAGGCCTCAAAAAAAATTTGGCGGCCAAATTCTGAATTTCTCCGGGAAAATTTTGGAATTTGGCCGCCAAATTTTTTTTGAGGCCTAAATCAAAAATCTGTTCTCAAACTAAGGTGGAAATGCGATTTCGAGTCGATTCCGAAAATTTCATGGAAAAATTTTGAAAACTGATTGAGTTGTTACAATTTTAATGAGATCAATTCCGCGAATATCGCGAACCAAGATATGGGCAATTTAGTTCATTTTTTGTGGTCTTTTTGCCTTAGTATCCACATTTAAACAGATATAAAGCTATAACTTACAGAGAATATGTAGTTTAGGCTTACCTTTCATATTAAGTAAGTTTCAGTGAAAAATATTGATATTTGACCAATTTATGGGACGAAATCTACCAAATTTGGTGCGTATGCCCAAATATGGGCATATGGTTTTTGGCTCATAACTCAGTCATTTTTTGTCCAATCTTGATGAAATTTCATATACGAGTTCAGGAAACCACTAGCTACAAGTAGAGCACCTAAAATTTGGGTTTTGGGCATGTTCAGAGTATTTGGCTAAATTGGGCCTAATTTGGACCAAATATGGGCGTGGCTGCCCCGCAGGCACCGTTTGGCGGTTAGGGTCCGGGACCCCCTCAAAAGTTCGGT
Source organism: Bolinopsis microptera (assembly GCF_026151205.1). NCBI lineage: Eukaryota > Metazoa > Ctenophora > Tentaculata > Lobata > Bolinopsidae > Bolinopsis > Bolinopsis microptera. The sequence continues at coordinate 11,346,458 of NC_087075.1, read as the reverse complement.
CACTGGTCCTAGTTTGTTGGTCAACTGCTATCTCGAAATCAAGTTTCACAAAAAAATATCCATTGGCCCCCCCCCCTTAATCTAATCTAATCTAAAACTCCCTCTAGGTACGAAAATTAGCAAGCACTGATTGCGAATCATGTTTTGGATGATATCTTGTATGTTTATCTTATCGCCACCGGATCTGCCTACATACAATAGCATAGAGTGGGGGCCTTGGGCCTTAAAGATTTTCCAGTGGGAAAAAATAAAGGTAAAATTGCTCGATAAAGAAACACCATATGACTTTTATTTTGGTGATCATGGATTTAAAAAATATACAAAAAATTAAGTAAGTTTTGGTGATTACACAATATAACGTTGGTGCGAACGAGTTACAATAAAATAGGCTAATTGTTTTGTTGCACTCACTCTACCTATATCGTATCGACACAACCTCAGCAACAATTACATTCGTCAGTCTAACACCGTTAGGATCCAGGAGCCTGTAATGTGCAATGTGCACACAACGAAACATACATATATCACGATGTCAATCCTTCGCGCAGCACACAGGAGGAGCAAAGTGCAAAGAAACTGCCACAAACTGCTACAAACTGCTACTAACTGCTACAAACTGGCACTAACTGGCACAAACTGCTACAAACTGCTGCAAACGGCAAAAAATTATTAGTTTGTGGCAGTTACTGCCAGTTTGTAGCAGTTAGTAGTAGTTTGTAGAAGTTTGTGGTGCAGTTTCTTTGCACTTTGCTCCTCCTGTGAGCAAAGAGAAGCCCATTGTAGCGCGATGCGTTACTGTGTCGCGCCGCGCACTCAATGAGGCTTCTCTATCGCTTACCTGGGGACCTCAGACTATTATGTTCATAAACAGAGATTCGAAGGAATGACGGGTTGAGCGCGGCCCAGTAACTCTTTGTCATACGTTGTATGACCCGCCGCGCACGAAGTGCGCAGCTCCCCCTGTATCGTCGAAACTCTACACTATAGTGAAGCGACCGTGGGGGTCACCACGACCGTGGGGGTCACCACGTGATACAAGTAACTCGATCGCTAGATCAGCGAAATGCATAACTGTGCCGCGCCAAGCTGCGATGAATTGACATCGTCAATTAACGAAGCCCAGTAGTTTGCTCTAGCCAGAGTCCTCTCGCTTGCAGAAACAAGCGCGTCACGCAGTACGCGTATACACATGGCTATGTGAACCCAGTAGTGCATTTTGCCGATCTACCGAAAATAAACATTATTTGATGCGCGGCACAGCTCAGTAGTACAACGCGCTAGGCTATGGGCTACAAGGTAAAGTTTTTAAGTGTGATAGTCTTTTATTTATATTATATATATTATATAACAGTTATACATGTTCAATAGTTGTAGAGCGATTTCAAGAGTAGTGGTCCACAGGGGTCCGAAAAAGCCGTACAGGCACTTGGGTCTTTATCCTTGTCACTAATCTCAATTGGATTCGGTTTACACTAAACATGAACATTTAGACGTACACATTTACACGATATTTATTAGAAAGCAAAAAGTAAAAAAATAATCCGTGCGTGCGCGGCTTGAGCCGCGCCGCATAAGAACGGATTCGTGCAGGAGCTGGAGTACGCTTGTTTGTAGATTAATGAAATGTTGCATTGTAAATATTTAAAATTGACGATATATTATGATTCAATAGCAAATAGTAAATTTTACAAAGCTGGCTTTTGATTTAGGTAAGATTGTAATTTATTTAAAAAACCACGGATAGTTTTAAATTTATTTTTATTTGTCGTATAATCATAAGCAAGTTAATCCTGTTTTCAAGAATGCGCGGCCAGTTATTGACTTATACATTAAATTGAATTTTAAATAGAAATGTGAATATATTAAAATTTAAAACTTTCAAAACGGAGGCTTATAAATATTATATTATGATTGTAAAATAAAGGATAAAATTTTAAATTTGTTTCACAAAATTTGTTTCACTTGAAGTAGAGATTTATTTTTGTGAGGTGAACTCCGTCAAGTGACTGGCAAATATTACTTTCAATGTTTTTCCAATTAGTTGAATCAGTGGCGTAACTTAGGGCCCCACAGACCCCGCTGTGCGGGGGGCGCCGTATAAGGGGGCGTAATTTTCCTGAATTTTAGGCCCTTTCACTGAAAAAAACGCCTTTTTTGTGTATTTTCCTGTCCAATTTAGCGTTCGGTGGACGCGAAAAAAATATTTGGGGTACCTTTTTTGCTTCAGGGGGGCGCAAAAAGCTGTAGGGGGGGGGGGGGCGAGAAAAAAGTACCCGACTTTTTTTGTTTTTTATTTTTATTTTTTCTCAGGAAGAAGTGATGGATACAGACGACAAGGGGTAGGTTTAGTCCTCTCGAAGAAGACTAAAAATTCATTGATTTCATACAGTCCGATATCAGAACGTATTCTTGCAGCGAGGCTGCACAGTCGACATATCAACATTTCGATTGTGATAGCTTATGCTCCAACTGAGGATGCAGCAGTCGGGGTAAAGGATGACTTTTATCAAGTACCACTGCCCATACTCTCTTTATGAGGCTATCAACATTTCAAACCGTGCAACGAGTCTAATGGTTATTCTCCTAAATAAATCAAATACCTTTTTGTTTAATGCAGCCAAGCTTTGGAACGCTGTTCATAAAAAAATTTTAACTTCAAGCAATTGCTTAGAAACGTCCATTAGCTTGATAAAACTGAGAACCAAAGCACTATTAATACAAGCACAGGCAGCTGACATAAAAGATACTTGGACTCCAAACAATTTTAAATTGCAGTAAGCAAGTCCAATTGCAGCGGCACACACTTACTATTACTATCATGATTGTACTATAGACAGAAAATCTTTCAAATCGATTTTGGGCGCTTTTTAAACATTTGTTGTAATGTTTTTAGATAAGTTAAATATCTAAATTTATAAAATTTTTTATCGGAATGAATTAATTGATATTTAATCATTTATTCGGTAGGTTTATCTGGTATTGATATTGATTATATTGATATTGTTATTATTGAACGAAGCTAACTCTAGACATAGTTAATACTACTTCTTTTAAGAAAGGGACTTGGAGTATAAACGACCAAGTTTGCATAAATTTCTACCCAACCAAGAACTCAGGAGGCAAAGGTGGGTGCGTAAACTTTTGGTCTGCACTCTCCGATCCTGTATCACCCTGGATTCTTCTCAACGTATCTTTGTAAAAGTTATATACCTTTTAGTCAATCTCTTGCTACTCCAAGTCCCCTAAAATATCTGATCTAAAGTTCGTGCTAGTCATATATATATGAAATATATTTTTGTCTGCTTTAATTTTTTTTGCACTGTAAAGATTAAAAAAAAAAAAAAAAAAAAGGAAGCAACTCACGGTATCACTCTCATAGGAGACATGTTTCATCATTTACCGGAGTTGCAACCAAATATACACAATAAGGTTTGGTACTTTATCTGTACCTCTCCTTTCATAGAAATAATAGCAAAAATATACACCTATCTTTAAGAAATCAACATCTGATATAAAACATTCGATCAACCAAAATTAAGACAATTTTCCTGTTAATAATTTAACGGCACTCATAAGAGGTCATATTAGGTATAAGTCCAAATGCTGTGTCAGCAACCGTTTTTGTTACTTTCTTTTCTTCTTGACTCCTCACACCATGAACTGATACCACTATGCTTTTAAGCATAGCAAAGCATATCTTGGTCCTGATGTAGTTGATAACATCTGTGTAGCTCTCCTTTCTCTTCTTTGATATCAATCTAGCAAGACGTTTGTGAAATCTGTCACATTCTGGTGCTGTAGTCCCTGCTGTAGAAAACACTAGAGGAATGAAAGACGCTCTTTCAGTGTTGATGACTCGTGAGTTATACTTAGTTTTTTTTCTTCCTCATTTCTCTTGTACAACTTGTCCAGGGGAACATTAAGGTTTGATGGTGCATTTGGGTGTGTTATTCTTACATCCATGAAAGTCCTGGCATTCCTGCCATATAATCCAGTTGCAACAATATCTAGCCTTGCTCCGCTGTCAGTAGTAGTTCCTTTGGGATGAAGTTCTGGAGACGTTGGTAAGAGAGCTGGCTCAGTATAAACGTTTCTACATTTAGCCTCACGTAGTAGATCTGCTTCGGTTTCTACAAGCACTGTATGTCTAAAGGAAACATACCCTCCTTTTTTACAAGAAAGGGCATGATCGACGGAGTTTCTTTCTCCACACGCACAGTGTTTAGCAATATCTTGTATAGGCCAGCCATATCGCAAACATATACCATCTCTAAAGTCCTTCTTGTTCAAGCAGTAACCATAAGACTGCATAGGGAGGGCTGACAGCCAGGATGAACTGCCTTTTTGTGTAGCCAGTGAAAACGATCTTTTCTTTGCTGGAGAACTTATTGCGTTTTCTATTCTGAGTCTCTCTGCTGCAAAATCTTTTTCTTTTTCAGTTTTCAGTGCTGCTTTGGTGTTTGCAATAGCTGTGAGGTCAAGTTTGCCTAGATCATGATCTTGGTTATAGATAAGATTAGCCAGAGGTTTTGTGATTTTCTGTGACGCCTCATATTCTCTGTCTGCTGTATGAACAGGATTTTGAATTCCTAAGCCACCGTGTCTAAGAGGTAATGCGACCATGTCTCTCTCTAGGTCTGTTACTGGGCGATTGAATATAGAAGGAAGAAGTATTGTTCTAATTGCTTCTTCAAGGGGTCTAAACAGCTCTGATATCCCTCCAATTGTTCTTTGAACAAAAGACCATCTATGACTCAACCCTTTAGTGTAAGCAGAATATGCTATTTGAGGTTCTTCTTTGGCAATCTCAGCCAGTTGTTTAACATCTTCAATCCAGGATGAAACTTTATTTTTCACATAAAGGTCTCTGTAGTTTTCTGATCCAATAACAGCCCCAAGGTGTCTGTCTCCATCCCTCTTTATGTGAACCCCTGAGTCTTTGAAGATAGCATTAGCTGCAGGAAGATTTACTAGGTCCTTGACTATTAACACAGTCTTTGTAGCATTTGGGAAATAACCATACTTTGGTCCTAACTGTTGTAAGGTGTCCCAGAGCTTCTTAAGCTGAAGAAGTTTTCCCCCTGCTGTTCCATCATCTGCAAACCAGGCTTGTTTTGCTAATGGTAACACATGGTCTTGGTTTCTGGTGATGTCATCCATTAATGGTCTTATTGATATTGCATATTTAGCCAGAAAATTTTACTAACTGCATTTAGCTAGTTTATAGTAAATACACACGATCGCAGAATAGAGGAGCACAATTGGGTTCTTTGTTCTGCGACTGTGTTTCCTCGGTGGGCCGACAGGTTTTTGTTGTGTAGTAGTGCTGGGGAAAAAAAACAAAAACGCTTTAACTATCAATGAGAGTACAAATTTTTAATTCTTGACCTTAGTACCACAGTTTCTGTGGTAAAAACAAATTTATAGTTAAACGTTATATAATGTAGAAGGGCATGATTTACTCACATCACTAAGCATCTGGATGGATAATTAGCACACAAGGATAAACTGACCTTTAAACATGACCACCAACTATACCACGTAACCATAGCTCCGAAATAAATAAATTGCTCTACAAGGAAACATCAGGCCTGATCCTATCACATTGTGGTCCCCAGGGGTTCGGTAAAGCCCTTACAGGCAACTGGGTCCTTTTACCAGCCACAATAAAATTGGTCATGCCAGTACTGTCATAAACTGTAACCAACTATTTAAAAATTAGACATCTTTTGCTAAATTTTAAATTTTAAGTCATAGAGCAATCTTCTTAATTTTAAAATTTTTAAGAATTATATTTTACCCTAACTATGATGTGGTGGCATTTCATACTTAACTAAATTTCAACTTTGAAAGTAAATAGATTATTAGTGACAACAAATTATAGTTTAAGACATCCATTCTGCATTGTGTTTCCAATATTAGAATTTATGATATGTATTGATTGAATAATTGGTAATAAATTTAACTTTTGTTTTATAAAAAAAAAAAATGGCTGCTGGGTCGCCTTGGGTTGAACCATCTTCTCCCTTGATGATTTCAAGCTGTCCCTTTTCATCCACTATGTATAGATCTGTTGAATCTTGATAACAGTTTTGGAGGAAGCAATGAAGAGATGGACACAGTTCTCTTATGTTGTTTAGTGCTACCTTTCTATTGAGGGAGTTAAAAGCATTCTTGGCATCGATCAACAACACTGCTTCGCAGTCTTCGTCCTCAAAAACTGCTTTCATTCCGTGAATAGCAGCTTCTATGCCCGACTCTGTCCCTGAACATGTTTGAAGACTCCCAGCAGCCATTTGTATGTCCAACTTGAGTATTCTTGTGACTGCTTTGGCAACGATTCTTCGAAGGACTTCTCCAATTCCTATAGGTCTTATGGCAGGAACTATAGAGCCAGGCTCTTTGTCAAGGGGTATAAGTCTTCCTGCAACAAACTCTTTTAGGTAGCTAGATGGAGTTTGTTCTGTGCAGAGCTTTTTAGTCAGATCAGCGACTGTCTGGGCAAGCTTATCTGATTCAGTGCTGTGGAATCTTGAGCATATCATATGCTTGAAAATATGGGCACTTATCTTTGTTGGACCTCCTGCCCCATCTAGATCTTTTGCCACTTTCTGAATCAGGTCAGCATCAATACTTTCATAAATTTCTTGGTCAGGAAGCTCTGATTTGACCTCTAGCATGACCTCCGGATGTTCAGGGCTAGCTTCTGGGTGCTTTTTCTTAAGCTCATCAATGACTGGTTGTGTAAGATTATGTACACCACTGCTAAGTTTTTCTTCATCATTGATGTACTTAAGGGCTTTCTGGACTCGCCCTTGTAGCATCAATCTGCAGAAAGCTTTCTTATGATTGATGACCCTGTCTTTTTTCTTTTTGTCCAGATGAGCCTGAATTTGACGGCATTGTTTCATAATTGCATCAATTTCACCGTGTGCCCACAACTTAAGCCTTTCCTTTAGATATTTGGTGTTCTGCTTGGGTTTCGATTTTGGTGTTGGGCGCTGGAGCATCAAAGGCATGAACACATGGACGAGCTTTAAGGAAAAGGGTTTCCATTTTGTGTTATACGTAAACTCACTGAGAATCCTAGCCACCTCCTCAATGTAGTCTTTCCCGGCTCTGCCTCTTGGAACTTCAAATAAATTGCTGCGCCAAGTTATCATCTCTGTATAGACTTCATCTAGTTTTGCTCCTATCTCCTCTTCCCCTATCATCTTGCCCCATCTTATAGATTCTTGAAGTCTGTGTACACATTCTTTGCAATGCCATAGTTCTGTTGACTGGTCCTCAAAAAACTTAAGTTGTTCCTCTTCACTTAGCACACATCGATCATGGAACCATCTGGAACACATAATTTCACAACCAATAGCCTTATCCTTCCCCTTAAGGACTTTTGAACACTTCCCACATAACCATTTGCCTTCAGCATTATCTGATACTGCATCTTGACCATTACGGATATCATTCAAGGTCTGAGAAAGGGTGGGGATTCCACATAAATCCGATTTTGCAGTGACAGGGTTTTCTTCTACCTTATCTGATTTCAGTCTTTCCGATTTGATATATTCTTCTATTTGAGTTCTTCTATCAAGTTCTTCTTTTCGAGTTCTTCTATCGAGTTCTTCTTTTCGAGTTCTAGGAGGGGGTGTAGGAGGGGGTATAGGAGCAGAGGGCATACCAACTAACTACCAACTAACTCTCAAATTATTTGTTATATAGTAGTGTTGAAAGTATTAAAACTTTAATTGATACTAAATAAAATTGTTGTTTTCTTGAAATTGTTGTTTTCTTGAGCTATCTGGGGCATTTGATGAACTACCAGCTCATGACGTGAAGTTTTTACTTGGAGATCTAAATGCTCGCATTGGCCAAGATAATTCAGCTTGGTCCGGTGTGATTGGTAAGCATTCCCTTCACGTTTCATCAAATGACAACGGCCTTCGACTATTAGATTTCTGTGCATTACATCAGCTGACAATCGGTGGGACGCTTTTCCAGCATCGTGATATTCATAAAGGAAGTTGGAAGTCTCCAGATGGCCGCACAGTAAATCAGATTGACCATGTCTGTATTTCTACCAAGTGGAGTCACTCTCTACTTGACGTAAGATCATGCAGGGGTGCAGACATTGGCTCCGATCATTATTTGGTTCGGGGTCAATTTAGAGTCAAACTTATGGCAGTTCAAAAAATGAACGCTTCTCGTAGGATATCTCCAGCAATTGAGAATCTTAGAGATCAGTCCAAGGTTGAAGAGTACTGCATTGCTCTTCAAAATCGTTTTAGCTGCCTACCAATGGAGGAGAATCTTGATGGAGAATGGACATTAGTTAAGGATACCATTAAAGGACCAGTTAACTGAAAAAAAAGTTATCCTCATATTTTGACAGATTGTGACAAATAGCAAACTAAGCAACGAGTCGAAATTCCTAAATCTCTAACTGCTCTCTAACGCGTGTAAATATCGTTTGTATTATTTTGGCGATGACGTCATAAAGTCCCTCTTGCGCGCAGAGTAGCTCGTGAGACTGTATTTTACAGGTAAAAAATGGACATAATACAATCTTTTCCCCCGAATAACTCGAAAAGTAAGTAATTTAGGGTACATGTTGCTTCATAAGTTGTATATAAACATGGCCATTCTGCACAATTTGCACACATTCAAAAACCTTTAGGGTCTTCATAGCCCAATTAACCAGATACCCATAGTTTTGCATGATTTCTGGAACCGAAAATCAGTTTTTCGCCAATAACTGAAAAAGTAAGTACTTTAAGGCATATGTTTGTTCGTAAGTCATATATTAATATGCTAATTGCGGTTCTTTTGCATCCTGTCTGAAGACTCCATCACGATCATATCGAAAATGGGCTTAGCACCACGCCCAAAATGGTTTTTGGCGAATTTATCGAAAAGTAAGGATTTTAGGCCATGTGTTGCTCAATAACTCCTATATAAACATGCATATGCGGCTTCGTTCAAGCCTATTTTGAAGTCTCTACGACCTTCAGAAGCAAGGGGTCGGTTACGTTATTGGGTCAATATGGGCGTGGCCCTCCTTGGTTTTCTCCACGGTCAAAAAAATGTCTCCAAACGAAAATCGTTTAATCATAACTTCGGGAAGGTCTGTGCAAAGTTTCGTGAGTATTAGAACATTTGCAGGTTCATTTCCATAAATGTCCATAAATGACTGGACTACACAACTTTAGAGTTAACTTTAGAGAAACTCATAAGTCATTTATCTCAAATTAAGCTGTTAGTGTCCATGATCAACCTCTGGCGACAATGTTTTACGTGAAATGTAAAAATCAGGAGTAATATAAAAAAGGTATTTTTAGATTAAAGTGCTAGCTCATAGTTTTAGAATTGTATAGATTAACGTTGGTCATTTAGCCATCTAACAATCGATCGTGCCGTAATATATGGCCAGAGAATAATAGGGTCTTGGAAATTCTATGGTTGTTCAGTGGGTCGATCGACTGAACACGTTTGCACTTGGTATTTAAACTTACCAGTAGTTTATTTATGTTATGCACCGATGATAATGCAATTAGGATAACAACTAGGTAAGCCGGAAGTCTAATTCAAAACACACCTCACACCGTACACACCTCCAATCAGTAATTTTACTATTTGGTAGACCGGGTATTTTGGCGGGAATTCTGTTCCCACGGCACTGTTCTGATAGAAGTTACTTCTACTAATGGTCCCAGAGGAACGGCCGTAAAGTAGCCAGACTTCTTGTCTCCTGTACTGGCAGACACTTGCAGATTAAAGTTAGAAATTTCGCTATGCTATAAATATAATTGCTCTCGGAATTGAACAAACTCCTACTTATCTGTATCCTTTCTAAATTCGTTAGAGTTTCATGGACTGGGGAAAAATAATCGGTACAGTCTCCCTGCTTGTGTAATTAAGCAATGAAAACAATCCAAAATTATCACATATTGACATAAGTTGTAATAGCAGAAACTTTCTAACCGTACATTCACCCGCCACTGTTCAAGAACCTATATCACTGTTTAAAATCATGACGTGAGCACTGTACATCCAATCAGCTATTCCTTTAGTTAGGATGATAGCCAAAACTATAAGGATTTTGGAGAACTAGGGTAATAGTCATAATTCTAAAATTTGAGTGAGTTACACGTGTTTTATTGACGATGATAAACATTTGTAATGTAAATTACGCTATGCAAGCGCGCACTGAGGGACTTTATGACGTCACGAGGCCACAGCTTATTATTGCAATAACACGCGTTACACGTACGCTAGAGAGTTGGTTCTTTCGGCGATACGATTCTTTACCAGTTTGTCACAGCTGATTTAAATCTTAGCCAAATTGGAGACTACAAATTTTTCAGTTAACTGGTCCTTTAAAGAAGTGTCTATGGAGGTACTGGGTGAGCGCCCCCGGCGCAGAAAGCAGCAGCATTTGTCTCAGGAGACAAAAAGCCTTATTGCAGAACGCAGTAAGATTAAACAGATGGCGCCTAGTGACAACAACAATAGGAGCGAGTATTCTCGGGCCAACAAACTTGTCAAAAAGAGCTGCAGGAAAGACGACGAGAATTGGGCTCTTAGAGTTGCAGCAGATCTGGAAACAGCTGCTGTCCATGGCCGGCAAAGGGAAGTCTGGCAACGGATAAAAACACTGTCCGGTAAGAAGAATCGAAAATCAACTGCTGTAAGAGACAAATCCGGGAAGTTGATTGCTGATCCTTCTGCTCAGAGAGAGAGATGGGGAGAACATTTTTCGGAGCTATTAAACCCTCCTCCCACGAATGCGGATCTGTCTGACCTGGACCATCTTGAAGTGGTTCCATGCTTTCCTTATCTTGGTGATGGTGATGGTCCCCCCACTAGACTTGAGATTTTAAACTGTCTCAAAAAATTGAAGAACCACAAAAGTGCTGGGATCGACGAAATCTCTAATGAGCAGTTAAAGTATGGGGCAAGTGGTCTTGTGGATAGGATGGAGAAATTGTTCTCTAAAGTTTGGAATTCAGAAGCAGTGCCTGACGACTGGTTGAAAGGCATCGTGATAATTGTACCAAAGAAGGGTGATACCTCTCATTGCTCCAATAATAGGGGGATCACTCTAAGATCTACAGCATCTAAACTGTATCAAATCATCATATTACAACGCATGAGTGACGGTTTAGAAAGTTTGCTACGAGACAATCAGTGTGGGTTTAGAAAGAACAGATCATGCATTGATCAGATTTATTCACTCCGCACTATTATACATAACTGCATTGAATATAATCTCCCCCTGTATGTAAATTTTGTGGACTTCAAGGCAGCTTTTGATTCCATCGACAGGAATTATATTTGGAAAGCATTCAGTCATTATGGCCTGCCATGTAAATACATTCGAATAATACAGGCATTCTTTAATGGAACTGTTAGTGCTGTTAGACACAATGGTGAACTATCAGAATGGTTTGAAGTAAGTTCAGGCAGTGGCCAAGGAGACATTCAGGGTCCCCCACTTTTTAATGTCTGCCTCAATGTGGCTGCTGAGAGAACAGAAAGCAACAAAGTGGTGTCCCACGGAGCGGTTCTTCAAAGATCTATCAGTCCGCTTGTTGATGATATCACTGTGTTAGATACAGACTATGCAGATGACATGGCTGTACTGGATAACAGCGAGGAAGGTCTTCAAGAAACAACTGACCTTTTGTGTATGTATGGTGCCCAGGGAGGTCTCAGAATCAATGGTAAAAAGACTGAGGCTATGGTCATTGGTAAAGCAACCTCTCAACGGCCATACACGAAAGAAGCCACAGTGAACATCACTGTTGAAGACACGCCAGTGCAGCAAGTTAGTGACTTTACGTACTTAGGTACAATTATCTCCAGCGACGGTACTATCGACCGTGAGCTGTCAGCTAGGATTCAGAAAGCTTCCGGAGCCTTCAATCAACTGAGTAATATATGGAAAAACCGCAACATCCAGTCTTATACAAAGATCAGGATTTATAAGGCAGCAGTTTTGACAATATTGTTATATGGTAGTGAGGTTTGGAACACAACCAAAAAGCAGCTACATCGCTTTGAGGTGTTCCATCAGCGTTGCTTGAGGAGAATACTTAGGATAAGATGGCTCGATCGGGTTAGAAACACTGAAGTGCTGGAGCGTGCAAAGATAAATCCAGTAGAGACGTTCATAGGAGCAAACCGCCTGCGTTGGTTTGGCCATGTCACCAGAATGCCAGACACTAGGCTTCCTAAGTACCTGCTTAACTGGACCCCTGCGCATGGGAGAAGATCTAGGGGCCGTCCAAGAAAGAACTGGAGGAAATGTTTGCTGGAAGATGCTGCAGCGTTTACAGGAAACACTGACATAGACCTAGAAGGAGCGAGCGAGATGGCTAGTGACCGCAAACTTTGGAGGGAGATGATACGTCACAAACGGGAGTTCATTGGTGCAGGCCACTCGAATGATTGAGGAGACCTAATCAAGTACAAGTACAAGTAAGTCATTTTTCGTCACTGAGCGGGGGGGGGGGGGGTCACCAACAGGCAAAGTTACGCCACTGAGTTGTATCATTGAAAGTGAAAGTAATATCTTCAACTGATTCTGGTGGCACAGCCATAACCACATGCTTCGTCGATATTGTTCTCACGTCCTTGTTCTTTGTCTTTGTAGCCCTTTGCGGGTTAAGAGTTAGCTTGAAATATTCTGTTTCTTCACTAATCATTGAAACACCAATGACTACTTCATCTTTCCGATCTACCTTTTCGACCATCTTTTCGACCAGGGAAGACCACCCATTCTTTAATTGGTAGATTTTGTCCCAGATGAGGTCAAACGAGATTAGAAGTTGAATGATGCACCCTGCATTCCCTTCACCTAGGTAACCCACCATTTCCACCATCATATCGAGACATCCTTCTGAATAGTTCATTGTTGTCATTAAGAGCTTGCATCGAGAACTGATTAAGAGGAGTCTCTTGCATCCCCACTTTCCAAGTAAATTCGTTCCTAAAGAAGTCCCAGTATATCTTGGTTTTCATATTCTCGAAGAAGCTTGGTGTCCATTTGTTTCCATATGACCTCACATATCTTTGGGAATTGGACTAAAAGTTTACCTTTGTTGTGATCCAGGAGTTTATGGTAGATATCTTTAACAATTTCATCCAGAGATTTAAACTCCTCATCCCCTTCTAGACTGAACATGTCCCTCAACACGGAGGGGTTCTGCATAGCATACCATGCAGTGAAGAACCTTGTCCACCTGACTGATCCTGGGGTGTCATGAAAAAGGAAAATACATGGTCTTCCATCTGAAGGTCTTGATGAGGGCTGCCAGAAGCGGCATGTTAGACTTGCTTTTTGGATCTTCCTTGTTCGGATAAGTGAAGCGCATGGCACCTTCTTCTTCTTTGACGACTTCAGTTTCTCCATCGGTTGCCTTTAATGTGATGATGTCGGTATCCAGTCGACCAACCCATCTGACAGATCTCTCCAAGATTATCATTTTCTTGATATCTAGCTCCTCAAGACTCTCAGACTTTTCCAATAACTTCAGGGTGCAATATAGCCCAGATATGCCTCCCCCAACTATTGCGACGTCATATTCATTGTTATTTGTGCACTGCGAACAAAAATGATTAGAGTGAAGATAATAGTAACCGGTATTTTTTGGACAGTTTAAAACTAGACTAGAAAGATCATAAAATAAAGACTCTGCAAACATCTCAGAGAAATAATACCACCGTAAAGATTAAAGACTAAAGAGGGAGGATCCTGGACCCCGAAATCCACCACTTTTCTGTACTTTCAGAGGTACCAATGTGGCAGGAAACCAGGGCTCATGCTGCCGCTGAGCTAAAGCAGTAGAGGGGATGGCGGCTTCTCTAGGATCTAACACGTCCTGAAGCAGACCAACACTATGTCCCAACGCACTGGTGTTGGGATGTCTGCCCCCGGTGCCTGTCCGGGTCAATAAAGCAGTCAAGCATCATGTATGTTATGTTGAGCATTCTCAACCAACAAATGTGGGAACTCCCACAAAACACCAAAACAGATCTAAAGAGACACTTAACAACATTGGAAAAATAGACTGCAATTTGTTTATATAATTTATAAAGCGTATATTATTGCCCGCGTTAAGGGGCCTGTTAATAATTTATTAAATTATTAGCTATTTTAGATTTAATAATAATAATGGACAGTTTAAAAGCAAACTCACAAATACTTCTCGAGATTGTTGACAATTTAACGGCAAAATAACTACAATATAATAAAAAGGTAAATCACATAAATCCTTGAACTAACCTTTACTTCCATGATTGAATAATGGGCGTCTTTGAATCTTTGTGTATTTCCTTCTATGAACTATTGAATAAAACATTGGTGTTAGAATCCAGTGATAGTACCAAAGAACATGTACAGAAATTAAAATTAGCAATTATTCAATCAGCTAAAAAAATTTGCCAGCTGTGACAACTAACCATTCCAAATTCAAAGCCAGAAAAACAAATAAATCACACTGGAGCAGATCACTGAGCTACACGAGATAATTAAAATAACGCAAAAGCTTGCAGTTTTGGAATTTTGTCATTAGTCTGGATGGGGTATGTAAGAATATACTGAATATTATACCTTGTTTATGTATAAATAAATTCTAACATTTATTACACGCTTCGACATCAAAATATACCTAACATACATTTATTTAGTTATACCATTATTCCAGAGACGTGCATATTACATTTTTTACTTAAGTATAAATTTTACAGGTTTTCGTTGTGATTTTAAGTGATTTTCCGAGAATCAGTTATCAGTATTTAGATAAGAGATAAGATAAGAGTACATTTTTAACGGCTTTCAGTTTCTTTTTTAAATTTCAGTTCATCAGATTTTCCCACTGCTTTTAGTTTGTATTTATTCTCAATTGTATATGATTCGTATTTGTTGTAGTTACTTTAATGATATAATTTCTCAGAATTGATGTAAATAAACGATGCAAAGACTTTCGAAGATCTAATCACAACCGCTTTCTTTTATTGTGTAGAAGTCCAGCCATGAAATATATATATATTATATATAATATATATAAAAATAGAGCCAATCCATTCATATCAGCAATCTATGTCATGTTGAATGTTGATGGAAACGACCAATTGCAAAGTGCTGCTTCTATGACAGTGCCATGTGATGGATTAGTGACCCAGTGCTTTAGTGCCCTGTGTAAACAAGTATGCTATTCAGTATATTCTTACATATTCTCGTCAGTTAAATAAAGGAAAGATTAGGCAGGGGCTCATATGAAATAGTTCAGACTCATCATAAAATTACGAAACTGCATGCTTTTGAATTTTTGTCATCTCGTGTAGAACTATAAATTAAATGGGATAAGTGATCTGCTGCATAATGCTATATGACCACAATTCAAAGTCAAATATCTGCTTACAAATTCGATTTATTTTTACACTAGCATAACATTTCTAAATTATTCCTATAATATTTGCAAATAATTGGATTTTTTTTAACTGAAATTATTTCAGGATCACCACTATTGTGTATTCAATAAAATAATTACCACCTAAATGTATCCTTGTATCCACTGCAGTCAATCACATAGCCTGTAACAATTTTACCCAGCCTACTGATAAATTAACTTATCTCAGGTACATTAATGCTCTCAGCTTCATAAAATGAAGAAAATCAGTTTTGGTAAAATATCCTTATCAAATTCGCTTCCTGACAAAACTTCATCATCAAGCAATTCTTCCGGGTTTGGAGTAATAAAGGACATTAAAGGGTCAGACAGTAGTCCTGTTTCAATTACAAATAGTGGACATGATAGCAAGCCATCATCTAAACAAGCCAAGAAATTTGATGTTGATCAAATGATGAACGATTTCAATAAGAAGGTTGAAAAAACGAAGATAAGTGTTTTCAATCAGGTTGTTGATGATGAAGAGGACGATGATTATACAAAAATGTCTGAAATAATGGGTTTTTCAGGATTTGGAAAAGTGGCAAAGAAAAAGCCCACTCCTAGTAAAGAAAAAAAGGTATCGACAGTTGAAAAAACCAATCCTGCAGCAAAAATTACTGAATCAGGGCAAACAGCAGCCAAAGAGACAGCGCCAGAAAATTCGAGTATTGAAGCAGTGAAGAAAAAGAATCTGATTCCGATGACGATTTTTCAGATAATGATGATGATTCTGCTAATACCATAGGAAAAGAGCTGTTACCAATATCTCATGAAATCAAACTTAACCATGCTTCCAAAGCTGTATCAGGACTGGCATTAGACCCTGCTGGTGCAAGATTGGTTACTGGGAGTCAGGACTTTGATGTGAAGTTTTGGGATTTCAATGCTATGGACTCCAGATTCCAATCTTTCAGAACAATTCAGCCCATGGAAAATTATCATATCAGAAGCATTGAGTATAGTATAACTGGAGATTTGCTTCTAATGTCTGGTGGTGGCCCCCAGGCTCAAGTTCTGGACAGAGATGGAAGTCAAGTTTATGAATGCAGAAAGGGTGATCAATACATTGTTGATATGGGGAGAACTAATGGTCATGTATCATCTCTTTATAATGCTGTTTGGCATCCCAAGGATAGAAACATCTTCATGACATCCTCCTCAGATTGTACAGTTAGATTTTGGGATATAAATGTCACTAAAAATCAGAAAACGGTTATTAAACTCAGGGGTTCAGATGGTAAGAAAGTCAGTCCAACCCATGCTGTGTTTAGTAAAGATTCCTCAATGATTGCAGTTGCTACAATTGATGGTGCCTTATCGTTATATCCAACTAAAGGACCATTCATTCGACCAAAACTTTCAAATAAAACTGCGCATGTAAAAACCACAGAAACAAGTTGCATCAAATTTTCTATTGATGGAAACCGACTTTTAACAAGAGGCGGCGCAGGTGATGATACAGTTAAGTTATGGGACTTGCGAAATATGAAAAGTCCTGTGAATACCGCAAATAATTTAGACAATGTTTTCGTGGGAACGGACTGCTGGTTCAGTCCTGATGAGAAAGTTGTAATGACGGGTACCTCAGTCAAGCGGGGATCAGGGGAACTTGTATTTTTAGACACCAACACGTTCGACGAAGTTTACAGGTTCTCTGTTGGGGAATCGAGTGTTTCAAAAATATTGTGGCATCCCAAGTTGAATCAAATCATAGTGGGCTGCAGCAACGGTATTGTCAAGATGTACTACAGTCCAGGACTTAGCTCACGTGGGGCACTTTTATGTGCAGCAAAGCCCCGCCGAAGGCAGGTTAAAAACGATGAAATTCCCACTGGACTCCAACAGCAAGTTATCAACCCATACAGTCTGCCAATGTACAGAGAGCAGAGATTCCTTTATGCCAAACGGAGAAAAGACAAATCAAGGAAAGATCCTGTTCGATCAGCTGCTCCAGACAAACCTCTATATGGTTTGGATGCTCATAAGACAAAAGGTTGCAGTTTAGCTGCGTTTAAATCAAAAGAGATAGCATTGGATACCCACGGTCCCCCAGCTGAAGAAGAAGATCCAAGAGAGGTCTTGCTCAAATACGCAGATATTTGTGAGAAGGATCCGTATTGGATTGCTCCGGCTTATGGTCCAGAAAGTAAAAATATCTACCAAGAGGTAACTGAGGATACGCTGAGTGAGGAACCTGTTCCTAAGAAACCTATGTATTTTTACCAGAAATGATCGATCAGAAAATGTTGTCCCTCTTTGTTTCACAGTGTTTCAGTCAAGCCTAATTCAAACACTCACAATGGCGTGTTAAATTGAATTGATTTAACTATTTATAGTATTTTCACCTTCTATTGATTTTATACAATACATTGACGTATTTGAATATGCAACCTTTGTTTTATTTCAAGTCTAAATTCAAATATATATTATCATGTATGTAATAATCAAAATACAAATAATGTAACTAATTATAATCTTTATTATTGTTGTCGTTCTTCTTTCTGAGATTTAATTTGCTATCATCTGAGAATTTGCAACATTTCCTTGCAGAAGTATAATCACACAATTGATTTTGCAAATCCATGCTTTCAAGACGTGTCAATGATACACTCAATAATTTCTAGGGTACTCACAGCGAAATGAAAGATGATTATCCAAGAAGATGCAGATTTAAAAAAAGAAAAATTCGATATCAACGAGATTTGCCGTTGTGATGAGCTTTCAAAGTTTTACAAGAAAGCTACGCACTGTGTGTACCCTCCAATCAGATATCAAGACAAGGATTTCAAACTAGAGCCATTCGAGGTAAGATCTCATTTGTCAATTATTATTGTCAATGATTGTTTTTTCGAAAATATACATCCTTATCATTCAGGTGGGCTACTACGAATTATATTATAAGTATTAAAATGGCAGTATGAAATTTTCATTAAAAATAAAACAAATTATTTACAAAAATACATACATAAAACCCTTTACAGGCTCTGTGAAACTAATTGTTCCTAGTAATTAATGTTGAAATGATTGTACTGTTTCGGTAATTCCTGTTAAAAAATTTGCTATCATACATTAAATACCTAGGAGTTCATTTGTCCGGAAAAAGCTTCATCGATTCATTTCTATGCAGGACAGATTATAATTATTATCTCATTAGGCCTTATTGAAAAAACATGATTGCAAAAAATGAAGTGCATAAAATTAAAGTCACTTGGGTCCATGGTGCACAATGCACTGAAGCAGAACGTCCTAGGGCTCAACATGCTGGGGCACAAAGGTCTGGGACAGGACGACGTGATCTGTGGTTTGTTGAGTACCTTCATCAAAATCTCGCGTGTTTGCTTCTGCTTCAGTTCTTCTTTCTCCTGATTCAAGTAGAATGCTGATTATAAAACTCTGTGTACATAAGTTGATGCATATATAAATAATCTGAAAGTTATTCTAAAATCCTTAAATATTGTAATGTATCTTGTTAGAAATTTTCTAACCGTGACTAGTAGTCGTTCCAATGTTGGCTTGTTGAGTACTCTGATCAAAGGTTCGCATGTTTGCTTCTGTCTCAGGTCTTCTTCCTTCTGATGAGTAGAATTCTGATATAAACCAAGTTGATACATGTGCAATTGTGTAAAAGTTATATCCTAAAATCTTCAAATATTGAGCTGTATGTCGTTAGCAATATTCTCACCATAACTAGTTGATGTTCCAATTTCGGTAAAAAACTGATAGCAAATTTGCATTCTCGACCAAACAAATGCTCTAAAGCTAGACACAGTCAGGCTATAGACGTAGAAGTTGCTGATGGTGTTCAGGGTCAGGACCGTCACTGCCACTCTGTAGAATTGGTTATGGAAAATACTTTTGCTCTTATCCTCGACTTTCATGATTGGCATGCCAAGACGGTAGACTGCCGTTGGTAGGATGGAGATACAGTAGCATATTGCTGTTATAGCTGTTGCCATGATCCCCTGCCACTTAAGACTTCCTCGACCTCGACGAACAACCTTCTGAGCTATGGCTAACAACCAAACTGTGGTGGTTATGACCACACAAGGTGGAACAAACAGTATAAACAGTGCAATTAAGGGTTGCAGCCAGAGCCAAATGTCCGATGAGAAAGCGAAATCACAATTATATACCTTCTATAAGAAAATAATACATCTCTCCAATTTACAAGTAAATTCGATATATTTATTGACGAAGCTGCCAACCAGCATGCAATACAGAGTAGATGAGCTCTCTTCGGTGTTGTTGTTCCAATTCGGAGTGGATATAACAGAAGTATTAGCTTACTGGTAGTCATAGCAGAGATAAGGAGAGCGCTTGCCGAGTTAAAATAGTATGTCGAATGACAATTCAGGTAGCACAGGAAGTCACCAAACACCCATTCACCAGCAATCAGAGAAACTAGCCTCGGTAGGATAACTGTAACAGAAACCATCAGGTCACAAAGTGCTATGTGCTGAATGATGACGACTATAACTCTATGAAGCTTGAAAGCCTTGTATTTTACAGATGCTATGAGAATGACCGTGTCTCCTATCAAAGATGAGGCTATGACAAACAGAAAGTATCCTGCCCAAGCATTTCTTACAGCAAAACTTTCAATTCCATAAACTGTTCTGTTGCTAAGCTCATGATCACGTAGTTTTAACATGTGTTGTTTGCGAAATTTCAAGTGGACGATTTTGATTCAACAATTGAACGACAGTAAAATGGAAAGTAAGCCATAACATCTAAAAATATGTTTTTTCTAGGTATAAGAACGTACATGATGAGGTTGGATAATTTCCAATTGTTCATTGGCCGCATAGAAAACGTTGAATGTCATAATCAGTTTTAATTCTTTCAACACTTCGATATTACTGATCATTTGAGTTCTGATGAAGCTTTTACTGCAAAGAAGTCGATCAACAGTATCATAATACTTAATACATAACACTCGGCATATTACCTTCACTTGCATGTTTATTGGTTTTTGACCAGGTTTACAGCCGCTCATATTCTCAATTCTCGTTTTGTTGAGTATACCTCAAAATTTACATCATGTTTAGATATTCCTACACTGACTTCAGCTGGACTTGACCTATGAATAAGTTTGATACTTTTTCATTTCATAAAATTTTATTAGAAGGAAAGCGGCATTTTAAAACTTGTATTTTAAAAATAGATAAATCATTTACTACAAAAGTTTATGAGTTCATTCATAATGAAAATTTTCGAATAATTAACCACAAATATTTAATCATGATAATATAGCAAATAAGACAGAAAAGTTATCAGCAATAATATGTTGAATTTATCCATTGGAGCGTCTACCATGGCTAGTAGACGCTCCAATGTTAGTGAAGAACTGATAGCACATAGATGCATTCTCGACCAAACAAATGCTCTAAAGCTAGACACGGTCAGACTATAGATATAAAAGTTACTGATAGTGTTTAAAGACTCCGAGTCTATAGATATATAAGAGGTGGGTATAGAAAACACTTCCCAATTTGAATCTGTCCAAAAACACTCGAGCACCGTACGTAGCCGTTGGCAGGATAGAGATGCAGTATATTATTGCTGTTAGTGCTGTTGTAGTGATTCCTTGCCATTTCAAGCTTTCTCTGTATCGACGGGCAACTTTCCGAGCTATCACCAACAAACAAACAGTGGTGGCCACAACCACACAAGTGGGAGAAACTATAAGCGGTGTTCCAAGAACGGGTTTAAGCCAACGCCAAATTTCCAAAGAGAAATAAAATTCACATGCATAATCTCTGTACGACAAAGAGATATCTTTCCAGTCAACTAGAAGTGCTGTGATAGGTGAGGTCAAAGCTGCAAGCCAACATGGCAACTGTTGTTGTCCCAAAATGGAGGGGCGATTTTAGTAGTAGCAGCTTGCAGATAGTCATAGTACAGATGAGAAGCAAGCTAGCCGAATTGAAATAGTATTTTGCACAAGGGTTCAGGTAGCACAGGAAGTCACCAAACACCCATTCATCAGCAATCAGAGAAACTAGCCTCGGTAATATGTCCATTAAAGATACCATCAGGTCACAGACTGCTATGTGCTGAATGATGACGACTATAACTCTATGAAGCTTGAAGGCCTTGTACTTTACAGATGCTATGAGAAAGACCGTGTCTCCTATCAAAGATGAAGCTATGACAAACAGAAAGTATCCTGCCCAAGCGTATCTTGCATTAACATTTGCAATGCCATAAACTGTTCTATTACTGTACGTCGACATAGTATAGAGTTTTTAAACCAAACAAAGAGTTAAAGTTGTTGAAGGTTTAAATCGGGTATAGGACACTAGGGCGTAGGACACAGGGAGTTAACATCCCAAAAGGGTGGACACCAGGGCGAATCACATGATTTATTTTAGCATCAACACGAATTCGGAACCAAAAACCGTCCTGCGATATTCTGAAGACCAAGTTTTTCACATGAACATCTAGGCAGTGTTTAATTGGTCTAAGCACGATCCCAAATCTGCTGCTGAGTTGGCTGAGCGGCAGGGCGTATTCTTAATTATATGCTCCCTATGCATATGGTATGACGGAATTAAGGCTGTGCTATTCTGCTACTCAAAGATCATATCAATTTCACACTTGAACAATATTGCGAAGGCTTCTCAACAGCAAATTTGCCTATCGGGTTCCTGGTATCACCATAAAATATTCTCTAACAGAGTTCTGACGAAATGAAATGATGACCAATAATTTACCCGTAAAGATTTAGTATCTGGAAACAAACCCAACTTATCTCCAGTCTGTAATTTATAATAACGGTCGTCTGTTATACTCTGTACTCTGGTCTTATAAATGGCTAATGTAATTTTGGCAGTTAGAAATATCTTACCCTGGATAATCATTGGTTTTTTATGAGTCGTAGTATTAACGACTTTTAATTAAACTAATATTATTATATTATGAAAGACTTTTAAATGAATTAAGAAATTCAAACCGGCCCATGATAGTCTACCCATCCTTATCTCTTAAAATTGTTACAGGTCGCTGAGATCTTGCTAATTATTTTATTTCAGAATGGAAAAGCGCCATAACTTACGTTCTGATTAATATTTTTGCTTCAAATTTTTAGAGAATGTCAATCATAATTAGACACAACTTCGTGCTAAGTTTTGTGTGAGTCTGAGCTTGTCTGGCAAAATAAGCTCCTGAGTGCGCTAGCGTTAATTTCTCACCCAGAACTGTTTACATTGGTTAATAGAAACCACCAAAAAAAATCCTGGGTAAAAAAATTAAAAAACCACCGATTTATTTATGTTTTACCAATTCTATTCACCACGATGCATCGCACATTCCATTCTCTACACTGCTGTACAGTGTACATCCTATATTTTAACTGCAGATAAGGACTATCACAGATGATCCTTCCTGCTTGTTTATATCGTTCTGCTCACTTGCCTTAACAAATTTAAAATTATAGCTGGATGATTAGCCTACAATTTTATCGATACTGAAATCAATTGAATTGCGTTTCTCGGCAGGCACCACGAGAAGGTTCATCCATTGCCCGCCGTGTTGGCGATTAAAATCACCGTTTGTGTTGGCGATTAAAATCACCGTTTGTGTTGGCGATTAAAATCACCGTTTGTGTTGGCGATTAAAATCACCGTTTAGAGAAGGTGCTCAATGTGACCACCGCCTCGGCTCTTCAGGACGTCCATCCTCTTGGCTACTGATAAACAGGAGTTCTGGCAGTGAGTGATGGGGATGTTCCGCAAGTTGTCACGAATGACAACTTCTAAAGCAGCAAGGTTGGGGATGGGTAGACTCTCGTAGACCTTATCCTTCAACCATCCCCACAGGAAGAAGTCGCAAGGAGTGAGGTCAGGAGAGCGGGCTGGCCAGTGTTGAGCAAGTTTCTCTCCGATCGTCATGCTCCCAAACTGGTCACCAAGGTAATCAATAATGCGGTTGGGGATGTGCACTCTCGCCCCGTCCTGCATAAAGCTCATGAGAGACGGATCCAGGTCGTGGTGTGCACAGAAGTTGAAGAGTTCTGGTATGAAGAAGCTCTGCAACATCTGTAGGTAGCGATCTCCGTTCACAGTTACAGTGGCACCAGCTGCATCCTTGAAGAAGTATGGTCCGATGATTCCGTGAGAAGAGACCGCACACCAGACGTTCAGCTTTGGAGAGTTCTGAGTAGGTCTCTGCTGCACGCTGTCAGGTCTCTGGCTGCCCCAGTGTATTGCGTTGTGGCTGTTGACGGAACCGTGGAGGCAGAACTTGGCTTCGTCGGTCCACCAGATGTTTCCGATAAAGTCCTCGTTTGTGGAATCTTTCAGAAGCAACCAGTCAGCAAAGCGTACTCTAACTGGTGGATCCTGAAGCTGCAGAGTGTGGTGAACTGTCCAGCGATAAGGGTACAGTTTCAGTTCAGTCCTCAGAATGCGTTGCAAAGTCGTCCTAGGTATGCCAAGATTGGCCGAACGTCTTCTGGTCGATTGCCTGGGGTGGTCTGCCACAGATCCTACTACAGCCACAGTGTTCTCAAAGGTCACTCCCGTAGATGGTGGACCAGATGCATCCTTTTGTCGGTTGGTGACAACTCCATGTTCTGTAAATTTCTTCTTAAGGTTGTAGACTGCTTTCCTAGTAGGGGGAGTGATTCCAGGGAATTTCGCTATGAACAGTTGGATAAGAGCTGCGAAGGGGGTATCCTTGGATTCAGAAACAATAAATATCCGTTGCTGGAGAGTTAGTAGAGGCATGATGAGATGATCGTTAATGGTTAATAAATTGTTGCGACTTTTAAGGGGGAAATCTATCCCTGCTATCGTAAAATTCCCATGAGAATTCATAAGATTATGGATTATCGACCGGAAATCTACGTTATCGTTTGTTTTCTTTTCAAGTTTATTTACTCATCTCATGGGAATCGGCTGACCTGCTGTAAACCTATTTCAAACCACCGTTTGTAAAATCGATAAAATTGTAGGCTAATCATCCAGCTATAATTTTAAATTTGTTAAGGCAAGTGAGCAGAACGATATAAACAAGCAGGAAGGATCATCTGTGATAGTCCTTATCTGCAGTTAAAATATAGGATGTACACTGTACAGCAGTGTAGAGAATGGAATGTGCGATGCATCGTGGTGAATAGAATTGGTAAAACATAAATAAATCGGTGGTTTTTTAATTTTTTTACCCAGGATTTTTTTTGGTGGTTTCTATTAACCAATGTAAACAGTTCTGGGTGAGAAATTCAAGCTAGCTCGCTCAGGGGCTTAATTGGTCAAATAAGCTCAGTGAAGCTCTCAATCACACAAAACTTGCCACAAAGGTTCATCTACTTGTTATTAACATTCTGTGAAATTTAGAAGAAAAAATATTTATCAGAACATAAGTTATGCCACTTTTTGTTTTTAAAATAATTAGCAAGATCTCAGCGACCTGTAACAATTTTAAGAGATAAGGATGGGTAGACTAACATGGGCCACCCTGTATTATTTCAGGTAAAACTACAGCCCCTAACATGTAACGGTTCCTTATTTCAGGTAAAACTAGAGCCCCTAACCTGTAACAGTTGCTCCACCTCCTTGTACACACATGATACAGATGAGATACAACTTACGGGGGGAGAAGACCCTGTTACCCCGCTATCTCCTCTCTTTTCCGAGTCTTCTTTCTCCGTCCTTTTGGATCATCTGAAACGGTAAATCTGTTTAAATTATTAATCTTGAAATATTTTCGAATCTGTATCGATTAAAAGTTAGAGCTGTATTTTTCCATTGCTGGCCAAATTCACTCTATTCTATAATTTAAACTAAGTGGTGTAGATAGTAGGCAGCCCAAAAATACATTTTTATATTATAAAAATTATCTCATCCGACACATTTGAATCCCACGCTTTTAACACGCTTTTAACACACTTTTAACAGGTCTGTGAAGGTTTGCCACCTGCCGAGTAATGTTCATCAGGAGAGTCTGAGAGGAGTTATGAGCATGGCCGGTCCGGTAATTACTCTCAATTACAATCATCAGACTGGTCAGTCAAATTAGGGAATTTAGATTTATTTTATAACTTTTGATTATTTCTTTGTTGGTTTTAACACCACGATAGTCGTGTTTAACTAAGTACAATTGCAATTGTTCAACTTTTCTTTCATGACCAGTTTCTTTGCTGGTTGACAGTTTTCAACCGTGAAATGGTCTATGTTACACTAAACTGATTTTAGCTGACTAGACATGAATATTTACCAAACGTTAGTAACCAAATGTTAGTAACCAAACGTAAGTAACCTAAAATAAGTAACCAAATGTTTCAGGTCAACACATGCAATACTGGTTGTGTGAGTACCAATGTGAACGTGACGTCACAGTGGCCTGCCGGAAGCTCAACGGGTTCCCCTGCCACGGGACCAACCTCAAAGTGATCCCTGCTCTGAAAAGTAAAGCTGGTCTAGAGGTTGTGGAGAGGACATCCCGAACATCCCGAACATCTTCCACCTCCAAACCAGTCAGATGCAGGGTCTGCGAGAAGACCTACACTAATTCCACTGACTTAAAAATGCATTTGCTGCTCTCCCACTGTCTGTACATGAACAAGAAACCAGCCCGGACCCCTCTCATGAAAGGCAAAGTATTTAGAAAGAGACCATGTTCAAATACACAACCTACGGAGAAGACACGTGAGGTTCTGAATGTGAAGCAGTGGGTAGAAGGACGACCCCACCGTAACCCTGACTACACCGACCCACAGGACTATGTGCTAGACTCTGTTATTGGTATCAGTGAGGGGAATGAGAAACTTGGCTTCATTCCAATAGATCACATGTACGCTGACATCAGCAATGTGGTGAGAGGAACAGTGCCCAATTCAGTGCTCAACGGACCTGATGCTATCACATTCCACCCTAGTATGGTGTGCCTGATGAAGCATGACACTAAGTCGAAGTATGTACCAGTGGAGCACTCTTACTGCACCCTGGACCCTCAAGTACTCTGGTGCTCCGTGTGTGGGAGACAGTACAACTCTTTAGAATCACTTAACAACCACCTCCCAGTTCACTTTAAGAAGAAGGGCGAGAAGGGTCAGGAAAGTGCGCAGATCAACAGAAAGAGAAAGCTGAAACGAGCGCCAAAAGACGAGGTGTTCACATGTAAAATGTGCTGTTCTGAGTTTAGCACCAAGTCTACGTTCATTGCACACGTGACTGCTCATGAGAATGACGATGAGATGGAGGTGGTTCACCACAAATGCAAGTACTGTGATATAAAATTTACTTCTTCTGATAAGATGGTATTACACCAGGCTCTACATGAGTGTGATACGTGCAAAGAGAACTTTGTTTGTCTCGATGAAGCTCAAACCCATCGAGATTCCCACTTCTTGCTTGACAAAGCAAAGTGTTGTTGTGAAATTTGCGGGAAGAAATTCTTGGATGCCAACGACTTTCAGGAGCATCTAATGAAGGAAAACCATCCAATCACTAAGCAGTCTCGGCGGATACTCAGTATTCCCAGACATGCTGAACACTTCAACGATTTTCCTTTTGAAGCGAGAAATGAAGAGTTTCACTGCCTCAAGTGCTCAAAAACATGCGAAAGTGATTTAGAGCTGTACTCTCACATGGGATTCCATTTCGTGTACAAAACAATTCCACCCCCATACGTACTTCCACCAGAGGTCGAAGAGGTTAGCCAAACATCCGATGAATCTCCTGTTAAAGACTACTCACCAGTCAAGGTCAGAATACCGCTGTCAACCATCTTGAAAGCCACTGCGCTGTCCAGTCCTGTTAAAGAGAAACCAGTTGAAGCTACTGAACCTGTCCCTGGTTCAAAGATCTGTGCTAGATGTACTAAAAAGTTTAAATCTTACAGGGCATTGTGTGCTCATTTCCGTTTTTGTAAGAACAAGCCTATACCTGATGGTATTGTCCCGGCTGCCGAAGTTGAAGCTAAGACACCAACCAAGGAGCCTATCAAGAGCCCACCTCTGAACTTCAAGTGTATCAAATGTGATTTGGGTTTTATATCTGAATTTCTCCTGAAGTCTCACATCAACATGGTCCACCAGAATGAAGAAAAGGCTCGTGTTAAGGTCGGGAAAGCCAGGAAATCAGCCGTGAAGTTGTTCAAGTGTAATGAGTGTGATAAAACGTTTGCTCAGGAGCTTGGTTTGAAAGCCCATAATGCTGCCGCCCATTTCGATTTAAGCAGTACAAAAACTATCGAGCCAAAGAAAAATTCTCTTTCGTCACTGAAGAAAGTATTAGAAATTTCTTCAAACTTGAAGAAAAGCCGCGATGAAGATGTTCACAAAGAAACACCTATAGAGGAGGCGAAACCTACAGAATCTGTATTAAAAACTGTACCCACGCCAGTAAAACCACGTGGTGTACTGAAATCCCCTCCTTCTCACGAACCATCAGGAATAATCCGGGCCAGGAAAACCGCTGCAAAGCTCTTCAAATGTAAGACTTGTGACATCCGTTTTGGAAGCAAAAGAATTCTTGCGTTCCACATGCAGCAACATGCTGAGGGCAAAATAAAAGGAACAGAAAAACCTGAAAAAGGAAGTCTTATTGGAATCCTTGAGAAACATGATCCTCCAGAGAAGAATCAGAGTATGGAAATGAGGAAAGATAGCTCAGACTTTGTGAGGGAAGAAAGGGCTAACGATGATATTCCATTGTCAGTACTGAAAAGTAGGAAGGTTGCTAAAAAGACCATCATCAAGAAAGTGTTTGAATGTGATATTTGTGATGAGCTCTTCACGAAACGCTCTCAGTACATTGGACATATCAAGTCACACACAAATGACCCTGCTGAAACTTTATCGGTTTCAGAAGAAGAAGAAGAAGTAGAAGAGGAAGAAGAGGAAGAGGAACAAGTAGTGGAAAAGGAAGAGAGTCTGCTAAGTAATGATTATTCGACCCCTAGTGAGACGACTGATTGCATGGAAGTTTCAGTTCCTCTACCTCTGCACAACAACACCGACATTATCCCTGCAGATGCTATCTTCTACGTTGATGACGACAAATTAGATGGTCTAATGGATGAATCATCACAGCCGCTCAGTACTTCTGTTAACGAAGCTGACACCACCGCCAGCTCCATGTTCACCAACGGAGACGCTCCAGTGGAGGAGGTTAAAACTTGTAACATCTGCAAGAAACAGTTCCTGGCCTGGAGCACCATCTGTGCGCACATGTCCACCCACCCCAACTATACCTTCAGAGACGTGACCGTTGACTGGAAGTCCATGTTCAACCCTTTGTTTGAGTGTGTGATATGTCAGGAGAAGGTCCATTCTGTTGCTCACTGTTACCTCCACTACAAGTTCCACGTCTTGGAGCACAGTTCCACCGCTGTTATCAGTCACCTGGACATCTCCGCTGAGGGGGAAAACTCTCTGATATTCAAGTGCACTGTCTGTGGTAACACGTTTGATAAGATAGGAACCCTTCACACACACATGAAGGTTCATGTTCCACGTGTTGGTTTTAATGACCCCACCCAGATTATAACCGATCCAAGTCATGAGAAATGTGAGATTTGCTTGAGAGTTATAACTCCTAAATCTAAGAGACGGCACTATGAAATCCACAACCAGGCCCTGAAGCACTTCTGCGAGATCTGCCACGAGGAGTTCCCAAACCAGAAGGGCTATGTTGTCCACTACTACACTGCTCATAAAACTGACTTCGAGAACGAACTGCAGTTAACTGCATCAGCTACTAACAACGGGAGGAGCCAGGTCCCCAACGGAGCTCACTCTGCTACAGCTGACTTCCACTGCACCTACTGCAGATCCTCCTTCCTCTCCCTAAAATCCAAACGTAATCACGAGTACAAACACAAGAAAAACATCTTCAAGATTCCGTGTGTGTTTACAAACTGTCTCCTTAGCTTCCAAACTGCTGAAGAGCTTATCTACCACGTAGACAAAGTCGGTCATGCAACAGGGAATCAGACCATTTCATGTTCCAAATGTGAGGCTAAGTTTATGTCCACTCCCCCGAAGGTCCAGCATGAGAGAACTGTTCACGGAATAGAGTGCAGTGATAGTGTTTCTTCATTTGTGGCACCGCAGCAGGATTCAAACCAGTTGAAGTCACCCATCAGGGTTGAAGCTCCTTCGGTGAACTGTAAGGTTTGCAGCATGAGCTTTGGTACAATTGAGAAGCTGAACTTTCACGAGGCTTACGAGCATCTAGAGCAGAATGACAACAATATAAACATAAAAGTTAGGGTTGATAAGAACACAAGTTGCACAAATTCAGAGGAATTCTCCTGCATGGTATGTTGTGTAAAATTCGGCTCGTATTCCGAACGCTGGCTTCACGAAGAGGATTACGAAAAACCGGGCAGTTACCGGTGCATGGACTGTGGATTGGACTACAAAACAAAACACCAGAAGGCTGGTCATGAGTGCAACACTAGAGCTTCTACTCCGGATGCCTCTGGAGATTTGAGTTCTTGTGGGAAGCCCCTGGTTTGCTTCAACCAGAGGAAGTGTCATGCTTGCAACAAGTTGTTCGCAGACAAGGAGAGCTTCAAGTATCATGTGAGGAAACATTGGTACCGCTGTTTCAGTTGCCACTATGATTTCTGCTCAAAGAAAAGCATGAAAGCTCACTTGAAACTCCAAAAGTGTTTTCATCCTAAAACACAAGGTTTTGAGCGAGTATTTGAGGAGCTGCTAGTGGAATGTCTGCTATGTTCTGAAGTCTTATCTCTAAACGACCACATTAACCTACACTTCCTTGAGCACACAATCAAAGAAAATGGTAAATACGACATGTTCATCTGCCTCATGTGTGGCGCTCCTTACAAGATCATAGAACAGCTTCAAGAGCACATGAGGACTGAAGGATACTTCCTGATGTGCAGAGAAGCTCCTCACCTCAAGGACCTTGATCTGAGTAGCTACGACAGCAACAACCATTCTGAGAATGATTCTCAGAAAGAGGGTGGGGAGGTTGTGTCTCAAAACTCAGTGTCACATCATTGGGGTTGCCCCTTTTGTTCTACAACTTATCAGAACTACAAGTCTGCATGGAGTCACATTAGGTCTTATCACAAGTCTGTTGGGGTTCCGTTTAAGTTGGATGGCAGTGAAAATGTTGAGACAAGCGTAAATACGAGTGCGGGTCAGAGCAATGTGAATCTAAATACTACTCAGCAAAAAGACCCCACAACTACTGTACCAACAATGCACCCGCCCACCACACCAACACCTCCAACTGCACACGAAGCTGTTGTCAAACCCAAACCGGAACCTCTACCACAAGATTCCACCAGCTCTACCAGCTCTAGCAGCTCTCATGAGATAAACAAAGCAAGGTTCTTACTAAACGAACTGCTTCACAAGAGCCACGAGATGGATTGTAGCCGAAATAAGCCACCACAGAAGGATACTGATCCCTTGCTACCTCGTCCTGCTCCTCTTAACAACCCTGAAACTGACATCCGTTTAGATATCAAGAAGACTCCTGATCGAACAAGAAATGAGAGTGAGAGTTCTGTTTCATCAGGCAGTATCAAGAAGGCAGCTCAAATCACAAGCCCAGAAGCAGCAGCTAAAACAGCTGGTCTAATCGCCCAGTTTCTACGAGGCCCCGGTTCAGCCCCCGGCCCACTCCTCCCAACCCCCAAAACAGCGCCATCCCGACACCCTATCCTCAACGGACATGGTTCCAGACCTACCCTGAGGTCACCAGGATCCCTCCAGTACAGGGACTTTATTAACTCCCGTCCTCACCTCCATAACAGCTCCAGACAAAGTAACAGCTCCAGGAACAGCATCAGTCCCCCTGTAAGCCGGTCTGGAGCTTACCCTCCTCCTGCTTACAAACAAAACCCGCCGTACAGACCCCACCAAAACGAGAACATGCGGAGAAACCACGGTCCCGGAGCTAACAACAACAACAACAACAACAACAACCAGCAATTTACCCAGGGGAGCAGAGTGAACAGCGGGAACCGGGCCCCTCACCGGGCCTTCTCCCAAACCCTGCCCCACTATAATAACGGGTACACTTCCAACAAGCGGATGAGGTTTGATCATCCGTCTCCCTACACTCAGCAACACTACCGGAACCAACCCAACGGAGGAGAACATTACCGACCAGCATCTACCAGCAGCGTGGTGGAGCACCCCACCTCGGAACAGCACTCCACCTGGCAGAATGAGGTGACGTCACGGAACAACAACAACTCTAACACCTCCGGAGCTAAGACTCTGGCTCACAAGTGCACGTATTGTCAGAGGATTTTTAAGAATTATGTGAATGTGTATAATCATCTGGAGAGGAATCACATGGATGAGATAGCGTATCGTAACCATGGTAACGGTAGTCAGATTAAACCTATTAGTACTTTTGATGGTAGGATGACAGTTTGGTCTCTGACATGAGGGGCAATTAACTAGGGATAATTAGTTAATTAAGTGTTCAGTGTTTACAGGTTGTTTATTATAGTGCTGTGGTGCTCATTTTGTTAGTACTAGATCTTATTTTGACTGCAAATTTGTTTTCGGCAATCATTGTTAAATACATATCCATGGAAACTTAGAATGAATCGTTCTTTGATTTGAACGGAATTTGTAAACGCATTATCCACGTTTCCTTCAAATGGGATATGTGATATCTCGGTCTCGACCTGTTGACTGCACTGGGTAATTAATCAATTAGTGAACACTGAACACGCTTTAATTATTTAAGTAGCTAATTCATTTTATAGACAGCCAGACCCATGGAGTTTTATTACTTTTATTTTCTTAGAGAGTATTGCAGTATTTATTATAACCACGTGCCCCTTATTTGATCTATACTGTCTAAAATCAGCTGATGTATACAGTTTTACAACCTCTTATTATCTAGAAATACCTTCTTACTGACATTAAAGTATTGATTTTATATGGTTGAGAAGCAGCTAGATGGATTCAAAGCTTTATCACGAGTGTGGTAATTACTGTAATTAGTGTGGTATAATTGCCAGTAATTACCAGTAATTACCAGTAATAACTGTAACTTGCGAAACTATATTTTCTATACTACTCAGTTTAACTATTTAAGATTATCACATTTGATGGTTTTAATTATAAACGCTTTTGAAAGTTATTTGATATGACAGAGTGCCATGATCCTTCAGCAGATTTCTTATTAATCATGGCACACTGGTCATTTCACAGTTTTATGGATAAGGCTAAATTTCATGAGGTTTTTGACAAAAAGAGGACAATCATTGCTTAGTTAGTTTGAACGACTGCACATGCATGTTGCTTATCATTAATAGCATAGTTTTTGTAGTTTTTTGGGATTCTCCAAATATTTTAGACAATTGATCGAATCAACTGTAAGTAACTTTAAGGGGGCATACCCCAAATCTGTCCAGACCTAATGACCTCATAGGCAGTTCAGGGACCTTCTAGCGCACCGTTTCCACACTGAAAAAAATTATTTTGAGAATTCCCATTTTTGTAATCGAGCATTTCCTGGTTAAGAGTGCAATTTTCGGAAAAAATTATTTTGTGGTTAAGACGCTATAAGTTAATCATTTCTTGCGGTATCGGGTTGAAATTTTGCTCGCCGTTTATTCACATCTATGTCAAGGTGTGTGTAAAATCTTGATATCGTATCTAAAAAGGCTGGTGTGTTATGAATTTTTAAAGTCAAAAAGCTAAAATTGTCCTTTTCAGGCTTATTTTACCAAAAAGTCAGTCAGGGAAGATCGGATTATTTGATGCTTGACATCAAATTGTTCTCTGAATTCTGGCGCAGTTTTTGATGCCCTCAAAAATGTTTTTACTCATTCACCTTCTGATCTATTGGACCTCAAAGCCAAACAACAAATTTAGGCACATTTTTCGTTTTTAATATTTACTGATTTTTCTAAAATTTTGATAGGAATGTGCTAGTGACTTTTTGAAGGGTGCAAAATAACCGCAACTAGCACATTTATATACATGAGTTATGAACAACAAAACACCCTAGAATGCTTCCCTTTGAAGTTATGGGAGAAAATGTGATTTTTTATCTGCAAAGCCAAAAAATCACATTTTCTCCCATAACTTCAAAGGGAAGCATTTTAGGGTGTTTTGTTGTTCATAACTCATATATAAATGTGCTAGTTGCGGTTATTTTGCACCCTTCAAAAAGTCACTAGCACATTCCTATCAAAATTTTAGAAAAATCAGTAAATATTAAAAACGAAAAATGTGCCTAAATTTGTTGTTTGGCTTTGAGGTCCAATAGATCAGAAGGTGAATGAGTAAAAACATTTTTGAGGGCATCAAAAACTGCGCCAGAATTCAGAGAACAATTTGATGTCAAGCATCAAATAATCCGATCTTCCCTGACTGACTTTTTGTTAAAATAAGCCTGAAAAGGACAATTTTAGCTTTTTGACTTTAAAAATTCATAACACACCAGCCTTTTTAGATACGATATCAAGATTTTACACACACCTTGACATAGATGTGAATAAACGGCGAGCAAAATTTCAACCCGATACCGCAAGAAATGATTAACTTATAGCGTCTCAACCACAAAATAATTTTTTCCGAAAATTGCACTCTTAACCAGGAAATGCTCGATTACAAAAATGGGTATTCTCAAAATAATTTTTTTTGGTGTGGAAACGGTGCGCTAGAAGGTCACTGAACTGCCTATGAGGTCATTTGGTTTGGACGGCACAAACCACTGTTTTGGGGTATGCCCCCTTAAATGAAGTTAACTTGATCATTGAAACGCTTTAAGCAGCGCACGTGCATATTACACAAGATAAGGAATGCTGCGCATGTTACTTTAATTAGATGATAAAGATTATACGCAACTTGAATTTTTGAACTTTACTTCTGGATGTAGCCCATCATCATACTTTATAACTTATGATTTATTTATAATTCAATTTTATAATAACAGTGTTTGAGTGTCTAAGTTATTTAAAGTATCTGTTTATAAAATTAGCTCTCTAGTGCTCAGTAAAAGGCATACTTATCTCCAAACTTCAAATCTCTTTCAATCACTATAAAATAATAAATTCGAAACTCAACTTGTAAATTGCAAGAAAATGCTCTAAAAGCCACCTCTAATCTTAAAACATAACCACAAGGCATGGCAAAGAAGAAAAGTAGACGTCCAGCCCCAGGAGGGCCAGTAACACCAGCTGTGGTAGATGAGAGTAATGCTGTCGTTAGAGAGGAGGATATGATGAGAGATGATATTGACGACCACCTGCTCTCTAGGGACACTATCAGGTAGGAGTCAATGTGGATCTCTTTTTTGTTATCCGCTAAATATTTTCAAACTTTTGACCAAATACATGACCAAGACCTGAAGACCAGGGTGAATGTTATTATGCTTTTTCAAAATGGTAAAAATATAAATGTTTCAGTCTTTACTTCCAACTTTCCAATAAAGTGGTAGTTAAATTAAAATTGCAAAATAAAATGGTATATTCTAGAAAACTTATAAATAGATTATGATTATCCAGGGCTTATCCAAATATCAGGTCAACTTAAATTTTGTAAATGCCCTCAACTTTACAGTTTAAAATAACTTTCATGATTGGTACTTTGCATCAATTCAAAGCGATAAAAACCAATGTTTTATGTTCAAACCCACTTCATCTTGAAAACACGATATTCGATGACCTGAAAGCTTTTTGCCTCATCTTGAAGCATATCAACCTCGCCACAGTGTTGTTTAGTCTATCTTACCAGCCTCTACTTGCCCACAAAGCGTTTATCATCGTAAAATCCAGCTAACTTAAACTTATTTTAAAAGTGACATGTTAGAGCACCGCCGTCTGCAGGATTTAATGCGATGTTCTGCTTGCAACCTAAAGCAAAGACACAATGATACGCTTATTTAAAGACAAAGTGTTTACTGTTTATCAGATACCCCTGCAATAGATGACACACAAATAAATACCCCGCATAACATGAATATTATGTGGTCTGAACGCCGACTACTGAATATATATAAAGATGTAATATTCTGAATATAATATTCAAACACTTCTCTCGTATTTAAAAAGTGTAATTTGAGAACTTTAGTGTGCTTCCTATGACAGCTGACATGGTCGGTATGTGCGAGGATTCATCAAACTCTCTCTCTCTCCAAACTCTCTCTCTCTCCAGCTGTGAAGACAACTACAAGATCTGAGATGCATTAAATGGGTTGGGTACATCAGGAAGCCTTATTCTGACAGACGTTTTAAATCGGTTGGATTTTGGGTTTTTAGTCCTTGCTTTGAGCTTAATTTCATGTTTAATGTTGATGTATGATAAAGAATGAACTGTATCATACCTCTCGTAAGATATCTTCACGGCGGGTGATTCTTCTAAAGCTGCGCTTCTTGCTAGGCTTCTCTCTCCTTTATAACGCCTATAATGTAGGATATGAAGAGTGATGAAACTCTAACAATCGAGAGATGCTATAGAGAGTTTACTGAACGAGTGACATCTGTACGAGTACAAAGGTTACCGAGGACTTTAAGTGTGGACTTTAAGTAGTCGTAGAATGGCTGTTATGTGTGTAGTGGACTTTCTAAATGGAGCTTGTTTCGAGTGTAGACCAGATGATAAAGATATTGAATAAATATACCCCCATAAAGGTAATTTGTACTCGTATGTAATGGGGTAACCATTTACTTGGAAGGTTAGTGGTTTTCTCTGAAAAGTAAGTTCGTGTGTAACTGTGTACATCAACCAACTTGATATTACACATTCTGCTTTGGAATGTTTATCATCATTAGAATAGTTTATTCAATACCTCGTGGGTAATACTAAGTGCTAAGGCTACGTGATACCTAATAACACGTTATACCTAATAACATCAAAGGAATTTCTTGTTCGTTAGTCAGTACCGAAGATTCTAAATAATGATTTTGAGTAAATTAGCGTCGTATGATTCTCTTTGTATCCTTCTTGGTGCGGACTGAATTCTGAGATAAGATGATGTCTCGAGATAATGTCTCTGAGATAAGACGATGTCTCGAGGGAGGCATTGGCAGGCTCTTCCATTTTTCCTAGTACTACTCCTCAAGCTCTTCGAATAGTTAATCTCTACGAGCGATGTGTTTTAAATTACGTGTCTCAGCAGGCTATTGTACTGGAATGTGAGCATTGTTCTTGAATACCACTTGCATCAAAGGATGTGGAGTTATAATATCATCATGATCTGATGTGTTTCTTAAGCCCCTTTGTGGTGTTTATACAGTTTTGGATCAACATATTACAGGATTTGCTTTCTGAGCTAACGCCTGAGAAATCAATAGAAATAGGATACTGAATGCATTGGGAAATATCTAAGATGGTCGAGAAATCCTCTAAAAACATTATAATTATTACATTTGAATAATATAACATAATTTGGTAATGTATTTATCCACTTTATTGGAGTGACTTACAGACATCGTTTTATATTTTATATCCTGAAAAATACTCCTCACCGAGTTAATGAAGAGCGAGATGTTACAGATCCATCAACCCATTACAATGCTATTGAATTGGTGTTGATTGTAATCAGGTCAAATTCCATGGCCATCATCAATATCAAATTCGCAATTTGAATCTTTTGAAATTGTTTCATCTCCGTTTCAAACATTGCTTATAAGGAAAGAACTCACACTCCTTAGTGCACGGAGACTAAAAACCTAATTTATCTGGAGAGTGGAGATATTATTATGTACTTTAAATCTCAATTCTTTGGACGGAGCGTGATAATTACTCGAAGTTTTACAACCCTTTTTAATTTCAAGTTGCTAAGGCAACAGGTGACTTCAGATAATCTTTCGTGTTGGCTTTACGTTAACATCTCTCCTAAATACTGCATCTGTTGCTCGTCTGTTTAAATCTGTTCATTTGTAACGTGTTGACATTGGTGACAAATCCAAACAGTCGAGTCAGACTGTCAGAGTGTTTACAATTTAATTTTAATCCAAACAGTCAGACTGTCAGAGTGTTTACAATTTAATTTTAATCCAAACAGTCAGACTGTCAGAGTGTATAATTTTAATGGGCGAACTGACAAATCTAAACGCGGATTACTAGTCCGATAAATGAAATAGTTCTTTATTTACGCTTGTCATCTTTGACAAAGTTCCCAGGTTCATGCTTCCTGCACTGTCTCTTTATCATTCTCGGAATCAACGGCGCTATGATCATACCATATCTGACATAAGCACTACAAAAGTATGAAACCTCTTTTTTTAACGAGAAAACACATGTTTCCAAAAACCCACTTCAGAACTAAAGACATTACCCCAGATAATGGACAGCAATGTAATTACCCCTTATTAGGAAGTACAATTAAAGATAATTATTGTAGACTATCAATTAGTAATTTATTAGAAGGACAATTAATCCAATCAGCTGTATCCTACGAAGATTAGATTATCCAGGTACTTTGTACTTCATGTAGACAGTAGACACTGTAATGCGTGATATATTATGTAGTGTAATATAGTATGATAATCTTAAGAATGGAATATCTAACACCTGTCACCTGATGCCCTTATATGGTCACGACTGATTAGTACCATCTCCTAATTCAGTATATCCACCAAGAATAAAGAATGCGATCGAATCTTGACCAGATACGGTAAGACGCTCTATTCTGCACAGCCAATATACAATAGCAAGGCTATCATGTTAACTCTCTCAACATATCTGGCACATCTCCAACTTTACCTACACCAGCAGCACTTGATACTTTTAACGTACCTGCTTTGAGGCATCTTCTTTAGCACATCATTATGCTTAATTGTGCTTACATTGTGCTTATATTGTGCTGTGCTTAATGCTCACATTGGGGGAGTTACAAAACGCCTCGCGTGTTCTAACGGACAGAAGTAAGAAGTTCTGTGATAAAGAACACTGAATAATATAAAATATCACACAATGTTAAAACCTAACTAACACATTGGTAATCGGAGTAGAAAGAGTACAGTGACTGAATAGCATTAACAAGTATCCGAGTACTGAATATCTGTAGGCGAACCTTCCGTTGAATTACCACTCTTTTGATCCCTCCCGCGTTCACAACATGTATAAAACATATCCAAGTACACTTGAACGACTATTACTGAAGGTTCCGAGATTGGATAAGTGCTTAAAACTGCAAACACACAATTACTATTAATACTGTCTTTCTTCATCTACTGTGACTCGTTAGGTTGAGATATTAGTACATCTGTGCATCATTCGTCTGAGTTTATCGCCAGGTCCATCGTCTCTCAATACGAATCTCAGGACTTTTTGGCTGAGGTGTCACCAAGTTTTCTTCTTACTTTGGGGACTGATACTTCCGCTTCCAGGACCTGTAGTTGAGATAAATGCTATACTTCATGTGCAGGAAATTTAGAAAGATTTTGATTTATCGCCATTCGCCAGATCCATCGTCTCTCAATGAGAATCACTGCACTTTATCTGAAAGCCAGAAGGATCAGTTACACGCTACCATCACTTACTGCCTTATTCTTTGTAACCAGACTTACTTCCCTACACTGCCTCTCCATATATGGAATAATGAGCCGACAGATTCTGGAGCAATGTCTTTGCGCTAGCTGGCCGAGGCACGGCTATGTGTTATGATATTTTGAAGATATCGTGGTATACCTTAATTATAGATGCCGATGAAACTGGATACCAATATATTCTGTTTTCAGTTCCAATATCTACGGGTTCAGAGCGAGCAGGAGCGTATATTTTACAGATGATATCTTCATATTCATAAATTACAATTCATTCATCGCGTTACATGCTACGTGAGCGACAAACATTAATCTTTTAGAAACGAGTGATTTCTCGGGCAATATCCTCGTCAATTTACCACCCGATCTGTGAAGACTGTCTATAGCAGACTCAGTAATTGCACCGCAAAATTACGATAGTCGAAAGTATGAAGTTTAGGAATGTAGCCCCACTACTCCCGTAATTATATGCACCTTTAAAATTTATGGTATACTTTATTTTCTAATATTGTGTCCGTCTGTAACGTTATTAATTAGTATTATGTACTTCTTTATTTCGTAAATTTTAAATTATAATTTTACATTTCAAAGTACAATATACATGTAATACAATATTATGTAATAAGTTAGTAAAACAAGTTTACAATGCTGCCCAATACAGGATTTACATGATACAGAGTAGTTTTATGATTCTGAATGAACACTGGGCAGTTGCCAAGACATCTGTACAGGTTTAGCTTTCTTAACTTGGGTACTAATTATCTCCTGATGATACTAATGTATGGCCGCACAGCCATCTTAACTTTCTCAAAACCCCTATTCTAATTTACACGATATTGAAATTATTAAGCGCATCATAACTTTTATGATTCTGATTTCATTTATTTGTTTAAAATTTGACAAGTTTTAAATTGACCTCTTCTGGCGATTTCAAAACGATACGATTTGCGTATTGTTTGCAGTTTGCACCTGGGTTAATCTTTGGAATCTTTGCAGTTAATTTCAACACGAATGAAAATAAAATAAAAAATAAACTCAATATTAGAATTTATGAGGATTCGGATAAGGGAGACAACTTGTGTTAATCAAACATTCTTTGAACATGGTGTCGTCTTTGCTCGCAGTCTGATCTGAAAATTATAAAAAGCTCCAATTCACTCGAAAATGAATCCTTTTTTACATCTCTCAATTCACTTTCTGTGACATTCAGCTTCCTTCCGGTCACAGAAAATTATGATTAATTGACCATATTAGGGCATCAGGTGACATACACTCCTTCACACAAAATCATGCTCTCTAAACCTATTATACTCCGCAACAGTTCCATTTACTGACAAAACCTCATGATTTTCACCGCACCGAACATAAAACAACACATCATAAAAGTGTAGCTTCTCAGATATCTGCACTACTGACAACCCTGACCGAGACCCGATCCGATAACTCCCAATAACTCTCCCATCATCATCCATATACAACTCGAATATCTCAGCTCCAACCAGTGCTGGGGTGGATATCTTTAGAAACAACTGTGTCTGTTCCAGCTCCGGTAGTGTGTCCAGGCTGAAAGAGCCATCATCTACCATCTCCTCCCTCCCTCTCCTGAAGCTGATCACACTGTTGTGATGCAGGAAGGCTCGGTAAAACTGTTTAGCTAGGTAACAGTCACGTGGTCTGACCCCGTGATCTCTCACACAGAACCACGACCATAAAGTAGGGTCGTTACAGAGGCAGTACGTGGTTTTACAGACACGAGAGAGGTGAGGGAGAGAGGAGGGAGGGAGGTGGGAGAGGATCTGTAGGTGAAGTTCCTGGGGCAGTGATAGGAGGTTCATGAGACATACTCTGCGGAGGGATATTCAGTACTCAGTAGTGTAATTACCGTATGTTTTGTTACCTGGTAACAGTATACTGTTGTTATGGTACACTCAGTAAATTGTGAGTAACAGGTGTTTTGGAAAGTTAGAACAAGTCTTAGTAATTACTAGTCTTAGTCTGATCTTTACCAATCATCTTCAATAATTGATGTCATATGTCCGAACGGGAACCGGACACGAGGGCGTAGGGTGCGAGGGCGGTACTTTCTTAAAAAGGTGGACAGGAGGGGGAATCACATGAATCACTTTAACATGGACAAACGGGTTTTTTGATGTTCTCAACAGTCAGGTTGACGTAAAGCTTAGCACGAAGAATTCGTTCTACTCACATATAAATTCGAAACGAAACATAGTGATATGATAAATAATCACCCAGATTAACACGAGCCAAAAATTGAGAGATTTTCCTTAAATATCTTAGCCAACTCAGCAGCAGATTTGGTTTAAACTTATCTGGTATTTGGTAACGCATTCGTGTCGATGCTAAAATGAATCATGTGATTCGCCCTTGCCCTTGAGTCCACCCTTTTGGGAAAGTAACTCCCTCGTGTCCTCCGTTTTTGCGTCCTCCGTTCTTGCGTCTACCGCCTTTGTGTCCTACACCCATACAACTTGAATCTATGTTAACATCCCTTCTAGACAGCTGTAAGCAACAAAGCTTACTTTGACACCGTCACCATGCACGCTTGAAGCGACTATTGGAACTATAATTGCAAAGGTTAATTATGTTCATAAAGAAATCAAGTTGATACTTCAATGTCTTCAAGTTGCTAGATCTAGATGGTGACTTCTATTATCAATTATTGAGCACCGGAAACGTCTCAAAGAATTAGATAACATTATCAACTAAAACATATTAACAACTTATCGTCGATGAACATTGAACATATTACAAATAAAATTAACAAGAAACAAACCGTTGTCATAATTAAAGCTGATGTAGACAACAATGTGTATTGTATACACTTACGCCTTACATACAGCTAGATGACTGGCATTATTCCATTGCAATAGCATAATACAATTACCATTAATTGAATGACGCGTAATACAGACAGTAGTTAATGATCTGTTGCCATTGATGTGATATTTATTATGTAAGTGCAGTACGATTAGCTTCTTGATAATATCTATTGTAATTTACCTGCATATCACTAATATTCTGAATTGTTTCGACAATATTCTAGATATTTTGATTTGTTGTGGTATTCTCCATTTTCCTGATTTCCGGTAGACTACTTCTTTTGTGGACTAACTAAACCGTGCGTTTGGGCAGTTCCCGAGAAAAATGAACACCTGAACACATGAATACCTAAATACTGCTTTAAGTATAATAAAATGCGGATTCAGTTATGTACCTGCATTTTCATTTTATTATATAAGTAGTTTCACTAAAAGAACGACCTACTTATTTTCCTGAAATAATTCTTTTTAAAAGTAGAAAAGTAGAATCATCTACATTCTTTATCTGTGCTAGATATTAATATAATGTTGGGGTTCATTCATAATATGCCGGAAGAAAAATAGTGTAATATTTATTAGTTTTGTTACCCATATTTCTAACCCCCTTCCCCTCCGTAATCAGTTTTATACTTAGCTATTGTGTTAAAATTACACAATCGTACTCGCTACTCATTTAGAAACCCCCTACCTCCTTCCTCGATGATCACGTGATATGTAAACAACCCCTTAGTAAGGAGTAAGGTAGATGTGATTTCCACACACACCAAGTTACCGACCTGTACTAATCTGCGTCACATCACTGTCAGTTATCACTATAATTATCATAATAATTATAATTATCAACTTCATTCTCTGTCTGCAACTCTTCTCTTTCGAGCAGTCTTGATATCCTGAAAGTACATTTTACTGTTGTATGAATGGTATAATTATGAATGAAC
The DNA here is from genome assembly GCF_026151205.1 of Bolinopsis microptera. Classification (NCBI taxonomy): domain Eukaryota; kingdom Metazoa; phylum Ctenophora; class Tentaculata; order Lobata; family Bolinopsidae; genus Bolinopsis; species Bolinopsis microptera. The sequence continues at coordinate 11,303,780 of NC_087075.1, read as the reverse complement.
CACATTCAACAATATAATCACGTTCGGTAACAATGTAATGTCCTTGCTGCAGCTGGTAAACACTAAACACCTGAAAAGCCGTGCTAGAGACATAAGCATTAAAATGATAAAGAACCTTCCAGAAATTCGACTCTGAATCAGAATCTAAGAAAGAATCTAACAACTTGTAGCCTTGCCGAACCACGATTCACGACGGTTTTAAAATCATAATAGCCTTTAGCGCTTAAGTTCAGATGGATTTTTATAGAAATAATAAAAGGAATTGTTGTCTTTTTCGTATCGTGGTAGTTCGTTTCATCTGCATTGTACGAATTAAACAATGGATGATTTGCACTGCATACCACATTCCACAATGTATTGTCTGTTGCCGATACTTTCAGTACTAGGCTGTATTTATATATAACAGTTCGATTTGAGATTCATATTAAGACAATTCAATTACAATTTGACAGTTGGTTGGCATTTGCAGCGATGAGACTCTGTCAATGGCTGTCAATATGATATATTGCAGATGTCGACCATATAATAGATTCGCAACGAGAGAATAGTAGAATGACACTATAACTAGTATAAAACATAAAACATACACAGAAGTTAAATATTTTTGATCCTTCACACAGCCTTACATGGCAAATTTGGCGATGGTCCAAGTTCTAACATTCCTTAACCATAAATACAGTTTCACAGCAACTTAGAGGATTTTCATTTCCTTCTAGTAGTATTAACTTAAATATATAATGTAATTTCCGAAGTTGCATAACAATGATTAGCGAGCGTTCGAAATACTTTCAAACATATTATACATACATCACGAAAAATGTATAACATGAATTAAAATGTAATAAGTTACATTTAACATGTCGACTTTAACCTCACCTAAAAAAAGCAAGTTTATTCCTTTGTCACAACAGTGTGATTAGTGATATTTATCAGTGTAAGAATTTAATCTTAACTATCGCTAGTCTGGCTAGTCCACTAGTCCCTACCATTTCTCGAGACAATGAACAGAGCGCTCTTGTTTGTTAAATAGTTATAGCAATTGTAGATAATAATCATGGTTTTGTGCATATATTACAAAGAAACTGCCCGTTATTTAATGATAACAATTCCGAGAATAAGATTACCCAATAAATGACTCACGTTTAAATCAAACCATCGTTCACGTAGCATGCAAAGCGATGAATGAATGGTAATGTTATGCATATGAAGATATCGTCCGTAAAATATACGCTCCTGCTCGCTCTGAACCCGTAGATATTGGAACTGAAAACAGAATATATTGGTATCCAGTTTCATCGGCATCTATTAACGTATACCGCGATATCTTGAAAATATCATAACACGTAGCCATGCCTCGGCCAGCTAGCGCAAAGACATTGCTCCAGAATCTGTCGGCTCATTATTCCATATATGGTGAGGCAGTGTAGGGAAGTAAGTCTGGTTACAAAGAATAAGGCAGTAAGTGATGGTAGTGTGTAACTCCTTCTGCTTCGAGAGATAGTGTCATGTTTTGCCGAAGACGATGGAACTTGATAAAAGTTAAACGGATAAAATAAAAGTAAATAAAATAACAGTAAATAAAAACGGTAGAATCATTTCAATTGCACAATAGGCACAAAAGAAGCCACCCAACTTCAGTTCATATTGAGATACCTTCAACAACCAAAAATTGCAATGTTGCAAACTTTAGTGTCCATAACCTTCATAGCTTTTGTCATCATTACACATCTAATTATATTACGAACCGCGTCCACTTTTCTGTTTACGGCCAATTCAGACGTTTCCTATTCTCACAGGACCACCGGATATTAGTGTATCTGCACATGCTGTAGCGTATTTGGTGGTACTCATGCCATCATACTCTCCACATTCGTATTAAATCAAAGTATTTTTTAACTTTTAAATACATTTTTTAATGTGAGCTTTTCTCACGGAATTACCGTTCACTTGTTAACTAGGTTTACAAAATGTATGATGTTAACACTGCTGTTGAATGGTATTATGTTTACGACGGAGGTGTATGCTGTGCAATATGATGTGCTGCAGAGAGTGCAGATAAATGTTACTTGGACAGTTGCCAGATATGTTGATATGTCTGTACGATAGATCACAGAAGAGGTGTTTTGTAACTCTTAGAATGTAAGCATTAAGCACACCACAAGGTAAGCACAATGTAAGCACAAGGTAAGCACAATGATGTGCTGAAGAAGGTGCCTCAAAACAGGTACTTTAAAAGTATCAAGTGCTGCTGGTGTAGGTAAACTTGGAGAGGTGCCAGATATGTTGAAAGAGTTTACATGGTAGTACTGTGTGCTGCCCGTGTAGAGACTAGAGCATCTTACTACACTTTCTCTGGATTCCATCGCATTCTTTATTCTTGGTGGATATACTGAATTAGGAGATGGTACTAATCGGTCGTGACCATATAAGGGCATCAGGTGACAGGTGTTAGATATTCCATTCTTTAGATTATCATACTGCATTACACTACATAATATATAACGCTTTACAGTGTCTACATGAAATACAAAGTACCTGGATAATCTAATCTTCGTAGGACACAGCTGATTGGATTAATTGTCCTTCTAATAAATTACTAATTGATAGGCTACCATAATCACCTTTACTTCCTAATAAGGGATAATTGAATTGCCCTACATTATCTGGGGTAATGTCTTTAGCTGTGTCAGGAGACGGTCATCGCATGCAACGCAATGTAGAGAGGGCCAAATTTCTGTTCAGGGCGTTCTAGCAACTGGAACACTAGTTCGTTTAATTTGGCTCGCAGGGTTTGTGTTTTTGGTTATCTCAACAGTGGGATTCATACAGTAATGTCATCTTATTTCTCTTCCGACTACCGTGTAAAGTAGTAGATTATATACGTAGAACAGAATCAAATAACAGAATACACCGTTAATGAGCGTTGTATGTGAAGTATGTGAAGTATGTGAAGTATGATGAAGCTTTTCGAGCTATCACACGTTGTCTCCATATATTGTAGACCATGACAACTGAACGTAGCCATGGAGTTACAACCAAACAATCAACATTAGGTTCCAAGATCAATGCTATAAAGTGGCAAAATAGTACAATTAATGTATAAAACATTAAAGTACTGACTCTAATGACAAGGAAGCGTTAAATACTTCTCTTCGGTTCCAATTAGTGTAGATTTCACCTTTAAAATGTCCACTCGTACATAAGCATTATATACGTATGAGTTGTATATTATAGTTGATTGGTGTTCCATTCCGTGGTAGACTCTCGCCAGGTTCCCTGCTCTAGTGTGTTCCATGTAATACAATCTGGGGAGGTACATCACGTGATGCCCTTATAAAGTTGTAAGGAGGTAGGGCGTCACATCACGTGATGCCCTTATATGGAGGTAGGGCGTCTTCTCTCTCAGTTCAGTAGATCTTCTTGATTACATTAGCGAAGTTGTGCAAAATGCTTGCTTAGAAAGGTGTGAGAAATTCGGCGTTAACTTTTGTAAAAGTGGTGCTCACTGAGTTACATCTCTTTCGTCGTGGAATGGAGACGATTCTCAGTTATGCTGTTGTCGCACTGTAGCTGAATTGGCCACTGGCTAGGTTCTGGAGGAATGTCGTTGAGAATTTACCTTAGTGGAAAGCACTTCAATACAGAAGAGTCAGACTGTATTAGTATAGTAATTAGTATAGCTGTAAGGTCAAGTGAAGCTCCCCAAATGTTTTATGTTTCTCACTTACATCTCTTTCGTCGTGGAATGGAGAGGATTAGCTGCAATGAATGTTGTACTCCAATATTAGGACAGTAATATTAAGACAGTAATGCAACGTTTACTGTTTAGTAATATATTAGTAATATTAGGACAGTGATGCAATGTTTAGTAATATTAGTAATATTAGTACAGTACTGTTTCTTGAGGATACATCTAGGTGAACTGAGACTTCTTTGGAATCTCAGCTGTTACCGGAGGTGCTGTAAATGTATTATCTAATGCTCCACAAATATCCATATTGTATAGTGAGGGGTGAGCCGTGAGGCACTGGGTCTCAATGATTTGATACAAAGTACATGGTTATTGGTTATTTATTGCATTCTTTCTTGCTACCTCCCGAAGAGAAATGTGTATTATTATAACGATACATGGTGTTATTTATACTGTACAACAGGGCTTCCCGCCATACTAGTACATGGTGGATATTATTTGAATTTAATGGTAAAGGAGTCCTCTGAACTGTATCATGTTACATATTATTCCATTTAACTGTATTCATATTGTTCTTACTTGGGTCATCCACAGTATTACCAAGGTGTAAAGAGGGGGAGGAAGTTTGAGACGTCTGATTAATTAACATTGGCTATGTGTAAAGTGGTTGGCTTACGGATGGGGGAGTCGAGTGGAGTCTAAAATGGTTGAAATTTGAACGATCCATCATTGCTGCGCAGATGGCTAAAATTGTTATGAGGATGTGCGATTTTAAAAGAAGAACTAAACAGAAACAAAGTCAGTTGACACCTGCCATTAAAGTTATATTTTACAGTGTATTATTATTTCAGTGTAGTAAACAAAAAGAGGTTGTTATATTAACACCTGCTATTTTGGATACCTTTACCAGTTTACTTATATTTCATGGGTCAGAGTATTATGGTGTAGAAACCGTGATATATTGCAGCGGATGATGATGTTTAAGCGATGTTTATGATATGTAGTGTGTGTGGTAGTATGTTTTAGTGACAATACTGGAGTGGTAAAAATAATATTGTCGTAACGGAGACCCTTGCAGTAGAATTAAAAGTAATCGGGAAAGTTATTGATGATAGTGGGGGATCACTTAGGATGTCGTAAAATTATATCTTAGATTGCGATGAAGACTTGATTACTTCTAATTACCGGTACCTTTCATCTGTAGCAAACTGACAGGAGTAACTGGCATAATGATAAATTTTTGAAATCAAATCTCACCATGACTGTCTAATAGATTAATGACTAATTAGTAATGACTAACAACTGATAACTTAACGATCTCATTGTCCAGGTTTGACGGTGACAGTGAGAGTGAAGGTGACGAGGACCTTGAAACAGAAGACCTGTTACAACTACCTGATTCTGACGAGGAAGGTAAGTCACGTGACTAATTAACTAATTACTTAATTACGTAATTAATTTAGACTGAAAGTGTGCTATTTAAATCAGATTGAGCTTTTTTATTGTTTTCATGTCTGAAGAAAGCTAACCTATCCGTGTGGACTTGTTAAAGGTTCAAAGTGAGTGATATACAACGGCTCTTCTAGTATTACACCAGTTTAGGTTATCTTTACGTTGTTGTGACTTGTCTAGAGGGTATGACTTTGTTATCTTAGGCACAGTGTATTGTTAATTTTATTCATAACAGATTTCTCTAATTTACGAGTTAAAACTTCTACCATTTAGTATTAACATTACAGATGAGAGTGAAGAGTCGGGAGAGGAGATGAGGGAGCGAGGTTTTGAGGAGATAGAAGACGAACTCAGGTATTAGATCACGTGATTCTTATAAATTTGAGGTGTAAATAGTGAAATCTCTTTTAATCAAGAGTTTGTAGAGTTCAAATCGGCATGCTTTTGATCCCCACAAGGTAACAACGTATGACAACAATGCAGTAGTGAAGCAATAAGTGAATAAGTTAGTTAATGAAACAATAAGTTAATGAAGCAAAAATAAAATTATGTGATCTTGATTAACTTAATTAGTTTTATTTCTTACTGATAATCCCTGCAGAGAGAAGGACCAGGCGTGGGGAAAGAAGAGATCTACCTACTACAATGAGGAGGAAGAGGAGTCAGACTTGTCCAGTGCTGCAGAGGAAGAGGTATGTTACATTCCTTAGATTTCTTCCTTAGACTCCGTGTGCCTTTTTCTCGTTCTTCTTTGTGTGGTATTACGTTCATTGAGCCACTAACTAATTGAAACATTATAGTACCCATAAAATTAATAGCAATTATGATGGTTTCATCTCCAGACCTGTAGATTATCTCTGTGCCTCTAGATTTAAAAATAATCTGTATTCTAGCTGGAGGAGGAGGAAGAGAGGGAGGCGATGGTTTTACAGAAGAGATTAATGAGCCATCTAACTGACGACCACTTTGATTCACAGAGGTATGGGATCTTGTTTGTATAATATAGTTGCTCTAAATATTGTCCTAATACTGACCATGTCCATCTAAGTTAGAGCTCAAATTTCAGAATTTAGAAGTCGTATATTTTGATCTTACGAAAGAATGGTGCTTCACGTGATCGTTTAAATCAAAAACGCTTTTCTTAATATTGTTACACAATTTTCAGATTTATATCAGACTCCAAAGAGACAACCGAAAAGAAAACTATTGTCAGAACAGACTTTGAAAATATGTCTAAAGATGACAAACTTATCTTTCTACACCAGGTTACTTTGATAATCTTTCTAATTTTTCTGATTTTATTAACATTCAGGTTCATGTAACCTATATGACCAAGGCTAAATAAAAATAAATAAGCATAATTTTGTTTTTAATATCTTTACTACGACATGTTCCCCCATTCAATAATAACCAAGATATCACTAATCATCTAATTGCCAATCAGAACTGTCCGGAACTACCAGAAATGTTGGAGGAGTTTAGAGAGAAGTTGAGCGAGGCTAGAGAGCCCCTTTATCCCTTACTTCAGTTAGGTTTGTAGCGAGGCTAGAGAGCCCCTTTATCCCTTACTTCAGTTAGGTTTGTATTATAGAGAGCCCCTTTATCCCTTACTTCAGTTAGGTTTGTAGAGCCCCTTTATCCCTTACTTCAGTTAGGTTTGTATTATAGAGAGCCCCTTTATCCCTTACTTCAGTTAGGTTTGTGAGGCTAGACAGCCCCTTTATCCCTTACTTCAGTTAGGTTTGTAGCGAGGCTAGAGAGCCCCTTTATCCCTTACTTCAGTTAGGTTTGTAGCGAGGCTAGAGAGCCCCTTTATCCCTTACTTCAGTTAGGTTTGTAGCGAGGCTAGAGTGCCCCTTTATCCCTTACTTCAGTTAGGTTTGTGAGGCTAGAGAGCCCCTTTATCCCTTACTTCAGTTAGGTTTGTAGAGCCCCTTTATCCCTTACTTCAGTTAGGTTTGTATTATAGAGAGCCCCTTTATCCCTTACTTCAGTTAGGTTTGTAGCGAGGCTAGAGTGCCCCTTTATCCCTTACTTCAGTTAGGTTTGTGAGGCTAGAGAGCCCCTTTATCCCTTACTTCAGTTAGGTTTGTAGAGCCCCTTTATCCCTTACTTCAGTTAGGTTTGTATTATAGAGAGCCCCTTTATCCCTTACTTCAGTTAGGTTTGTGAGGCTAGACAGCCCCTTTATCCCTTACTTCAGTTAGGTTTGTAGCGAGGCTAGAGAGCCCCTTTATCCCTTACTTCAGTTAGGTTTGTAGCGAGGCTAGAGAGCCCCTTTATCCCTTACTTCAGTTAGGTTTGTAGCGAGGCTAGAGAGCCCATTTATCCCCTACTTCAGTTAGGTTTGTGAGGCTAGAGAGCCCCTTTATCCCTTACTTCAGTTAGGTTTGTAGAGCCCCTTTATCCCTTACTTCAGTTAGGTTTGTGAGGCTAGACAGCCCCTTTATCCCTTACTTCAGTTAGGTTTGTGAGGCTAGACAGCCCCTTTATCCCTTACTTCAGTTATGTTTGTATTAAAGGGAGCCCCTTTATCCCTTACTTCAGTTAGGTTTGTGAGGCTAGAGAGCCCCTTTATCCCTTACTTCAGTTAGGTTTGTAGAGCCCCTTTATCCCTTACTTCAGTTAGGTTTGTGAGGCTAGACAGCCCCTTTATCCCTTACTTCAGTTAGGTTTGTAGAGCCCCTTTATCCCTTACTTCAGTTAGGTTTGTATTATACCATGACATTTCGCTAATATTCACATTTTTTATTCGAATAATTGTCAATTATTCGAATAAAAAATGCACTTCCTATACGTTATCCTTCAATTATTAATTGATGGATAACGTATAGGAAGTGCATTGTTTCAATTCCGTATGTCTTTAAGGAATATTGTTTTTCATATTAAAGTTTATAATATGTTAGTTGTTAGTTTAACATTTCATTTTCCAGGCAGACAGCAAGGCACATTTTCACACACAGGACACGACTACATTGAGGCTAAATACAAACTAAACCTTCTCTACTGTCTTAATATTGGGTTTGAGATATTTGTGTACTTTTAAAGTTTAAAGTTTAAAGTTTTTTGTGATTTCACATATTTTCTCAGTCGATAATTTTAACTGGCTGATGGAAAGTGGTGATAAATATTTATTGATAAAAGTGGTTCCATCCAAATTCATAGACATTGGACAAGTAATGTACGTGAAACCTTTCTCTGAACACAAAGTTACGCCAGCTGTTATCTTATCCATCTGTTATCTGTTATCTGTTATCTTTCCAGGTTCTACCTCATGTTGCAGTCTTCAGACAAAACTGATGTCAAGAATCATCCAGTTATTCAACGAATTGTGGACCTCAGGAAAATGTTCAAAACTTGTGCTAAAACAGGTAACAAATTCTAATCCCATTTGTTTATATATTGTGTAATGAGCGATGATAATGATTAATGATATATTATATTCAATAATTAACGGCGATTAAATTACGACTAATTAACATTTGTCCGCTCACTGTTATTCAGTGAGGTAAAGAAATAGTTGTGCTAGAAAGTTCGTTTTAATAATTATAGCGGGTCTCCACTCATAAACTATAACCAAGTTTAATTATAACCTAAACCTTATATTGTGTAGTTGTGTGTTTCCCAAATGCAACATAATAATAACTTTACTACCTAGATTTTACCCTGGAGAAAGAAATAGAACACCTGTTAAATGAGAAGCAGAGTGATGAGGAGGAGGATAAACAGAGGAAGAGGAAAATATCTTCAGACAACACCAAAAGGTTAATAGGAAGTGTAGATATTATCTTGGTGTACATATTATCTTGTCTACCGATTTTTGTAATTTATTAATTTATTATTTATTTGATTGTTCAACTAATTCATCGATCCGCAAGGGGGGGTACCAATGGCATAAATGGCATAATGGAGAATTGGCCAAACAAAATTTCCATTTATGCCATGAAATTTCTATGCCATTTGATGAATTTTATGCCATTTGTCTCCATTCTATGCCATTCGAAATATGAAATTTTAAAACTTTAGACTGAGAATTTAATAACGAATTGTCTGCACCCCACTAGTACTGTCCACCTTTATCTCTATTTATTGTACTAGTACAACATCTATTTTCACCCATTAAATTCCTCAAAATATCCCTAGCAATGGGCATTACTGATTATAATGACGTTCAATGTATATCAATATGATATGAGAATTTGGTTGATAGTGGACAAGTGACCGGGCAGTATGGCATAGTACACGCTACACACCGTATAACAGAGAGGACAGTCGACTGAATGCTCCCAGTCAATCGGATATCCAAATTAACAGTGGAAAACTGTAACATTACCAACTCGATTAAAATATTATTTGTTAATGATGTGTATAACAGATGTATCGTGTCGGGACCGTGTTCATGTTGAAGGTTTTGAAATTTAAACATTTTCATAAGATTGATAATGATCTGTAAACATGTTTCGAATGGGTAGCCTCTTAAAAATAATATTCATTGATATCTCGATGAACCTGTAGGGGTAAAGATACAGTTAAACTGCGAAGGCACAACACCAAACCAACCCTACTCTATCTCCCAAAAACAACCTTCTCCTGGTCGGCCATGTCCCTCATCCTGCACTTGACCCCCGCAGAGGTCACAAGCCCATCGGAGCACAAATGAGCGAGAAACGGGGAAGCCTTAGCTACCGGGCCAAGGACTGCATCACTAGCAGCGAAATACGGATATACCCTCCCTTTTACATGCGTTCAACCGGCACCCGAACCACACGCTGTTTCTTAGACATAACTTCCCACTTACATCAGTGTCTTCTCGCATCAACTGGCATCGGCAAGTGGCGACACTGTGTAGACTCAACCCTGAGCTTGATCAGAATCTTCAGTCACAAACCTGACACCGTTTCGGGGCTTTCATTGCGATACGGTTTTCTGTCAGGTGCCCCAGCAGTCTCTCTTGGACCACCATCTTATCTGACAATCACCCGAGGATACCTGCTAGAGCTCGCGATTTACGACGAGTTAGCTTATGGCACCTCTGGCTGTTAGGTGAAGTCATAAAGCTCAAACAGCTCTCATCTCCCACTCTTTTTTCCTAGACAGCAGATAAATCCATCTTGAACAATGGGCTGCATCCTTCCCACAATCACTGACCAACTTCTTGAGGGCTCTCCCAGTCAGACCAATCGTCCTTGATGCACACTCCAAACTTGCTGCAACCACACCTCTAGCACCAACCTCAACAGCAAAGCTGAAACTTGACCACCCTTTAGCTTGTATTTCCGCTTGTAGACTGCTATACCGATCAAGCTTCAGCTCATGGGATGCAGCTATTCTCTCTTCCGACGGTACTGTAAGCTCCCACCAGATTACTCTCTTGGAAGCTTTCGAGAAAAGAACCAAATCTGGTCTTAATCTGGTCGTTGCTATATCCGACGGGAATTTCAGCTGCTTATCCAGGTCTGCTAATACTATCCAATCAGTGGCCCCACTCAGAATCCCAAACTCAATGACTTTCGACCTCTTCACCTCCTTAAACCTCCCTCTTGCTGGAACAAACTCAATGGCTTTCCGAGTGACTCAAGAACTCTTCCTCTTGTTGACTCTCCGCTCACAATGGAATTTAACTTGGTCCGCTATTTGTTTAAGCACCTTATCGTGGCGCCATCGGTATCTCCCTTGACTTAGTGCCACAGGATATGCGGCACAGTTCCCAACTTGTCACCACACAGCTTGCACATCCCATCCTCATCCTCGCCTCACTTGGATGCTAAAGCTGGTGTAACAAGCGTGCCATACACAGCACTAAGCAGAAAACCGATTAATGAGTCCCCATACTTGAAGAGCGTGTGCCAGCTCATGTCAGTCCTTGTCACCAGCTCTCTCCAATTACCCCACCTGGACTGCATCTCCAACGTACCCAACTGCACCTGAGCACCTCTCTTTCCTTCCTGATGTTCTCCTTAACCCTATCCAACACCTCCCTCTGCTGCTCCTTTTCTGACATCTTCTCCCAGGGCTTCTTCCAATCACCGAAACCAATTCCCGCTCTACTAAGAGGTTGCACCATACCTCGCACTGACTCACACACCAAGTCTCTTTCAGCTTCGTGAAGCTGAGCATCTGCCTTCCAAACTCTCCCAGACCGCACCTGGGGTTGCACCGCTCTGATCAAAGCATCCTGAGATGTTTGATATGACTGCAAGAGACGGCACTTTTCTACTTTCCAAGTGTCGGTTAGGCTGTCGATGGGGAGAGCAACACTGGATGAATGACTAAACAGGCAAAAGCTACTAAGCGTGTGTCCCACTCCTAGCCATTTTCTGAGATAACTGTTAGTTGTTTGCTCCCAGCGAGAAACAGTGCTGATCGGGATATCATAAATGGCAAGTGGCCACTTCATCTTTGGAAGGACCATATACTGATACCCCAACATTTCTGCAGGCCGGTGAGGGAGCTAAGATCGAGTCTACTGAGGTATGTAATAAGATCCTCGTGTGTTTTCTCGATTATAGCTTTGTCCTTTCCTTCTGCCCGAATCCACCTCCCTAGAAACTTGATTGGTTTCTCAGATACATTCGGGATCACCTCCCCGCTAAGCTGCAACCTCGCCTGGCTACCTTCTGAACTCTCTACAACCCACTCCACTGTCACTCCCTTCTGGTAGACTAGTGCCCTAGATTTAGACGACTTAAGCTTGAACCTTGACCACACAACGAACTCCTGATAAACATCAAGCAGGGTTTGCATATCTACCATTTTAGCCGTGGTAAGGCAGCTATCATCCATAAACAGCTTAAGGGGTGGTATAGCTGTTCCATCCTTAATGTACTCGACACTCCTGGGTACCTTCATCTTCAAGTACTCGTCAGAAAGGTTCATGCATAGCACAAATAAGATCACCGAGATGACACAGCCCATGAATATTCCTATCTCGAACTGCTGCCACTCTGATGTCACTGTTTTAGAGGAGAATCTTCCGTAAACTTCCGAGAAGTATTTGATTACGATGTTGATAACTTTCTCGGGGATATGATAGAAGCGGAGTGCTTTCACAATAAGTAAATGTGGAACAGCCCCGTAAGCATTCGCTAAGTCTAACCAGACAACACTGAGATCCTTTCTCTTAACTCTAGCATTTTAGTATTACATAATAGTTCACCAAATGACCTGAAATACTTGCTTCCTATTATACAAAATGATGATGACCATAATATATTGCTTAAATATCTCCATATTCACTGCTGCATAGCAACATAGCACTCCTTTATTAGTTTTCTATAATAACGTTAATCTAGTATAATCTAGAATTTATTCGGGTTTCTTTTTCATCTAGTCGCTCAAGAAATATGGATGCGATAACTATGGCCCATGGAATGGAGAGAAAGAATGTGTACAGTTGCAGATGTGTCTTCATTACATGAAAACACATCTGCAATTGCACATGCACGTGGGTCGTGGAAGTACAGTTTTGCATCCTACAGTTCACCTCAAAAAGGTTAAATCTACAGGCCAGAAAGCAGAACGAGTGAAATGGACTGGTGGTATGATAAGCCTAGGGAAGTTGGCAAAAACGCTGGACAGGGCATCGAGGGACTGCATTCGAGAAGGGAAAAGAAACAATTTCCCTGTGTTCGCCGCAGTCGCAGATCCAGAAGAACAGTGTGGGAAGCCAATCGTCCATGGCCAAGTACTTTCTTGGGAAGCTGTAGATGATGAAGCTGGATGCCTCGAGGATGAGGACGACTTAGCTTATGAGGTAGAACCTGGAGTTGATGATTGTGATGTTGGAGAAACGATATCAACAGATAAATATGGAACACTTTCCTTCCGGTATTTTGAGACACTCACGCTCAATGGAGGAAGAAGCACTTTATCAACAAAATCTCGTCTTTCAAGATTCAAGGGGGACGCGTTTGGAGTGTCTTCTGATGTTCGCATATACAATCAACCTGAATGCGGATGTTCAACAGTTTTGAAAGCTGGCAGTACAGAAACTCTTAAAGTCTTCTAATCTCAGCAGGACTTTGCAACAGGAGTGGTTAGATTTATTTCTTATTAGTCATGCCCGATGAAGTACTACTGCCAGAAGTATAGCCTAATCAACGGATCTCCTAATGTTTGGCTACTCGTCGAAGACAAATACATCACATGAATTGTTCCAGGTTCCTTGATGACATTCAAAATCGCTGTGTGGCGGTCAATGTTTGTATTGGGTACATTTTGAACGTCTCACAATTTGCTTTTCTTGAAAAGTCAAATGTTTGGTATATGTTTGATATAATACATTTCTATTTTATTTATTTGTCATATGAATCTTTAACGATCATTCCAAGCATTATAAAGCATGAAACATGTCTCTTATTTAAGTACTAATAATAATTTGCGAATTTAAAGTCATCCTAAAGGTCAAATATGAAGACCTAAATTCATGGCATAAATTGGCATAAATGGAGAATTGGCCAAACAAAATTTCCATTTATGCCATGAAATTTCTATGCCATTTGATGAATTTTATGCCATTTGTCTCCATTCTATGCCATTGGTACCCCCCCATCCGCAAATGAGTTAATTAACCGATTAATGAATAAATGATTTTCGTATTTAGTGAGGACAACGAGGAAGATCTGTACGAAAAAACTTTGAAACTCTCCGAAGAAAAGAAACGTAAAAAGAAGAAGAAGTCAAAAGGCAAGTTAATCTATAATTCAACGGTCTTTTTTACCTTTGTTAACTTTTTTTAAAGACGATCGCAATGTAAGATTTCATTGAATGACAATTTTCCCTACAGGTATTGAAGTGTTGTCAGAAGACCCAACAACGATGAACGAAGAAGATGAAGAAAAGAGAGGAATCACATTCAAAATAATGAAGAACAAGGTATATTTTTATCCTCTATAAAAACGATCAGCTCACAAATTTAGATGTGAATAGAAAGATTAGGCTAGTATTTTTGCATCACAAAATACCTGACTAGTTTCCCTTAGACCCACCGTCTCAAGAACCATTACTTTTCAAACCTTAACACAAGTTTAAAATCAACAAACAAATAAATCCAAGAATCACCATAACTAATGTTCCTCCTTTCCCAGGGTCTAACACCACACAGGAAGAAAGAACAGAGAAATCCCAGAGTGAAACACCGTAAAAAGTACGATAAAGCCCTGAAAAAGAGGCGCTCCCAAGTACCTGATCTCCGTGACCACAAGGGAACGTATGAGGGCGAAAAGAGTGGAATCAAGTCGAATCTTACCAAGAGTGTTAAGTTGCGTTGAAAACTTTTCAGTGGACTTGACTTTTTTATTTGTTCCGTTATTTAAGGCACTTTTGTCGACACCCCACCAGTTTTTACTGCTTTTTATTGTTTTAATTATGACTTTGAAGGGTTTTCTGGGTTAATTTATTAATGATAGGCCGGTTATTTCAGAACTTATGAAATGAGTTTTAACATCAAACTACTGTTTTCTGCCTCTCAGAAAAGCCAACAAAACATTTTCAATGAATCTCAACTCTTTGAAAGCATCAATACAAGATGTACATGACCTCAGCTATATAGCGCTTTCTTTGATGTGATACATCAAAATACATAAACCATTTTTAGTTACCAAGATTATTGGCGCTAAAAAGTGGAACAGGGCAGCAATTCTTCGCGCCAAATAAAATCTGAACGACAAACGCATGTCTTTGTAGGGTAACGGCGCAAAACACGTTCGTGTTTTTACGCGCAATTGTGGTTTTCATCATATTATTCCCATATATCCTTGTTTCACGAGAAGTTAGCATTAAGTGTTCCTAAGTAGAAACGCAGACAGATTCGGGAGCTATATATTAGAAGACTTCGGTGTATGTTGTGAAATCACTGTTCTTAGATACACATCCCTCGCTTCTTGTATCCACTGAACTACATTAAACCTTAAAATATATTACGAAAATGTTACCCAGTTTTATGATCGACAATTAACCGCATATTTTAATACCATGGGGATATAAGTATTTTGTAGCGAAATTGTGATTTAATGTTTCTAACCGACAAGATCTGGATGCGGTGAACGTTCGCAGTGTCGTGGAACAACTTTGTTTAAACAATTTTGTTTAAGGTCGATATTGGTTAATAGCTAATAGAGTTAAAATTTCAAGCTTGACTTAGGCTGAGCACTGAGGTATTTATTAATAGTTTGCGGAATGCAGAGAATGGTTCGAAAGTGGAGAAAATAAGTTTTCAAGGCCTGTGCCTAAATTCAACCAATTGAGATATTTTCACTTTTCGGGCCACAATTTTTGCCACCAACTGGTTGAGCAAATCTACAGTATTATCAAATATTCCTGGTAATGGTTTCCTTTGCAATAACCTGGGTGTACTCACGGTAAAACGTGACTTGAAAACTGGGTCATTTCTGTAATTTTCTCCGGCTACCAACTTCGTCCGAACAAGCTCACTTTATATTAGATCAGTATTCTTCCCTTAGTGAACATACATCCGGGACCTAGGTTACTTAGTGTACATTCTTCAATACTAAGCCCAAAGCCATTAGCCATGGTCTGACATAAAATGGCGAGAAATTCTAAGGATATTTTGGGATAATTCGTGTGGAGATTTCTCTTTATCTCGCCTTATTCCTATAAAATAATAATCAAGGACTGGACAACCTTTTCGGAGGGGCCGCTACTGTTAAAAGCTCTTTTCAAGAAGAGTCAGATCCTATTTCGACAGGTCACCCTTTGACAGTCACACCTGTTAGTCTCAGAAGGCTGGGTAAGGCATAGATTTCTCTAGGTATAAAACTGATATCAAATTCTATACTAATTTTATCACAGCCGGTTTAAGCTGGGTAATTCTATTGCACTTCCGAGCTTTTAATGGCACAGCTTCGGGAAGATAGAAGATCAGACCTATGAAATAAAGAAGTTAGTCGGCTCACACTAATTTCTTGGTCAGTCTGATGGACCAAGCTTAGGGTCTCAAATAAGTCTGTAACTATATGAATGGTAGTTTAATTTTCCACCGAAGCCATCTACGTAGTATCTAATTTGTCCTAATCATTTTGAAAAGTGCCTTTTAGCCATCCAAATCGATCGTCCGAGTCCCAAAAATAATTTTGCCATCCTCTAATTTACTGTCCAGAGATAATAAACTTTGAAGTATTTAGCATAGAGTAGCCTATACTGTAAATTCGAATAGCACGCGCTGCGCGCGCACGAAAAGGGCCACATTTATTATAACCACGGATAATCTCTACAGGTAAATGTCCAATGTCTGCTAGTAGAAAAAGATGCAATTAACTGACACAATGAAACAAGATTTATACGTTATGTAAAATAAAAACTAAAAATCAAGAATCTGAGATGATTAATATTTGACTTCCTTCTTGGGCTGCTTGACGAAAGGCTTGGCCAGGTAGTCAGTGTATTCCTGATAAGGAGAGTTGGTGAACACGGTTGGAGACCACATATCTGGAGTCAGATAAGCGTAGGTAGCGGCAATCGCGGCGAAAGTAGCCTTAGCGAAGTTGCCAAGGGTAGCTGTCTGTCCTGTAGCACAAGTGTAGCAATCCTCAAATCCGGCCATGTTCAGGAGTTTCTTGGGGACTGGAGCTGAGACGAGACCAGTTCCACGGGGAGCAGGGACAAGTCTGACCAGGACGGAACCACATTTGCCGGTAACCTTGCAGGGTACTGTGTGAGGCATACCGATCTTGTTTCCCCAGTATCCTCGTCTGAAATGAAGCGGGCTAGACTCAACAATACAGAAGTAAATGTTATAATTAGTACCCTGTACTCAAAAATACAAGTTTTCCCTCTAACTAAAGACAAAGGAAATAGTAACAGTCAATGGAGGGACTCAGTAAATGCAGGCACCAAATAAAAAGGTTGAGTGAGTCAAAATAAAAAGATAAACCCGTAGAACATATTTAATTCAATCAATTAATAGCCATCAAACGAGTCTCGATGCAAAACAGTAACTTCTAACAACTTCAACCAACCTGACGGGAATGACAGAGAGTTTAGCCAGGATGATAGCACCGCGGATAGCAGTGGCAACTTCCTTAGAGCACTTCACTCCAAGTCCGATGTGTCCATCGTAATCTCCGATGGCAACGAAAGCCTTGAAACGTGTTCGCTGTCCAGCACGGGTCTGCTTCTGGACGGGCATGATCTTCAGGACCTGTAACGGGGTGATTAGAGTCAATTTGTTAATTATAGATCGACTTGGTTAATCGATAAAATATGAGCTGACGACGATTGTCAGATGATTTCAGAAGCTTTTAGACAACATTATGATCTTCTCAATTATATCTATCATCGCAACGATCAATAAGAATTCTTGTCATTGAATTAAGCCCCAATTAAGTAAATAAAAAACTAAATTTATCCTTTGTACAAACCTCATCCTTGAGCTTGGATCCAAGGAAAAAGTCGATGATTTCAGCCTCCTTGATGGGAAGAGAGAACAGATAGATCTCCTCGATTTTCTTGATCATACCGTCCTTTACAAGACGTCCTAGTTTGGTACAGGGATACCATTCCTTGCTGTCACCAGCTGAAAAAACTCAATGTCTATTCAAGTGCATCAACATGGTTTAAACAATTAGAATTAACAAACAAAGAGTTTCAGTTCCGACCGTATTATTACAATTAACTGCAATTAAAATAACTACCTGATAAAACGGGTATTCAAATATTAAAAAACACAAGTAAAAGTCCAACTAAAACTAAAACAAACCTCCTCCACGTCCCCGGTTGCCACGTCCACGTCCCCGTCCCCTGGAACCCCCTCGGGAACCACCACGTCCGAATCCTCCACGAGAAGCACCGGCTGAATCACCCCCTGCGTTATCCGCCATTTGGTTGCTAGCTAACAGGACAGGGTTAGTTTAATTAGTTTAATTAAGCAATTAATTAATTAATTAAGTGTTAGATTTATTTAATCGATAAGTTCAGTGTAGGGAATATTGTAAGCGGTTGCATTTTGGATTAAAATTTAGGGAAAACGAAGTCACTCGAAGGATATGTGTAATACATTTTATAATGTGTAATATCGTATGGATAGAATGAGAGCATCGCTGATCGCAGAGAAACACTAAAGTCAAAATAAATAAAAAGAGATCATATCAATCCATCTTCAATCGAATCAACCAATCTTCTTCTTCTTCTTTCTTCTCTTTACTGCCTAACCTTCTTCTTCTCTGTGTTGTGTTTCTTAGAGAATCGTAGATTTCTGACGAATTTAGAGTCCATTCCCTTCAGAGCAATCTTCTTGGGTACATTTGGTTTCTTGATCCCGTTACGATGGGCCTTCTTGTTCTGGTTATGATTGGTATGATTCTTGGACTTGGCCATTTCGGCTATGAGAGTAAAGGATCAGTTAGTGATTAGTTAATCAACTAATTAGTGATTAAAATAGTACTATTATCGTTCAATAATCAATATAATAATCGAACAAGAAGGTTTTTATCAGCTTCCATGTAATGCTTCTAATTTTAAGCAATTCAAGAATATCTTTAGTTTTACGCAGTAAAACTCATGGGCTTGATAACACAAAACTCATTTGAAACTTTAAGTGATTATCTGAAAGAGCACTAGAAGTAAACTTAATCTATTACAATTATCGATGCAAACAATTCAAGCACAGGTCAAGACACAATCAATTATTTACCTCTTCTTCAATGGTAGTTTTTTTAATCTTTCTTTTTTCCAAGCTATAGTATTACTCAATTCACACACCCATTTTCTTGAAATAGCATGACGTTTAATTACAGATGGGTAACAAACATTCACAAACTTCCCCATTTAATACAAATAACTACCGTCAATTTAACGAAAGTTAGATAACAAGTGTTAACTGATAACGAAAAACTACGTTTACAATTTACAATTACAAGTGAATTAACATTAAATTGTCAAACTAAAATCTAAATTATCATTTACATTACAGAAGATCTGATAAAACTGTAATATACTTTCAATTCGAGATTTTATGCACAATGTTCAGTTCACAATTTTTACATAAATGCAATTCACAAAAAATGTACATGTTTTACCAAAGAGAATCATTCAAAGAAATATATTTCGTAAAAGCAAATAAACTTAATAAAAAACGATGAAAATAGTGTGATATAAGGCGCGGCCTTTAAATACATGCAAACATGAAAAATAATTTGTACAGTGATTCATTCGTTTTAAACAGAAATGTTTTATAAGAAAGTTATCGAATAAAGAAAGTGAGCCATCATTCAGGCAAATTAAAATATAGAGGTAGAATTATTTCCACTTTTTGATCCTTCTTATCAGGGAACCCGGGCCCTTGCTAGTCACATGACTCACATCTACCTTGATTGGCTGAAAGCTATCACGTGCCCTATCATCTCAAGATCAGGCGAGGAGTTTGTTGTTAATATAAAATGTTTCGATGTATTTGACAACAGTCCCTATTGCGTTACCGTACGTGTGTAGGTCGGTGAAAACCGCTGTGTCTGTGTGAGCCAAACCGTCGTGTCCTGGAAAAATTAAAGTGTTTAAGTTAAAATAAATTTAATTTGTTTTTTTACATCTTTCTGCAACACTTGACGAAGGATGTCTTAAGGTATTGAAATAAATACCACTGTTACATATAAGTACACACTATATACAGTAGAAACTAATGTTATTACAAGACATGACATTGTAGTTTGTACATAGCACCTATACGCTCTGTAGAGTGAACCAAAATTAAATTTTCCGTCAAGTTTCCTTAAGCGGAGAAGTGTGAAGCACAAAGCTGTGGAAAGCTCATTGGAAACACAAATATAAATGTGGAAGA
Source organism: Bolinopsis microptera (assembly GCF_026151205.1). Taxonomy (NCBI): domain Eukaryota; kingdom Metazoa; phylum Ctenophora; class Tentaculata; order Lobata; family Bolinopsidae; genus Bolinopsis; species Bolinopsis microptera. The sequence continues at coordinate 11,283,846 of NC_087075.1, read as the reverse complement.
TATTATCTAAAAGGTACTGACCTAGTGCCCGCAACATATCCTCTCTGTAAGGAATAGCTTTAGCAGCTACAGTATAAACACTCCGTGACATCATGTTGTGGTGTGCCCTCAGTGTTCTCTCGTAGCATTCTATAAACCTGGAGGGAAATCTGTTACAATGGAATTTGAGAGGTCAATGTTGTAATGGAATTTGACTTTGAAAACTTGACATCGTATGTGGTTATAAGTTCTAGCTTTTAGATTGAGACATGTTACATTTTTGTATTTCAAGACATTAGAAAATTAGCCAAAAATGCTCAGAAGATTTCAATATATTTTGTTAAAAATCGAACTTCCTCGGTCTCGACGGTTGTTTTGTACTCAAATTCAAAAGATCTACTCACTTTGCGGACATATCAGACACTCCTTGAGTCTCAGCAATGGCTATCAGTAGCTCCTTAACAAACGCCAGCTCCCTCTGTAGCCAGAGCAGGGCTGTTGTAGCACTGTGCTTAGCGTGCGTTGTCTGGGTTCCTACCAGGAGAGATGTTAGGTTACAATCTAATTGTGGAATAAGTGATCCCATGACCCATCTTGTGCAGGACTTTTCTTAGCTAGATAGAAAGTTTAAGGATATTATTGTTCCTATTGTATGGAATGTTACTGCAGCTGGCCCTGTATCCTACAACAAGAATATCAAACAACATCAACTAATTATTCCTCACCCCCCCCCCCCCCCCCCCGCCCTTCTCTGCATACCTATTTCCAGATGTATCATAGACTGGAGAGTCTCTGATTTACTGGGATGTAGTTTCTGTTTTGTCTGTATCTTGCTGATATTGTTGGAGATGTCTATAGAAAGGGTTATCACAGCTTTACCCCCCACTGTTATCAGTAGTTTGGGAATAGCAGCACACGCATCTGAGGAGAGGGTTTTATTAGGATTTTCACACATACTCATTACTCACATAGACGACATATAAACCGACCATCATATTACCAAGAATCTGTTTCTAAGTGAAAATGCTATTTTCCATTTAATAATTGCAAGAAATTGATAATCTTACCAAGAAAAGCTACAGTAGGGATAGCGTCCGCCTTCAAATACAAATCCTCGAACCTGTCCGCAATACTAAGAAAGTAAGTGCTGGGCAACTTTTCCGCGCGTTTAATACCCGCCGCGTGGAAATCTCCGGAGGTCCGACTTGAAGATCTATCCGGACTACTCCGATCCAACAAAACATCAGGCCCTAAATTCTCAGAGCTCGCGTTGGACATCCCGGAATTCTGTCTACTAGGAGGAACGTATGAACCCAGAGAAAGTAGCTGGTTGGGCTCGCTGAAGCTTTGAGAAGCGGAACGGTTAACTAACGGAGTCGAGCAGTCTCTGTGATCTCCGATCATGTTGTTGGTGCACGAGTCCAGTGTTTTCATGAACTCTTCACACAGTTCGTTTACCATGGCTTGGCTTTGTTTCAACATATCCTTGTCGATTTCCTCAGAATTACAAATGTTGTAGATCTCATCGATCTGTTCGGAGAGTAGTAACCTTACAGTTTTCAGTTCTGTTTTATGTTCGTTAAACGAGGACAGTGTTACTGTTGCTACATCTGGCATTTCTTCTGATATGTTTGCTTTTGTTGTGCCGAGCTGTATTATCCAGCGTTGACGGCAGGGTTTTGTGTTGGTTTTCAGGTAGATTCTTTGGGATGATGTTGTCAGGTCAAACCTGAAAATTTATCCTCATTAGTCATTAATAATGGATGTGATATTGAAGTATATAATTTGCAGATGGCCGGAGATGGTGAGAAATAAATTAAGTGATCTCAGTCATGTCTATTTGTTTAGCGCTCACTAATTACTGATAACAATCAAGCTAGAATTGCATCAGTAACTTGCTTAGCATTCACTCGATTGTAAAAAGCAAAACCTCTAAACCTACATAGCCTCACCTCAGGGGATCTACAGGATGCACTACAATGTTGCAGGCCTCTAGTTTGAAGCTACCTCTACAACCTGTGTCTGTCGTGTTAGCATCCTTGTAGTAGGTCAGCGAGCCACCTTTCAGTACAAACCACCTGATAATTTTGAATGTTCATAATTAGCTTAAATAATTAGCATAAGACATTTGATTGATAATACAAAAAGTGTGAAAGGAAGGTATTGCTAAATATGTCTGAATAAATATACATATTAAAACGGAAGGGGGTTACTAGGGTCACATTGGAAGATAAAAACACTTCACAACCACTGCACATTTCGGACATTTCAAGCAAATTGTATTATAAATATTAAATAATAAAAGAGAGAAACTCACTAACCTTTGTTGCCAACCCCCAAAGTAATTAGTCCACTTCCAGACGTAACCCTGATATCCTTCCTGTGACACCATGTTCTGACGTCATCTTTAGATAGGTGACGTCATAGTTGTAGCTGAGATCCGGGGGCTTGTTCTTTATTTAAGGTTCATTTCATGTGGGACCCCTACGGATGGATTTTACTTCAAATGTATTTTATGATTCCGAGCAATTTTCAGGAGCAAATTTGTCTTACAATTGTTAACATCTGTGAAATTATTCAGCGGTTTCTGAATTACCATATACCATGCATGAGGCGCAATGAAACAGCATAAAATAAGGAGCATACAATTAAGTATATTTATTTTACATCATTGATTTTAATCCCATTTAGTCAGAGTTCCGATTTGCTCAAAAGGAATGAATCTTATAAACGAAAAAGATGCTGAAACTACAACTATTTAACATCGCGTGCTGTCATAAAAATGCTGATCACTGATACCATTACAAAATATATGCACACACCTAACTTGAAGCTAATAAATCGAACATTCAGCTTGGTAGCAAGTATTCAATTTCGGATCTGCAAGCTCTCAATAACGGCAGTAGATTCCACAAGAAACTTTAGTTTGCTCAATTGATCATTTCTCCATCATTTATTTCACCGTCTGACGACTTTTCAATTTCATTTTTATCTTTCTTTAAAGTATTCTTGAAAGAATTGTCGAAGACATTAATTCTAAAGTCCATTCATCCGTCCTCAAGTTTCTTCCTCTTCTTCTTCCTCATCATCACCAAATGACAGTAGCATTTTGTTTTTAACACCCTTCTTTTTCTCCTTCTTCTCCTTCTTTCTGTCGGCAGATTTCTTCTTTTTACTGACATTGAAGTCTAATTCAGTACTTGGACGTTTCGTTGATTTCCTGAATTTAAATTTTCCGTCCCACGGCTCCTCGATTTCTTCTTCTTGTTCCTTTCCTACAAAAAATATCGTTAGATACGTAGCACAAAAGAACGATGTAAAAACTAACATTCCTGAAATCAAGTGAAGTGTAAAACAACCTTGAGTCCACTGAAAAAGTTAAGACAGTGGATAAATAATTGCATGTTCTCGATTTTCCATACAGTCGACCCACAATAACAATTGATGTTATCGTGGTTTAATTTGATGGTGTCAGTTGTGAGAGTTATGCTTGTAAGCACTTAAATGAAGCAAATTTTATTTCCCGTATTTTCCACACTTCCGCATCGAAGATCTTGGATACACTCGAGATCGATGCATACTAAGGTAATGAAATTATCAAATATTGAAATCTCACCTTCACTGAGATCGTCAGTCTTCTTTCCAGATGCCTCTTCCTTGTCCCAGTGCTGTTTCGCTTCCTCAGCTGTCATATCATTCTGTGACAGTTGAACTACTTGTGGTCGCTCATCGTCTCGATCTTTCAATTCCTGTGGAATTCAAGTAAATATCTTCAACTATCATAGCACAAAACTGTGAGAATGATGATCTCTCAATGAAACATTGGTGCAGTACCGCTGAATAGGAACTACCCTTAGTCTCGAAAAATTTAAACTAATACCGCAGATAGGCAAATCAGTAACACATCAACAAGGAAAAAATCAAAAACTTACTTTGCCGTCGTCGTCCAAATCTCCATGTTTATCCTTTATATCATGCTCTTGATAGCCAGTTTCTGCTTTAAATCTTGCAATAAACGCTGGGACTGCTTGTTTTTTATACTCCACTGTTAGTTTCGGCATGGTATCTTAAAATTAAATAGTAAAACAAATTTTTTTTTTAGTAAAACAAATTTTATTTTATACCCACAATCAATTCATATTTAGTTCAAATATTTAAAGTCAAAATAACCATTTCACATAAGTGGTTATATTATAATAAAATAATTTGTGATAAATTAATGAATTAATTTACACTCAAAAATGAACAAAATATACACAATTTTTACCTAGTGCAACACTGGTTCAGCGCGCGGCTGATCGAAAAAGTTTGATTTGATTTATATATTACTAACTACAGTGTACAGCGTACATGAAAAATTACTTACTGAATCTTTTAATACTAGACACATTTTAATTCGGATGTTGTTCAATGAGTTAGCCACAAAAATGTTCAAATTATGTAGGAGGGTAAAGGACACAATTGCTAGTAGTGCTTCTTTGTGCCCGTTGACTACAATGAACAATAATTAATTAAGATATTAATTAATATAATGAAATCGTACAAATAATTTGTGACCTTTTTTTTACTGTTTACAACTTGTTTGAGAATTAACTGGACAGATTCATGGGATTTACGAGACATAGAACAAAACTTTGGGGGAAGATTCGAGAAGGAAAAACATCTCTTTTCCAACAAGGCATTTTAATTTTAACACAATGTTTCGGACCAACAATACTCTAAATTGAAACACCAGATACAACATTTGGGCAGTCAACAATAACAATCCTTTCGGAATAAATTAAAATTGTGTGCCTCTGCAAAACAGAACATTCACTACGGCGTGATAAAAGATTAAATAAACTGTGCTTCAAATAATAAAGGGTAACTATAACCAAAGACAGCCGTGCATTAGCAGTGAAACACATTTATTAACATATACCAGTCAGTGGGGGATGTGTTATCCAATAAGTTAGTTCTTAAATAACAAATCAATATTGCCTTAGCCAGGATATGAACACGACTACACATCCTAGGGGGGAAGGTATGGCCAATTTCGGCTAAATTTGGCTAATTATGGCCACCCTAATTATGACCATGTTTGAAAATCCACTAAGGGGAAATCCAAAATTAGCCAAAATAGGCAATAACCTCCCCCCATCCTAGCGGCACGAACAGTTTGTGCGCCCAACAGGAACGATGACGTCATCACACGTCGAACAGAACACGGCACAACGGTGCACAACGGGGTCATGTCTTGTCACAGTACAATCATGGAGCGATAACATCAGGAATAACATTACCCTGAACAAAAATGGCGGTTGATAGTTTGTACGGTTGAATTCTCTTTTGTATGGCATGGTTGAATTCCTTTTTTACGGTTGAATTCTCTCTGACACTTTTAACTTTCAAAACAATGACAAATTTCAACGTTTTCAACAGGTTGACAAAGCACGAGTTTTAGATATACTTTAATGACAGTACACATTTAAAACAAACTGAACTTGCTTACCTCATCAGTTAGGTCTACTGGAGTAGTTGTAATGTTGGTGGTGATTACCATTGGGCTGCTGGTTGTTATAGTAAGATCCAGTGCCGGAGTAACCACTTCCTTGACTTTGGTACTGGTAGTTGTACTGCTGATACTCTTGAGTATTGTTCTGGTTGTAGTCTCCGGCGCTCGCGTTGTAAGCTGCACTGTTGTAAGTGCTTGGAGGTTGGGCACGAGAGAGGTTGTTGGCTACAGCGACAGAGAGGTTACTTGCAATTGAAACAAGAGCTGTGTGGGCGGATGGACTGTTCTCATGTTGCAGAGCATTCAGTGCAATTTCAATCGATTTGACAAGCATTTTGGTTGTGCCAGGACTGTTTTGCTCAGCAACTGTGGCTAGAAGCGGAGTGAAGGCATTGATTAGGGCCATTGCAGTGGAGTTCTGTTGAGCTGGTGGTGGTGGAGGGTGGTTGAAGTGAGGCGGTGGAGGAGGTTGGGAGTATGGTCCTGGACCTTGAGGCATGAAGGGTCTTTTACTTGGCCTCTCCTCATATCCTGGTCCTGCCTGACGTTTCATCTTGTCTGCTGGACTATCAGCGTGCTTCACAACTATGGGAGAGTTACAACCATCCATAGTCTGGCTGTGATGTACCTCTTTAATAGCAAGCAGACAGCTACTAGCTTTTTCGAACTTGATAAACCCACATCCACGACTGGTTTTGTCCTGAGAGTTCAAAATATTGCAGTCCGAAATTTCTCCAAACTTTGAAAACATGTCCTCCAATTCTGGGGTGGTCAATGATTTGGAAATCATTCCTACAAATAATCTTTTCTCAAATTTCTTTTCGTCTTCAATGTGAACTGGTTTAATCTGCATTTCTTTCTTTGCACCAGGCAGTGCTACTCTATCATGCATTTCATGTAAAGCTTCGTCAGCATGATCTAGATTCTCAAAAGTCACGAAGGCACAACCTTTATGGTTCTTTGAATCTCGATCACGGCAGACCTTAACACTCGATATTGGACCATACTTCTGAAAATAGGGCTGAAGTTCGTTCTCTTCCATATTCTTAGGAACCTGCCCAACGAAGAGCTTCATGGAAAGATCAACATTAGGAGAGTCTGCAGAGCCATGATACTTAGCTATTAGAGAAGACATAGCCGGCAACTACTAAAACATGTGTTTTAAGGATCTGTCATAAATAAGGATAGATTACCTAAATTAACATCTGATATCCAACAGCCCTATGGCGGTCATTGATGGATGCATTAATGAGTATTATAATCCTAGAATCGCTAACATTTATCTAGATTACAATATTGCATGTACATAGCAAACATATACTATATTTGTGTTTCACTGATTTGTAAACTGAAGGCGTAAATACAAGGGTTATAAATAAGTTGCAGATAAATTTACAAACACAGAAAGCAATTTAACAACACAAACGTTTTGCAAAATCATTGGTCGTTAATCCTTCGAAAGTTTGGGGTTTAATTTAGATATAATCTTACAAATAAAATACAGTGTCAACTCAACCATTACTAGCATAGGATAACATTCCTTGCGTAAGATTGACTAGGTGTTCGTATTACTCTTCTAGCAGCATTAATAGTCAACATGTTACTCTAGCTCCAGTAAACTCCAAGATTTACCTATGACAGGATGCAGTGAACCTTCCACCTGCGCCTGCAGACCAGATTAGAATCATAAGTCAGGGCATATTCCGGAGTTAAAATAGTCAGCTATTTCAAAGATCCAGAACATAAGTGGCGAATTATCGAAAAAATGTTAAATTCAGGACTTTTTGAATAGAGTTGCAGAAACTAGAATCGTAAAAACACACGTTAAGTGAATAGGGAATACATGTAATAGGTCATTTTCTATGTTATATTCGGACATAAGCACGTGGCCTAGTTGGTTGATTAGTGCTGGATTCAATGTATTAATTCATCATTTGATTTTCAGGCATGGCACCATCTTCGAGGGTTCAGACAGTTGCAAATGAATTAACGTGGGGCTACAATCTTTGTTGAGGAGTACAGACCTGTGGATATACATTCTTGAATTGTATGGTGTGCCCTGGGACTAGAGCTGCTGATACAGTTAAATGTGTGATTAGATGACATAAGAAAGCGAGATACAACTACATACTACAGTAACACAAGCATATCATAGAGTAAGTTTTAACGCAGCTTCGGTCTGTTACCTGGCATTAGATTTTAAGAAATTACATATAAATTTTTGTCATGAGTAAGTAGATCTGGCCTTGGTAATTTCACTATATCTGATGTTACAGGATCCTTTCGCACGGTCAAGGACTTGCCCCAAATGGAGTGCATTTCATTACAAAATTTAAATTCTAAGCAGCTCTCCTATAGCACTATCAAATGACTACTAACCAACATACAACAATGGAGCTACATACAACAATGGAGCTACCTGACAAAATGTAGACCAGTATTTAGATAGCAGATTTAGGCCTATCATGTGCCATCACTCTTTAGTGATCGCAAGAAGCTTTACAGCCTAAATGGTAGTCCCTGACGAATGATCATGTACCCGCAATCAAAGGTGGAAGAGTCGTAGTCCTGCCAAAAGATTTGAAATTGTGTACAGCGAGAAGCGTTGCAATCTTAAATTTACGATTCGCAGCGATAACAGTTGTAGCGCAATGCACTACTGGGTCGCGCGCGCATCAAATAATGCTTCTCGCAACCACTTCGGTAGATCGGCGAGATGCACCACTGTGCCTCACCTTGTAGCGCGATGCGTTACTGTGCCGCGCCGAGCTGCCATGAATTGACATCGTCAATTAATGCCTCACCGAGCTGCGAAGGATTGACATCGTGAATCAACGATAACAGTGAAACCAGTTTAAATTACTAGGTATGGATTTTAGTAAATCACTAGCAAATTTAGTACAAAATTTGTAAATTATTGCACTGTTAAACTTTTTGATTTGTAGCTTTTTATTCGATTTGGTTGCGTTCATCAAATCACCAATTATTAGATAATGATAAAGCGGAGCCGCGCAACCTAAAGCTGCAACTGCACTTTGGTGAATTTTATAGGCGTAGGAATATTTATGTTATTAACTTTGCATAAACTACATATTGCTCTATCCAGAGCCCTTGCGCTTGCAGTGACGTGAGCCCGTTTCTCGTTTTTGTTTGATTGGCGATGTCAACTTCACAAAGGCATGTGTATACTCGTACTGCGTGACGCGCTTGTTTGACAAGCGGCGGTCGAGCGCTACTGCAAGCGAAAGGGCCCTGGTTAGATCAAAATGTCAACCCTTACAAATCGTTGCTCTGCGAAGCAGAGCACAATCTCGTTTAACGGGCGATACTCGTAAAATATCTGTTCCATATATTCAATATTACATAGGACCGTCGACGAGTCCAACTCGGCGCACGTCCTGGTTTGACCATTGTTAATGGTCTGGCCCGGCGCGCGCTACTTCGTAGCACTTGCCATCGGGCCAACATTTCGAGAAGAAAGTGGCGCGCGCAACTTCGAAGACATTTAGACGAGTAACATTCGTCAAGTCCTGGTAGGTCGTAAACCTACAAAGTCAACCTGCAACCAACGCGCGGCGTTATTTTTATGATATGATATGTTTTGATTGTTATTGATATGGTGTGAAAATCTTTAAACAATTTATACATGTTTGTGCTTGCAGATGATATTAGGCTTGGGGTAGTGCTTTAGAAACGGTATTTCGGGTACTAATAATAAAGCTAATAGCTATAACAGGCAACTGGTTCCTTTCGCCAGCCGTTTTAAGTCTAGTACTGTTTCATCTCTGGTCTCAGAACATGTGCAACAAAAATGTCGTTATTCCAATATAACATGGAATTATTTGTAACACGTCGTAATCCCCTGTCACTGCACAAAATGGTTTTGTGATGATCAAAGCCACGAATGACGAAGCCACGCACTCTAGTCAGTGTAATAAGCGCCAAGCGCGAGCACAGAACTTTTTTTCTCCGATTTCGATAAATTTGGTACCAAAAGTTGTCTAAAAATGTGAATGAAATAAAACCACCGTGTAGCAATTTTCGCTGAAAATGCTACACGGCGCTTGTTCGCCGCGCGTGCTTTTTTCGCGCAGATTTTTAGTTTTTGGCCTATAACTTTCACATTTTCAGTTATTATCACATAAATATTATGGCATCGTAATCAGCTCATCGAGACGAAACTTTTAGTACTAATATTTTAAGATTTAAAGGAAAATTATTTTCAAAAATTTTTAATCTGAACACAAGGGTACCCCCTTGTGTGAAATTTTGAACAAATTTTTGAAAATTTTTGTTCTTCAAATCACAAATATTATAATTTTGGTACTAAAAGTTGCGTCCGACTAAGCTCATTACGATCCTGTATGAATTATTTCAAAATATTCAATATGTTAGGAGTTATAGGCATTTTAAGCAATAAATTACCCATTTTTCGTCCTTTGTACACTGTTGTGATGCACAAAAGGCCCACATACAGCTCGACGTTATCGTGATACACGGTGAATTTTCATTAGTCACACTTAGAGGCAACTTTTGGTACCAAATTTATCAAAATCAGAGACAAAAAATTCTGTGCCAGCTCATGGCGCTTATTACATAGACTACTCGTGCGCGGCAGGGCTACAACGTGAAACAAAACATTATGGACTATTTATTCATGAAATTTAAACATTTAGAAAACAAGTCAGTTGAGGAAATATTTTTCTATTTAAATTTTTTTTCATAACGTTCACTTCTGCTTTAGAATTTTCATTTAAATTTTTAATTGTGCTGAAAAAATGTATGATTGAGACGATTTTTCGAGTAGTTCACTAGTATATAGTAAAAAGCGTATTTTACATTTTGTTAGCATATCCAATATTCATGAGTTTATTATCGGATGTTTAAGTTTAACTATGTTTATTATGATATTATTATTCATTGTAATATGGCAATAAAATTTAAATTTTGTTTTACTTAATAAAGGCCTACATGTTATATTACACAGTATTTGACATTTCTAACAATATACACATAATATAGCAATGACCCTATATAAAAATTCTTTAAAAATGGTACAAATTTTAAAAACTGAGGTAAAAATAAAAACCCTTTGCAATAATATATATAACAAATTCACATCACAACAAAAAGCAGTTTAGACCCCCATCATGACCTTTTAGGGTTTAGGAGTGTTGATCAGGTTAAGGTCTAAATCACGTATTGCCGTGGGTGGAAGAGTTCTGGTACCTCTGTATCCCCTGATAGATATTATACAGGTTCTGAGTAGATCAAAGCGCAGTCTGCGTCTGACAAATGCCATCACATCACAATACCGTTGGCCTTTCTTAAGGCTGATCTTTTCAGCGAGATGTTTTAGGAACTGAGAAGCCTCAACTGCTTAATAAATACCAAAATTTAAACTTGTTTTCCTAAAATTTGTTTCCTTCAGAGGGAATGGTGTGTTTTACATATATATATACGGCTATTAAAAGAGCTACTGAAAAGAATTCCAAGTACTGTTCTTATTTCTGCACAGCAGTCTGATGACAAATAAATTCTTCCTATAGGAAATACTAGTGAGCAGTGAGGGAGTCACTGGGAACTTTCATCACTGGGAACTTTCATATGACATCTTTGATAGGATAGATGTGTCTGTGTCTAATAGGAATAGTTATGTAAGTTATATGAAAGAGAATCCATTGGTAGCTAAGAGGAAGAAGGTTAATATCAAAGGTATTTAGTTGAATTTTTTTAAAAAAGTTTGTAATTATATGGTTTCAAACGTAAAGTGTTCATTTTCTATGAATTTCTTTTTGAGATGCCCAGAGAGGCATTATTTATAATGTTATGTTATGTTATGTTATGTTATGGGTCAAAATACGTATATCCAGTTTTCAACCATATTATCGATTAATAATGTCCAATCTAATTTAATGTCGTGAAGGTGTTTTTTGTTATAGTTGAATTGTAACCCTCGTTGAATCTTTGAGTACATACTGCACACAATAATAAGTACACTTATCTAGGTGATAGAGAATGGTTTTAGAGACTGATACTGACACTTGTTGGGAACAACCGGAATCTTGTGCAGGATTAGATACATCGATGCTAGAAGATAGGTAGGTTATTGCTTATAAAAGTTTGCAACGTTACACACGACTTGAGGTAAACTCATGCTCAAAGTTGTAATCTGTAGCCACTCTAAGAATGGACAGATTGAATTAGTTTAGCTACTTTTAGTTCTAAATCAAATTACCGAATTGTGGCATTATTGTGTTACCACGAAAATTCACGATAAAGATGTAAAAGTGCTTTACGAATGTAATTACCCCTCAGATCAAATGGAGTCGAGACAGCTGTGATTACTCTGTATCTACTATTGTTAGTTTGGATAATGGTGGTTTCTTTGGCTAAACATAATAGAGATAAGCCATTTTATTATTAAATCTAAAATAGCTAATAATTTATTAAATTATTAACAGGCCCCTTAACGTGGGCAATAATATACGCTTTTTAAATTATATAAACAAATTGAAGTCTATTTTTCCAATGTTGTTAAGTGTCTCTTTAGATCTGTTTTGGTCTTTTCGTGGGAGTTCCCACATTTGTTGGTTGAGAATGCTCAACATAACATACATGATGCTTGACTGCTTTATTGACCCGGACAGGCACCGGGGGCAGACATCCCAACACCAGTGCGTTGGGACATAGTGTTGGTCTGCTTCAGGACGTGTTAGATCCTAGAGAAGCCGCCATCCCCTCTACTGCTTTAGCTCAGCGGCAGCATGAGCCCTGGTTTCCTGCCACATTGGTACCTCTGAAAGTACAGAAAAGTGGTGGATTTCGGGGTCCAGGATACTCCCTCTTTGTTCTTTATGGTGGTAATATTTCTCTGAGATGTTTGCAGAGTCTTTATTTCATGATCTTTTTAGTCGGATAAATCCTGGAGAGCATCATTTTGTCCCCAAAGAAATTCGACTCTCCTAATGAATGCTTTTTGTGTGCTGCTTTTTGTTAACACTTCATCTAGATAGGAATGTGAGTCTGCCCCACCCAGTTCTTCTTTCAGTTGCAGGTAACTGGTGTCTTGCACCTCCAGACACAATAGGAGCTGGTGTACGGGAGAATCAATGAAGCTGTTACAGAAACGACAGGCCTCACCACTGCCACCACCCATGATCTTTAGGATATTCGCAAAGAGTGGTGAGCTGCCGTGAATGTAGTCCATTATTCGGCTGTCCAGATTTTTACTCGTGTTGTGCCCGAATAAAAAGTTGTTTTTGTCTAGGAGCAGCCCACCGTTTTTGATCTTTGCGATCACACCGAGTATCTTGGTCTCCTTGTTGTTACTGACAGTTCTGCATTGCAGATTTGTTTCGATGCTGTCAATCCAGATCTTATTTTTGTAGCTCGTTATGTCTGCCTGAGTGTAATAGGCCAGATCCTTAAAATGTTGCTGTGTTAGGTCTATCATTCTGGTTCCGTGTGACTTATTTTCTTTCCAAAGGAAGTACTTTTTCAGTGACATTGTTAAGACATGAAAGCTTGGTATTCTGCTTTCATCAACTTGGTAGAGGGTAGCTGAAAGATTGTCACCTTGTGTGAGTATTTTGCACATGAATTTAACCGAGAGAGCTTCGAGTTGCACATCCAGTGGTGGTAGGCGGAGAGCAAGTTCGGTTAATTCCCTTTGTGGGTTCAGGACTGATCCAGATATTTTTAGAATTATTTTATTCCAGAAGCTTTTAAATTGATTGAGACACTTGTGAAGCCAAATAGGTGCTGCGTAGAACAGTTTAGTGAGGACCATTGTCTTAAGGAGGAGAGTAAGGCTGTAAACGTTTAGACCGTAGTTGCGGTTAGTTGATTTTGTTATTAATCCCCACTTTCTTTTGCATTCTTTAAGTTTTTGAGACGCATGTTTCTTGAAATTGAGGTCCTCATCTACTATTACCCCAAGGACCTTCGTACTTTGAACGTAGTTGATGCTTTTCCCATTAATACATAATTCTGCAGGTTTCTGTTCTTCATTATAGGCTGCAGTTTTCAAGATTATTGCCTCTGTTTTATTTGTATCACAGTTCACTACTAGCTTGTTCTTGATGCACCACTTGCCGAGGTGGTCACATACCATCTGCATTTTTTCATGGCATCCGGAGATGTTCTCAAAGGAAATCATAAGTGTACCGTCATCAGCAAATTTGTAGCAGCTTAGATATCTTTTTACCTCTTCCGGGGTGTTGTGCGTCATGTCTGCTATGTAAAGGATAAAGAGGAGAGGTGAGAGTACAGCCCCCTGAGGTAGTCCAAATATTGTACATTTTCTATTTTCTCCTTTATAGTTGTTCACTTTTAGACATATCGTCCGGTTGAACAGGAAACTTCTCAGCACGTTAAGAATATTTCCTTGAATACCGAGAGTTGATAGTTTGACACATAGTGATGGAAGATGAACACTGTCAAATGCCTTTTCGAAGTCAAGGAAAAGCACTATACATGCCAGCTTCTGTCGTTTAACTTCCTCAAGGTTAGCCAGCATTCTGAAAAGATATCGCGTTGTTGATCTCCCTCCAATAAAACCTTCCTGATCTTCATCAAGAGTTCCCTCAATGTCCAGGAAGAGTCTCAATCTTTTATCTAGCACTCTTTCACAAATCTTTCCAAAGTAGGATGATATGGAAATCGGTCTATAAGCACCAGGTAACATGTAGCTGGATTTTCCTTCTTTCCTCAAGAATGTTACATCGGAAGATTTCCACAGCCATTTTCCTGTGCTCATACACCAGTTAAATATGATCTGCAAGACGTGAAGACAATTTGTTTTCATGTGTTTGAGGATGGTGGGGTGAATATTGTCTGCATCACATGATTTGTCATTTGTTTCTTGCCTTTCTATAGCTGATTTTATCTCGTCTATGGAAATATGGTTGTTCAGCGGATCATCTTCATTGTAACTACTTGCAGATTTGCTGCTAACATTCTTTAATTTACTGAACTCATTATTTACATGCATTTCGTGCTCTTGGTCATTGGGTTGGTTTTGAAGGTGTTTTCCTGTGAAGAAAGTATTAAATAACAGCTCTTCCTTATCTTTTTCAGATGTGACCAGCAAGTCACAGTCTTTGAGGTTGCAGATGAAGTTGTCAGTTTTGGCCCCAAAAACTCGTTTATATTTTCTCCAGAATTGAGTGCAGTCTTTGGTGTTTAGTGCTTCAACTCTGTCACGAATCCATTCATTCTTTTCTTTAATCAGCGCTTTTTTGAATGATTCAATGCTTTCAGTGAGTGTGGCCTTGTTTCTGGGAGTTGACCTTTGCTTGAATCTTTCTTTCGCTTCTAGAGCTTCATTAGATAGAGTTGTAAGTGCAGGACACCAATATGGTTTTGAATGAATGGATACTGTCTTCTGAGGGATGAACATTCGGTTAGCCTCCTGTATTTTATGTAATAACTGTTGCCATAGCTGATCCCCTTGGTTTAATAACTCTGGGGCCGAACGAAGATGTTGACAGTTAGTCTCGATTGCATTTGACCATCTTTTCCAGTCTGCATTTTTCCAGTCCATACACACTCTGGGGACAGTGTCTGATTTTGGAATCCCTCTGCAGATTTCTTGAAGCACCGGATAGTGACCTCTTCTTGGGGCACCTGAAAATAATTCAACATCTTTATCCATCCACTGATTTCCCAACTTTGAGATGATGGGGCCTTCGGCTAACACTAAGTCAATAACACTTCCTCCATTTGTACAGACAAATGTGCAGTCGTATGGCGAGCAGAGAGTTAGGGTTTCCTTTTCAACGTAGTCTAGAAGCTTCTTTCCTCGCTGCGTGGTAACATGATCTCCCCAGTCATGATGTCTTGCATTAAAGTCTCCATATGTGAGAAGAGAGTTGAATTTATATTTAGCCTTATATTCTCTTGCTTTATCAATGTGGGCAAGGAGTCCTTCAAATTTTCTTATGGAATCATTAGAGTTATTGCAAGGTTTGCAATAAACTGATCCCACCAAATATCTCTTTCCTTCAACTTTTATTTGGCACCAAACAGCATCAACTTCGTCTACGTTAAGGTCATAGACCAACTCTGGATGTAGTGAAGGATCAATGACGAGCGCTACCCCAGCTGTCCCTTTATTTATGTCCCCAGCTTTATGAAATACCTTTTTATGAAGGAAACTTCCGTCTGATTGAGTTCAAGAGCTTGTTTCTTGAACCGCCATCAAGAGTATCTCATTTTCGTAGATAAACTTGTCAAGTGTCATCTCAGAGTTAGTTGACATCTTTGCTATATTTATTTGGCCAAAGATCATAATCTACTGTTGGGTTGTGTGGGTGATTTTGAACATTTGTTTGGTTGCATGTTGAGTTTCATGACAATATTTTGGTATGTTGAACAATCTCTGTTTGTAGCTACATGGCCAAAGACATCACAATTAATACAGTAGTCTCTTCGGTTACTCTTGCATTGATTGGAGTGGTGATTGTCTCCACATTTGCTACATGTTGCATGGTTTTGGGTACAAAGTTTAGCAACATGGCCAAACCTGTAACAATTGTAGCATTGGATGATTCTCCTTCTCGGCTTATACTCTTCCGCAGTATAAATTACCTGTCCGAGCTTTAACCCATTTCCTAAGCATTTCTCATAGTCTTCCTTAGTCTGAAAGTTGATCTTAAGAGTTTTCAGAGAAATGTTGTCCCGTGTCACAAATCTTTTTGCCCTAGCTCCTGGATAACACCTTTCCACAGAAATTGTTAGATCACTATCCTGAATGTTTGTGGGTACTCCTTTGAGAATGACTGCCCAGCTTAGCTTTTCTAAGATCCTGCATTCTGTAGTCATGTTACTGTTTGCAAAGAAATCACCTTTCCATGATTCTTCTACTCTTATTGCATCTTCTTTAGATGTGAGCTCAATCATCAATGATCCACCTTTGGTGACAAATGTCGATTTTATGGCCATATCTTTAAAATATTTATTGAAGTTTCTCTTAATAGTTGCACTGTTTTTAAGATAATTTCTTGAGAGTCCTCTTGAGACTAGGACTGTCATGGAGTCATTAACAGTGGTTTCTGATGGCTGGTGAATGTAGTATTGTTTGCCCTCATATGTTTTATCTTCTGCTATGGTACTGAAAAGATCCAGGTTTGTGTGTCTTGTAGAAACACCTTGATGTCCAATTGCAGTTCTCTTGAACTCTACTCTGTTCATCTCTTTTAGGATGCTTTTATTTTCCTCCGTTATGTTATGCAGTGTGCGAAGTGCTTCATCCATACCACTGTCGGCTTGTGGGACTGAGGATACTTTGTTAATCAAGGGAACCCCCTTAGCTAACAAATTTCCCATATTCTCCGTTAAATTCGTCTTTAGATATTCAAAGTGTTTCGTTTCACTCTCTCGAAAGTCTTTCATTTCAGCCTTCATTTGGGATATAGATCTTTCGATAGAGCAGATTGCAGAGTGTTGCGATGCTAATACATCAACTTGGTCACTCAGAGTTCTGTTGATGTGGATATTTTGTTCTGAACTACTGATATTTGAGTACAATGTCAATGGGTCAACCATCTCTTTACTACAAACTAGCATATCTTGTGAGTCTACCTGGATATTTTTCTTTTTTCCCCCATCTCTTCTTTCAGGTGTTGAGGTTCGGATTGGACAACAAACTGGAGGATTGAGGTCTGGTGTTTTGATTATAGAGTCTTCTAGATGTGTATTGGACTCAATGGATCTCAAGGACAGACTGCTGCTGAAATTTCTGTCAGATTTGCTGCACAAGATAGAGAGGTTATCATATGTATCTGAAGCTGACAGATCTGAGATGTGTTCAGTTGGGGCCGAGTCATCTATGGAGGCGCTATCAGACAGCTGTTTATAGGGGTGAATTGTTGTTTGCGTGTCCACATCGTTTCTCATTACAGTTGTGTACTCCCCATCTTTTTTGGTTAACTCTGCGATTTTAGCTTTAACTTTTACGGTGGCTAGATCCAGAATGTGGTTTAGTAGGCTTGGAGAGTCGCATGAATTACAAAGCCAATGCAAATTCTCAATTTTGCATATATTTCTATATGTGGAGTCTGCCATTGGCTTCTTTCTAGTTTCACCAGATCTTTTGGTTGTTGTTGTTGTTGTTGTTGTTTGTGAATCATAACATTTGTAGTGTACTTTCAGTTCACAGTATCCGCATGTGAGCAACTCCTGTTTGCATTCATTCTGGCAATGGCAGCATATCATCCCAGAGTCCTCTTGGATAACATGCAAGTCTTTCTTTAATATGGACGGAACAAGTGAAAAGTCTGATTCAAGATCGATCTGAAATGTGCTCGGTGTGTTCACAGATGTAGGACTTTTCGTTATGAGTTTCTGATTTCCCACTTTGTTATTGGGTCCTGATTTTTGATTTGCAGAGTTATGTAAGGATATTTTGAGATGTGTCTTTAAAGGGGTATGAGGTGGTGATTGCATCTTTGTGAATAGAGTCTTGACTTGAGAGACATACTCCTTGTTCTCGGCAAACTTGATACAGGACCAGGAACAATCCAAGGGAGTTTTCATAGAAAATGCAAAGAGTGCATAGTCAAAGTTACTAGGTGCTCCAAACTGCTGTTTGAATTCTGTACCAGACTTGAGTTTGGTTGCCAGCCAGGTGTGGGGGTAAGAAAGTGCTCTTACTTTTGTATCAACAATGTTTTCAAGTCGTTCTTGGCCAACTGCAATCATCTGTGGGAGTGTTAAGGCCCACCATGGGACATCTGCTACATCGTGTAGTTTTTCTCCTATGTGCATCTGGTATAGCACTTTCTTTTTGTCTTCAAAGTTTAATGTTTTGCCAGAGTATGCAAGAACAATATCTTTAGGCAGGGAAATTTGGTGAGCAGTATCTGAAAGTTCAACAAAGGAGCAAAGAAAGTTTGACTGCCCATCAAAGCAAAATAAAACTTCTAAACTTGGACTCAATAGTTGAAGCTGTTTGTATATGTGACTTGTTTTTATACAGTTTGTGAGCATCTTTTTGTTTGAGGCTGACACAACAACTGAGTCTGTAGTCTCTAATAGATTACAATACAAACTTTCGAATTGGTTGTTTTTTGCAGTGTCAACTGTTGCAATTGACACAACCTTTGGTTTGTTAGGTTTCAGTTTATTAAACATCTTTGTGTGCCGTCACAAGAAACCAAACCAAGTAGAATTGTTACAGCTCAGAGCTTTTGTAAAACTAGCTTTAACTGTCACAATTCTATGATATCTGACTTGATTAATGTCTAGTCAGAGTAATGGGGTGTTAAGCTTTACTGAACTAGCTTAACTTTCCAGAAAGAGCTTTAAAAACGAGCTCTTGAAACAGGCAACACTTGGCTAAACTTTACTATAACTAGTTTTGCTAAGTGATTGTCCTTGTTAATGTCTATACACTGTTCGTTGTCAAACTGAATTCCAAATGTTTCCGAATTGATTAACAGTTTACAGTTTACAGTACCAAGTAGTAGAAAGTAGCTATTTTGTTCTCTTTGGACGTAGTCTGATTGTCTTTGCAGCCTTTGCTTTGCGCTTCGTTTAGAGATCGATTTCCCAACACCTGAAAGGATATGGGCACCAGAAAAGTGTGATAGGGATTGCCAGCAGTGCTGACAAAAGAGCTTTTCTGAGTTTAGATGAATGACAATTAATCTCAGCTGTGAAACTCACCGTTTAGGTATGAGTTGGGGTGGTTGCTGAGATGAGTGAGTGAGGAACACGAAAACTATTGTGTATTCTGCCAAACTTTAGTCATGCAACATACAACAATCTGCAATTGTTGTTACATTCTATTGAGGTGTGATGTCCCACTAGGGCTCCTCAATAAATGTAATAGATTTGTAGTGTTGTAATTAGTTTAAAAGTTAGTTTAAGCCAACTAGAACACCCATGCCCCCTCCTAATGCTGATACATATATAGACCCTGCCAGATCTGAACTAATTACTGAGAGAAATGTTGAAGATGTAATCAGGAACAATGTTCAGAATTATGAAACTGCAGCAGTCAAACGGATAAGTATCTACAGTACTCCATTGAGTGCTCCATTTATAAGCTCAAAACCCGGGATTCGCAGTTACTTGCAGAGGCAATTCTCCCCTGTGGATTTTCATGCATTTATTGTCATTGAGACAAGTGATGGAATGTGGTGGGCACTTGATAAGATCAGGGAAGGAATTTTCGTCAGTTGGGGAAGAAGTCTTGATTCTGTTCTATTCCATTTCAACAGAGAACCACGTGCTACTCCTGTCCACTGGATAACTCAAGATTCGTCAACTGTCTCAGTCGGGAGAATAGTCAAACATCTGAAATATGTTTTGCCGCAAAATCTTTACGAACCTTTTAGAAGTAACTGCCAACATTTTACAAAAGAAATATTTGATAAGTTTGCAGAAAGGGAATCTTGGAAACTCACTACACCCACTGATCTGACAAGTCCACTAACATTGTTCAGCGATGGTGGAAATCCTTTTTACGCAATATTGTATAGTACCTCATTTGTCTATGAACTTTATCTTCTGCTCAATGATGGTATGGGGAATGATTCATTTTATTACTATCAGTATTTAGTGGGCATATCAATAATGGTCTTGCCAATCATAATATATTTTACTAATAAGGCTAAGGAGGAAACAAATGATCTTTTAGGATCGGCAATTTCATTTATGTTCCTCCTTGTCCTTTTAGTAGAAGGAATCTTTTACACACCTCTAGGTGCTGTCAGAAGGCGAGGAGCACAGTATGTAAAGATTTGGAGATCAGGTCCTATTATCTATACATTGTGGTCACCACTAAGTTATACAATGGTTTATGTAGTTTTGACATATGTCCTCCTTGGGTTTATATTACTTGTAACTCTAATTTGCCTGTGGAAATTACTGCCAACTCAGATAACTTCTTCCTTATCTTTTTTTGAAAATATCTGTATTTGGTTGAAGCCCTTCCTCATCAAGGCAACCATTACAGCATTCCCTGCTACTTTTTTTGTATGTACTGTGATATACTTCTATTCACAGGAATAGATACCATGGTTGAGGTTTTGAACCTGGTTAACTTTTCGGGTACCTAATCTTGTATTGGGATAACATTTAATCGGCTTAACAATTTTACCCTTCTTGTAAGGAGCTGAGAGATGAGCTTCTAGTAATATGTTTACTATAATATTTTACTCTTAACAATTACTCAGGAAGCTATTTAGTTATTTGCTGTAATTTATAAATGCTATAAGCATGTCAGAAATACGAGAATATACCAGAAACCTGAAACATATTATCAGTAATTGTAGAATTGAAAACTAAAGTGGACGCTTGGTGCCAAAAGCATCATACAAATTTGTTTTATTTCAAGTAAGAACATAGCATAGATATTAATTTTTAGTTTCATTTTTAATGGGATAATTAATTGTGCACAGACTAGTCTGTTTTTATTGTTGAATTCATGATTAATTTTTAGATATTTCCGAAGTTGTGAAGTTATTTTTAAGAGTTTTTTAAATATTTTATTTCGCTTATCATGGACACTTCCTTCACACTTAAGTTTGTATTGATTGATGGATACTACTTGAGAAACTATTACAGGAAAAAATATGACTAAATTGATTCGTTAATTTTCTTTTTTCTTTGCTTAGTTCGAAAATATTACTAGAATTGTGTTTATCGTTTGTTAATGTATCCTAATTAAATAAAAAACCTGTAGATTCGCAATTTTTGATGATAAACGTCAGGTGATTCGAGTTGTAATGTATCCAGTAATAAGATTGGTATGTAATATGTTGTATATAATAACAAGTAGCTGAGCTACTGCAATCGTAAAATCTAGGGGGGGGGGGGGGGGGGGGGGCGTCAAATCGCCGTTTGAATGTGGGACAATTTTGAAAAACTTGATCTGCGGTACTAGCAAAACTGTGCGTTTTATTCTAGAAACATACTTTTTAAAAGATATCCTTTAAAATCACCTAATTTTTCGGCAGGGGCGCCAACAGGCAATGTTATGCCACTGGTGTGATGATGTTTGTTTCATTATTATTTGATTTGATTGATATTTGGAAAGAACAGTAGCCCACAGTAGCGTATACCTTGACCTTTGCTGTCTCTAAATTTTAAAAGTTATAAAATATGGTGCCGCTTATATCATTTCTTTGTAGTCTCCTTTCAAGTTACTGTTCAGAAAACAGGAGAGCGGCTCGATATTTTTGTCACTCTTTACAATAAATTGTGCATCACGTAATCAATTCATTATTATTTTACACCTTAAAAGTTAAAAGTCCTTGCATTTGGCCAAAATGCTGTCAAAAATTGTTTCCAGGCCCATTAAGACCTAAAAAATTGTCATGCAGAAGTGGGGAACAACCTATTTGAAGCTGATGTTTGCCCTTTTTTGCAAAAATGTTAAGTGAAAGGTTACGAATGGACGTTTTTGCAGAAAAAGATTGATTCGGGGATCGGGGAGGTGGCTCTCGATTTAGTGTCTGTTCGTCACACTTTACCATGACAGAGCTTGTAGTAAACGGAAATTTAGCATCCGCCATATATAACAAAAAAACTGGTGCAATTCTTGTTAGAGATAGTGAGCAATGAATTTTATGAATTTTGCTCACAAACAATCGTTTAAAACTATTGCTTTGTAATATTTTAATAATTGTAACTTCACCTTTCAACTATCCTAGGGATGGCTGAGAATCAATAAAAGGTGTAAAACTGGTTCTATGTCCTCACGACCAGGGTACACTGTTCCTCCGCCCAGGCATTTTGAAAACAGTGGATCCCATTACTACCCACACGGTTACAACCAACCCTCAGCGTCTTCAAGTTCGAGGTAATTTACTGTCTTACTTTTTAAAATTTTTGAATTCACAGGTATCATGTTGGGTACATAATGACATTTTGGTGTGCAATGTAATGTATATCAAATTATAATAAACAGTAGACACATTGCAATGACATTTTAAACTTATATTTTAGCATAAGCATGACCTTTTAAAAATGATGATCAGCTACAGAGACCTACTCTGCTGCATAATCTATGAAATAAATGGATTATCCTTTTAACAGCAAAACTTTCAGGTACAACAGTGGACCTACGGAACCTGGTATGCCAAAACTTCTGGCACCCTCGTACTACGACTCATCACCCGAGAGATCTTCACGATCTCCACACTCTAGCTCTGCCCTTGCCAAGAAGAACAAAAAGAAAAAGAAACAAAAGAAGAGCAAATTGTCAAGAGAAGATCTTCAAGTTTATCTGAACGATGAAGAGTTCGCTGAACAGCAGAGGTCGGTAGAATGTTCCAATTTGAATCCCATCGCAGATCTAGACTTAATAGGGTTTGTACCTTGTAGCCCTTGTGGTAATTTAAAGAATATGATCGAATTAATGCACTATTTAACTGCCACGTTCATTACACTGGCCACTGATAATTCGTAATTGCGTGCTATGATAAAATCATGTCAATATTCTATCAATATTCAATAATAAATTTCTCTCAAGAACTTGAACCATTGAACCTGTCTTAATCTATTCTATCATCCCCAGAGCAAAAGAGAAGAAAAAGTCGAAGAGAAAGAAACACAAATCCCACCTTGCTCCAGAACTTCTGCCTTCAAGTACCTCAATAAGAGATCATCTACGAGAGGGGTTTAGTCCTCCAAGGAAGAAACCTAGGGATTTATTGATGGACGAAAGGGATGCCAGGGGTCACCCGAAGCCGCGAGAGTTATTGTTGGATGAAAGGGATGCTAGAAATCGTCACAAAGCACGGGAATTAATGTTGGATGAAAGAGATTCCAGGGGTCACCAAAAACCCCGTGATTTGATGATGGACGAAAGGGATGCTCATGCTAGAAGTCATCAGAAACCTCGAGATTTGATGATGGACGAAAGGGATGCTAGAAGTCATCAGAAGCCCCGAGATTTATTGATGGATGATAGAGATGCTAGGAGTCACCATTCAGGTTGGTTAAAATTAAGTATTTTTAAATACTGATCCACGGCATAATTTTCAGGTGGTATGGCTGAAATTTTCAGTGATATGCCTGGGTTTTCTTTATCACTATTACACTTTTTCATTGGTCAGGACTCTTTTTATATTAGAGAAAATTGTGATCTTTCTCAATTTTGGTACATACACCGTACTATGAAATTGTACTCCTTAACTTGAAACACCAACGAAAAACTGTTGATTTTAGGAGAAGTATATCTTATCAATCAATAATTTAAACCTGCACCATAAAACAACTGCCAGTTAAAAATCCAATACCTTTTCAGACAGCAGATCACCTTACATTTCATCAGCCAACAGAGGGTCCCCATATCCACCACGTGACCACTTTCCCCGGGATATCAGAGATCCCTTCCACCGATCACAAGACGAGCCCAGGCCAATGCCAGGACGATCACCATTCTCTGGGGACGGTCGAGAAGCGTTTCCACCGAGGGAGCCAAGAGATCACCGGAAAAAGATAGATATACCTTCCGCGTATGCTGACAGACAGCGGTCTCCAGTACGGGGTCGTAATCGGTCGGCGAGCAGATCCCCTAACACTATGAAACTCAATCATAAACGCGAAAAGGTATGGCCTTAAAATTATTAGTATTAAGGACTCACATTTAAATGGGTGAGAGGGTTTTTATTCCAAAAATGGAAAGAAATTATCTTTGACTTTAAATTCTCTTTAAATACATCCATTTTGGTGATGGAATAACTGATACTCAACTACTTCCACATTATCGTTCATTTAGATGACGTCACAAATTCATTTTTCAGATCAGAAAAAAGCTGGCTGCACTAAATCGGGAGGAAGAAAAGATAGCGGAGGAAGCACGTAAAAAAGCGGAGACTGCTGCGGAAGAGGATGCCAAACAGAAAGCGGAAGAAGAAAAGATGAAGAGAGATCTTCAAGAGAGAAGAAACATCGCCATTGCTGCTGCTGGTGAGTTTTAGGGGAATTCCAGGTTGTGTTAAGCTCAAAGCATGCCTCTCAAATAAAAGCGACTCAGCCGTATCTTCCTTTGTTCAGTTTTCTTTAATCATTTCACACACAGACTGCATCCAGATTGAATGGTATGAAAACAAAAATCATGTTTTTCTTCAGTATGGCACTGTCATCTGTCTCATATCATATTTTATAACCCTGCAGTCGCTAGCAGCGAATATCCATCATAATCTCAGTTAGCCTTCATCCCCAACGTGACGTCACACTTCCTCACGTGACGTCACACTTCATACGAATGTGTTGTGACACCCCGCTCCCTCACACAGTCCACCTCACAAACTTCATTACCCACACCAGGCTACGAATGGAAAGAGAAACAGAAACTAGAAAAACAATCTCACCTCCAAAAAGGCAAGATAACGGCTGCACTTTCATTTTGGTTAACACCCAATTGACTACCTTACGAGACATATTTATGTTCGACATAATTCCGGTGACCTAAATGATTTGTGAACGAAAATATGGGAATTTTTACCAAAAACCGCCACATTTCGTACCCCAAATTAAATCATGGTATTTGGGAATTTTTTTCATCTCCTTATTTTACAAAAATGAAACCCAATATTTGAGAAAATTAGATACAAAAATCTTCTCTGATCATCTGTTTCATCTTGTATACAATTTCTTCTGAGCCTTTGAAAGTTAGCCTTATAATCCTCCAGAGGTTATAGGAGACCGACAGTGTTTGCTATCTTCCATTAATCCCGAAATTTCACCGACTTGGCCAATAAAGTAGTGACAAAGATTGCTTATTTTTAATGGAACGTGTCCAAAATCATCTTAAAAGCAATTCATGATCGAATACTAGTGTTCATTAATTGTTTAATTGTTTGATGAATCATATTTATAACTTACTATATTGATAAGTTGATAGTAAATCGATAGTCATAAAGTCCGAAAATATGGTGTTTTTTTCGAAAAACCACCGAGTTTCGTACCATTTAAATATGTCTCGTAAGGTATGTTGTTAGGGCATTTCAGCTGCAGTTCAGGCTTAAGGTGCAGTTGTTTTGAGAGACACCTTTTCATCATAGAAAATTCCTTTTCAAAATTTATCACTTGCTTCCAAAAGATCAAATAACGGAGTAGTTCGCTGTTTATTAGTCTCATGATTGAAATACTGATATCTGGATATTATCCGGTTGGAAGAGACAAGGACAAGTGAAACAAGGAAGTTAGGAGTAAGGGCAAATTTTCGGCGTCAACGCCATCTTCAGGCTAAAATTGTTATAAATGTTAGTATATAATAAATGCTTCTATACTAGTTAAAATGCTAAATTAAAATTACACACACTGAATACAGGTTACATCAAATGGTATTGTACATTACATTAAAAATAGTGATGTACACACGTTTTACACTCTGTCCAAGTACATAATATCTACTGAACAGCAGGGTCGTGTGCTATTTGTTTAAATTTGTCTTTGAATATGTTGTAAAAGAAATCCCTTAAGCTTCTCGCACTCTTCTTTGTTATTGATACTGGGTTTAAATAAATTAATGTAGTAAGCTTCTGTCACTTTACGTTTAATGGTGCTATATAAGTTAATTTTTAAAATATCGAAGGAAATATCTGGTTCTATGTTATCGTGAAACTCTGAATAATGAGCAGCCAACGCATTATCAGGATAGGTTAAAGGCCTGTTGACTGCTCTTCGATGCTCTGAAAATCTATCGTGTGCTGTTCTACTCGTTTCCCCTATATATAGCTCTTGACATAATTTACACGTAACTTTGTATATGACACATTTTGGTTTGCAGTCGTGATTTGTTGTGATGAGTGGACATATGATACAGTTTGGTATGGTGCAGTGTGGTTTGTCGTGTGGTCGTGATGAACATAAGATCTCTGAGAGTTTCTTACCTGGTGTGAATATGAATTTGACCGGTAAGTTGTGTGAGAGGGCAAATTGAGTGACTTCTTTGGAAAATGGCTCGTTGATGAATGGTAGAGTGCATGTTACGTGGTCGGTATCTTGTATGTTTGATGATGAAGGGTTATGACGTGTTGTAGGTGAGAGAGGGTGAAGTCGTCCTGTTTTGTTTATACGTCGTGGGTCTTGGTAACCGTTGTTGACCAACAAGTTGTCTACTATCTTCATGGACTCTTCTTTATACTCTGGTGTTGATGAGCAAAGAGCAGCCGTTTTGTAGAAGTTCTTGATGGTTGCTACCCCAGATGATACATGCCCGACCAGCTTCGCATTTATTAAGTCGAAAAACGTGCCATTTCAACGACCGTTTGCTGGTGCTCCACCCACCACCAACCTCGCCATGGAACATCACCTCCGCCAACTGTGTTACATCATTAACACCAGATTAGAACACAGTAAAGTACCCTCTAACCTAACAGCAAAACAACGGGAGGGACTCAAATCCTTGATTGCAAGAAAAGAAGAACTCCACTTCTCGAGAAGCGACAAGGGGGGTGAGTTTGTGATTATGAGCAGTGGAGTACAACAGCAGATTACGCAGAAACATCTGTCAGACATGACCTCGCAAGAAGCGTACACCTACGTTGCACCTACCACCACGCGACAAAATCGGATCCAACCAATAGCAAACCCCTCAGAAGTCTCCTACAGCCGCCTCATCAACAGGGTTACTGAGAGACTAGAGACTGAGAGTAATGTGTTATGGACAGAGATAAGTAGGATGTGTAATTATGACAGCAAAACAGTAGACTTATTTAAATCACATAATACCCAACTACCGACTATTTATTTAATACAGAAAACTCATAAATTTGATTGTAATGTCTTAGTTTCAGATGTAGATATTATTTCTAATTGTAAAATACGTCCAATTGTGTCTTGTATAAATTCCCCTTCTGAGAAGCTTGCTTGGATTGTTAAATCTATTCTATCTCCTCTGCTTAATCATGTTCCATCTCACCTGAGCAATATACACACTCACCTAGAAGAGCTTCAAAACATGTCACATCAACAACTCTCAGGTCTCTCATTCTTCACAGCTGACGTCACAGCACTGTACACAAACATCAACATCAGTGGCTGCATTCAAGACCTCATTACACTCACCGAAGAACATTGGGAAGACCTCGACACCTGGGGTCTAACACTCACGCACATCCACAAGATCCTTGAATTCGTCTTCACCAACTCATACTTTACATATCACTCAAGACTCTACCTCCAGAAAATTGGTCTCTTCATGGGGTGCCAACCATCACCAATAGGAGCGATAGTACGAGTATATATGTTCGAGAGAAGATCGATTTACACTGATTTACACGTCTCATTCTACCGGAGATACGTGGATGATGCCGGGAGTCTAGCCAGCTCCAAAGAAGAAGCTCTGAGGATAGTGGAGTCCATCTCAAACGAGGACCCAGACCAGTTGCTCAAATGGGAAATTGACTATCCGGAAAGCCGTCAGGATTTCACCCCATTCCTCGACACCCAGATAAAGATCGACGAACAGGGAACACTACACCACAAATTCTACAGAAAGAAGCAGAAAAAGAATATCACACTGCACGCCAACAGCCACCACAATGAGGGAACTAAAGTAGCAACCATCAAGAACTTCTACAAAACGGCTGCTCTTTGCTCATCAACACCAGAGTATAAAGAAGAGTCCATGAAGATAGTAGACAACTTGTTGGTCAACAACGGTTACCAAGACCCACGACGTATAAACAAAACAGGACGACTTCACCCTCTCTCACCTACAACACGTCATAACCCTTCATCATCAAACATACAAGATACCGACCACGTAACATGCACTCTACCATTCATCAACGAGCCATTTTCCAAAGAAGTCACTCAATTTGCCCTCTCACACAACTTACCGGTCAAATTCATATTCACACCAGGTAAGAAACTCTCAGAGATCTTATGTTCATCACGACCACACGACAAACCACACTGCACCATACCAAACTGTATCATATGTCCACTCATCACAACAAATCACGACTGCAAACCAAAATGTGTCATATACAAAGTTACGTGTAAATTATGTCAAGAGCTATATATAGGGGAAACGAGTAGAACAGCACACGATAGATTTTCAGAGCATCGAAGAGCAGTCAACAGGCCTTTAACCTATCCTGATAATGCGTTGGCTGCTCATTATTCAGAGTTTCACGATAACATAGAACCAGATATTTCCTTCGATATTTTAGAAATTAACTTATATAGCACCATTAAACGTAAAGTGACAGAAGCTTACTACATTAATTTATTTAAACCCAGTATCAATAACAAAGAAGAGTGCGAGAAGCTTAAGGGATTTCTTTTACAACATATTCAAAGACAAATTTAAACAAATAGCACACGACCCTGCTGTTCAGTAGATATTATGTACTTGGACAGAGTGTAAAACGTGTGTACATCACTATTTTTAATGTAATGTACAATACCATTTGATGTAACCTGTATTCAGTGTGTGTAATTTTAATTTAGCATTTTAACTAGTATAGAAGCATTTATTATATACTAACATTTATAACAATTTTAGCCTGAAGATGGCGTTGACGCCGAAAATTTGCCCTTACTCCTAACTTCCTTGTTTCACTTGTCCTTGTCTCTTCCAACCGGATAATATCCAGATATCAGTATTCCAAAAGATCCTTCAGATTTAATCGCTGAAACAACTATTTTTTACAGCTATTTTTCAAAGCACGTTTTACTGCACGTTTTACGCAGCTTGCATGCAATTTTAAATTTGTATTCTGTTTCTCAGCCTTAATTTACTTTCAATCACTTTCATTATATCTGATGATACCGATCATCAATATTTCAATGTTGTTCACGTTACATTTACGTTCACACTCCAATTCAGATAGTCTGTAAGATGTAAAATATATTCCCCCCACAATTTCATAACACACATGTGTTGTTCTTAACACAGACCTCCCCCTCAGAAGTTGTCCCCACCAACGGTTCCCTCCACCCCCACAACCCACACAACCACCATTCAGAGGATCTACCCGTTCCTCCTCCTCCCGCCAGAAAGGAGGACCCTCCAGCTACTATTACCCCTAAAAAGGAGGTAAACACTCCAGTGAAGAAGGAGGTCCCTCCGAACAAGAACCAGCCTTCCGCTCTCCCAGATCTGATACCTGGGTTCGGGGATAGGGTTAAAGAGACGGACAGTAGTCCTAACATTGATGCCATTTTGAGGTGAGGAGAGAGTATTTAGATCTTATCTTATAGTGGGGTGGTGAACCATATTTATCTGACACGTGACTGCGATTAACCAATCAGCGTTAAGAATTAACAACTCTGAAGTCTGAATCACGTATCAAAAGAAATATGGTTCACAATCACCTTCTCAACATTATCCAGATATTTCCAAGCTTTAAATAAAATATAAATAGTTAAATGGCAGTTGTGCCTAATGAATTTCGGTGTAAAACTGAAGAGCTATGGGTGACAAATAAGGTTTGAATGTTTGACAACCGATGGTGTAACGAAAACTAATAAAGAACATGATGTCATTCAGTTTAACAATTAATTTAGCGTCGTTTCTAGAATCATTTTCGTGTGAACAATTGCTGCGCAATTGTTTTTAGATTTTCCGTTTTTTAACACATTTTCTATTCAGGTCGAACAGGGAAAACTCGCCGGAGAACCCTAACTACAAAATTGATGAAGACGAGGGAATAAAACAGTTCAAAATCCTTGATAAAATTGGTGAAGGTACTTACGGCCAGGTAATTCATTTGCTCGTTTTCTTCCTTGTTCATTAAGAGTAATCATTTAATCAGTAAAAATTAACAAAAGGACTCTGTAGTCGGCAAATTTATTTACAATCACTATTTAAAATTTACGTGACAATGAATATAATAGATTTATTAGAAAAAAAGGTTGCAGTAAATATTATGATTACATTATATCTACGACCGTCGACCACGATTAAAACAGTAACCCAGTATCTGGAAGAATGCGGACAGTTTTAATCCCTAGAAAATGACAACATTCTATAGTTGCTTGATAGGCCGGCCACTCAGTACACCACTAAAATGAATTAAAACTTTGGCA
The DNA here is from genome assembly GCF_026151205.1 of Bolinopsis microptera. Lineage (NCBI taxonomy): Eukaryota > Metazoa > Ctenophora > Tentaculata > Lobata > Bolinopsidae > Bolinopsis > Bolinopsis microptera. The sequence goes on along the minus strand of NC_087075.1, from coordinate 11,253,368 downwards.
CTGCGCCCCCTTTATATATATATATCTTACATTATACTAAATGGTATAAATCAGGGACATGTCTATTGTTCTGTGAGGTCATGTAAATTACCAGCTGTAATGTATTCCTTCTTGTTATCTGAGGTTATATAAAGTTATTTAAAGTTCTATTGAGCTGCTCACAATTCATTTTGTAAGTTTTATCTTACACTAAACTGTGGTTCTATTTTCGGTGAATTTACTTTTCAGCAAAATCGTGGCCGCAATGAAATTCTCTTTGTGTGAGAGCGGTCATTTAATTTCCTGTTTTCTTGGCCCTTTCGGAATCTTAATCGACCATGTTCCAGCGCACGTTCAGAAAACTTATCTCAATTTATCCAGCTATATCAGTATATCACTACCTGTCATCTATCATTGATCTAGTGTTTATGTTTAATGTATAGATTGTAACATTTTACTATGAATACTAATGTCAGTGTAAATCTGTCAGTGAATCTGAGTTGAATTACTTTGGTCGAGAAATTACGGGAAATTAACCAACCAAATACATACCTCCAAAATCATTTATAGCAAATTCAAAGTTAACTAACAAACGGCATTGTCAAATTACTATTTTATAACCGAGGAATACCTGCAGGTTTACAAAGCCCGACACAATAGCAGCGGCGACATCGTAGCTCTAAAGAAAGTAAGATGTGACACCGGTAAAGAGGACAGCAAGAACAAAGAAGGGTTCCCCATCACAGCTGTTCGGGAGATAAAGATCTTGAAGCAGCTTCAGCACAAGAATATCATTAGTTTAAAAGCCATTGTTACAGATCGGTTGTCAGCCGATGACTACCGGCGGTCTGACGCGTCCATTTATTTAGTTTTCGAATATATGGACCATGATTTAATGGGTTTGATTGAATCAGATCTTGTTAAGTTTGGACCACGCGAGATAAAACTCTGTATGCGGCAACTGTTTGAGGGTCTCGCGTATTGTCACTCTAAAAACTTTCTTCACCGCGACATCAAGTGTGCCAACGTGCTACTAAACAATAAAGGAGAAGTAAAACTAGCTGATCTAGGATTAGCACGGTACTGGAGAAAGGATGATCCCCACAGACTCTACACAAACAAGGTTATTACACGTTGGTATAGGCCCCCAGAGTTGTTACTGGGTGAAGAACATTACGGGCCCGCGGTTGATATCTGGTCAAGTGGGTGTATTTTAGGGGAAATGTTTACAAAGCGACCGCTGTTTAGAGCGCGCAGTGAACAGGATCAACTAGAGGTCATCTGTAGGATTTGTGGAAGCCCCAATCCTGACAACTGGCCCAACGTTGTGAACTTGAGTTTGTACAGCTCTCTTATTGAGTATAATAAGAAAAAATACCCACGAATTGTGAGGAAAGAATTTTGTTATTTCCCCGAGCATGCATTGGATTTAGTCGACAAAACCTTGACTATGGATCCAGATCAGAGGCTTACAGCTGAAGAATGCTTGAAACACAAATTTTTGTCAGATGTTGATTTATCAAAGGAGCCCCCGATGCAACTACCATCGCAAGACTGCCATGAAATGTGGTGTAAGATGCATAAACGCAAGGAGAAAAATCGGAAGCAACAAGAACTGGGTTCGAGATTATCACAAAACCAAGTTCCACCACCCGGTAAAGCGGTACCATGAGATCAGCTTATGAGTTAATTATGTAATTGTATAATTAATTAAATAATTACGCAACGAGGGGTCTATGATATAATGATATTTTCTAATGTGTTGTCAGATGTTTTTGTACAGAAATAATGTAAGTGATGCGAGACCGCCGAAGAAATAGAACCAGACTGCAGAGCGAGACCTAAACGAGAAAGAAAAAAGACTTGGTAAAGTTGTGCTTCCTGGATTTTCCTCAGATTGTCGTGCTGAAATGGGCCACCGCGAAGTCTTCTGTGATAGATAATAGTTGTTTGATGATATATATGATAGTAATCTAAGTTATTTATTTTTCAATTTTATAGATTTTAGAATTCGAAATCGGGGTATTAGGTTTTGATGGTATGCCCTATGGATAAACCACTGTCAGAAATTCCCTCCTTGATCGGCGCAATTGTTGTTTAACCAAAATAAGATTTGTGATCTTAAAACATTTTTACCCTGCGCATCAAGCTAATTGACGAGTTTTCTGTGAATTTTATTCAAAAGGCGATCTATATATACGATATAATATATAAGTAATAGTTTTTAATTGTTGATTTTATGAAAACCTTCAAACATTTGATAGATAAATGATTTTTAGTAACTGGCCGGCATTTAAGTAATTTATTGCAAAAATTGTATAGTTTGATAAAGGAGCACCAACACAGGTTAGTATCGCTGTTTCAGATACTATAGCTTTTGAAAACTTCACACTTCATAAATTTTAGTTACAATTCGTGTTTTTCATCATATCGATGCGTCGGACGGCGGAAATGCTTCCTGGAAAGCCCTGTATTTTATGTAAACTCATAGATCAATTAATCAATTAATTTTTCTCTTCTAGACGGAACATTAATGTGTTATGAATGAACGGCTGTAATGAGGAGTGTAGTTGGGAAGATATCTACGACTCTGGTAACTACTTAGTTAATTTCTTAGTAAATTGCTTAATTGATCAATCAACTGATTTTTAGTGTATTACAGCGCTGACTTCTTAATGGTATCGACTAAAATAGTTTCACTTATTCGTTTGATTAAACACAGCCCTTCTAGATTTTTCCTTTTTCCAGGGCAGTTGGACGAGCAGCTAGAAAACTTCGACAGCGACCAACTGGAACCAATCGGGTAAATACCTGTTGTGTGACGTCACGCACTCTCACGTGACGTCATAGTGTTCGACATCTCGTTCATTTTCATTTTCCACTGATATTGTTATGAGTTCAATGCATTGTATAAAATGTTACCCATCCTCACGTGACGTCACACTCACTCACGTGACGTCACGAATTCTCACGTGACGTCCTATCCTCTCACGTGACGTCATATTGACAGGATCCCGCGTGACCAGCAGGGGGAACAGAGCACAGTGGATAATCTTAAAACCGACAAACAGATAAAAATCCTGAAGCGGAGCGAGGCAAGGTAATTTTCTGTGACACCAACATGCCATATATTTACTATCTTCATAGTTTATCATGTTGCTGAGTAATAATGACATGATGATGTCTTGAAATGTTGATATGTTGAACTATTATACTTTCTCTATCTCTATCATTTTTAATGTGTGATCTTTTTCCAGTCGAGAGGGAGAAGTTGAAAAAGTGCATCCGGAAAACAGGACACTGATCGAGCAAAGCGTTGCTCAAAGAGAAAAAGACTACGCTGTTGCAAGGTAAGTACATGTAAAAGTAAAAAATAAACTTGTTATTTGATATTATGTAAAAGGAGCCATTTAGAAATCCTACGGTCTCATTTTGCTGGCCACACGACTGAAAAAATACCACGCAGGCCCTGCAGACTGCAGAGTGCAGGTCTCGACAACTCATATTTGCTTTTGCAAATTTTCCTCTTCACTGTTTTTGTTGACCCCTTGCAGATTTTTGCTTTATCCAATAATTTTGTGCGTTAATCAACGATAAAATGGTTGGGGTCTAATCCGGGTCGATAATCCGGTTCTTTCTTCAGCATTTGAGAAAGGTCGTCACTGTATTAATAATTGCCGATTTATTGTGATGGACCTGTCTTGTAATTGCAATTGCCATTTTTTAAAGTAATATTTCGGGAATATTTTGAGTTTGCAAATTTTGTATATTCTTATCCAATTAATCATTGCTAAACTGGAGCAAACTGAACCATCTGTGATCTGATTACTGATAGGGTTTTATAGTCCAGTTTGTGGGTAAAATTTATGGGTCAAACTCCACCCATCAATGCGCGCGGCTTGCGCGCGCTATTTATGTACTGACAGCCGCGCGCTTTGTAAAAATATTGCCCACATAGAAAGTAAACACTTGTCAATCAACATTTTGTGCTACGCGCACGCGAGAACTCCTTTTAAATACCCAGAAATCGCCTGGTCAACTGTCGCTAACTGGCCTATGCTGCAATCTATTCATAGCACCAACACGATCGGGATTCTGGAATCGGGACGGTGATAAGATTCAAATAACCAGGCCGCAATTAACATTGTAATTACTTGTAGAAGGTATCTGAATTCCAGGCAACTTAAGACTTCACATAGGATTGAAGCAAACAATCTAGAAATGAAATGTGATAGAATAATTGATAAGAAACGCAAACTTCTTCTGATACAAATGCTCTTGAAACCACCGCTGTTCCTGGGAAATGTTTGTTCCGTCTTGTGACGTGGTACTCACTACTCTGACTTACCTGAATACTCTGACTCCAGCTGGTCGGTGGGTGGTTACTGGAAAGTTAGATTGCTTCTCGTAAAGTAGTTTAACTGTTGTAATTCCTAGGCTCAACTTGAGAAATTCTATTGCTATGATTATACAATATACATTGTAAATACAGTGTACACGTGTTTAGTTTCAACATCTAGGAAACTGTGTTTAGGAGTTGTCGATATTATAATAACCTCAAAGAATAATGTCCTTAATGAAAAATTGCCGCCCAAAAGCGTTTAAATTCGTTATACCACTGATGTCTGTCCCAGACCAGCAGAGGTTAACACTTTAAGTTAGAACTATAAGGATTAAGGAGTTTATTAATTATCGATTCTTCGAATTGCATTAATAATAATGTTCATGTATCCGCAGAGAACGTATAATGGGAAGCAAGTCAAGCTCGAAACCGTCTGGCAGGAGAGATAGGAACAACCACCGCAGGTTAGTTATTTTATGTTTGATTTATATTTTAATGGCCGGTGGTAATTGATCAAAGTCTTCAAAGAATGGGAGGTTGGAATCCTTGAGTGGCAGCAAGTCTAGTTGATATCCTTTTGCAAAGTTTAGTAAAGTCTCATACGTACCCATGTGTCTATTAGAAATATTGACCCAATGATTTAAAACGATTTTTTTTTTCAGAAACAACCAATCCAACGGAAACCAAAGACAACCGGGCTGAAAAATGTAGAGGACAAATTGTAATCAAGTGGCGCAGTGCCTGAACGGTGTTAACTTAGATCTACAAACTTATACCCATGCTCGAGATGTACAATTAATTCATATCCATGTGCAACGACGGAAATATTTCCTTGTGTTTAGCTAAATAATTTAAAATCGTACAGAGAGAGAGAGAAATTGGAAAAAGCATCTGAAATCTTCGGCCGTTATTTACTCGGTCGGAGATGAAAGCGTTGAATTCCATCTAGGTCTTTTGATTTGAAAGTTTAGGGATCAAGATTGGTTTACTTTTTACGGATTGCGGTCTTTGCTTAGTTAACACTGTTAATTGTCAAACGATATCTTGTAAAATTATTTGTAATCGGTGAACATATTCTATTATACAGTATTAGTACAGTGTATTTACACAAATCTACTTTAAGCAAGCTCCTCCCATTTTGATATTAGTTGTATATCTGTTATTAGAGGATCTGATTGGTAAATATAAAGAAAGCAAACTTCAGAGATCTGCCTCAATCTGATTAGTGGAGATTTTAAGCCGTTTGAAGAAGACGCCATATAAGGGCACTAAAGTTCGTGTCAGCTGACAAATCTTGAGCTCAGCGCGATGGCTCATTTCACACTTGGGCGTCTTTTATAAATGGCACGCCCGCAGCTAATTTTCCAAGTATTGCTCCTGAGCGTGTTACCCTATGTGTTATTATCGGTAGATATATCGGGTGGGTCATTAATTGGATCGCAAGAATTCTGTAAAAGTGTCATATATGATCAATAGAAATGGGAACCCACTTGTATTACACCCATTACATGTGTAGGTTAATTATTTTATCTCAGAAGTACCTTCATCAGACGAAATACTCAACCTTTATTGATCGTGTGTGCCAGGTTTGATAACCCTTTCGTTCCATCTACCGATCTGCCTTCCAATATTTTCACATATTGATAACTTTTACCCGATCTAACTGTGCTATGAAGTTTTGGTGTCAAGACTATAAAATATATCTATGTGATCGTGTGAGCTCAGGCTAACTGGGAAGAACACTAGTTTTCAATTTAATAATTCTGAATGCTGAATACATGATCCATCATTGATCAAGAGAAATGTGATATTTGTCTTATTTCCCTGGGTAACTTTTGGTAGTTGTGAAAAAGCGTCTTTCATTTTTCAAGAAAAGTTTAATGTACAAAACGTATACAAAAATCATTGAGCTTCCTCGGACCGAAGTCAAACTTCCAGCACCTGAGCACCTCAATCGTGTGGCTCTTACTAATTCGCTCGCCCAAAAATTTCACGTGACTTTGGTTTTTATGGTTTTACAGCCGTACAAAACGGTTTTACATAAACCCTAATCCCAACCCTAACCCTAACCATAACCCCGAAGCTATCCATAACCCTTACCACAACCCTAACCCTAACCCGAGCCCTAAACAATCGAATTCATGTTTTACTAGCCTGTCACGTGACCAAAACGGTTTTTTGCCCATAACTCTCCAGGGAAGCATTTTTACCCTACGTCATGGGGGTGATTCGGAATCAGCGTCCAAAAATACACCTATCCCGATCAATTTCATACCCAAAGGGCCTTTTCACAAGAATTTTCTTAAAATTTGGGCGAGCGATTTAGTAGGAGCGCAATCGTGTCATAATTCCGAAAAATTATAGTTGCCATATCCTTGAAATCTCATCTTCGAAAATGGGACAGTATGATTTTTCAATTTTCTTCGGGATTTTGACTTCAGTACTTCAATTTGGTTTCATACCATTCTGTCAAAATTGTGTTCCGAAATTTTCATGTTTGTAAATGGGACAGAAATTGGATTAAATATGAATTTCGTTTTGTTAAACTTAGTTGGGTTAGTTTTGCTTGTAATCTGCAATACAAGCAATAGCATTAGCATACTTAACCTTGTCACACGTTGTAAATCCGTCGCGCGGCTGTATCGGGGCAATGGGGGTCACGACCTGATCACTGATACACAACACAAACTTAACCCAGGTCCAGATAATAGCATTAAGTATAACTGTCACCAAGATATAATTAGATCGAACGCAGAAACCGGTTCGATCTAGGAATTAGATCGAACGCGCGGCGCGGCTTTCAATGTATTTGTATATGTATCTCGCGCCAGCGTTCGATCTAATTCCTAGATCAAACCGGTTCGATCTAATTTCTGCGTTCGATCTGATTACATCTTGGTGACAGTAACGGTATAAGTATAACCAAAGTCATCTCAAGTTAATGTACCAAAGTCTGAGACGGCTTGTCCCCTTTAGTGGCCTGGCATCCAAAAACATGCCACTGGATGCTGGTAAACTACTAGATGCTAGAGCTACAATCTTAGAGCTGAACATGACGTACAAGACAGTACTAGTAGTAAACCACACCCCACGAAGGGTGTACAGGAACCGGAGGATGTGCTGTAGTGTATTCTACCGTAATTTATTTCTGCATTAGTACCCATACCCGTAAAATATTCATTAAATGTTTTAGCAGTAAGACTGGCCTCCAGCTCGCCATTTTTGAGATTCAAGTAAATCGTTGATTGACGATGTCAATCCGTCGAGATCGTTGCTCTGCGAAGCAAGAATGCTAGTTTGCGCGGCGCGTCGAAGCGGCGAAGTCCTCCAAAGCTGAGATGAATTGACATCGTCAATTAAGTCGGAATCTTGTAGCGTGATGCGTTACTGTGCCGCGAGATGCGCTATATCGGCGAAATGCGCTACTGTGCCGTGCCGACTCGCCGAGCTGAGATGAATTGACATCGTTATAATTAAGTCGGAATCCTACTTCTAGCACCACAATTGTGTTTTATGCCAACTAATTCGTCCTTGACACGGCCAAAGGCAAAAGTATCAATTTGATTTTTAGATTTAGGGACGCTGCAGAAGATCGAGTACTATAAAATACTAAGCGAATTTATGTGATCCCTGTTATCCCAGCAGGCTAAAATTAAATCTTAGCGTAGTCTGAAAAGTGAAAATGCCAAAAATTTCATTTTTTCATGACCATGAACACTTGCTAAATTAATATTCATCCAGTTTGCTAGTCTCTGAATGTGGCTCGTTTCTTTTTGGCTCTAAATTAAGTAAAAGAAATACGGATAGAGGGGATGGCCAGCCAAGTTAAATTGATATCTGACGTTAAGTGTACAAGTTCTTTTGTCAAAATCATCAGTTTTTGATCGCTTAAAACGTTTAAAACATCAATGAGTTTTGGACACAAACAATGCACAAGGACGTGGATAGATGTGGATTCTGGTGGGGAGGTAATTATACCAATAACCATATATGGAATAATTCCATGGATTGATCACGTGTCAACTTTCACTCTTTCAGGTAAACAAATATGCCTCATCTCCCTACCAGAATCCACATTCATGAACATATTAATCGTACGACACGAATTTATGTACATTGATAGATACTTGATAATAGTGGCATAACATCAAATTCAAAAAACAACTGTAGAAAAGTAATTTCCAATATTGCATTTTACAATTTATTTTAATCTCTTCTTAAATATAATTTAATGAGCCAACGGCTCATAAAAAATATCAAGTCTAAGCATTTATACAAAACTATATGGCCTCGTTCAAACCGAATGTCTTACCTTTGTCCACACATCTGGGAAGGGAAAGGAACTGATAGGTGGTGCCCACCTCACAGAATATCACCTCACTTCCCAACAAGGTGAGAGTATCCGAGTCACATGAGACTGTCACGGGGGTCCCGTACAACAGGGGGAAGGTAGCGTTTGTTTGCAGATCGTCCACAAAGAGCAGCTCATTGCACGTGTCAATCTGTTAACTTATTGACGGTTAAATTATTTGTTTATCAATTCTGCAGATGAATTGTTGTTGGTTTGAAGGCCAAGTCTTAGTGTCCTAAAATACTCTCATACCCCCAGGAGTGGACCCCGGGCCCCGGCCTTGACAGGAGTATCTTAAACAATAATCTCAGAATGAATGTGTGTTTTCTGTGTGTGCGTGTGTAATTTCCGAGCGGCTTAAGCCTTAATCAAAAAAACGGTAAGAATTACGGGGCTGATTTTTTTCGGTAAAGTGCCGACAAAACTCTGACGAAGTTAAATGGCAAAGGTTTTTTAAATCGGTCGGTGGTAAGTGGTATAATTGATGGTTTTGTACCACAAATGTTACATAAAATGGCTGGAGCAGCTTAATCAAGAAAACGGTAAGAGTTACGGGGCTCGTTCTCTCTCCCATTACTGTATATGTATGATGTAGCTGCATAAGTAATAACCATAATTGGGTTAGCGGGATAAGATTCGCTGCCATGTTATACTATAATCTTATAAGGGAGGGGGCACTGTTTGGGGTCTGTTTGAACTGCAGAGAGAGTTCATACTTTCATGCGTAATCTAAAATCAGACCTTATTTATATTCACGCTGGACTGGAAGATTTGTATAAAAACAAAACCACCCCAAAAGACCTCATTGCAAACTACAAAAAACTTGTATATGATCTATTGGAATCTACATCAGCTAAAGTATGCATTTCGCTGATGATCCCAATACCAGGATTACCGGACATAAATGAAGACATATTATACGTTAACAAAGAAGTTTCGAACTTTGTCTCGTACTTAAGAAGGCGAGGAAACTTTGCAGACAGAATATACTGCTCTTGTAACGAACGTCTTGGAGGATTCGTTACAAGACTATCCAACTCCCAAAATAGAGACCTCTCTATTAACGAGAACGGAAAGAGGTTACTCTGGTTGAGGCTCAAAGATTGCTTCTATAGATGCCTTGACCTACCGAACGCTAGCTCACTCTCAAAGGAACGGACTCTAAATGAATAAAACACACAGATTGCCTCCTGTCGCACAAAAGGTCACTATGCTCGAAAACCTCCCTATTTTATCATGGAACATCCACGACTCGGTTATGAGCCAAGAAGGGCCCAAAATGGAAGACAGTGACTTTGTCAACATCCTGACACAAAGCAGCGTCTTTTGCCTGCAAGAAACCAAACAGGACTTTTTTCTCCCCAACTATGAGTGCTTCAACAGCACAAGAAAAGGCTCTCGATCGGGTGGAATTTGCATTGGGGTACATCGCTCAATTTCAAAACAAGTAAAGCTAGTCAAAACAAATTGCCCTGACTTCCAAGCTATTACTTTCTATCCCAATGATATGGAAAACAAGTTCACCATCATCAATGTCTACGACTCACCAGAGCAGTCGTCGTACAAGTCAAAACGCAAGGCTGGAGATGGCTCCCCTTACATGACAACATTAGAGCACCTCCTTGACTTTAAAGCTCAGAATCCCGATCTTGGCAAGATGTTGCTGGTGGGTGACCTAAATGCCCGTACTGGAAACACAAACTTCGAATTTGAAGATGACGACCCTAACTCTGAACCAGATGAAATCCCCTCCAGCCATCCGAAGACTAGCGGGAGAGTAAGCAAGGATCAAGTACTTAACTCTAGGGGTAACCTACTGTTAGATTTCCTCGCTTGTAATCGACTATTGCTGCTAAATGGTAATACACTGGGAGACATCTTTGGGGAATATACCTCTGTCAACTACAATGGTGCCAGCGTAGTTGACTATATGGCAGTCACACCTGAATTGTTGGAATCAGTGCTGTCATTCCAAGTGCAGAATCTTAACAAATTTTCTGACCACAAGCCGTGCATCTGCAAAATAAAGCACAAACACAACTTGGTTGATGCAGAGGATCTACTTGAAACACTAGAAGACGCACCTAAAAAATACAAATGGGATAATGAGGACGAGAAACTTCAATTTCAGTTTCATGCGATCCAGAATTCGCCAGAATTTGTTCAGAAAATAACCCGAATCGCGGAAACCCAATGCACAGACAGAAAACAAGTTTTGTGTCTTAATGAAGAACTCGTATCTATCTTCCAAGACATTGCCGATGTTATTCTTCCGACAAAGGGTCCGAGGAACAAGCCAGATAGGAAAATGATGAGCGGAAAAAGAAAAAGAAAAGAAAAAGGAGACAAAGGATGAAGCCCAAAGCTCCGTGGTTTGATGTAAGTTGTATAAACGGCAAGCGGGAGTTGAACAAACTGTCCAAAAGTTACGGCAAAAATCCTACAAATAAAAAACTCAGAGACTCTTACTATGAAAGTCGACGATCATATCGGAAACTCATAAAACTTAAAAAGTCTGCATTCATAGAGGACCTATGTAGTGACATCGAACGAGGCAAAAATATTAACTGGTCCCGTTTCAAGAGGCTTAAAGATATGAAGACAAATGGAAGCAAATTGGACGTGTTTGATATGCTTAACTTCAGCAAATTCTTCAAAGAGCTGTATAGTAAACCATCGATCAGCCCAAAGAAAATAAAAGAACTACAAGACGAAATGGACAGAGATGCCACCCAGCAAACACTCACAGAAATCCTTGACCAAGACATAAGCTCCGAAGAACTGTTGGCTTGTACTCGAGTGCTCAAGAAAGGGAAAGCAGTGTCGGAGGATTTAATCCCCAATGAATTTATCAAACTCTCTGGAAAACATATGCAGTGCGCTATACTGCATCTCTTTAACCTATGTTTATCACACAGAGTTTATCCCTGGGGAACATCTGTTGTGACGCCTCTGCACAAAAAAGGCAACATCTACGATCCCAACAACTATAGGGCAATTGCAGTAGCCAGCAACGTGGGAAAACTGTTTGCAAGTATTCTCCTCCAGAGACTTATAAAATTCCGTGCTGAGACAAACCCTGACACCCCCAATCAACTGGGGTTTTGCAAAAACGCGCAAACAGCAGATCATATATTGACACTGTCGACTTGCATAGAAAAATATGTAAAAGCTAACAAAGGCAGATTGTTCTCCTGTTTTGTTGACTACGCCAAAGCGTTTGATACAGTCTGCCGGGAGGCACTCTTGTACAAACTCTGGAAACTAGGCATCAAAGGAAGATTCTTTGGTTGCATGGAGTTCATGTACACAAACTCCAAAGCAAAAATCAAGCTCTTGAACAAGCTCTCTGAAAAGATCGATGTTCTTTGCGGGACTGAACAAGGACACCCCATGTCTCCAGAACTCTTCAAATGCTTCATACACCAACTATCAGAAGACCTTAATTCTATGGAAAATGTCGAAGTACCGTTACTGAAAAGTACTAGAGTAACCCACCTCCTCTGGGCCGATGACCTGATTCTGTTGGCTCTCGATCAAGAGAGTCTTCAAAGAATGTTAGAAGTTTTACACACCTACTGTCAAGAGTGGGGGTTATCGGTTAACATATCAAAAACAGCAATTATGGTGTTTAACCGGGCAGGACGGGTGCTCAAGGACAGTACTAATTTTGTCTACGGGGAAATGACCTTGCCATCAGTGCGTGAGTACACATATCTTGGAATTACGTTCACACTCACGGGATCATTAAAACTTGCTCAGATAAAGCTTAGACAAAAAGGGCTCCGGAGCTACTTCTCTCTCAAGAGTATGCTTGACCTCCGATACCTCCGGAAGACAACTGTGTTTAAGCTTTTCGACACTCTGATTGTTCCTGTTCTATCCTACGGGTGTCAGATCTGGCTTCCCATGACAAATTTCATGTCTATCTTTGCTTCGGGGAGTTATCCGGCTTCTCAGGATACAGCAAAAGACCCCCTGGAGAAAGTTCACCTATCATTTATGAAATGGACTATGAATGTCAACAAATCGACTTCAAACACCGCTGTGTGGGGTGACACTGGAAGATACCCGCTTGCCATCGAGCTTACGTCCCAAGTCTATAGCTACCTCGGGAGGTTGGAGGGACTGGACAAAGAGGGATGCTCTTCTTTAGTGAGGCACGCTTACGCCGAGCAGAGGGATCTGAAACTGTTATGGTTCTCCCGGCTGGAATCCACCAAGAACACAGTGAAAGAACTGACAGGAGGAAGTGATATTTCAAACCCGCTCAAAATCAGCGAGGCTATGAAAACCCTTTTCGTTCAACAATGGAACAAAGAGCGAAAACTCAACAGAAAACTAGGATTCTACAACCTCATCAAGGCAAGCTTCGGTTGCGAAACATACCTGTCGATCAACCTACGGCCACAGCAGACTAGGAGACTTGCGCAACTCAGAACAAGCTCGCATCAATACAACATCGAAACTGGAAGACACGGCATGCATCGACAAAAACTTTCGAATAGGGCATGCAAACACTGTTCTACTACAGATGTGGAGTCACTCGATCTTCTTCTAGAGCTTCCTTTCCCTGATCCAATCATCGAAGATGAACTTCATGTATTGCGTATTTGCCCTCTCTATGAAGATCTCCGCCATTGTTTGTCCCAACAAAGTAAAACATTACTCTTCTCTGACATTGGACAGATCTTCGCACACCCTACAACCATCGGAGACCTAGGAAGGTTCCTTACCAAAGCTCATGAACGAAGATTCCCTAAAGCATACTTACTTGTACTTGATTAGGTCTCCTCAATCATTCGAGTGGCCTGCACCAATGAACTCCCGTTTGTGACGTATCATCTCCCTCCAAAGTTTGCGGTCACTAGCCATCTCGCTCGCTCCTTCTAGGTCTATGTCAGTGTTTCCTGTAAACGCTGCAGCATCTTCCAGCAAACATTTCCTCCAGTTCTTTCTTGGACGGCCCCTAGATCTTCTCCCATGGGCAGGGGTCCAGTTAAGCAGGTACTTAGGAAGCCTAGTGTCTGGCATTCTGGTGACATGGCCAAACCAACGCAGGCGGTTTGCTCCTATGTACGTCTCTACTGGATTTATCTTTGCACGCTCCAGCACTTCAGTGTTTCTAACCCGATCGAGCCATCTTATCCTAAGTATTCTCCTCAAGCAACGCTGATGGAACACCTCAAAGCGATGTAGCTGCTTTTTGGTTGTGTTCCAAACCTCACTACCATATAACAATATTGTCAAAACCGCTGCCTTATAAATCCTGATCTTTGTATAAGACTGGATGTTGCGGTTTTTCCATATATTACTCAGTTGATTGAAGGCTCCGGAAGCTTTCTGAATCCTAGCTGACAACTCACGGTCGATAGTACCGTCGCTGGAAATAATTGTACCTAAGTACGTAAAATCACTAACTTGCTGCACTGGCGTGTCTTCAACAGTGATGTTCCGAGAATACTCGCTCCTATTGTTGTTGTCACTAGGCGCCATCTGTTTAATCTTACTGCGTTCTGCAATAAGGCTTTTTGTCTCCTGAGACAAATGCTGCTGCTTTCTGCGCCGGGGGCGCTCACCCAGTACCTCCATAGACACTTCTTTAATGGTATCCTTAACTAATGTCCATTCTCCATCAAGATTCTCCTCCATTGGTAGGCAGCTAAAACGATTTTGAAGAGCAATGCAGTACTCTTCAACCTTGGACTGATCTCTAAGATTCTCAATTGCTGGAGATATCCTACGAGAAGCGTTCATTTTTTGAACTGCCATAAGTTTGACTCTAAATTGACCCCGAACCAAATAATGATCGGAGCCAATGTCTGCACCCCTGCATGATCTTACGTCAAGTAGAGAGTGACTCCACTTGGTAGAAATACAGACATGGTCAATCTGATTTACTGTGCGGCCATCTGGAGACTTCCAACTTCCTTTATGAATATCACGATGCTGGAAAAGCGTCCCACCGATTGTCAGCTGATGTAATGCACAGAAATCTAATAGTCGAAGGCCGTTGTCATTTGATGAAACGTGAAGGGAATGCTTACCAATCACACCGGACCAAGCTGAATTATCTTGGCCAATGCGAGCATTTAGATCTCCAAGTAAAAACTTCACGTCATGAGCTGGTAGTTCATCAAATGCCCCAGATAGCTGCTGATAAAAGTCATCCTTTACCCCGACTGCTGCATCCTCAGTTGGAGCATAAGCTATCACAATCGAAATGTTGATATGTCGACTGTGCAGCCTCGCTGCAAGAATACGTTCTGATATCGGACTGTATGAAATCAATGAATTTTTAGTCTTCTTCGAGAGGACTAAACCTACCCCTTGTCGTCTGTATCCATCACTTCTTCCTGAGTTAATAAAGAGGGACCCATCATCCAAGGTAACCTCACCAGTGCCGGGTCTGTGCGTCTCTGTCAGCCCCAAGACATCCATTTTATATGCTGACATATTCTGTGACAATTCATACAGCTTTGAGGAACTGCTCTCCAATGATAACACATTCCACGTTCCCACATTAATGCTGTGTTTGATAAAGTTGCATGGGAGTGCTCTCCCCTTCTCCGGGTCCACATGAGTGATATGCTGTGAACTAATAACACTGTTGAAATAAGGCGACTTCTTTGTTCTCATCTGCACACTGGGGTCCTTGCGGCTTTGCCCAGAGCACTTCATCCTGGCTACACCCTTCCTTGAACTCCGAGAGTCACTCCACTTTTGGTTATTCATTGATGTTTCAGTAGCTATTTTAAGGCTGAAGGGTAGCTGGCCCCTCGAACCTGGTAGTTTTTTATCGACCTTTACTGGTCTAGATCCATAGTTTTTTGTTGCACCTCATCTGTTTAAACTGGAATCACCCAGAACAGATTACTGTACTTAATAGTGGCACCTCGTAAAGGGTGTAGTACTATGGTCATTGAAATAGGAGAGGTTATAAGTTACACGATCACTATTTCCTGAGATTATAAAAATCTCTTGCCACCAAAAGCATCCCCCAAACAAATTCCTAACATTAACAATATTGCCAAATTATAATCTATGACTCGGAACACTTTCAGAAAAGTTCATTTAAATTATTAAGTATTTTGAATCTCACTTACGGGGTTCATTGTATATATATTAAAATAAATCATTGTATATAAAATTAAATTTACCCAAAAGTCATAAAGTATATATATATACTTTATGACTTTTGGGTAAATTTAATTTTTTTATCTTGTCAGACATTACCATTGTAATTTGACTTTTGAATCGTTTAATCCGTTTAATCCGTTTAATCCGTTTACGACAATGTTATGCGTTTTTTCAAATATAATAGGCGGGTGTGGTGGTTCTAAAACGATTTAAATAAAAATGGAAAGCGGTTCAAGACGGGAGTGATGAGGTGTAATAGTCGGTGTTCGGACCTTATGATCATGGAATGTGGTGTCTAATAATGACACGAGAAAGAACTGATTATGAGATTATTGTTTAAGATACTATTGTATACGTGAGGGCACTCCGAATAGAATTGCTCACCTAATTCGGGTTTTGAATCAGCGGGTAATTACTCCTACCCTTTTTAACTGCGGCAGTGAAATCCCGGCCGAAGGCCGGGTTACACTAGTTAAGTAGTTAAGTCATAAAAGCACTGAAACCCGAGGTTAGCTCCACTCAAGAGAAAAAGAAACTGACCTGACAACTCGGAGGGGAGCTGATCAAGTACTCCTTTCCATTAAGACAGGTTATCTGAGAGTCTCCCTGAAGGGTGTATCCGGGAATACACCACAGTTCTACCACCGTCCCAACAACCACAGGGAAGGTAGTGTTTGTCTTGATGTTTGGAAGGTTGGGCAGTTCCGTGCATTCGTCTGGGAGATATTGGGATTATTCAAACAAAAATTATTGTTAAAATCTGCTTCCCGTTGGAAAGTTTTAGCACATACTATTATTACTAGTAGTAGTATATGGCCACTGGTCAGGTATACCCCGTAATTACGGACGGGATTCCTCATCAAAAGAACAGAAAAAAGTTGTTGCAAACCTAGCTGGCAACCAGGCATTGCATTTTCCACTAGAAATGTTCTGCCCTTCACACAGGTGATAGCATCATCTCCAACCAGCGTATATCTAGCTAAGCAGGATACCCTGACTGTAGTTCCGTAGTCAACAGGGAAGGGAGTGTCTGTAATCAGGTTGTATATATCCGGTAGATCCGAGCAAGTGTCTGCAGGCGAAGGGTTAATTAATAATTATCAATAGTTAAACTGTGATTAGATATACTTCAAACAACTTCGTCAACTCAATATATTATCGTGACGCTCAGAAACCCGATCAATTTAGGTCTTAGGATAATTCCTACTTATTCTTAAAGCTATCCTGACCAAAGCCCGACTCAACCCTGACGTCTTGTAGATAATAAACCTACAATAACCCTGACGTCGGGCTAACCGTACTCACCAATAGAGCAAGTAGGCATGCTCTGCTGAAAAGTGTACTGATCATCTGTGACACACGTGACAACACTGTCTCCTGACGTGTGGGTAGTTCCAGTCTCACACATCACCATTATTTGGGTCCCCGCGGGTACAGGGAAGATGCTGTTTGTTGCTAGGTAACAGTTTGGAGGTAGCTCTGTACATTTGCCTGGTGTGAGAGTGAGGAATACATTTGTGTTGTTGGTGTTTTCACTTAATTAATAGCGTAATCTACATAGTTAGAACAAAGATAAGGGTTCATTAACAGATTTCAGATTGATTTGGGATGACATTTTTAGACTACCAAGATGGAGTAACAAACCTTGTTCATTACAGCGTGGTGTCTCTTCGAACGTAAAAGAAGTTTTATCATCACACGTTATAGAACTGTCACCTGAAATAGATCACGTGATTAAGAGCTCTAGAAATCTTGGCACTTATCCAAGAAGCTGACGGTAGAGGTTTGAGACACAGAGATTATCAAGATATGATCTCCTGCGAGGGGTGGGACTCAGATGATGGAACCCATCACCCATGTGTAACAAAGTATCTCATCAGTGGCTTCACCTCCAAACTCTGTTTCTGAACTGAAATCATGGTGTCGTCCAGACACGATTTTTGATTTTTGATGAAAAATATGTTTAATAAACTGGACTTACCACGTAGTTGAGCTCCAGAAGCAGGGTCGCAGAGCACAGTTACCACAGTACTGTGGGCAGTAGGGAAACTTGTTGTGGTGGTGATGTGGTCTATATGAGGAGGTAACCCAGTGCACCTCTCTGTGGTAATATGAGTTAGTGGTGTTTACGGGATCTGCACAGCTGAACATGGTGGAAAACTCAACTTTCGCCGGTAGAATTCTACAGTAGATAAGAAAGGAAGCATACCGACTATTACGAAAGATTAAATCGTGAAAGGGATTTCGACTGGCATCCATGGGCAGGCGATGTATTTTGTTTTGAATAAGAAAAAAAGTGTAATGAACTGGTTATCATCATCACTATTAAAAATACTGGACCTACTTTCCACACAACTCGGCTCCGCCTCATGCACGAACTCAGTTCCACTCTGGCATGTAATAACTCCATCCCCCTGAAGAGAGCTCCCACTCTGACACGTGACTGTTACTAGGGAGCCGTACTCCACAGGGAATTCGGTGCCGGGTGAAGTGAGGTTTGGAATGTTTGGAACTCCTGTGCACGTGTCTGAGGGATGGCACAGGATTACAAACGATTACACAGGATATGTAAAACGTTTTAAAGTGTGCAAAATACTGTCTCAATTATCTAATAGTTTAGTTTATTGATTAATCGTCAAATAATTTACTATCCCAACATATTTAACCAGATTTAATTCTCACCTTTATCGCACTTAAAATCTCCATCTCCATCAAACACCCTGTCTCTGACACAAGTAACCAGACCAGCACCACCTGCAACATGAGAGTGACCTTGCTCACACGTGAGGGTTACCACGGTGCCGGGTGGAACGGGGAACGTTTCACTGGGCAGCATGTTCGTGTAGGTTTGGGGTAGCCCGCTACAGGACACTGAAGTAGAATAATATACTCTTTAGTCATTAGTGTGACAGAATATTCGGTTACTACGGATAAATATTTGTATCGCCGCTGTCGATCTGAAAAGCTGTTAAATATCTACATTTTACAATAGTATAATCTCTGTCATACTCTCAAAGAATACCATTAGAGTACCACAAATTACCACAAATTACCACAAAAAGTTCCTAAAAATCATATCTTACCACACTCCGTTTTATCCTCACTGGCTGCGCTGAATACCGGACACTGGATGCAGATTCCCGCCCCTTCAGCACTGTAGTGATTAGCTTCACACGGTTTACACACTTGCATAGATGTGTCCTTGTACGTACCGCCTTTACATAGAACTGAAAACAAAGAACCTTAAAATTAGATTGTGCTCTCGGTACTTTTTGTAAAATAATCGAGGAAAATTATGTTATTTTATTTTTAGAGGGGAGGCTTTAAAATAGAACCATATGTTTCGCAAAGATTCATATTTACCACATGAGTTGAGCCCAGAGCTCGGTTCTTCTCCCACTTTACCACAGACCACACATTCTGTCATGGTGGAGTCCCTGTACCTTCCTTCTGGACAGGTATCTGAAGGTGGAACTTTACGCAGAGTTGGAAATGCTTGCAGAGGGAAAAATCATGTTTTGTTTATCTATTTTGGTCCAGTTGACTCGATATTGGTTAATACAATGAATATAAATCCGGAAGTGGTAAGTTATAACCCCATTCCCCTGAATTAGGTAATTTGATGAAATATAAGTGATATTTTTCATACAGTTATGGCAACAAATTTATTTTTCTGACTACATATGTATTGGGAAAATCATGTCCGGTCTCTCTATAATCTTCAGTATTAGTATAATGTATTTATTGATACATGTTATGTATCACAAATATCAGAGATATTATTATTATTTCCGCCTTCGGCGGCGCGCGCTTCGCGCGCGAAATGTGGCATGCAACGTATGTCAATCCAACACCTCATCACAACCTTACTGGGCGGCGCTCAGCCTGTCATTCTGCCGACTGACAGTGTTTTTAAACATGATAGCCTGGGGGAGGGGTCGGGGGTCCCCAGGTAAATCATGATCCAACCTCTCTCAAAATAATACATACCACAGGAAGTCCTGTCGGCATTAGAAACTGTTCCAATAGAGCAAGAACTACAAGAAAGAGATCCTGCTCTTGAACTGATTGAGTTGAGTGGACATTTCGTACACATTGTTTCAGAGCTTTTGTAGTTTCCAGGTCCGCAGTTAACTAGAGGGGAGAATTTAAATTATCATTATTGTTATTATGTCTTTATTATAAAAGGAGTATAATAAGTATAATCAATAAACAAGGCACACAAAAATTGCAGATTGCTACCCCTTACCACAAGCTGAAAAATCAGAGTTAGGGACTGTTCCGGGACTACACCCCCCACATGCTGCAGATCCAGCAGAGCTGACTCCGTTCGGACCGCAAGATAAACATTCTTGTTCATTTCCAGATTTCTTGGTTCCGGCAGGGCATGATACTGAAATTAATGGTTGGTTTATTGTGTAAACCATGCATCTTTGATAGATAAATTACCTTGTCGGACGTTTTTTTTGGCAGAAATTTCGTGGGAGGACATAATTATGGGCGTACAAATTTATTGGAAGTACATTGTACAAAGTAGTTGGACTTTAAGTTGAGCGAACATTATGTGAACCTTCAGAGCTCACAAAATGTCCGACCAAATAAAGTCCTAGCATAACACTGACAACTGTTTAGTGTAAACAGGATGATCAATTTTGTAATCCTTTGAAATTGACCAATTCTCACCACAAGCTGAAAAGTCAGAGTTAGGGACTCTTCCGTCACCACACCACATACATATAGCAGATCCAGCAGAGCTGACTCCGTTCGGACCGCAAGATGAACATTCTTGTACGTTTCCGAATTTTTTAGTTCCGGCAGGGCATGGTACTGAAATTGGAAATGATTTATTGGGTTAACCATCCATCTTTGATAAATAACTATTTTAAACTGCACGACTCCGTTTACACATCAGAAAACACAGACAACTTTAAACTCTGATCAATTCTAATTATTTGAGATTGGTGAATTCTTACCACAAGCTGAAAAATCAGAGTTAGGGACTGTTCCGTCACCACACACCCCACATGCTGCAGATCCAGCAGAGCTGACTCCGTTCGGACCGCAAGATGAACATTCTTGTACTCTTCCGAATTGTTTAGTTCCGGCAGGGCATGGTACTGAAATTGGGAATTGATTTATTGGGTAAACCATGCATCTTTGATTGATAACTATTTTAAACTGCACGCCTCAGTTTATACACCAGAAAAACAGACAACTTTAAACTCTGATCAATTCTAATTATTTGAGATTGGTTAATTCTTACCACAATCTGTAAAATCAGAGTTAGGGACATTTCCGTCACCACACGACATACACATAGTAGATCCAGCTGCAGAGCTGACTCCGTTCGGTCCGCAAGATGAACATTCCTGATCGTTTCCAAATTTCTTGGTTCCAGCTGGACATTGTTCTGAAATTATTAAATATTTGTTTTTTGGAATAGGTAATTTTCGAAAAACTTAATTTTCGGCAAACTTAACCTTCAGGAGACCAAACATATCTCTTAGTCTTACCACAAGCTGAAAAATCTGAGTTAGGGACTGTTCCGGCTCCACACGCCCCACATCCAGCAGATCCAGCAGAGCTGACTCCGTTCGGACCGCAAGATAAACATTCTTGTACGTTTCCGGATTGCTTAGTTCCGGCAGGGCATGGTACTGAAATTGGAAATTGATTTATTGGGTAAACCATGCATCTTTGATGGATAAACTATTTTAAACTGCACACCTCCTTTTACACACCAGAAAACACTTAACGGGTAATACTCGTAAAATATTTGTTCCAAATATTATCCAGGACTGTCGACGAGTCCAACTCGGCGCGCGTCCTGGTACTGGTAGGTTATAAACCTACAAGAAAACACATAACAGACAACTTTAAACTCTGATCAATTCTAATTATTTGAGATTGGTTAATTCTTACCACAATCTGTAAAGTCAGAGTTAGGGACATTTCCGTCACCACACCACATACACATAGTAGATCCAGCTGCAGAGCTGACTCCGTTCGGACCGCATGATGAACATTCTTGTACGTTTCCGAATTGCTTAGTTCCGGCAGGGCATGGTACTGAAATTGGATATTAATTATTTATTGGGTAACCGTAAACCATGCATCTTTGATAAATAACTATGTTTAGTTAAACTGCACGCCTCCGTTTACATCCAGCAAAACAGACAACTTTAATTTTAAACTCTCATCAATTCTAATTATTTACGATTCAAGATTGGTTTATAATTCTCACCACAATCTGTAAAGTCAGAGTTAGGGACATTTCCGTCACCACACGACATACATATAAAAGATCCAGCTGCAGAGCTGACTCCGTTCGGACCGCAAGATGAACATTCTTGTTCGCTCCCATATTTCTTGGTTCCGGCTGGACATTGTTCTGAAATTTGAAACTGACTATTTTTCTTATTGACCAAGTAAAATCTCAAAAAAAGACTTAGCAATATTAATCATAGTCACGTGTCATAAAAATATATAAATCACCAATAGACTCACCACAATCAGTCCGGTCTGGGTTAGACATCTTTCCATTACCACACGACGAACACTCAGATTGCCCCGCAACTTTGCTTATAGAACCAGCAGGACACAGCTCACATTGTGTCATGGTACCAGATCTGTACTTCCCCACTGGACAAGCCACTGTAATAATAAAATATTTGTTAATTTTAGCCTTTAGGGAAAAGTCATTTTCGGGAAACGTCTGGAAACTAAAATATTTTAGTTCTGGTTCATTAAATAAAGTTGGTAATACCAAATATACCAAATATAAAACCGATTTCAAGTTTATTTGACACTTTACACTGAAAAAATTCACAACAATGTTTTGAATCAATCTATTAAAAATATAACCGCTCACCACAGCCACTTCTTTTTTCATCGGCCTTAAATCCCTCTGTACACGAGATGCACTCCGTAGCACCAGGCTCTGTGGTGAAAGAGGAAGGACTACAAAAATAACACTCTACATCGTCTGATGACTTGCTTGTCCCAGGTGGACATGGATCTGAGGGATTAGTGTGAGGGGTAAGTGTGAGGGGTAAGTGTGAGGGGGAAGTGTGAGGGGTAAGGTAGGTTGTATTTTGTAAGTTTGATCTAGAGGTTCGATTGAGGAGTGAGTATGATATATACATAACACACACATACATATCCTTTTTATGATAAAACTTAGATAAATTCTAATTAGATATCTAGTTAATAATATATCTCACCGCAGGCAGATCTCTCACTGTTGGGTGTTTGACCTGCTTCACATTCAACACAACTTGCGCTGCCAGCCGAGCTAGTGAATCGAGCGGTAGGACACCGATAACAATTAGACATCCCTTCTGCTCTGTACTGACCCACCGTGCACCCAACTGATGGATTAGAGGTCAGAAATAACAAATACCAACAAATACCAATAAATACCAACAAATACCAACAAATACCAACAAATACCAACAAATACCAACAAATACCAACAAATACCAACAAATACCAACAAATACCAACAAATACCAACAAATACCAACAAATACCAACAAATACCAACAAATACCAACAAATACCAAAAAATGCTAAGAAATACCAACAAATACCAACAAATACCAACAAATACCAACAAATACGAACAAATACGAACAAATACCAACAAATACCAACAAATACCAACAAATACGAACAAATACCAACAGATACCAACAGATACCAACAAACACCAAGGAATACCAAGGAATACCAAGGAATACCAACAAATACCAAAAAATACCAAGAAATGCTAAGAAATGCTAAGAAATACAAAAAATATGCAAGAAATGTGCAAGAAACAGTTGGTCCGTTGGAACTAATTGTACCGTCCAATAAAAAAGCTATTATATCACCAAATATTAAATGATACAAAACACATCCTTTAAAGCTACATTTTAACAGATTTTAAGAAAGAATAGATCCGAAACAAAATCAGAGAGCAGCAGGGGACAGTCGTAATACTTAATTGCTCACCGCAAGAATCATGCTGCGAGTTAGCAATCTGCCCAAGAGGACAAGTTTCACAGGAGTCTACAGTACCCCTAAAACTGTACTCCAGCACACCAGAACACGGAGAGCAAACATAACCTCCTGGTCCAGATATTTGATAACGGTAGCGTCCTGCTTGGCAGGGCTCTGAAATTAAAATGCCATCACTTTTGAGGATGGGCTTAGTTTTATTTTGGAAAATATATTCTTTAAAACTGTCCATTTTGACGCTCTCTTATTCAACCTCATATGTCTAACTTTAACATGACCTGGATGATATGGAACGATATTTAAGAAAAGAGCCCGATCTATGAAAGCTAACCGTTCACGTGTTACCGAATGAAGTTACCTTGAATAGAGTACTCGGCTACGACCTGCCAATAGTAATACGATGCTCCCCATCCCGTGTACTGCACAGTGCTTACCACCATCTGTATCTCATCAAATGCAACGAGCTGCCGATCCCAACGTTCTTCTTGCTCATTCTTTCCGTTTATGTAGAAATCCTTCAACGTCTGGGTCCCGGAGAGGTGGTGCTCACATATGATGTAGAAAGTGCTGCCTATCTTCCCGAGCAAGGCTACCCTGGTGTGATATGATTCTGATGACCCACTGATCCTATTTGATGCCTTTATCTTTGCTGTAGTCAACTTTGTTATCCAGTGGTCTTGCTTGTTTTCAAACTTCCAGACAATCCTATCTTTGTAAGCATCCCAGTCTTTCACTGGATTGTCCGAGTCGTCATAATTTCGGATACTATTACCATTCTCATTACTTCCAGACTTTCTCTCTGTCGAGACTGAAAACAAAATATTTTAAAATTTTAGCAACACTTAAAGTTAATCATCTACTTCTAGACTGCAACGAATATCGGAAGTTCAAAACTACTAATACAACGCAGTATATCACCACAGCTAGTTTTATCAGAGGTGGCGGTGGTGACTCCAGGACAACTCCAGCACTCGAGCAGATATCCTCCTTCACTGTAGGTGTTACCCTGGCAGATCTCACAGTAACCACTGTAAGAACCGCCTCCTCCACCGTTAACACTGCCTCCTCCACCGCTATAATCGCCTCCTCCACCGCTATAATCGCCTCCTCCACTGTCGTAAGGAGGATCGGTAACCACGCGATCATCTTCTTTGAAATAGGTCCCAGCTGGGCAGTTTCCTGAAATAAAATGGAAATAAAAAGGAGCAGTTAAACTTATGACAGATATTCAGTAAATTCATTATCAGCCCCTATTTTGCCGTAAAACATATTCCTGACCTTAATTTGTTGCTAGCTGGCCTTAAAAATTGGGAAAATACAGAAAGTACAATGCTACTAGTACTTATCAATTTTAGTATTCGCCTTTGAATCACTCGACAAAGATGATAAACTACGATATTAGTATTACGAAACATGGAAGTCTTAAGGTGGTCAGAATAGAAACAAGTCGATTTATTTATCAGGGGCCAAATTCAAATCGTTACTTTTTTAAATACAGGTATTCATACAATCGAACAAAATAAAGTTTGGTAAGGTTTGTATCTATAGTCAATAACATGGCTATCTATAGTCTATACCTATGGCATGGCATGGCTATTGCAATGAAATGAACTAAAAGATTAATAAGCAAATAAAATGTATTTAATCGTAGAATTAAATTATAACTTGCTCGAACCTGGATAAAAGTTAATTCGCAGCATTACGAAAATTTGTATTTTTTCACAATTTGTATGAAAAGCCACCTGTTGACAAATTATTGTTTGATTTTGTCAACCCATGTTTCTAAACGAATAAGCGATAAAATTTCACGGCGCGATGACACAATGTGTATCTCAGTACACATAACCCATCAGTTGTAAACATCCAACCATAATTAGCAAAAGCAGTGGATTGAAAAAAAACCAGAACAGCAATCAATCAAGCTAGAAAATTACCTTGATCGTACGCGTTTGCCATTGGCAATGTAGTCATCATGATTACTGTTAGTGCTGACACTGACAGTAACATATAACAGATCATCGCTTAATGCTACGGATACAAATAATTAATAATTCAATTCGCAGTAATTGTTAATCTATCACAAATATAATGTCTATAACTCTAAGTCTAACTTGCAAATTTGTCTTTCAGTATCAAAATATATTTTAAAAATCTTCCAACTGATAGTGATACTATAAGAATTTTAATCAAAGTCGAATATCAAATTCGTACGATTGAGTCTATGCACCGAACAAATAAAAATATTTAAGTATATCAGTTTGATAGAATCAGTTATAGCTGAGGCTGTTACGGGCAAATATCACACTTTTCTGCTCGAGCCCTGGGACTTCTTTTAGGGTTCTTATATGATAGAATGAAGTGTACTTAAAAGGATTTTAAAGATAATGATAGTTATCCAAAAGTTTGCAAACGAAAGTTACAAAAATTAACCAAAAATACCAGCAATTTTCAATTTTTCCCAGAAAATTAAAATATCTCGATTCGCGATGGTTTATAAAACCATCATTATTAATCGCCTGCCACAATGTGGTCATTTTGCATTCTCTACGATTGAGCTCCTGAGTGCCTTCCTAGCATGGCAGAAATAAATTTTTCAAGCTTGTTCTTTGTGTTCGGGAGAAAATATTTTATAGCTAGTTGTGCCCATCAAATCTATTTCTATAACTCGTTTTGGTGGTTCCTCAGACTATGGAAAACATGCATTCCTGTACAAAAATGTGGAAACTTATTTCCTAGAAAATATTTATAATGAATTAAATATTTGGGCTGTTTCTCAGTCACCGGGTGCATATGGAGCACCCTATTTCAAAATAAAATCGCGACGAAACCTTAAATTGAATATAAAGGTCCTGCATAGTAGAAAAACGTTCGCAATCGTTTGTATAAAATATGTTATGACAGATCTTACTGGTCGGCGCTCAGCCTGTCATTCCGCCGAATCTTTTTGTTTATGAACATAATAGCCTTGGTCCCCAGGTAAGACAGATCAGGATTTGCTACAAGGAGTCTGATTTTCGAGGGACCGACTACTGGTTACTGGTAGACACTAGAGAGTATAGTAAGCCACCAAGAGCACAAGAGCTTATGAACATTGCATCTCTGACCCGGCATACAGATCCCTTTTCAACAAGTTAATCGCTCCGACAATACCATTAGTTTAAGTAAACCCACTCACTAAAAACCGAGTTAGATCCCCAGAGTCAGATCCCCAGCTGACTCAACCAATACCATATAAGGCAGGGTAAATGGGGGGTATATCAAGGACTTGTCCATATATAAGGGATTGACCCAGGCCCGCTACGTCGCAGCTCTTTGCCCGGGGTCAATATTATAACAGAGCTGTCCCAATAACATTAGTGAACTAGTAGCTTACTACTCACTAACTCAGGCCCTTCACACTTTGTTTCTGTCGGCTCAGTTTGTTTTGGTCCGGGCCTTGCTTGCTGACCCTGCCATGGCTCTCTAGCTTGGGCAGGTGTGACTTATATACATATATATAATATATATATATATATACTTTGTTTCTGTCTGGCTCTAATATACCGTTACAATAATGACTTTAATATATAAGCATATACCAGTGCATCGTGCCATTGCAGCTGTCTCAATATCATTAGTGAACTAGTAGCTCACTGCTTACTCGCCATGGGTTATAATGGACTTTGTGAGTATGCTCTGTAACGTGTAAAAACTATTTTAGTCGTTCTAGAGAGCATCAGCAAGGAAGTATCATAGTTACATATTATGTATGTGGTATAAATATTGAAGAAGCTGTGGCTCTAGCTGGTGAAGAGTGCATGTATCAGAGCATCGACCCAGGATGTGTAAAGTACCCTGGATTCACGAGTACAAATTGTAATCAAGTGGTGCAGTGCCTGAACGGTGTTAACTTAGATCTACAAACTTATAACTACCCATGCTTGAGATGTACAATTAATTCATATTCATGTGCAAAGACGGAAATATTTCCTTGTTGCTTGTGTTTAACTAAATAATTTAAAATCGTACAGAAAGAGAGAGAAATTGGAAAAAGCACCTAAAATCTTCGGCCGTTATTTACTCGGTCGGAGATGAAAGCGTTGAATTCCACCTAGGTCTTTTGATTTGAAAGTTTAGGGATCAAGATTGGTTTACTTTTTACGGATTGCGGTCTTTGCTTAGTTAACACTGTTAATTGTCAAACGATATCTTGTAAAATTATTTGTAATCGGTGAACATATTCTACTATACAGTATTAGTACAGTGTATTTACACAAATCTACTTTAAGCAATCTCCTACCATTTTGATATTAGTTGTATATCTGTTATTAGAGGATCTGATTGGTAAATATTTAAAAGAAAGCAAACTTCAGAGATCTGCTTCAATCTTATAAGTGGAGATTTTAAGCCGTTTGAGGAAGACGCCCACAAACATTTGCTATATTAGGGCACTCAAGTTCGTGTCAGCTGACAAATCTTGAGCTCAGAGCAATGGCTCATTTCACACTTGGGCGTCTTTTATAAATGGCACGTCCGCAGCTAATTTTCCAAGTATTGCTCCTGAGCGTGTTATTATTGGTAGAGATAATGGATCGCAAGGATTCTGTAAAAGTGTCATATATGATCAATAGAAATGGGAAGCCACTTGTAGTACTTTCATCAGACGAAATACTCAACCTTTATTGATCGTGTGTGCCAGGTTTGATAACCTTTTCGTTCCATCTACCGATCACCCGATCTGCCTTCCAATATTTTCACATATTGATAACTTTTACCCGTTCTAACTGTGCTATGAAGTGTTGGTGTCAAGACTATAAAATATATATATGTGATCGTTAATAAGAGCTCAGGCTAACTGGGAAGAACACTAGTTTTCAATTTAATAATTCTGAATGCTGAATACATGATCCATCATTGATCAAGAGAAATGTAATATTTGCCTTATTTCCCTGGGTAACTTTTGGTAGTTGTGAAAAAGCGTCTTTCATTTTTCAAGAGAAGTATCATGTACAAAACGTATACAACAAAAATTTTGCCGCGGTTAAACCACGCACGATCAAGTTTCCGAAGGAGCAGACTTTTTTCACCGTAGGGCCGTCGAGCCACCTCATACAATATATCCAAACCCGATTACTTATTCCCTACGATCTTTTTGCCTTCGGCAAGAGTAGGGAAAAAATCATTGAGCTTCCTCGGACCGAAATCGAACTTCCAGCACCTCAATCGTGTCATAATTCCAAAAAAATTATACTTATAGTTGCCATATTCTTGAAATTTCATCTTCAAAAACCGAAAATGGGACAGTATGATTTTTCAATTTTTTTCGGGATTTTGACTTCCAGTACTTCAATTTGGTTTCATACCATCATCAATTAACTAACTAATTGGTCTCTGGGCAAAAGTCTCTGGGCGAAATTTTCATACTTCGAAATGGGACAGAAATTGGATTAAATATGAATTTCGTTTTGTTAAAGTTAGTTTTGCTTGTAATCTGCAATACAAGCAATAGCGGATGATGATTAATCACTCTACACTCGACTGTCACGTGACTTTTTCAACCCGTTCTCTAGCTAGTTCTGAACGACTTTTCGAAACCCTAACCCTCTAATCTGATCCCAACCCTAACCCTAACCCAATCCTTAACAAAAACATATGCTGAAACCCTAACCCTAACGAGAAATTAGACTAACTTCCTTATATGGTCATATCACGTGATCGATACAGTTTTTCGCCAATATCTCGTCAGGGGAGCATTTTAACCCTATGTCATGGGGGGTGATTCGGAATCAGCGTCCGAAAATACATCGATTGAAGTGGGTTACAACCGTCGGGGGCCCTTTTAGAACAATCTCGAAGATCGACTGTAGAGTGATTTAGCACGCTCGAGCAATAGCATTAGCATACTTATTCTTAACCTTGTCACACGTTGTAAATCCGTTGCGCGGCTGTATCGGAGCAATGGGGGTCACGACCTGATACACAACACAAACTTAACCCAGGTCCAGATAATAGCAATAACCAAAGTCATCTCAAATTAATGTACCAAAGTCTGAGAGGGCTTGTCCCCTTTAGTGGCCTGGCATCCAAAAACATGCCACTGGATGCTGGTAAACTACTTTTTTTATAGAGCTACAATCTAAGAGCTGAACATGACGTACAAGACAATTATAGTAAACCACACCCCACGAAGGGTGTACAGGAACCGGAGGATGTGCACTGTAGTGTATTCTACCGTAATTTATTTCCGCATTAGTACCCATACCCGTAAAATATTCATTAAATGTTTTAGCAGTAAGACTGGCCTCCAGCTCGCCATTTTTAAGATTCAAGTAAATCGTTGATTGACGATGTCAATCCGTCGAGATCGTTGCTCTGCGAAGCAAGAATGCTAGTTTGCGCGGCGCGTCGAAGCGGCGAAGTCCGATCCAAAGCTGAAATGAATTGACATCGTCAATTAAGTCGGAATCTTGTAGCGCGATGCGTTACTGTGCCGCGAGATGCGCTAGATCGGCGAGATGCGCTACTGTACCGCGCCGACTCGCCGAGCTGAGATGAATTGACATCGTCAATTAAGTCGGAATCCTACTTCTAGCACCACAATCGTGAATTGTGTTTTATGCCAACTAATTCGTCCTTGACACGGCCAAAGGCAAAAGTATCAATTTGATTTTTAGATTTAGGGATGCTGCAGAAGATCGAGTACTATAAAATACTGAACGAATTTATGTGATCCCTGTTATCCCAGCAGGCTAAAACTAAATCTTAGCGTAGTCTGAAAAGTGAAAATGCCAAAAATTTCATTTTTTCATGACCATGAACACTTGCTAAATTAATATTCATCCAGTTTGCTTATAGTCTCTGAATGTGGCTCGTTTCTTTTTGGCTCTAGAATAAATTAAGTAAAACAAATACGGATAGAGGGGATGGCCAGCCAAGTTAAATTGATATCTGACGTTAAGTGTACAAATTCTTTTGTCAAAATCATCAGTTTTTGATCGCTTAAAACGTTTAAAACATCAATGAGTTTTGGACACAAACAATGCACAAGGACGTGAATAGATGTGGATTCTGCTGGGGAGGTAATTATACCAATAACCATATATGGAATAATTTCATGGATTGATCACGTGTCAACTTTCACTCTTTCAGGTAAACAAATATGCCTCATCTCCCTACCAGAATCCACATTCATAAACATATTAATCGTACGACACGAATTTATGTACATTGATAGTTACTTGATAATAGTGGCATAACATCAAATTCAAAACAACTGTAGAAAAGTAATTTTCAATATTTTTTTTATTGAAAATCTTTTCAAAATAGTACATACATCAATGTAATTGCATGAAAATAACACGGTCAAAAAGTGATTTCTATGTACTATAATGACGGGAAACCAGAACGTAGTTCGTGCAAAAATTACACCTACAAAATATGGTCCCTGACAAAACATTTCATACATACAATCAACACATATAAATGTAAGATATATAGTAATAGAGATGATTGTGCAATAATAAAATACAGCGTGCATAAAATATCATAATATTAAT
Source organism: Bolinopsis microptera (assembly GCF_026151205.1). NCBI lineage: Eukaryota > Metazoa > Ctenophora > Tentaculata > Lobata > Bolinopsidae > Bolinopsis > Bolinopsis microptera. Next base: position 11,222,020 of record NC_087075.1, on the reverse strand, counting down.
AATTTGTTAATTTTTTAATGAAATAGATTATATCATACAATACTTTTAAAAACCCAACCCACAACCCAACCCACCCCTAACCCCTTAAATAGTTTGGATCGGTTATTTTAGATTAGAGAATTGGCATTGGGAGAAATGAGATGCATCTAATCATTATCAGACAGGTAGAATTCAGCGTGACTATCGTTTGGATCTGTGGGTAGCATTTCCGACCATAGGTGATCCTTAAGTTTGGCCTTGAAGATATCAGGACAGCTATGGTCTCTTATTTCGAGAGGAAGTTTATTCCAGAGCAGATGTGTCCGATAAAAGAATGATTTCTTAAGGAGACTGCTATTACACTGTGTTTGAACAAGAGTCGTTACATAACTTAGGCTGTCATGGTGACATGATCTTAAGCGTGTGCTTCCTTTGTATAGTTGTAAGTAATTAGGAAGCTCTTGTGTGCATACACCATTGACTATTTTGTGAAACAAGGTCAGGTCATTCAATTCAAACCTCTTGCTGAGAGGAAGGATTTTCAATTGATGACATTTGTAAGTATAGTTTTCAAAGGACTGATAGCTTGTGAATTCCTCATCAAAAATCCACTTAATACACCTTTTTTGAAAAGCATCCATCTTATCTAGTTGTGTTTTATTAAATGGACGCCAGATTTGGGAACAGTGTTCAAATTGACTTCTAACAAGTGCAAGATATAAATTTCTTCTTCGTCTCTCATCTTGGACAAATGAGCAAGTGCGTTTCAGCAGCCCAAATTTTTGGTTAGCTTTGGACATTATTTTAGTTATGTGTTCTTCAAAACGAAAGCCCTGATTTATAACGACTCCAAGATCTGTTTCCGTACTGGTGTAATCTAAGGGAGTATTACCGAGCAAATATTGAAATCTGATAAATGGAATAGGTAATATCCTACTGCTGAATTTCTTTCCAGGAATAGAGAGGACTTTACACTTTGATGGATGGAATCGCATCTTATTTTCTATGCTCCAAGAATTAAGTTCATTTATGTTATTCTGAAGTGTGCAATAATCGTTGTATGATTTAATAGGACTCCATATTTTCGTGTCATCAGCATAAAGTACCAAATTTGTGCCTGAACTTAATCTCATGGGAAGATCGTTTATGAATAAGACAAATAGAATGGGACCTAGGACGGAGCCTTGAGGAACTCCAGACAAAACAGGTTTGATCTCTGAATGTCTACCATCAACTAAAACACATTGTTCCCGTTCACTAAGATAGTTGGTTAGGAATTTGAGTAGCCTTCCTTCAATATTAAAAACGAGTTTAAGTTTCTTAAGAATAAGATCATGATTTACAGAATCAAAGGCTTTAGCAAAATCAAAGTAAATGATGTCTACACTTATAGTCGAACAGTCATTGAGGGATAGCGTGACACTGTCAATAAAGTTAATCATATTTGTGGTACAAGATCTGTCTCCAAGAAATCCATGCTGTCTATCATCAAGAAGATGCATTGTTTTATTCAAGAGTTCCTGTTTAATAAGGCGTTCAAATGTTTTCATTATAAGACTAGTTAGGGAAATCGGCCGATAATTCTCAATGTCCTCCTTACTACCCTTCTTGTGAACCGGAACTACGTGAGCCAGCTTCCATTCAGTTGGAATAATACCGGAGTTATATGATATCTCAAATAAAATTGAAAGTGGGCAAGCGAGACTACCAGCACAGTTCTTCAGTATCTTACCATGGATACCGTCAGGGCCGCAAGCTTTGTTAGAATTAATGTTCCTTAAGAGATGTTTTATATTCTCTGCACAGAAAGTTAAGTCGAATTCAGTATCACTTCTCCAATCAATATCAATATCATACTTAGATTCGTCAGAAAATTGTTTTGAGAAATACTGATTGAACATATTTGCTTTGTCTAATGGAGATTCTCTGTATGTTTCTCTAAGGTACATCCTATCCGGTATTCTTGAATTCTTTGAAGAGGATTTTACATGCGACCAGAATTTCTTTGAGATCAATGCAGGGTCATCATCGTTATATAGATTATCGTTCATCTTCTGATCAGATAGATTTTTGAACTGTGTTCTTAGTGAGCAAAACTTAAAATAATCCTTTTGTTGGCCGGTTAGTTTCCACTTTTCATGAGCTCTTTTTTTCTTCAAGTATGCCTCATGGGCCTCTGAGTCAAACCAGGGATTTCTATATGCTAACTTTAAAGTAATAGTTGGGATATGCTTTGAGATACTTTTCGATATTACAGACTTTAAGGCAAGCCAACAATATTCAGGATCTCCTAGCTTTAAAAACATAGCATTCCAGTCAATAGAATTCAAGTCTTCGTTAATGGCCGTCCAGTTTGCCTTCTTAAAGTTGAGAATCTTTCTTTTAGGACATTTAGAATAAGTGATTTTTGTAGCAACTTTAAAAGCTATTGGATAATGGTCAGATTTGCAAGCACCGTGACCCTTCAATACCGTAAGATCTCTTACTAAATTTTTACAATTACTCAAAAGAAGGTCTAGTATGTTACCCTTAACATGTGTAGGACTACTTATACATTGATCTAGATCAAAGTTATGGAATGTTGTAATGAAGTCCTCTTCAATTAAACTAGAAGGTGTAACAATTCCGTCCTCAGAAAACCAATCTACTCCATTGAGATTAAAATCACCAACGATGAAAAAATTGCATTTACAATTTATTTTAATCTCTTGATCTGAAGATCTGAAGATCTATATAATATAATAAGCCAACGGCTCATAAAAAATATCAAGTCTAAGCATTTATACAAAACTATATGGCCTCGTTCAGACCGAATGTCTTACCTTTGTCCACACATCTGGGAAGGGAAAGGAACTGATAGGTGGTGCCCACCTCACAGAATATCACCTCACTTCCCAACAAGGTGAGAGTATCCGAGTCACATGAGACTGTCACGGGGGTCCCGTACAACAGGGGGAAGGTAGCGTTTGTTTGCAGATCGTCCACAAAGAGCAGCTCATTACACGTGTCAATCTGGGGATTTGTTAACTTATTGACGGTTAAATTATTTGTTTATCAATTCTGCAGATGAATTGTTGTTGGTTTGAAGGCCAAGTCTTAGTGTCCTAAAATACTCTCATAGTCATACCCCCAGGAGTGGACCCCCGGGCCCCGGCCTTGACAGAAGTATCTTAATCAATAATCTCAAAATGAATGTGTGTTTTCTGTGTGTGCGTGTGTAATTTCCGAGCGGCTTAATCAAGAAAACGGTAAGAATTACGGGGCTGATTTTTTCGGTAAAGTGCCGACAAAACTCTGACGAAGTTAAATGGCAAAGGTTTTTTAAATCGGTCGGTGGTAAGTGGTATAATTGATGGTTTTGTACCACAAATGTTACATAAAATGGCTGGAGCAGCTTAATCAAGAAAACGGTAAGAGTTACGGGGCTCGTTCTCTCTCCCATTACACATTACTGTATATGTATGATGTAGCTGCATAAGTAATAACCATAATTGGAGAATTGGGTTAGCGGGATAAGATTCGCTGCCATGTTATACTATAATCTTATAAGGGAGGGGGCACTGTTTGGGGTCTGTTTGAACTGCAGAGAGAGTTCATACTTTCATACGACAATGTTATGCGTTTTTCAAATATAATAGGCGGGTGTGGTGGTTCTAAAACGATTTAAATAAAAATGGAAAGCGGTTCAAGACGGGAGTGATGAGGTGTAATAGTCGGTGTTCGGACCTTATGATCATGGAATGTGGTGTCTAATAATGACACGAGAAAGAACTGATTATGAGATTATTGTTTAAGATACTATTGTATACGTGAGGGCACTCCGAATAGAATTGCTCACCTAATTTGGGTTTTGAATCAGCGGGTAATTACTCCTACCCTTTTTAACTGCGGCAGTGAAATCCCGGCCGAAGGCCGGGTTACACTAGTTAAGTAGTTAAGTCATAAAAGCACTGAAACCCGAGGTTAGTTCCACTCAAGAGGAAAAGAAACTGACCTGACAACTCGGAGGGGAGCTGATCAAGTACTCCTTTCCATTAAGACAGGTTATCTGAGAGTCTCCCTGAAGGGTGTATCCGGGAATACACCACAGTTCTACCACCGTCCCAACAACCACAGGGAAGGTAGTGTTTGTCTTGATGTTTGGAAGGTTGGGCAGTTCCGTGCATTCGTCTGGGAGATATTGGGATTATTCAAACAACAAGAATTGCGCCCGTTGTTTCGTTTTGGCGGACGCTAGATTTCCATTTCACATTTACTATAAATTTAAGTATAAGCTCCAATCAGCTCACTTCAATCTTCATGATAGTAATATTGATAAATTATGCATCAAATACGGGGAAAAATTCAGTTCAATTGCCGTAAAACTTAACTTGTATCTGTAATTCAAGAAATTATCAGCAAAGGTAAACTATACTCGTGTACACATCAATACACTACGCGTGCCACGTACAAATTGGGCGTATTACCTAATAATAATATTATACATTACATGCATCATATACATTAAAACACAGTCGCGCCGCGCATTTATACTTATAGATCACAAGCTATCTATACATCACATCTCTGCAAGCAATCCTCGCGCGCGCGCAACTTTTTCGTTGCTTGGTAACGAACGGAAGCAAGGAACACGACATATATTTGACCCACCTACTGCAATCTCCAAAATCCACTTTTTTCTGCAAAAACCTCCATTCGTAACCTTTCACTATTGCCTTTTTTCAAAAGGGTGAAAAGGAAAAAATTATTGTTAAAATCTGCTTCCCGTTGGAAAGTTTTAGCACATACTATTATTACTAGTAGTAGTATATGGTCACTGGTCAGGTATACCCCGTAATTACGGACGGGATTCCTCATCAAAAGAACAGAAACAATTGTTGCAAACCTAGCTGGCAACCAGGCATTGCATTTTCCACTAGAAATGTTCTGCCCTTCACACAGGTAATAGCATCATCTCCAACCAGCGTATATCTAGCTAAGCAGGATACCCTGACTGTAGTTCCGTAGTCAACAGGGAAGGGAGTGTCTGTAATCAGGTTGTATATATCCGGTAGATCCGAGCAAGTGTCTGCAGGCGAAGGGTTAATTAATAATTATCAATAGTTAAACTGTGATTAGATATACTTCAAACAACTTCGTCAACTCAATATATTATCGTGACGCTCAGAAACCCGATCAATTTAGGTCTTAGGATAATTCCTACTTATTCTTAAAGCTATCCTGACCAAAGCCCGACTCAACCCTGACGTCTTGTAGATAATAAACCTACAATAACCCTGACGTCGGGCTAACCGTACTCACCAATAGAGCAAGTAGGCATGCTCTGCTGAAAAGTGTACTGATCATCTGTGACGCACGTGACAACACTGTCTCCTAAGGTGTGGGTAGTTCCAGTCTCACACATCACCATTATTTGGGTTCCCGCGGGTACAGGGAAGATGATGTTTGTTGCTAGGTAACGGTTTGGAGGTAGCTCTGTACATTTGCCTGGTGTGAGAGTGAGGAATACATTTGTGTTGTTGGTGTTTTCACTTAATTAATAGCGTAATCTACAAAGTTAGAACAAAGATAAGGGTTCATTAACAGATTTCAGATTGATCTGGGATGATATTTTTAGACTTCCAAGATGGAGTAACAAACCTTGTTCATTACAGCGTGGTGTCTCTTCGAACGTAAATGAAGTTGTATCATCACACGTTATAGAACTGTCACCTGAAATAGATCACGTGATTAAGAGCTCTAGAAATCTTGGCACTTATCCAAGAAGCTGACGGTAGAGGTTTGAGACACAGAGATTATCAAGATATGATCTCCTGCGAGGGGTGGGACTCAGAAGATGGAACCCATCACCCATGTGTAGCGAAGTATCAGTGGCTTCACCTCCAAACTCTGTTTCTGAACTGAAATCATAGTGTCGTCCAGACAAACATTTTCATTTTTGCATGAGAAATATGTTCAAACTGGTCTTACCACGTAGTTGAGCTCCAGAAGCAGGGTCGCAGAGCACAGTTACCACAGTACTGTGGGCAGTAGGGAAACTTGTTGTGGTGGTGATGTGGTCTATATGAGGAGGTAACCCAGTGCACCTCTCTGTGGTAATATGAGTTAGTGGTGTTTACGGGATCTGCACAGCTGAACATGGTGGAAAACTCAACTTTCGCCGGTAGAATTCTACAGTAGATAAGAAAGTAAGAATACCGACTATTACGAAAGATTAAATTATGAAAGGGATTTCGACTGGCATCCATGGGCAGGCGATGTATTTTGTTTTGAATCACAAAAAAAGTGTAATAATCTGGTTATCATCATCACTATTAAAAATACAGGACCTACTTTCCACACAACTCGGCTCCGCCTCATGCACGAACTCAGTTCCACTCTGGCATGTAATAACTCCATCCCCCTGAAGAGAGCTCCCACTCTGACACGTGACTGTTACTAGGGAGCCGTACTCCACAGGGAATTCGGTGCCGGGTGAAGTGAGGTTTGGAATGTTTGGAACTCCTGTGCACATGTCTGAGGGATCGGATGGCAAAGGATTACAAACGATTACACAGGATATGTAAAACGTTTTAAAGTGTGCAAAATACTGTCTCAATTATCTAATAGTTTAGTTTATTGATTAATCGTCTAATAATTTACTATCCCAATTACATATTTAACCAGATCTAATTCTCACCTTTATCGCACTTAAAATTTCCATCTACATCAAACACCCTGTCTCTTACACAAGTAACCAGACCAGCACCACCTGCAACATGAGAGTGACCTTGCTCACACGTGATGGTTACCACGGTGCCGGGTGGAACGGGGAACCTTTCACTGGACAGCATGTTCGTGTAGGTTTGGGGTAGCCCGCTACAGGACACTGAAGTAGAATAATATACTCTTTAGTGTGACAGAATATTCGGTTACTACGGATAAATATTTGTATCGCCGCTGTTGATCTGAAAAGCTGTTAAATATCTACATTTTACAATAGTATAATCTCTGTCATACTGTCAAAGAATACCATTAGAGTACCACAAATTACCACAAAAGGTTCCTAAAAATCATCTTACCACACTCCGTTTTATCCTCACTGGCTGCGCTGAATACCGGACACTGGATGCAGATTCCCGCCCCTTCAGCACTGTAGTGATTAGCTCCACACGGTTTACACACTTGCATAGATGTGTCCTTGTACGTACCGCCTTTACATGGAACTGAAAACAAAGAACCTCAAAATTCAATTATGCTCTCGGTACTTTTTGTAAAATAATCGAGGAAAGTTATGTTATTTTATTTTTAGAGGGGAGGCTTTAAAATAGAACCATATATGTTTCGCAAAGATTCATATTTACCACATGAGTTGAGCCCAGAGCTCGGTTCTTCTCCCACTTTACCACAGACCACACATTCTGTCATGGTGGAGTCCCTGTAACTTCCTTCTGGACAGGTATCTGAAGGTGAAACTTTACGCAGAGTTGGAAATGCTTGCAGAGGGACAAATTATGTTTTGTTTATTCATTTTGGTCCGGTTGACTCAAAGTCAATATTGGTTAATACAATGAATATGAATCCGGAAGTGGTAAGTTATAACGCCATTCCCCTGAATTAGGTAATTTAATGAAATATAAGTGATATTTTTCATACAGTTATGGCAACAAATTTATTTTTCTGACTACGTATGTATTGGGAAAATCATGTCCGGTCTCTCTATTATCTTCAGTATTAGTATGCACTTATATGTTTCATCGTTATAAGCTTTCGGATGACTGAGTGGACCAATATAACCCCTAATTAAAATACCCAACACCTCATCATAACCTTACTGGGCGGCGCTCAGCCTGTCATTATGCCGAATGACAGTGTTTTTGAACATGATAGCCTGGGGTGAGGGGTCGGGGGTCCCCAGGTAAATCATGATCCAACCTATCTCAAAATAATACATACCACAGTAAGTCCTGTCTGCATTAGAAACTGTCCCAATAGAGCAAGAACTACAAGAAACAGATCCTGCTCTTGAACTGATTGAGTTGAGTGGGCATTTCGTACACATTGTTTCAGAGCTTATGTAGTTTCCAGGCCCGCAGTTAACTAAAGGGGAGAATTTAAATTATCATTATTGTTATTATTTATTTATTATAAAAGGAGTATAATAAGTATAATCAATAAACATGGCAAACAAAAATTGCATATTGCTACCCCTTACCACAAGCTGAAAAGTCAGAGTTAGGGACTGTTCCGGGACTACACCCCCCACATGCTGCAGATCCAGCAGAGCTGACTCCGTTCGGCCCGCAAGATAAACATTCCTGTTCAATCCCAGATTTCCTGGTTCCGGCAGGACATGAATCTTAAATTAAAGGTTGGTTTATTGTGTAAACCATGCATCTTTGATACATATAAATCACCTTTTCGGACTTTGTTTTTGGCAGAAATTTCGTGGGAGGACATAATTATGGGCGTACAAATTTATTGGAAGTACATTGTACAAAGTAGCTGAACTTTAAGTTGAGCGAACATTACGTGAACCTTCAGTGCTCACAAAATGTCCGACCAAATAAAGTTCGATATGGTATTTTAAACTGTGCCCCTCTATTTTGCATATCAGTAAACTATCATAACACTGACAACTGTTTAGTGTAAACAGCATGATCAATTCTACAATTCTTTGAGATTGACCAATTCTCACCACAAGCTGAAAAGTCAGAGTTAGGGACTCTTCCGTCACCACACCCCATACACATAGCAGATCCAGTAGAGCTGACTCCGTTCGGACCGCAAGATGAACATTCTTGTACGTTTCCGGACTGCTTGGTTCCGGCAGGGCATGGTACTGAAATTGGAAATTGATTTATTTGGTAAACCATGCATCTTTGATAGATAACTATTTTAAACTGCACGCCTCAGTTTACACACCAGAAAAACAGACAACTTTAAACTCTGATCAATTCTAATTATTTGAGATTGGTTAATTCTTACCACAATCTGTAAAATCAGAGTTAGGGACATTTCCGTCACCACACCACATACACATAGTAGATCCAGCTGCAGAGCTGACTCCGTTCGGACCGCATGATGAACATTCCTGATCGTCTCCAAATTTCTTGGTTCCAGCTGGACATTGTTCTGAAATTATTAAATACTTGTTTTTGGAATACGTAATTTTCGAAAAACTTAATTTTTGGCAAACTAAACCTTCAGGAGACTAAACATATCCCAGATCCCTTACCACAAGCTGAAAAATCAGAGTTAGGGACTGTTCCGGGTCCACACGCCCCACATACAGCAGATCCAGCAGAGCTGACTCCGTTCGGACCGCAAGATGAACATTCTTGTACGTTTCCGAATTGCTTAGTTCCGGCAGGGCATGGTACTGAAATTGGAAATTGATTTATTGGGTAAACCATGCATCTTTGATAAATAAATCACCTTGTCGGACTTTGTTTTTGGCAGAAATTACGTGGGAGGACATAATTATGGGCGTACAAATTTATTGGAAGTACATTGTACAAAGTAGCTGGACTTTAACTTGAGCGAAAATTACGTGAACCTTCAGTGCTCACAAAATGTCCGACCAAATAAAGTCCGATATGGTATTTTAAACTGTGCCCCTCTATTTTGCATATCAGTAAACTATCATAACACTGACAACTGTTTAGTGTAAACAGCATGATCAATTCTACAATTCTTTGAGATTGACCAATTCTCACCACAAGCTGAAAAGTCAGAGTTAGGGACTCTTCCGTCACCACACCCCATACACATAGCAGATCCAGCAGAGCTGACTCCGTTCGGACCGCAAGATGAACATTCTTGTACGTTTCCGAATTGCTTAGTTCCGGCAGGGCATGGTACTGAAATTGGAAATTGATTTATTGGGTAAACCATGCATCTTTGATAAATAAATCACCTTGTCGGACTTTGTTTTTGGCAAAAATTTCGTGGGAGGACATAATTATGGGCGTACAAACTTATTGGAAGTACATTGTACAAAGTAGCTGAACTTTAAGTTGAGCGAACATTACGTGAACCTTCAGTGCTCACAAAATTTCCGACCAAATAAGGTTCGATATGGTATTTTAAACTGTGCCCCTCTATTTTGCATATCAGTAAACTATCATAACACTGACAACTGTTTAGTGTAAACAGCATGATCAATTCTACAATTCTTTGAGATTGACCAATTCTCACCACAAGCTGAAAAGTCAGAGTTAGGGACTCTTCCGTCACCACACCCCATACACATAGCAGATCCAGCAGAGCTGACTCCGTTCGGACCGCAAGATGAACATTCTTGTACGTTTCCGGATTGCTTGGTTCCGGCAGGGCATGGTACTGAAATTAGAAATTGATTTATTTGGTAAACCATGCATCTTTAATAGATAACTATTTTAAACTGCACGCCTCAGTTTACACACCAGAAAAACAGACAACTTTAAACTCTGATCAATTTTAATTATTTGAGATTGGTTAATTCTTACCACAATCTGTAAAATCAGAGGTAGGGACTGTTCCGTCACCACACCCCTTACACATAGTAGATCCAGCTGCAGAGCTGACTCCGTTCGGCCCGCAAGATGAACACTCAGATTGCCCCGCAACTTTGCTCATAGAACCAGCAGGACACAGCTCACATTGTATCATGGTACCAGATCTGTACTTCCCCACTGGACAAGCCACTGTAATAATAAAATATTTGTTAATTTTAGCCTTTAGGGAAAAGTAATTTCGGAAAAAGTAATTTCCGGTAAACGTCTGGAAACTAAACTGTTTTAGTTCTGGTTCATTAAATAAAGTTGGTAATACCAAATATACCACTACCAGGCGGACATAGATTTGAGGGGTAATTGTGAGGGGTAAGTGTGAGGGGTAAGTGTGAGGGGTAAGTGTGAGGTGTACGTGTGAGGGGTAATTGTGAGGGGTAAGTGTGAAGTGTAAGTGTGTGGGGTAAGTGTGAGGGGTAAGTGTGAGGGGTAAGTGTGAGGGGTAAGTGTTGGGGGTAAGTGTGAGGGGTAAGTGTGAGGGGTAAGTGTGAGGGGTAGGTGTAAGGGGTAAGTGTGGGGGGTAAGGTTGGTTGTATTTTGTAAGTTTGATCTAGAGGTTCGAGTGAGGAGTGATTATAATATATACATAACACACACATACATATCCTTTTTATGGTAAAACTTAGATAAATTCTAATTAGATATCTAGTTAATTATATATCTCACCGCAGGCAGATCTCTCACTGTTGGGTGTTTGACCTGCTTCACATTCAACACAACTTGCGCTGCCAGCCGAGCTAGTGAATTGAGCAGCAGGACACCGATGACAATTAGACATCCCTTCTGCTCTGTACTGACCCACCGTGCACCCAACTGAGGGATGGTTAGAGGTCAGAACAACAAATACCAACAAATACCAACAAATACCAACAAATACCAACAAATACCAACAAATACCAACAAATACCAAAAAATGGTAAGAAATACCAACAAATGCCAACAAATACCAACAAATACCAACGAATACCAAGGAATACCAACAAATACCAAAAGATACTAAGAAATTCTAAGAAATGCTATGAAATACAAAAAATATATGCAAGAAATGTGCAAAAAACAGTTGGTCCGTTGGAACTAATTGTAGCGTCCAATAAAAACAGCTATTGTATCACCAAATATTAAATGATACAAAACACTCTAAAAGTCCAATCTGTAAAGAATCAGAGGTAGGATGTTCCGTCACCACACCCCTTACACATAGTAGTATCCAGCTGTCCCAGAGCTGACCTCCGTTCGGACCGCAAGATGAAACACCTCAGATTGCCGCGCGCACCTTTGATCCATAGCAACCCACGCAGGACACAGCTCACATTGTAGTCATGGTACCAGATCTGTACTTCCCACTGGACAAGCCACTGTAAAGTAATTAAAATATTTGTATATATTTTAGCCTTTAGGGAAGAGTAATATGGAAGAAAGTAATTTCGGTTAAACGTCTGGAAACTCTAAACTGTTTTTAGTTATGGTTCATTTAAATAAAGTTGTTATACCAAATATACCACTAACAGGGGAACATTGTTGCAGGGGTAAATTGGGTAGGCGGAAGGGTGAGGGGAGTAAGGGGTCGAGGGGGATAGAGTGATCGCTGGTGTACGTGTGAGGGGGTATATTGTGAGGGGTATAGTGTGAAGTGTAAGTGTGGTGGGGTAAGTGTGAGGGGTAGTGTGACGGGGTTAAGTCGTTGAGGGGTTAAGTGTTGGGGGGTAAGTGTGAGGGGTAATTCGTGAGGGGTAAGTGTTTGATGGGGGGGTAGGTTGTATAAGGGGGGTAAGTGTGGGGGGGTAAGGTTGGTGTATTTTGTAAGTATGTCTAGAGGTTCGGTGATGGACCGTGATTCAGATAATATCATATATAACACACAGCATATACTTATCCTGTTTATGGTAAAATTAGTAAATTCTAATTGATATCGAGTTATATTATATATTCTCACCGCAGGAGACTCTCTCACTAGTTGGGTGTTTGACCCTGCTTCACATCTAAACACAACTTGCCGCTGCCTCGCCGAGCTATGTGAATTGAGCAGACAATAAATTAAATCAAGTGATGCAATTGGCAGAGCACAATCGTAAATCCTGAGCAATAGATATCATATTGTAATAGATATCATATTGTAAGGAGTGACAACAAAAATGTCGAGCCACTGTCTTGTTCCCTGAACAGTAACTTGAAAGGATACTATGAGGAAATGATATGATGATGATGAAAATCTTAAAATAACTGGCTACCATGAGCAAATGATATAACTATAAGCGGCACCATATTAAAAACTTTTAAAATTTAGAGACAACAAAGGTATACAGATTGAGCTACTGTTCTCTCCAAGTAACAATCAAATCAAAAAATAATGACACAAACATCATCACACCAGTGGTGTAACGTTGCCTGTTGGCACCCCTCGCCGAAAAAAATTTGTGATTTTAAAGGATACGTCTGTAAAATCTCTAAAAAGTATACTTGTAGAGCAATATGCGCAGTTTTGCTAAGTTTACCTCAGTTGAGTTTTTCAAAATCGTCCCACACGCACGTTCAAACGACGATTTGACGCAATACTTCTACAAAAATGTATAAATTAAAATAAAATGCCAGGTTTGAGACAGAGTAGAGATTGGTCCTGGACATCCCAACATCAGTGCACACATGTAGGAAGTGCCATCAAAGCAAGATTATTGAAGCCAGAATTTAGTCCCCGATTTTACGATTGCTGCAGCTCAGCTACTTGTTATTATATACAACATACCAATCTTATTACTGGGTACATTCCAACTTAAATCACCAGACGTTTATCATCAAAAATCGTGAATCTTCAGGTTTTTCATTTAATTAGGATCAAACACAATTCTAGTGATACTTTCGAACAGTATGTACACAAGGGTTGCCGTTCAACTGTAACAAAAAACACCTTCGCGACTAAAGATTAGATTAACTCCCTCACTGCTCACTAATATTTCCAATTGGCAGAATCGTTCCGTTATTTATAATGTTGTGTTATGTTATCAGACTGCAGAAATGATATTATTGATTGGAATTCTTCTCAGTAGCTCTTAACCGTACAGTTAAACATGTGTGTATTTAAAAACACCCTTACAAAATTCAAATTTTTTTCATAAGGTCTCTAGTATATAGCTCAATTACAGATATTCATACCACTCGACTGACTTGACTATACGATATGGAGTAGACACAAATAGATTGATAGCAAAAAAGAGAGCTAAATATTCATAAAAGTAAAGTAATGTAAAGTAAAAATTATGACATAACATCATCACTAATGTCTACAAAGTATCATCACACTACACGGAAAAATAACTATTTCTCCATCAAATTTAAAGGTAATAATATATCAAATATTAATCATGAATAAAAATCCTACATAAGGATGAAACCACAGATAATCATTGTGTTTTTCCTTATTACTGATATAACTGGTACCTTCACGCCTTATTGATGATATTGGAACACTTCCTTACAGTGAAAGGTTGGATGCCTTACAGATTACAACACTCGCAGAGAGACGGGTTAGAGGAGATTTGATTGAAGCCTACAAAATTGTAAATGGATTGGTTGAGTATGGAAAAGATATTTTCAATTTAAGTAGATCGGGAGATAAAATTGTTAGCACTAAATCTAACAATATTGATAGAAATATTAAAACCTTGTCTAATAATTTTTTATCAGAGCGTGTTATCAGCTTTTGGAATAAATTACCATCTTTTGTTAGAAATTCAGTGTCTGTTATTGATTTTAAAATTAATCTAGAAGAATTTAAAAAGACTAATAATTTAGTAGACACAGGCAACTTTTGGGAAGTGTCAAATATAGTTTTAGCAAAAATAGAGGGTGTAAATTATATTGAAAAGAAGAAGCAACAAGTCCAATATTTATATAAAAATCCGTGTGTTGCCAAGAGAAAGGGAATAAATATCTCATGAATTTGTTTTTATTTATTTATTTTTTAAATTAACGGTTTTTAACTTTTTAAACTTTTTTATATGTAAATAAATTATGACAATTATGTTAGTTATAGAATTTGTTTGTTTTTTTTAATGACGAAGGCTGTGAAATGTTCACAGTTCTGATAATGAGGAAATCAGAAAGAATGTTTAAAACTAGTGATGATGTTTATGTCATTATTCTTAATCTAATCTTAATCTATCTAATCAATTCTTGATAAAACTTCTTTCGAAACATTCCAAAAATGAAAGTCATTTTCAATACATTTAGAAATCATATTCTTTATTAAGTCAAAGTTATTTGAATTGTGGTGTATCAATTTACTCTACTAAAATATTTGGGCCATTGTTAGCCCCAACATTTTGGTCCCTCATTCCTGCCACTCAGCATTACATACATTGCCTACTGTGAAGTAGACATTTTTCTAAGACAATAAAGAAACTGACCTTGTCTCACTAAATTCCCCTAACTTGCCATAATAAAAATACTAACAACCAAATAAAGTTTTTAAATAATTATATACAATCACCAAAGAATATTTCCTCAAGTTTAGTTCTAGTTTGATTCACGATGTCAATCCTTCGCAGCTCAGTGAGGCACAGTGGTGCATCTCGCCAACCTACCGAAGGTTTCGAGAAGCATTATTGGAAGCGCGCGCGACCCAGTAGTGCATCGCGCTACAGAGTTCTAGTTAACTAATAAAAACGAAATTCAAACAATATACACATAATATAGCAATGACCCTATATAAAAATTCTTTAAAAATGGTACAAATTTTTAAAACTGTGGTAAAAATATAACCCTATAATTGTAATATCCTACGAAGTCAGCATGCTATATTATTTCGCAAAACTGTACTCGTTTAATATCTTGACAATATTTAAAGTTAATGGTTTTAGGTTTAGGCGCGGCGCACCGCTTATATGTTATAGCCTCTTCATTTTCTGTTTTCAGCGCTGTGTTGCTACACGATGTATAGCATGTGGGTCAAGCGCGGTGCCGCGCCTAAGCAGCAAAAGAGTTATTTATTTTAAAATTTATTTTTGTATCTCAAAAATGATGTAATGAACGTTTTTAATATGACGTAGAATTGAAGCTATTTCCGTACAGCCTAAGTATGCTCGTTAGAAAAACTATGAGCATGCTAGCATACTTTCTTTAATTCATTATATTTGTTGGTCGGCTGACATCTTGGGTTGTACTGGATGTAACAAGTTTATTATAGGATGTCTACTTATATTTATTATGATATCATTATTCATTGTAATGGCAATAAAATTTTAATTTTGATTTACTTAAAATTTTGTTTTAAAACAAATTCACATCACAACAAAAAGCAGTTTAGGCCCCCATCCAACAAGCACTCGATGACCTTTTAGGGTTTAGGAGTGTTGATCAGGTTAAGGTCCAAATCACTTATATTATTATGGGTGGAAGAGTTCTGGTACCTCTTTGTCATTTGTAGCGCGATGCACTACTGGGTCGCGCCGCGCATCAAATAATTCTTCTCGCAACCTTCGGTAGATCGGCGAAATGCACCACTGTGCCTCCCCGAGCTGCGAAGGATTGACATCGTGAATCAAGTACCTCTGTACCCCCTGATGGAGATTATACAGGTTCTGAGTAGATCAAAACGTAGTATGCGTCTGACAAATGACATCACATCACAGTACCGTTGGCCTTTCTTAAGGCTGATCTTTTCAGCGAGATGTTTTAGGAACTGAGAAGCTAACTTAACTAATTCGTGGATTAAGCTCTTATTTTATTTATGATTAAAGGAATGTAAAATAAAAATTACTAACTGTACCCTCGATGCACTTTCTCACGTCTATGGTGGCCGAGGAGGCTCATTTTTAAAAATAAAATAAAAAACCATACTCACGTGGCCGAGGAGGCTCATTCGGCCGAGGAGGATCATATTTTAAAATGACCCTGCTCGGCCATGGCCGAGGAGTATCAAACAATATGACGGAAAAATGAGCCTCCTCGGCCATGGCCGAGCAGTATCAAAAAAATGAGCCTCCTCGGCCATGGCCGAGCAGTATCAAACAATATGACGGAAAAATGAGCCTCCTCGGCCATGGCCGAGGAGTATCAAACAATATGACGGGAAAATGAGCCTCCTCGGCCATGGTTTTTTATTTTATTTTTTAAAATGAGCCTCCTCGGCCACCATACACGTCAATTTCTTGTGAAAGTGCATTGAGGGTATTAATGTAACCTTGATTCATCATGTTCATGTTTTCCAAACACACCATTCCCTTTGCGCAGATCTCCCATAAATTGTTAATACATCGAGTCTTAACCAGTACACAGTAAGCAAGGTAAAATCATTAAATAAATAAAAGTTAATAAAACGCTTTCCTAAAAATTTTATAATCAATAATACAAAAGAAAAAATTGTTTTGGTCAAGTGTTGACGGATGTTACGCCTCTAAATTTCTTCGAAGTAGCGCGCGCCGCTTTCTTCTCGAACGGCCCCCTGCAGTTTCTTTTCGTTTAAATCGTAAACTTGCCGGCAAGTGCTACGAAGTAGCGCGCGCCAGGCCAGACCATTAACAATGGTCAAGTCAAGTGGCATGATTAATTAACCAGTGAAACATTTGTATCACGTTGCGACCCCCACGGTCGTTTCACCCTTTATCGTCCTGACGATACTAGGGGGAGCCGCGCACTTCGTGCGCGGCGGGTCATACAACGTATGACAATGAAACATTGCATCGCGCTACAAATTGTTATCCTGCAAATATAACTAATAATGACAATTGACAAATATTATTTTATTTTGCAAATCTGGCTGGATGTCGTTTCATCATTCATTGAATTGCTTTTTTCATTGAATATACAATTAAATATGAATATTGAGCCGCGCAAGCAAACTTTACCTGATGTGCCATTCCTATCCACTATCCTTTGTTGTTTGTGCGCATTCATTTTACTTTAATTTCTTTTTTTAGTCATCAGTAAGAAAAGCGAGCGATACGACGATACGTTAGCAGTTAGATACATAAATAAACAATTTACATTGTTGATTGTAATTACTTTGCTAGCACATTTTTATTATAAGACAAATATACAATTGACAATTAAAACTACTTTAAAATAAAACCCAATTTTAGATTTATTTATCAAATGTTTCTGCAATTCTGAACTTTTAAACGAGCTTTAATATGACTAATTCAATTCTATATCCAAAACCGAAGTTGAACACACATTTTGTTATACGCCAATAAAATTTACACAAGTCAGTTTAATGTTGCGCGGCTTCGCTTTATCATTTATTATTAAATTTATTATTAAATGATATTCTGAGGAGCGCAACCATGCAATAATTTACACAGTCTATTGATCACTACTCCTACGTTGTACGTATTTATAATACAAGAACCTCAAAAAGAGCACCGCCCATTTGTGAGCCAGGTTAAAAATTTTTACGATTTACTTTTTAAATAAATAAATAAATAAATAAAGTCAATTTTTACAGCACAGCAATGAGCAATATATATCTAAATATCAGATCCTCTGTAATCATCCTCTGTAATCATTTTTAGTATTTGGTATTTTACTAACTTAATTTATTTACCCTTGTTTTAATATTGTTATCGACTCTGTTAGGTTCAATGTTGTTTGTCTGTATCGGTCTACTTCACTTGTTGATATGAAGGACAATGCTGGCCTGTTAGGTGCTCTTGAACGTTTACCAGTTAATGCGGATGAAGAGTTGGTGATAGTTGGTGATGTGAACCTACCTCATGTTAACTGGGACAAAAGTATAGTCGAGCGCCCACCAAACTCATGTGACAGAAGGTTGCTGATGGAATCAGAATTCTTGAATGTCTTTACCAGGAAAGGTTTGAAGTGGTATGTCACTGGGTCTTCAACACGCGTCAGGAAGGTTGGTGATACTACTCAATGCTCCTTGCTTGATCAGGTCTTCTGCAATAATGATTGCTTTGTAAACAATGTTGATATCCTTGCTCCTCTGGGTAAAAGCGATCATGTATCACTACTGGTTGAGCTGAAAGTTAAAAACAATGTCGAGTTCCTTACATCTAAGAAGAAAAGCTGGTATAAGGTGGATCAGGACTTCGTTAACACACAGTCATCAGACATCAGCTGGGGGTACTCAAGAGAAGATCTTCAGGTCGAAGAGATGTGGGAAGAATTACACCAAAAACTTAGTGTCATTTCAGATCGTGTCCCAACCACCCACCTTAAAACAACTAAAGGTGGGGAGATCTTACAGAGGTTACCCTGGGATTGCTCTAGTCTGGTTAGGAAAAGAAAGTGCAAGGACCTGGCATGGAAGGATTTTGACGAGAATCCTACGATGGTGATGTTTAACACAGCCGAGTACGAGCAGCGGATGTACCAGAACGCTGAGATTAAGGCAAAGATTAAATATGAGAATAAAGTGACTAAATTGTTTAAGTTAAATTGTAAACCTCTTTTTAATTACCTTAAATCTAAAAGTGTTTTAAGAAAATCTGTAGAAAGACTCAAAACAGATGATGGTTCTGAGACCAAGTCTCCCTCTGAGACTGCAGAAGTGTTAGCTGATTTTTTCCAGTCAGTTTTCAAACCTGAACCTTCTGGCCCTCTGCCTCAAGATTGTTACACAGAATGTAATAATGATTACTTCTGGAGTAAATTTATGGTGCACCCTGAAAGTGTTGCCAAGATTTTGGGATCACTAGATATTAGTAAAGCTATGGGTCCTGATGGTGTTCATCCTAGACTCCTGAGGTATTTAAGTGAGAACAGTTCCTTTGTGGATGCGGTTGTGTTGCTGTTTAGTGCCTGTGCTTCTGAGCAGTATATTCCTGAGGTATGGAAAACTGCCACTGTTGTGGCCTTGCACAAGAAGGGGTCAGTACATAGTCCTAATAATTACAGGCCTGTGTCACTGACTTGTATACTATGCAAAGCCTATGAGAAGCTTCTTAGGGAGTATATTCTCGACGGTGTTGAACAGGTGCTTAGTAGCACACAGCACGGCTTCATGAAGGGTCGGTCATGCTTATCTAACCTATTGGAGTCTATTGACGCTGTCAATGACTTGCTGGCTGAAGGTGGCTGTGCTGATATATTATACTTTGATTTCTCTAAGGCCTTTGATAGCGTACCACACCACCGTTTATTAGTTAAATTAAGAAATGTTGGTGTTCCTGAGGAGATTATTGGTATTTTAGAAAACTTTTTAGTAGGGAGGTCTATGAAAGTTAAAGTAGGAGATGCATTTTCTGAGATTAAATATATACTTTCAGGAGTGCCCCAAGGCAGTGTTTTGGGACCATTGCTCTTTCTTTTATTTGTAAATGATCTTCCAGAAGGGATCAAAGCTATCATCAAACTTTTTGCTGATGATGTTAAAATGATTGTTAATCCTTTTATTAATCTAACAGCTGATTTGAAGTTGCTAGAACTTTGGGAGTCTCGTTGGTGTTTAAATTTTAATGTAGATAAGTGTATGGTCATGCAAATTGGTTCTTGTAATCCTAAGAATCAGTACTTGTTTGGTGGTTTGCCTTTGAGATGTGTTGAAAGCGAGAAGGACCTTGGAGTGGTCTTTAACACCAGTTTCAACTTTGAGGATCATGTGAGAAAGTGCATTGCTAAAGCTAATGGTACCATTGCCTGGCTTACAAGAAATATTATATCAAGGGAAACAAGCGTTATGCTGGGCTTGTATAAGTCTTTAGTAAAGCCTCATATAGAGTATTGTTCACAGGCATGGGCTCCGATGGCTAGGCATGGAAACTGGTCACTGATTCTTGAATTGGAAGGTGTCCAGAGATCGTTCACCCGTATGATTGATGGATTGGGACTCATGACTTACAGAGAGAGACTGGATAAGCTGAACCTCACCACCCTGCTTGAACGCAGGGTTCGTGGAGATCTCATTGAGATGTTCAAGATCCAGGAAGGCTTTGTGGGTTATGGTTCCGATTTATTTGGTCGTTCTGGTAGGACTGTTGCTGCTAGATCAAAGACTCATAGATTCACCACAAATGAGACTGATTTCTTTGCCCAAAGGGTCTTGCGCTATTGGAACAGTCTACCACCACTTGTGAAAGCTAGTGAGTCGGTTACTGGTTTCAAGAGGGGATTAGATGCCTTTCGGCTTCATGGATATCGAGCTAATAAGCTTGGTCATCACTGGGAACTTTCATATGATATATTTGATAGAATTGATGTTACTGTAGCTCACAGGAGTAATTATGTAAATTATATGAAAGATAATCCAATAATAGCTAAGAGGAAGAAGGTCAATTTAAAAGGCCTTACTTAGGCACTTATCAGCCAAGTTTTCAGTTAACTTCTTTTAATTTTTATATTTTAATATAATAATTAAACGTAAATTGTACAGTTTTGAAGTAATTATATTTGTATATGAGATGCCCAGAGAGGCATAAATTTAAAATCTAAATCTAAAATCTTGTTATTTAAAATGTCTAACTAGGCATATTGTTTAAATAGCTGGTGGATTCGTGTAGTGTGATTGAGGCTCATGATTTGATAGTTCTTTCATTCAAATTTCTGATTGTTTCTGAATAGACTCAGCGAAGACAGATTCTAATGGAATTTTTAATAGCTGATTTTACTTATTTGTCCGAAATGACAAATTTTGCATAAGAAAAACTGTAAACTGGATTCACCGTTATTACTGCGAATCGTAAATCTAAGATTGCAACGCTTTTCTGTATACAATCACTAATCTTTTGGCAGCACTACGATTCTTGCATCCTTGATTACGGTTATACGATCATATGGCATGCCCTACCGTTTAGGCTGCATAGCTTGTCGCGATCGGACCTGCCAATAGGTAACAAGTAAATACGTCATCAAGTAAATATGATAGATGTTAAGCACAGTAAGAAATCATAGTAGCTTCGATATTTAGGACCATACAAAAAAGCCCAACTATGATATAAACTGATTCAGAAAGTGATCAAGAAATGCTAAATCGCTAATAAACGGATGAGCTATTTTTCTTACAATCGAAACATTTTGTCATCTCAGAATGTTTTTTTAAAATCTTGTATTAACTCAGTCTCCTCTGATCTGCACTTAGTCAAGAAGGCCAAGTAAAACAATAGGCGGCTGCCATTGAACTTTCAGTTTGCTATTGTTCAATCATGGTGCCACAAAAGTATAGACCTAGCTTCTCAAACAAGGGGGACAACATAGCTATTAAGTGCCTTGAGAGAGATAGTGTTACAAGTACATTATATCTGTAAAATTCGGAAAAGTAGGTATTGATTTAAATCGTGCATCGTGCGAACGTATTCAAAATGTACGAGTAGATATTTAATAACGGTTAATGCGTCTGTTCATACTACTCGTACAGCTGGTAAATTTTCTGATCTCTGTGTTTTCATGGCCTGGAGACGGTGGCTTTTGTGAGAGGACAACCCCTTAAAACATTAAGGCTCTCCCGCTATATGTTAGGATGCCCATATTGAAAATGAAGGTAAGTTCACTTAACTCTTACGCACATTCACTTCAAATTGTACTATTTACTTTTAACTTCCAGTTGCAATTAACTTAGAAACCTGTTGTCTCAATAATTTTTAAAAGCCATTTATATATTTTTAGTATTAATAATTCTCCAATCTCTAGAGTGGCGGAAGTGTGCAGTTGGGGACACAACCTACTAACACTCCAAACATTCCGAGAACAACGACCCTCCACCACAATATGGTTCGACATCACTGCCACTTTGCTTTCTGTTTGTATAAAACTGGTAAGCTTATGCTCTGTTTGTTTAATATAAATTTGCTTGGAATTAAAAAACTGGGGAATTTTAGCGTTAAAGACGAATAATAGAATCTCAAAAGGGGAATTCAGCTAATATGCTGAAAATGCTGATATATTTACAGAGTGAAATACAGCACGCTGTGGAGATAACTACTGAAAGGATGGATCACTATTCCAGACCATGACGACTTAAAGCAATAGAAGTTCTTCAAAAGGGCTGTTGAAAAGGAGAAGTTGCTGTGAACGAATCCAGAGGTATGTACCACTACCCCACCTGGTATTAATGGGGCCGGGAGGGTCTTCAACAAAATTCTCTCGCAAATGATTTTATAGTTGTTTCTTTATAGAAGGGAGTGATATCTATCAGCTGCTTTTTGGAAATTTTGATAAGACCCCCCCCCCCCCGGCCCCCTTAAACGTTTAATTGATTACTACAATGTTCACTGCAAATGAATTATAAGATAATTAAAAGTCTTCCTAATCCTTTCTCCAAGTTCCCACCATCACTATTCATCATCTCCCATGTCTACCTACGACTCAACTACTCTACCTTTCCGATATTGTCATCTCCCCTTATTTATCCAGCTCTTTCACCTGACATCAGTTATACTTACATGAGCACATATTGACGTTTTGACACAGTATCCTAGTTATACAATTCAAAGAAAGCAGACCGTGAGCTTGATGTCGTGAAGATTATAATGGTAAAACTCTTTTCCTCCTTAAACATGAAACCATACTATTAAATGCTAATAATATGTGTGTTTTTAGGGAAAGAAAGTGTGGTATCGGAGCCTCTCCCCAGTCTTGAAGAGGATTCGAGGTAAGAGGTGGAGATAACATACTTTCCTAAGCTGTACCCTGGGGCTGACCAGACTATACTGTCAGTGGACGATTAGGCTGAAATTCAGGACAGGCACTATAAGAATGGGCGAGAGGTACTGTTGCTTTTTATTCTTTACTACTTGTTTTATTTAATTAAGAGAGGTACTGTTGCTTTTATATTACACTTGTTTTATTTAATTCACTATCAGAAGTGGGGCGAGAGTACTGTTGCTTATTAGTTCACTTGTTTATAAGAAGTGGGGCGAGAGGTTACTTTGCTTTATTATTTACACTTGTTTAATAATTCACTATAAGAAGTGGGCAGCGAGAGGTACTGTTCTTTATTATTTACACTTGTTTAATTTAATTAAGAGAGGTACTGTTGCTTTATTATTTACAACTTGTTTATAAGAAGTGGGGCGAGAGGCACTGTTACTTGTATTATTACACGTGTTTATTAAGAAGTGGGGCGAGAGGTAACTGTTTGCTATTTTTAACAATTCGTGAGTCCTCCTTTTCATTTTATTTGTCGTTTGAACTTATGGCTAAGTTTCTTTTAGGAAGTAACGATAAAGATTTTATTTTATTGCTGGTAGAATTTCATACTTATATCAAATATAATCCGTGTTTTTAACGATATTTCTAGAAAGGTAACAAAGAACTAGTGGGTGACAATGAACAAGTTTTATCGAACCTTATTTTCTCTCGTTTAAAAATGTATTATTGAATCACTTTAATCTAACGATTAATATTTAGCATAATTAATAAGGCGCAGTATTTTGATTATAATTGATTTTTAGCTACCGAATAATATTGAATTCTATAGCAAAGCTCAGATAAGTGTTATAGTTATTGTTACTCATCTTCCTATCATTGATGAAATCGTTTTACTAAAAATTTTGACTCTTTTCATGCATCAAGAATTTCAAATATTCAATTTACACAAAAATAGTCAATATTTAAAGAATACCCAATCTTTCCGAATCGTAATTAAAGCTGAAAACAAGCTTAACATTAAAAGTATTATGGCAAAAACTCTGATCGTTCGAACATGAATGTATTTAGAATTGTCTAAAAACAAATAAAAATCACATCCAAATCAAATACACCAGAACTATTCATGTCATCTTTGTAAACATTCCATAATGAAACAATATAATCAAGAACTCAACCACAAAAAACAAAGGTTCATATCCAGTCTGAATAATGGTAATTAGACGACTAGTATATCCTTGATACGAATGTCGATTGTAAGAGAACCGATATCCTTTCCTTTCCACTTCAGGTGAACTGTCTGGTTGTTTAAACTGTCCTCTGCGGCCGGGTTAAAGGTCCCCTAAAATTAAAGTAGTAATTAAAAATATAATTATATTGAAACTTGGTTAAGTGAGAATTTATAATTACCATGAAAACAATTTAAACGGTAGATCCATTGGGTTTATTGGGTTACTAAATAAATTCAAACAGTTTTTAACAGATAGCTTATAGTGTCCACTAATGCGAAAAAAGTGACGAAAACATTAATAAGATATTCAAAAATTTGTTGAACAACACTTACAGATCCAACTTCATCATCATCACCAATATCATCCTTGTCCATGAGATCAAACTTGAATCTGAAAGTTTCACGTTTATCAAGGAGTTTCAATCAATCACCACTAAGTGACGAACAGTTTTAGTAACACTTTGGATTTCTACACATATCAGTTGTTAACAGAGGTGTAGGAATGATTTTCTTCATTTTTCAGATCCTGGCCTCACGACAAATCGGGATTTTTTCAGTTCTCCGCGTCAAATTGCGCATTTTCCTTTAAATCTGAAGACCAAATTCGCGTACTTTCCTTTAAATCTGTGGGCCAAATATCACGTTTTCTATAATTAGCATGAAACATGAACAAAAGTAGTTTCCAGAAAACTTTGAAAAATTTTGACTTAGAAAATTTTCGGTCCGAGTCATTCTCAATACGTACCTCTGAAAGCAGAGCTCCCGCTTCCGAGCTCGTATTGCGAAGGGGAGGCCTGCCTTCCGAGATCGCATTACAAAGGGGAACCCTCGAGTCCAAAATCGTATATCGAACTTCGAAAACCGAAAAAAATATTTGCGGCCTAAAATGATCAGGGTAGTAGCATGAAACATGAACAAAAGTAATTTCCAGAAAAACTTTGAAAAATTTTGACTTAGAAATTTTTTTTCCCCAAAAATTTTTAGAAACTTTTTTAAAAATCTAGACACTTATTTTACTTCGGAGTATTCCAACAGCCATATTGTTACACAAGTGCAACCAGCCAATTACAGGAAGCCGAAGGATTTGTTTTTAGCCAGTGACGGTTAAGGTAGTGTGTACCATACTTTCTTCGCCCGAGACTTTGCTGCAATGTGCAGCTCCTCATTTAACCCTCACACCCGATTTCTCGAGTATTCGGCTGAGTAGACCGGGGGGCTGCATAGACCGCTCACGATCCTTAGCTGAATGTCAACGACACTCACCCCACGACCAGGCAGACAGTGGGATTTGAACCCGCAACCTCACGATTGCAAAGCTGGCTAACCAACTGCGCTACCTGTCCGTGAAAAAAAAAACCTAAATTAAAAAGTTGGCCCCTTTTGGCCCCTTGCCCAGATTTCATGAGGAGGGGGGGGGGGCGATGGCCCCCCCTGCTCCCTACACCCCTGGTTGTTAACTCATTCAAACGATAAAGGGCACATAACGGCGATTCGGCAATTCGGTTATCGCACGGTTATGTGTCCGTCGACAGATTGCCGTACATAACAGACCGTATTTAAATCGGATGTTCTACTCACTGGATAGAACGAGGAGCTCCCTTTGGTTTAATAGTAAATAGTTCGTTCAAAACGCAACTCGTAGCGTTGTCCACAGGTTTTGTCTTACCCAATATCTGACCGTTTCCGTAAAACTGCGAAAAAAAGAATATTATTAAAGGTTTTGAAAACATATATACGGCAGGTTGTTTGCAGTGGCGTAACGAAAGGCCCTGCTGACCCCGCTGTGCAGGGGGGCGCCGTCTTAGGGGGGCGCCAAATCGTCGTTTGAATGTGGGACAATTTCGAAAACTTAGCTAAAGTACTAGCAAAACTGCGCGTTTTGCTCTAGATACACACTTTTTTAGAGATTTTACCGGCGTATTCTCTAAAATCACCTAATTTGTTCAATTTTAGGGAGGGGCACCAAAAGGGGAGGGGGCGCCAACAGGGGGGCGCTTTTTTCGGCAGGGGGGCGCCAACAGGCAACGTTACGCCACTGGTTGTTTGTTCGGTAGATTTTCAGGCAGCAGTTTTCTCACCATTTTTGGTGAGCTGATGCAGTGGGGGAATCAAGTTCTTTCGAATATCTAATGATGCAAAAGATTTTCAATGTCATTATTTTCCCATGCATTTGAATTTAAAGAATAAGGAAGTGCCATAAATTTGAGCAATACAACCATATTATGCTTTTGCTATATTATTAACAGAGCTGCTTAACGTTTACAGATTAAGTAATTAAGTGATTAAGTAATTAATGCTTCATTTGTGAACCTTCTGATTAATTCAAGCAATCCTGTGGGATGGCTTCACCGTCCATGTTATTGCTTCCTGCTATTACTAAACTGAGTAAACATGTATCTAATATTAATCATTAATTGAAAGTCATGGGATTTTAAGTTGAGAGATCTACAAGAAAGCTTGACCGAATAGACGTTATACTGTTATATGCGAGCAGCTTTTAACGGTAAAATGTTCAACTCACGATTACGTAAGGGTCAATTTTTCCGACGACATCAGTTTCTCTGGTGATGTTGTTCACAGAAACAATCGTTATCTCCATTATCTTGGTGGTCTCCACCGCAATACTCCCCTGTAATACCATTAGAAATTCATTTCAAATGTAATCAGCAAATTCTATTTCGTTCGGGGTTATACTTAACAAGACGGTATCAAATAATATGGCAATTAAACGAATTGAGAATTATTAAGCATTAGTGATTAGTTGAAGGAGCGTTAGCGAGGTAACTAATTTTCGTTGCAGTGCAAAACTTGCATTGCAAAACTTATTACAGTTACAAGATAAGAAAAATAATAAGAATCAGATAAGAGTTACAAGATAAGAGTTACAAGATAAGAGTTACAAGATAATAGAGTATGTACTTACATCTGCATTCTTGGGCATGACCTTCTGCTTCTTACTGCTCTTCGTTTTCTTACTGCTAAAAAATCCCATCACAAAACTATGTTAAAACAGCGGAAAACAGCACCTAATAAGATATTGATATTATGAAGTAACTGTAATTCATGCGTGTTGCAGTCTGTTTAAACAATCGATGGACTGGCGCTAAATCAGCCGAATATTTTGTCCAATCACAGAGCTGTTTTAATCAATTTAACCAATCAGAGGGCTGTATTTTGCTGTTTAACTTTAACCTGTAAGGGAGGTGCAGGGAGTGTTGTTTTACAGCTGGGTGTAGGACTGACATAGCCGGAAAACGTATCAATGTAAACAAACAACATTGTGTGATTTCATTCACATTATCTGTGAGATTAGCTTGCTGTCTATCAACCGTAAAATCACTAATACTATTTATCTAGTCAATGAAGTGTTACCAAATTCTATTCCCAATAGGTACCTATTAGGTATGCCCTGATCTAGATGGAATTATGCTGCACATTGTTATTCAGAATCTCTGAGTTTGGCCCATCTTAATTGTTGAGGGGCCGGAAAAATGAAACGGCCATTAAAAATGTATGATGTTCGCTATTTCTATCCCTACATCTTTACTAATACTAAAACTTAAAACCATTCAAACATAATTATATCACAATTATTTTACTGTACAGTTATCCACATTTAAAAAAACCTAATATGTACAAAAACCTAATATGTACATAACGTCCCTGCGAAGCAGAGCAACGATTACCTGGGGACCCCAGGCTATTATGTTCATAAATAAAGATTCGGCGACATGACAGGCTGAGTGCCACCCAGTAAAGCAACGATCGACGACGATGCAAGAATGCTAGTTTGCAAGAATGCTTACTTGGCCGCGCTCAGCCTGTCATTCCGTTAATGAACATGATAGCCTGAGGTCCCCAGGTAACAAAAATGCTAGTTTGCGCGGCGCGTCGAAGCGGCGAAGTCCTCCAATGTCCAAAGGATCAATAAAAAAACATAAAACTAACAACAAATATAGGGCCAATTTGTTTGATACATTACCTTGGGACCTCAGGCTATATCATGTTTATAAACCGAATAGAGATTCGGCGGAATGACAGGCTGAGCGTTGCTCTAACCAGAGCCCTCTCGCTTGCAGTAGAAGGCGACTTGTGAAACAAGCGCGTCACGCAGTACGCGTAGACACATGGCTATGTGAAGGCTGAGCGCGGCCCAGTATTAGTAATTTGATACACTAACCCCTTTTCGCGCGCGGCCTCCGGCCTCCTAATTTGATCCTAATTAGTAGGGTGAGGTTTACCTAACTTGCTAGTTTATTGCTTGCTCCTCTTGCGTGTGCAGGAAGCTTGAAAAGAGCATTGCGGCGCGCACAGGGATTAGCGAGCCAAATCAATAAAGGAAAGAGTTAACCTAATTTTGATAACGATTTTAACTCTTATATAACATCGCATCGTCAATCAATATACTTGTAGGTTGATTGACGATGTCAATCCATCGAAATCGTTACTGCAGGCCGCGGCCCGCGATCAGCCTGTCATTCCGCCGTATATCTATATGTTTATATGGACATGATAGCCTGAGGTCCCGGCCCCAGGTAACAAAATCGTTGCTTTGCTTCGTAGAGCAACGATCGAAGCAAGAATGCTAGTTTGCGCGGCGCGTCGAAACGGCGAAGTCCTCCAAACTTGTAGGTTTATAACCTTATACCAGGACGCGCGCCTAATTGGATTCGTCGACGGTTTGAAACAAATATTTTACGATCAGTATCACCCGTTAATGGTCTACATAATATAAAGATATGAGATATTATGGGATGTTTCCCTGAAATATGTGTATCGATTGACATTTTGTGGTAAATAAAAAATATAATAAAAATTCGGCTTAATTTTATAAATCCCTAGTATTCTGCTTTTCATAAAAAATGATTCAAACAATATACACATAATATAACAATTACCCTATATAAAAATTCAATATAAATTCAATAGAAAACTAAATAGAATTTATAAACACCCTTTAAGTAGTATAAGTAAGCCAGTTTAAAGAACTGGCTCCAAATTTATATCTAATTCTGCTATTTTTACTGCACTACTACTTTTCAACCCTCTCTCTCCTCTAAGAGCTAATTCTGCTTTTCATTGATTCTACTCGATCCCGAAAAAACTTGATTTAATTAAATGTGTTTATATCCAAGCTAAGTTCCAGTGTTTTGAATTATCAACATTTTTTATAGGGTCATTGCTATATTATGTGTATAGTATATTGTTTGAATATTTTATTTTAAAAAAAAAAAAAAAAAAAAAAAAAAAAAAAAAAAAAAAAAAAAAATTATCAAAGCCTATAAACAAGTAAAATATTCCTATTACCCATTAAGTAAAGTAAAGTAAACTTTTGAGGCACTAATTTATACAATGATTCATAATCCCTGAAAATGCATAACGCAATTAGTCAATTAATTGACTAATTGCGTTATGCATTTTCAGGGATTATGAATCATTGTATAAATTAGTACCTCAAAAGTTTACTTTACTTTACTTAATGGGTAATAGGAATATTTTAATTTGCAATTTGGCATTTCAGCGAGTCCTCCTTCAGTGAGTCCTCCTGTTCGTGAGGCACTTGATGCTACTTCCTGAGTTTGAGATACCAGAGCGTTAAGCAGTTTTTAGTTACTCAACAGATATTCATGGATGTTTTCAATGACAGTGGTTTAACTTGGTATTTCACCAACGAGACAACTAGAAGACGGCTTGTGAAGGATACTCTCCAGGAGAGTCTTCTTGATCAGGTCCTGTATACAAATGATGCTCTTGTCAACGGTTGTAAGATCGTTTCTCCGCTTGGTAAGAGTGATCATGTTGGGATACTTGTCGAACTAGTTGTTTCGCCGGATACTAGCAAATGTTTAAAAGAGAAGATTATCAAACCTATATGGGGTAAGATTTCCTCTGAAGAGTTATTAAATTTTAGTTTGAAAAATATCGACTGGGATTATAGTTCTACCAATGATGTTCAAGATATGTGGGCTGAATTACATGGTAAACTGGAGACTGTTGCTGCAGCTGTTCCGACTGCTTCCGTTTATCTCGACAACAGACCTGTCAAGTTGCCATGGAGTACATCTGCACTTAAACGAATGAGAAAGAATAAAGATAAAGCATGGGCTGAGTTTGATATTAATCCATCTGATGTTAATTTTAGTTATGCAAGTAGCAAACAACATACTTATGAAGTAGCAGAAATTAAAGCTAAAGTTAACTATGAAAAGAAAATTACATCTTATCTGAAGCAGAATTGTAAGTCTTTTTACTCTTAAAATCAAATCAAATCAAATCAAAATATAATGACACAAACAGTGGCGTAACGAAGGGCCCTGCTGACCCCGCTGTGCAGGGGGGCGCCGTCTTAGGGGGGCGCCAAATCGTCGTTTGAATGTGGGACAATTTCGAAAACTTAACTAAAGTACTAGCAAAACTGCGCGTTTTGCTCTAAATACACACTTTTTTAGAGATTTTACAGGCGTATCCTCTTAAATCGCCTAATTTGTTCAATTTTAGGGAGGGGCACCAAAAGGAGAGGGGGCGCCAACAGGGGGGCGCCTTTTCGGCAGGGGGGCGCCAACAGGCAACGTGACGCCACTGGACACAAACATCATCACACATCATCAAAAATATATCTACTAAAGTTTTAAAAATATCTTAAATCTATTGCAATTGGCCTAAACAACCAAGATAAAATTAATTTTATAAAATTAATCTAATTTACATACTTTCCACTACTATATAAGTTAATAAAGCGTTTCTTAGCAACATGAGGATTACACACAAGATATTCATTGTGCTTCTCTTTATTAGTAGCATAATTTAATCCCTCAATTTTTCCTAATACTTCGTCCGAAACATACCAAAAATGAATATCATTTACGGATCCGTTTAAAATAGTCTCTTTTTTGAAAGCTTCTAATCTTATTTTAAAACTTAACACAGTCCCACAATTCTTGACATCCGAGGGGAGTTTGTTCCAATAAGGTCTCACCCTCTCCGGAAGAAAAGAACTGTGGACTTTCTTCATTTTACTGCTACTTTTACTGCATCTACTGTTTGATACCACATTAAAACCAGATCTGCTCATACTGAACAAATCAGCTCCGTAATTGGCCAAACCACTTATCATTTTAAAAGATTCAATGAGGTCCCCACGTATTCGCCGCTCTGCCAGCGTTGTTAAATTGAGGATTTCCAGTCGACGACTGTATGGAAGAGTACCCACCTCGTCAATCAGACGGGTAAACCGCCTCTGGACGCTCTCCAGCTCCAAGATGATCCCCCAACTTCCATGAGCCGCAACTGGACTCCACAATTGAACACAATACTCTAAATGGGGTCTTATTAAAGCTTTGTAAATGGATATCATCACAGATTTTTCCCTGATAATCAGATTTCTAACAATCCAACATATCATTCATCTTATTTACGAAATAAACGTCAAATTAAATCAAGTGTGGTTTCTTTAGATAGAGGAGATGGTACACGCACAGATAGTTCAACTGAGTCAGCTGAGGTACTCGCAAGTGCCTTTAGCTCTGTTTTTGTGCGTGAACCACCTGGCCCTCTCCCTAAAACTGAGAATTTAAGACCTGACAATGAGAGTATTGATGATATTGATGATATGGAAGTCAGCAGTTCTGATATAAATATAAAAAAGCAACTTTTAAAGCTTAACATTTTTAAGAGTTCTGGTCCGGATGGTGTTCATCCGAAGTTGCTGAAATCGCTAGCTTATGACAACAATTTTTTTGAAGCATTAACTAAATTATTTCAAAAGTGTTCAGATACAGGATCTTTACCTGCAGTGTGGAAATCTGCATCTGTTGTAGCATTGTTTAAAAAGGGTATTAAATCGGACCCCTTAAATTATAGACCAGTTTCATTAACGTGTATTTTGTGCAAAGTGTATGAAAAGTTGGTGAGAGCACATGTATTAAATTTTCTAGAACATCGAATTACGAAGCATCAGCATGGATTTGTTAAGGGTAAATCGTGTTTATCTAATCTTTTAGAGACATTTGATGACATTCTTGACATTTTAGATGAAGGTGCCCCGGTTGATCTTCTATACTTTGATTTTAGTAAGGCATTCGACACAGTCCCCTACTTTAGACTTCTGTCTAAATTGGAAGGCTTTGGTGTCAAAGGAAAGGTTTTAGATGTTATTAAAGATTTTCTGACAGACAGGACTATGAGGGTTTCTGTAGAAGGACAATGGTCCGAGGTTAAACATGTTTTATCTGTTGTTCCTCAGGGGTCAGTTCTAGGCCCTCTCCTATTCATTCTGTATATTAATGATTTGCCTGACCTTGTAAAAAATAAGATAAAGTTATTTGCTGATGATCTTAAATTAATTGGTAATGCAGCTAACCACGGTAGCGTTGCTGAAGATATCGAAGAATTAGAAGTTTGGGAAAGTATTTGGCTTTTACAATTTAATCCTGCCAAGTGCAAAGTAGTGCACATTAATTTTAACAACAATCCTAATTTAAATTATAAGGTAAATGGTATAGAACTTGAAGTATCTGCACAGGAAAAAGATTTGGGGGTTATTACCCATAGCTCCCTGCTTTGGAACGAACAGATCAAAGCATGTATCGCTAAGGCAAATCGTATGATTTGTTGGATTGTAAGGAATTTAGTTATTAGAGAAAAGGTTGTTATGATTGCTATATATAAAGCTTTAATAAGACCTCATCTTGAGTATTGTGTCCAATTGTGGAATCCACCTGCGGCTCATGGAAGTTGGGGGACTGTTTTGGAGCTGGAGAGCGTCCAGAGGCGGTTTACCCGTCTGATTGATGAGGTGGGTACTCTTCCTTACAGCCGTAGACTGGAAATCCTCAATTTGACAACGCTGGCAGAGCGGCGAAGACGTGGGGACCTTATTGAAGCTTTTAAGGTTATTAATGCTATGACTGATTATGGTTCAGACTTGTTCAGACCAAGCAGATCAGGTCTTAATCTGGTTTCATCCAATAGATGTAGTAAAAGTGTGACAAAGGTCAAGAATATCCAGAAGTCTTTTCTCCCGGAGCGAGTTATTCCATATTGGAACAAACTCCCTCCGGACGTCAAGAACTCTGTGACAGTTTTAGGTTTTAAAATTAAATTAGAAGGATATAAGATAGATATGATTTCTAAAAGTATTACAAATGATTGTTTTTTTTGGAATGTTTCTAATGAAGTTTTAGTAAGAATTGAGGGAGCCAGTTATGTCAGTAATAAAGAGAAACATAACAATTATCTTTGGTTCCAACCTTTATGTGGCAAAGAAGCGTTTTATAAATCTTTATTCCACTGGGAAGTTTTTAAAATAGGATAATGTTTTTGATGAAATTGTTTTTAAATATTGTATTTAATAATTAATTAATGTTGGTGGGGAAATATGTATTATATATTTTTTCACACAGTGCGATGATAGTTTGTAGACATGTGTGATGATGTGATGTCATAAATTTTACTTTACTTTACTTTACTTTACTTTAAGCAGCTTCGGGAGAAAGTTAGTTAATGCAATCCTTCATAACAATGTTGTTTCTAAATGAGATCCTGTCGTCATATCAAGCAAGCTTATCAGACCTGTTACTTTCCTGACATCAGACATACCCCTCTCTTGTGCGTTTGTTACCCATAACCTATGATTGAAAACCACTACTGTGCAGAGAGCGTTTGTGTGATCAGGCCGGAACTCAACCCCGATTTATCATACTCATCAGTTTACTGTTTTGTTTTAATTTACCCCGACCAGTGATGTGTGGAAATATGGGTTTTATTGTCGTGTCATTATTTTCAGCAAAAACCTATATTTGCAAGTATTCATTTTATTTGACTTTCAACTCAAGTCCAATCTTCTTTATATCATCATGTAATTAGAACTTTCTAGCTAGTTATATTTTAGGTGAGACATACAATCTGCCATCCGGATGTATAGATATGTAGCTGCAGCAACAGTAGGCTTAACAGCCACAGCAGTTGGTCTGACACGCCCATCCACAAAAAGTGTACTACAGGAGTTCAAATCGAACATAAGCTCTTTGTTTTACTATCCTGAAGAACTTGAAGCAGCTAACAAATGGCCAAATGTTGGGAGACTTTCAATAACTGCTAAAGCAAAAGCGCTGACTTTCGAAAGTGTTGCTGATCTTGATCTTGAGCAAAGTGCTATCAAGAGAAGAAATGAAATAATGAAGTATGGATATCCAACCATGGATAATCTTAAGCAGTTGAATGACCATGTTCTAGCATACAGCAATGTACACAAAGGACCTCTTTGGGTTTGTGAACATCTAACGGATTACAATATCAACTTCAATAAATCAGTTAGCCGATCAGCATCTAAGTTCGTCCCAGACAGCAGTGTGCACCCAATGTTTCGAGCTTACAATAGTGATTTTTTAGGAAGTGGATTTGACAGGGGACACTTAGCTGCAGCTGCAAATCATAAAAATTCCCAACTTGCAATGAATGACACCTTTTATCTCTCAAATATCTGTCCCCAAATTGGGAAGGGTTTGAACAGGTCTAAATGGAATGAGCTGGAAAAGCGAGCAAGGGCTCTAGCAAGAAAGCACACGTCAGCACATGTTTTGACTGGCCCATTATATCTTCCCACAGTTATAGGAAATGAAAAGTTTGTTAAGTATAAATTAATTGGTGATAACAATGTTGCAGTTCCAACACACTTTTTCAAGGTCATAGTTGCAAGAACTCAAAAAGGAGGTTTCATTTTAGAATCATATGTGATGCCAAATGAAGAAATCAGAGATGACATTGCCATTTCCTCTTATTTAGTTCCAAAAAGTGCTATTGAAAGAGGGGCTGGTTTCATGATATTTGATTACATCGCTGATAGCCAGTACTGCAGAATAAATGGTGTTTCAAATCCTGCCTTTATAGAAACGAACTGAACTCATCAATGTTGCAGTTTATCTGATTGATGTAAAACTGTCATGCTAATTTTCATGTTGCAAGTTGTAAGATTACTTCAGTGGTTGACCCTCAGAACATCAAAGAATCGAGGTAAACGTAGAAGAAAGAATTAACTTAACTTGATAATTCATTTGGCACAGTACAGTACACGATAAGCTGTGTTCCTTTAATTTATCCATCACAGCATGAATGGTTCATTCAATTAGTTGATAGGTCTCAATTGTGTTAATTTATAATGTTAAATTAATTATTTTATACTCTATAGTAAGATCGCTGTCTTATTTTTTTAAAAATTGTAATTTCTTTCAACTTCATAATTATCCAATGATCAAAAATTTAAGATACATCATTTTTCAACTCATCAAGGCAATGGTATGCTTTATATTTCAGGGATACTTTAATAATCAAAATTGATTGATATATTAATACTATTATATTAGGTAGCATGACCATGGAGGTGGATTTAGATCGTGAATTGATGAACTCATTTAAAACCATGAACACAACAGACCGTGATGTTTTAATAAATGAATTCCTCAGAGTGAGCACTTGGCATATTGTTTCACTGAATCTATCTGTTTTTATGAACTTGATGTACTATATTGCCAAATCAAGTGCTACATTATAGTGACTAGACTCTGAAGAAACATTTATTCAGGTTTTGGGTAGTCAACCTAATGCCACGGAGGGTGAATTTTATCTTGATATGGCTAATTGGAATTTACAAGAGGCGGTGTCAGCTTGGATGGATGTTCATCACCCCCGCAATAATCCTCTTGCCATGAGATTTATACAGGTAATGTTTTAGTCAACATTCTCATACTACATTATTTAATTTTAATGAATGAGTGCCCAAAGCACTCAATCCTAATGAGCAAATTGTCACTCATGCTTAAAGTTCAAAATCAATTTTCAACGGAACATGTAAGTTTATATAAACCATATGATTCTAATTTAAGTTTGATATTAAAATGGCAACTGACCTAAACCATCAAAACTCCTGACAGGACATCACAATTGGGGAAGGGGAAAGCATACCACCTAACACAAAGTTCACGAAGACATGGAGAATCCGCAACATAGGGAACGAAACTTGGCCTGCTGGATGCACACTAAGGTTTACTGATGGTGACCAACTCTCTACTTACACTCAGGTTTGAAATCCTTGTGCTGGGGAGGTATTTTTTTTAATTTGAAAATTCAATTAATTATTATATATATAAATCAAGCGTTACATTTCAGCCATGCAAAATTACAATGACATATTTTGATAAACTAATCGATAAATGGTACTGCAATATAAGTTGCTTAATGTTTGGCCGGATGACAACTAACTGAAAGAGAAAAATAAACTTGATTACATAATAATTAATTCGGCTGAACCAACACATAGCAAGAGCCACATTAACGTTGGGGCCGTATCTTGTGTTATGGTGGTAACATTTCTTTACAGAAATTCTCATTCCAGCCACTATGCACTGTACATTTAGTACATTTTACCTAGTCTTTTCCCAACAGGTATCTGTAGGACCAGTGTCTCCTAACGCTGAAGTTGATATAAGTGTAGAGATGTGCTCACCCCCAGATACAGGAATGTTCCAGGGAAAGTGGAGAATGTGCAACCCTGGAGGCAACTTCTTCGGAGGTCAGACATCTTCTAACTTCTTATTCATTAAATATATTGTATAGTGCTTCAGTCTTCAAGGCAGTTGTAGTACACCCAATTCAAATTAGAATAATATTTTCAAATATGATTGTTTTAAAAAATAAACAGAACGTTATTCAATACACATTGAAGTAGTTCTGAAACTTAATCACCTATCTCAGATGCAATATGGGTGATAATATGTGTAGATACTGGCGGTGTCCTGGGAGTAACACAACAACTTAATTCCTCCTCATTTGATTTCCACAACAATTCCGCAGATTCCAACTTTTCTAATCCCTTCAACATGGGCATGGTTAGTACTTCTAGACACAGTTCCGTAGTTGTTCTGTAGTTGTTCTGCAGTTGTTCTGCAGTTGTTCTGTAGTTGTTCTGCAGTTGTTCTGTACTTGTTATGTAGTTGTTCTGCAATTGTTCTGTAATTGTTCTGCAGTTGTTCTGTAGTTGTTCTGTAGTTGTTATATAGGGCCCTATATAGTTAATATAATCACATCCATCAGCATGTAATTAATTAATTGAGGAATTATTAATTAACCAATGAATTGTTTCAGGAGTGAAACCTTGAGAGTGGAGCAAACTACCAACGTATACTGTTGAGTATTTGGTTATTTATTTGTACATTTAGAACCAAACTACCCGGGCTTCCTTCAAGAGTGTAACCCACGTTTGTGTGCACACTTGCTCGTGTGCGCACTTGTGCGTATGATGTGTGCGCTCAAGTGTGTGGCTAACCAATTTGTGTCAACGAACAAATTAACAATTTTTAATGGGTCAAATACAACAATTTCTGGACAGATTTGCCTCTTTTTTACGAACTCAGAGCTTGATTATGATTATGATGTGAGTTCGAAATTTCTTGTATGCATTTATACACAGCATATAAATTTATAGCGCGAATATTTAAGTTTTAAGCTTACAAACTTCTACGTTTATTTTTGGTTTGGACTGTTTAATTTAATGAAAAGAGATGTTATTTTGGTCTGTGGGTCAGATCACTTAAATAATATAATACTCAAGAGTTGAACAAATCCGGTGTACTTTAAATATAAATGAATCTTAGCTCTTAAAAATGATACTTGTGTGAAATTTTAAATTATAGTTTTCAATGTTACAAGTTCTGGTTAAAGAACACGAAGTTAACACCTCTTTTCAATTAGGGGTCGTTCACATATTACGTAATCACTTTTTGGCCAATTTTTAACCCCCTCCAGCTCCCCCCTCCGTAATCATGTTTACACATAGAGCTATTGTGTCAAAATTACACTAGCGTAATCATTTGGAAACCCCTTCCCCCCTCGGCTGATTACGTAATATCTGAATGATCCCTTATACAACGTGTTTTTTGAGTATAACACTTTGAATATATTTAAACTTTTGATGTGTTGAAAATGACAATTGTGTACCATTGTAACGAATTCATTGTAATCTTACATTATTATCATATTACCAAGATTTTACTTTGATTTTCTTTACTTCTTGCTTTAACAAATTTAAATGAAATCTAGCTTTATACAGCTCAATTATCGTAAAAATGAATTTCTTCCCACACATATAGTGTTATACTAACTTTTAGCTAGCATTAAGCATATGTCAACATAACATAACCATACATAATTCATGTCCGTTGTTTTGTACGACCTTATCTCATCTTACCTAGCTGAGCTATTGTAGTTATACAGTAGGCTTATACTTCGATGCCAGTCTCTATCAACTCAGTTAGCATTCTTATTTATTAATTAATCACTTAATCAATTAATAAATTACTTACCAGATCATCACAATGTTCACCCCTAACTTTAACATCGGGATCCTCGGTCATGTGGACAGTGGTAAAACCACCCTCGCTAAAGCGCTCAGTCACACAGCATCCACTGCTTGTTTTGATAAAAACCCTCAAAGCAAGGAACGAGGGATTACACTGGATCTTGGTTTTTCATCTTTCACCATCCCATACCCATCTCATCTGGGTACTGATCACGAGAACCTGTTGATTACTCTGGTTGATTGTCCTGGACATGCGTCTCTTCTGAAGACGGTGATCGGGGGCGCGCACATCATCGACTTGATGATACTTGTAGTGGACATAATAAAGGGTATTCAGACCCAGACTGCCGAGTGTCTAATAATAGGGGAGCTGACTTGTGATAAGTTGCTGGTGGTGCTCAATAAAACTGATTTGATTCCTGAGGACAAACGAGCGGATAAAATAGCAAAGGTTCGAAAGAAAATTTCCATGACCCTTTCAAAAACTAAGTTTAAAAATGCTGAAATCATTTCCTGCTCTGCAGCAGAAAAGGAGGGAGTAGAAAACCTGATCAGCATCATATCAAACAGTGTTGTCATAGGACCTAGAGACTTCAGTGGAGATTTCGTGTTTTCTGTGGATCATTGTTTCGGGGTAAAAGGTCAAGGAACAGTTTTAACGGGTACCTGTTTATCAGGCTGCATCGGTCTAAACGACACAGTTAAAATATCCAACACAAAACTGGAAAAGAAAATAAAATCAATCCAAGTGTTCAGGAAATCAGTAGATAAGTTATATCAGGGAGACCGAGCTGGGATCTGTGTTGCACAGTTTGATCCGAAACTAATAGAACGTGGTCTGGTTTACACTGGGAGTGTGGTAAAGACTGTGTACGCTGTGATTATTGATATCAATAAGGTGGCTTATTACAAGGGCAGTATCACTACCAAGATGAAGTACCATGTCAGTATTGGCCATGAAACTGTCCTTGCTAAAATCACATTCTTTAAAACAGAAGAGGGTTCTTCAGAAGCACCCTTCAACATGAACCATAACTATCTTTACCAAGATACGTACTCGGAGGGGGATCGTGGATTTGCACTTCTACAATTTGAGCATCCTGTGCTCTGTGTTGAAGACAGTATGGTCATCATCTCCCGACTTGACATGGACATTAACACACCCGCATGTAGACTAGCCTTCTATGGAAGACTTCGTCACATCTACACCTCACAAGACTACTCAGACAATCAGCTGTCAGATCTGAGGATATTCAAGTATAAGGAGAGGGAAGGGCAGGTGGAGCGGATGAATGATGAGTATACTGTTATTGGAAAAGATCTGTTCAAGAAGGAAACTGATATTGATCTGTTTTCCCATCTGGCAGTGAACCTGTCCACAGGGGAGTTGGGTAAGATTGAGGGGAGTTTTGGGCAGAGTGGCAAGTTTAAGGTTTACGTACAGGATGGGTTGTCGGAAAAAACAAAACTCTTGCTTGCTTCTAAAAAGAAGAAGGGTAAAGACAATGTTGAAGTTGGAGTTGTACCTGAGAAGGTAATGATTAATTTGAAGTTTAAGCGGTATACTTTTGATAAGAAAAAGCAAATGTTGCAATGATTATTTGTTTCGTGACGATATTATTATTTTGAATGTTAATCGGGGTTTAGAGAAATTTTAAGGTTTGGGTAAATTGAGTTCTTAGATTTATTGATACAGTGATTCATTGGTATTAATAATTTATCTTTGATGTGATTTTGATGTTGTTTTGAATTTATAGCTGATATATTTCATAATTTTCGTATGATATGACCATTCATTAATATAAAACGTTAGGCGCTTGATTTAGATATTTTTGAACCGTGAAAAACAATTAGTTTGAACTACAAATATTCAAGTACCATTCCGCATATGTGACCACCACATACTAAACATAGAAAGAATGGAGGAAATACAACTATCACCTGACGAACTATATGCTGAGATAAGTAGGAATTACCAGGAATTCAGAGAAAAAGTAGACGAGTTCAACAAGTCTACTACTAAGTGTAAAGATGCTATCGCTAGGTTTGTTGTTATTTCTAGGCTCTTTCTGGAGATAATCTCCATGAAACTTAAGTTCCCCCATTTTAAATTTCAATAG
The DNA here is from genome assembly GCF_026151205.1 of Bolinopsis microptera. Lineage (NCBI taxonomy): Eukaryota > Metazoa > Ctenophora > Tentaculata > Lobata > Bolinopsidae > Bolinopsis > Bolinopsis microptera. Next base: position 11,181,274 of record NC_087075.1, on the reverse strand, counting down.
ATACCAAAAAGGTATGGGCTAAGCTATTGTTCGATCACCGGATCACTGGATCAACCCTAATCTGACCAAACTTCTCACTTATACTGATCTATCACATCACACTAACATCACACTAACATCACACTAACATCACACTAACATCATACCAACATCACACTAACATCACACTAACATCACATTAACATCACACTAACATCATACTAACATCACACTAACACCTTATGTTTACCAGGTATGAAGAGGTGATGGACAAGTATTCCGCACCAGATGAGGAAACACAGAGAACTATCTCCGCAAGGGTTAGTCAGTAATTAGTTAATTAGTCAGTAGTTAGTTAGTTATTGTACACAACCTAACTCCTGTATCATTTATAGATTACAGAAATCTACAACTGTTTTTATGAGATCCAGTGAACGTGATAGTTCAATGTTGGAGTCATGTATTTTTTTGAATATTTCTCTACTAAAGCCTTACACTATATTATCTTGACGGTTGACACAATCCCTCTGATTTATGTAACAGTTTTAAGTGGAAGGAATGTGATAAGTTGATCACACAATATCTGATATTTCAGAGGGCGGAGATAGAAGGAATGACATATTATCTGCCCAAACAGAACAACTTATTATTAACTCTATTTGTGGGAGACTTTAATGTAGTCCTCCCTCGTAAAGAAGACAAGATCAAGTAATTAGTTTACACTTTAAAGTTCATTTTTAAGGTTTAAAAATCATTCAAGACCCTATATTCTTATTATTTTATAAAATTTGCTTTTCGAAGATTAAATCTTCTAAAATTTCTTATGATTTGCCGAATTCTGATTATTCAAATATCGACTTTTGACCTATCAGTTTCATGTCTCAAATTCACACCACATCACATGACGTCATACCACGTGACATGACGTCACACTTCCCCTAGATACAAGTTACAATACGAGAAATTCAAGCTGTTCTACATAATAGGACAACTAGTATTCTCATCTCTCAACATACTGTGTGGTCCTAACAGAATTGTGGAGGGGTTACTTCAGTTTTATCTCGTCTGGTTCTATTGTAATCTCACTATGAAGGTACTTGGATGGATTATTAATTAATTAAGATTAATTAATTATGATAATTAATTATGATAATTAATTATGCATTAATTATGTAGTATATTTGCTTTTTAGCAACTTCACAAGATAAATCATCTTTTATTGATCAGCTAAATTGAATTTTCTTGTCATGTGACACGACAACCCCTCCCAGGAGTCCATCCTGATAGCTAACGGTAGTCGCATCAGAACATGGTGGCAAGTTCAGCACTACATTGATATCTTACTGTACGCTCTCCTACTCATACGAGCTGATGGAGACTTCAGTCTCCAGTTTTCTCTTTACATTTTCTACATGAGCGGCTGTCAGGTCCTACAGTTTTACTATCAGGTCAGTTGTGAAAAAATTGAATAATAGTTAGAAATAAAAGTAAAAATAAAACGTAAAAGTGTCCTTGAAGTATGGCGAAGATCCCCGAAATCACGATTGGAAATTCCATCTCGATGTAGACCTTAGAAATTTGACTATTCCAACTTTAAACTTGTATAATTTGTTAATTATCTGATACTTTATCCTTATGTTAACCAAGATTCCCCTCAAGGCAGGGTCGCTGTATAAAATGCGCGCATTAGGCCGCGCCACCCACATGGAAGTCTCCGCGGAGGGTCTCAGAGTAAAAACTTACGCTGACTTACAGTTTCTCTCACCCTTCTTTGTACTGCTCTACATCTTCCAGTTTTACAACGGATACACGCTATTTTATCTGGCTCCTAATGCCAGAGAGGATGAGAGGTTAGTGACGTCACATTAAGTGTAGTGAATTCATACCACGTGTAGTGACGTCATATCACGTGTAGTGTCGACCAACCACGTGACATGAAACCAAAATATTAGTACAAGGATTTAACTTTTCAAATCTTTAATTAGTAATTACAATAACTAGGAGTAATAGTACATACAATATAATTATATAATATAAGATTGTAATCGTCCATATAATAGTGGGGGGGGGTGTCACGTCCGTCTATGTCCGCTTGTCTCATAGAATCCAAAAAGGACTGGACAGGACAGGACAGGACAGGACATAGGCGGACATAGGCGGACATAGACGGACATAGACGGACTTTGGCGGACATAGACGGACATATACGGACTTTGTCGGACATTAGCGGACATTAATGGACACCTAAATTGCTAAATAAAATGTTCAATTTTTGCTGTTATATTCCCTATATTTCGTTAAATAGGTACTGTGCCTACTGTGTACCCTGTGTAACTGTTTCAAAGATATGTTGACGACACAAATAGAGATCTGGATTTAGCGACCGGATTTAGTGACTGGATTTAGTTAAATATTAAGAATATTGGCGAGATCTTTATTCTTTAGACCTCTTATATTATTCAGACATAAAATCTGGACACAAAGATCTCTCTGATGTTTGAGTGCTGAATCGGTTCTGCTTTCGATTCGTTAGCTGGGTAAATTGATAACACCTTCAGTGATAATAATTTCATCGCAAGATTCATAAATCTTCTTTTGCTTACTGTGTATTGTGCAACCCATGGAGTTTGATTAAACAAATTAATGCAGATCATGATCATGCCGTAAAGTTTTCGTTTTTCGTAATACGTCAGTTCAGTTAATAACTTTATCGGGTTTATCCTTCTCTTGTTGATTGCTTGGACATGAATTACTTCACCACTTGTCCTCGCTTGCTCATTCATTTGGCAATCCCGGGATCCGTGCTCTACGGCGTTAGACTCTACGGCAGATCCGTACAAAACGACTACAGGATACTACAGTGCAGTGTGAAAATACAGTAATCTAACTCTAAAAATATAATACATAGAAGTTGCGAAAAATTCTCAAAATGTTTGTCCGCTAATGTCCACCAATGTCCGCTAATGTCCACCAATGTCCGTCTGTGTCCACCAATGTCCGTCCGAGTCCGCCAATGTCCGTCCGGGTCCGCAAATGTCCGTCCGAGTCCGCCAATGTCCCAAAAAACACGTCCGTTGTCTCATAGAATCCAAAAAGGACAGGACATAGGCGGACATAGACGGACGTGACACCCCCGGCCCCCCCCCCCCCCCCCCCAATAGTTAATACGCTTACTATATTTATCAATGTGAGACACGACGTGACCACTACCACCTCGTGACCGCTAACACTACGTGACCGCTAACACCACGTGACCGCTAACACCACGTGACCGCTAACACCACGTGACCCCTCAGATGGGAGGTGTACGTGAATTGTGCGTTGTTCATCTCCATCTCCCTTGGTAACCTGTTCACGCTAATACACGTGGTAATCCTAAAGCATCAGATACACAAACTGGTAAAGAGTCCGGAGCTTATCAGACGAAACTTGTCAAACTCTCTTCTTAGTTCCCTGGGCAAGGAGGTCAAGAGTCAGTAGTGACGTCATACCACGTGACGTCATACCACGCGTTATGACACATGTAGTGACGTTATACCACATGTAGTGACGTAATACAACGTGTGGGGGGGGGGCCAATGGCATAAATGGAGAAAATGGAGAATTACTCATAGGTTTTTTCATTTTCTCCATAGAAATAGTCTCCATTTTATGCCATTTTATGCCATTTTATGCCATTGAAAACCTGAAAAATTTGGAATTTCGAGAAAAATTATTTTAAAAAAAGATATTTTCGGCCAATAATGAACAGAGTATCATGAAACATGGAGAAAAGTGGTTTTCAGAAAAACTTTGAAAAATGTTGACTTAGAAAATGTTCGGTCCGAGTCATTTTCGATACGTTCCTCCCGTATCGAGAGCTCCCGATTCCGAGCTCGTGTTGCAAAGGGGAGGCCTGCCTTCCGAGATCGCATTACCTCGAGTCCAAAATTGTGTATCGAGGGGAAGGTGTAGACTTCGAAAAACCGAAAAAATATTTTCGGCAAATAATGAACAAGGTAGCATGAAACGTGGAGAAAAGCGGTTTTCCACTTTTCTCCACGTTTCATGCTACCCTGTTCATTATAAGTCGAAAATATTTTTTCGATTTTCGAAATCAAAAATATTTCAGTTATTCAGGTATATTTCAAGTTATCAAAAAATCGAGGCTTCCCCCTGGTAATGCGATCTCGGAAGGCAGGCCTCCCCTTTGCAACACGAGCTCGGAATCGGGAGCTCTCGATACGAGAGGTACGTATCGAGAATGACTCTGGCCGAAAATTTTCTAAGTCAAAATTTTTCAAAGTTTTTCTTAAAACCACTTTTCTCCACGTTTCATGCTACCCTCTTCATTATTAGCCGAAAATATTTTTTTGGTTTTTCGGTTTATCGAAGTCTGCACCTACCCCTCGCTACACAAATTTGGACTCGAGGCTTCCCCCTGGTAATGCGATCTCGGAAGGCAGGCCTCCCCTTTGCAGTGCGAGCTTGTTTCGACTTTCGAGGATGTAGGTCTCACTTCTCAGTGCCTATTACTCTCCCCTATTACTCACTCCTGCTGTAGCCTGTAGAAATAACTTTACACTAGGCTTGAGTAATTATGAGTTTGCCTGAAGTGTGCCTCTACTAACCTAGTATAAGCATCTAGTAGCCTACTATGAGCTTTCATAAGCTTCATACCATGTGTAGTGACGTCATACCACGTGTAGTGACGTAATACAACGTGTAATGACGTCATACCATGTGTAGTGACGTCATACCACGTGTAGTGACGTCGTACCACGTGTAATGACGTCATATCACGTGTAATGATTTCATACCACGTGTTATGACGTCATACCACGTGTAATGACGTCATTGTGCAATTGGACGGACTCTTGTTTGTTACAAAGTGGAAACAGCGTTGTGATTTGAGATAACTCTTATTTAAATCAACACGAATAGAATTGGACCACAATTTTAAGAGAAATCCATCTCGTGATCACTTCTCTCTGTTGATGTGCCTCAGCCTCTTATTAAGCTTATCATCTTTATTACATTACTTGAGCTTATTTTGTATAGGCTTCAGCAAACTGCTGTCTATTATATTGACAACTGAGTATTATATATAACTTTACTTACATGCGCCTATGGCTAGGCAAATCGTTGACATAATTAAGACACAATTAGTTGGATAACTGATAAACTGCATCAAAACAGTTTATCCTAGTTGAATAGTTAATTAATTAGTTAGTTAATTAGTTAATTGACCAGCTGTTCTGATTCCTTGTGATTGTATCTTGTCTTCATTTTGGAAGATAAAGTTAAAAATGAAGTGAATTTTATAGTTTAATTGTGATACTTTGATTTTGAATCATTTTTTGAATCATTTAATCTTGTATTGATGGTGATGGATTTATGAAGCTCAGGCGTATATAAATATCATGTAACAATCAAGAATGTTGGGTTTATTTAAATGAAAACTAAATCAAAATGTGATTAATTGTTCTTTGAATAAAATCTTTAAATTCTGTAAATTTTCCACTTTCCAGTGAGAAACCTTTGTGACAGCCTATTGAGATAGCAATGAGGCAAATATTTGCACTGTTAAGTGAAATGTGTGGTATTTGTGTATAACTTACTGAAATATATGTTTGATAATATCTGTTCAACTTTTGTAACACCTGATAATTTGATAAATTGACTTTTACTAGATTCATTGTGATCCGTCGTCTGTTACTTGATTATGTGATAAAGAAAATATTATTGAAATTGTAAATTAAAGCGATTGAATTACAGTCCAACGCTAGACAGGTAAGCGCAAAGTATACAATAAAGAATACATAAAATAATAAAGAAGTTAAAACGAGAACTCCTTTTATTGGACATTATATTATGATATATAATACGGCATTATGACGTCATATGCATATCAATAGTAATATTTACTGCAATTGCTAAGTAATTAAATAGCTCAGTTCCTATTAAACACTAATTAAATAGCTCATTTGCTATTAAACCCATTGCATCTCCATCCCTAACCATTGTTTAAAAAAACACCGATCACTACACAATTACCATTTATAATTAAACCGACTATCAAAACAATAGTAAGTCAGCATGGACGACATAGTGATAACACGTGATCGGGACGATGTAGAGATGGAAGATGATGAGATTGACAGGCTCAAGAAATCTGCTTCTAAGAGGAAAGGACGAGGTATGATGTTCAAACAAACTTTAGTTTTTAACACAAATTTTGAATGCTGCAGCCAATTTGAGGAAATAATTTATGGTAGAGCTTGCCATTAAGATTTAAGACTCATCGATCTAAACTGTCATCTTTTTAATTCGATTAATAGCCTCAATTATTATGTTTCTGAAGAAATTATTTGTTTTGAAATCGCTCACAATTTCATCGTTAAACCTTTAAAATTAACTCCACTCTCCTCCCAAATACTCAACACAGAATCTAAGATTTGTAAAAAAACCCTTTCAACACCCCAGGTCTAACAGCCAAATCAGAGGTTCTGAGAGGAGACTTTGAAGAGTTGGAGGGAGACACTCGTCCAGGGGGCCCCCAGAAGTCCATTGAGGGGTGGATCATATTCGTCACTAACGTCCACATTGAGGCCACTGAAAATGATATCTTCGATAAGTTCTCAGAGTTTGGTAAGTTTGGGGTTCCTATCAGTTTATTCGTTAGCCCACAATTTGGATTATTCTTAATAATGTGCAGACTGCAGAGTGCCATGCCCTCTTGGCCCTTCTCTACAAACTTTAACTTAAATAACTTACATAAATCTTCCTCATTGATATCATCATATTTGTATTATTTATAATGCAGTCGACTCTGCTAAATGGCGGAGTACTGTTTTTTACATTACTTGTCCAACTAATCTCCTTATCATATATTTACTAATCTCCTTATCAGGTGATATAAAGAACCTACACGCTAACCTAGATCGGAGAACTGGGTACCTTAAAGGATACATATGTATTGAATACGAACAGTATAATGGTTAGTTTGACTTTTTAATAGACTTTTTAATAGACTTTTTGATAGAATTTTTAATAGAATTTTTAATAGACTTTTTTTGGACGTTTTAGACTTTCACACTGATTTATAATGTACGGTACATACACTATACATGTCACCATTAACCTCCTCTCCTAACAGAAGCACACACAGCGGTAGAGCAGATGAATAACGCGGACTTCCTTGGCCAGGAACTCAAAGTAGACTGGGCCTTTGTTCGGCCGGGCAAGAAGAGTAGTGCGAAGAGAAAGGAGAGGAGACGCGGTCGTAGTCCCAGTCCTGAGAGTGATTAGTGAAGGTGTAGCGCGTGATGTCATGTCACGTGGTGTGGTGTCAAGTCACGTGGTGTGGCGTCGTGTCACGTGGTGTGACGTCATGCCACGTGGTGTTTGTTTGATGTCGTGAAGAGATAACCAGACTTTACTGATGACTACCTATGATAAGCTACCGTACCTTCCGATTATTTAAATCGTGGAAATATTTTATTGTTGTTTTATCAATTTGAAAGGTACGAAAGGTACATTATTTTATAATATTTATTCAAAGTTAAATAAACACTTTGAAATCAGACTCGGTATTTCCGTTTACATAAACCTACTTCCAGTTTAGTTCTCATATAATTATATATTATTGGTCAGTCCTCCTTTTTCCACCCAGTTGAGAAATAATATTACTGTTGTTGAACTGTTCCCTCTGAAGTGTTTCAAATGCTTACAATATATTGCTGACTTTCAAATCCCGTCCACAAGAGTTTTATTGTTAGTTTTCGTACGTTTATTTAAAAAGTAAGAGTGTCAAACTTGAACATATAATTTCATTTAAATATAAGATAATTTAAAAATAGATTATTCCATTGCAGGACTGGTTTCAGCAGAGATATGAATTATCAAACATATTCGCCTTATCTCTAATATACATAATATACATAATATGACATTTGTCAGGATTTAATTTTTAAATTTCCCTCATTAACTAAAATATAAGTTCAATACATACATTTTACTTTACCAACTAAAATTAGTTAATTTAAATGTTCAGTATGTCCGATAATGATAATGAAGCAGGAGCATCAAGGAAAAACTTGGTTAGTGAAAAGATTTTGAAATCAGTTTAATTTGATGTAGCCTGTGCTTTTTTATAGTGACGTTGAGCTGTTACCAAAAATCGTAAAAGTTATGCAAGTCTCTCACGTGATATAAGTTTTTTCATGTGGTGTGACGACATATCACTTAGCATGACGTCATATCAGGTGGTGTTACGTCATATCAGGTGGTATGACGTCATATCACGTGGCACTATAACATGATACATCCTCCTCCAGATGGAGCAAGGTATCAGACTCCTACTAGAACCAGCTATGAAGAAGAGCACAACTCAAAACAAGTCTGTGTTTCTAGCTCGACTCGGTTTTACCAGAGAGGAGGTTTGTCCAGCACAATATTATCTTGATAACAGCACAGATTTAGTTTTCTTTTTATTAGCTGATCAAGCTTTTCTTTACTACGAATTTGCGATTCTCCTTTTTTTTTAAAAGTATGTATCATAGGACCCTGAAGTGTCAAATAAGACAAAAATGATTTCACAGTTTTGATCGATGGTCAAACCACGACAACATCTTCAGAAGCTACCGTTCTAAACTTCAGGAAAATTGTAGCTTCTGAGGCTAAACGACTTCTTGATAGGCTAGATTACTTCACACGTTGTTGTTTCAGATATTGTCAGCAATGAAGGAGGCTCACTCCAGAGATTTTGAGACTGTGCCAGTAACATTTAGTGCCCTGTGAAGGAAATTCGCGTTAGTCCCCCTTTTATGGGCGGAAACAAAACCAGTGACATGATGTAACTGTTTTCTATAAGAATGAATAGATAAAGATTAAAGATGGGTTGAAAGATGATTCGGTTTTGCACAAGAATCAAGAACTACCATATTCAGAACCGGATTTTGATATGATTATTAATCCGTGAAATTATTACTGTTCCCAACATTACTTAATTAGACTTGGTTATTTATTACATTGACAGATGGAATTATAGAAACTTTTTGGTGATAGAATTTTCAAGTTTCTAATTTGTGTATTCCAATATATTTTAGTATTTGGGATGGTGTTTTACTTCAGTACGATAATTCGGATAAGTTTAAAGTTTTTCATTTTTATCTGACATTCGACATCCATTAATATTGAAAACAGTTTTAAGAAACGCACTGTTCATTTTAATTGAATTAACTGGATATAAAATCAAGTTAACCCCACCAACCTTGCAGCTACAATGTCAGTTAAACTACCTTCATTCAACACAGACTTCACATGTTACCTAGACAACCAGCCGCCCCACACTGTGAAACTAGTGACAAACACTGAAATAATAGAGTGTAGCGGAGTAATACTATCTCAGCACAGTCAGGTACTTTTAATTACTTTAATCAATTAATTAACTCTAATTACTTTTAATTCTTTCAGCTATTTAACAAATAATTTAGGGCTAATGTCACTGAGGATGACGCCTTGCAACAGCCTGTATAGTGTATATTATCTAGTTTGATCTCAATATATGGAACAAATTATCTAGTTTGATCTCAATATATGCAACAAATTTACTAGTTTGATTGTTCAAGGTAAAACTATCCCTCAGGTACTAAGAGAACAGATCAGACAGGACAATGAGGTGTTCCTGCTGGATTATCAGTATGTCAGAGAGCTGCTGGTTCTGCTACATGGGGGGTGCGTGGACCTGACGGTGGAGAACTGTTTGGAGTTTGTTAAGTTCGCTTGTCAGTTCAAGGTTGAGGGTGTTGTGGAGCAGGTGTATTGTTTTCTTAGTTCTGTTGTTAATAGTTCCAATGTTGTTCAGTGTGTGAAGGTTTGTCTAGGGGCCATAAAGGTTGCTTCCTTTTATGCAGATGATGGTTTAGGCAGAGACCTCCTGTGGCCTTGTGAGGATATTGTTGATATGATGAGCTCTGAGGAAGTTGTTGAGTTTGTTAGCCATTTTGAGCCTGATGAAGTTTTTGCTATGTTTGTTAACAAAATCTTTGTTAAGAAGATGCTTTCTGTTTGTTCTGGTTTAGTTATAGAGTCCAACGCTGAGTCATTCCTGGAATCACTGCTCCTAAACGAGGATTTTGTAGAGGCTGCTGCACTATGTCCTGAACCTGAAATAACAACATTTTTTGAAGTGGTCGAGAAGCTGAACTCTTTGTCCGTGAAGAGCTGGAAGGTGCTGCATATTCTTAAGAAATCTGTGTTCAAGGAGAAATCAATGAGTAGTTTAAATGTGCAGGTTGCTAGTGGCAACAATAGTCATCAAATGCTATTGAAAGATTGGAGATCATACACCGGTGACCAAATGTTCCAACTCTGCAAATTAGCATCAGGCATAAATAACTTTTATCTTATGGAGATCATCATTTCTTGGGTGTCCCTGAAAAAGCCCAACCTCAAAACTGTTAAACGTCTCTGCAATGCCATAGATCCTGCCTTATTACCTTGCTTATATCTAGAACATGCAGCAGCAATCATTAATTTACTCGGCTATAAGGTTACTTTAAAAACTGATAAAGGTACGACATCGAAGTCATCCCACACTTTCAACAAAAAAGTAAGCGTGGAGCTAAGACATGATGTCCATCAGCTGTCTATATCCTTTATATGTGGTTGTCCAAACTATGGCCAACCGCCATGTGGGAAGATCGAAGTCAATAAAGCTGAAGTTGTTGTATACTGTCGCCAAAGTCCATTGTCAAGATATGCGGTGTACGGAACAACTGAAGATGGCAAACATATCCCTTTTTACGCCGATGTAATGGCTGTGATGACTGTTCCAATTGCTAATATTACGCTCATTGAACTAGACTCAATTGAAGAGCGCTATACCAAGAAAGCACGACACATATAGAAACTAGGACCTCATGACACATATATTGGAGTGTACTGTTACAAAATTAGATGTTATCAATTTTGTGGTTTGTTTTACTTAAGTACCCTAGCATTCTCATAATTATTTTCTTTGTTTTTAATGTATAGTAATTTTTCATTCGAATTTGTCATGATATTTTTAATTTGGGTAATTTGATCTTTAAAAACATATTGATATTGTTAATGATTATTATTATAATGCTGCATCTTGTTGATTTATTGCTTTATTGCAACAGTTCATGGTATCTACATGCGTTTGTAGTATTATATACAAATCAGTTGAATTGTTATTTATTTTTTATATATTTTTAGTTATTTTTATACACATTATGGACTATGGTGTGAGGCGAGCCACGTATCCACCCATTAAATTTTTAAATTGAGGTCGGAGGATGTCCAATAGGGGATGCAATGGTCTCATTCATATACGACTTATATGGAGCAAAGCAACATACACTATTAAATACTTTTAAAGATTTTATTTTTGCAGTAAAAATAACGACCAGGTAGCGCAGTTGGTTAGAACGCCGTCTTTGCAAATCGTGAGGATGCGAGTTTGAATCCCACTGTCTGCCTGGTCGTGGGGTGAGCGTCGTCGACGTTCAGCTAATGATCCTGAGTGGTCTATGCAGCCCCCCAAGTCTAAAGCCTTGTATTATCAACATTGAACATGGAACTAGACTCTGTGCTAACTAACTATGTATATTATTTTTACTTTAGTGCAATAATTTTGATCAAAGTTTTCGATTATCTGACATTCGACATCCATTAATAAGTTCACAAAGACAAATTTGAGTACATTTGTCACAAATTCAACCACCAATATGTACTATCTGAGCTTCCATTTGTGGTTGAACATTATCAATACACAGTTTCCAAAGACCATACACTTGAGCCAATACATCAGCTCAGAGATTTAGGCGTCATAGTGTCAAGTGATCTCTCTTGGTCCCCTCACATACGAGTCATTGCAGATAAAGCTCGCCAAAAAGCATCATGGGTTCTCAGTGTATTTCACACACGATCTCACTCCATCATGCTGACGCTATACAAATCAATGGTTCGAAGTCTGATTGAATATTGCTGTCCATTTATTATGGCATCCCTCAAAAATCAGCGATATCCAAGAACTGGAGAGTGTACAGAAAGCATTCACCGCCAGAATATCAGGAGTGCGCGATCTCCACTACTGGGATCGCCTGGTCTATCTATCTCTGATGTCTCTTCAACGAAGGCGGGAGCGATTCATCATTCTCCATATGTGGAAAATCCTCCACGGAAAGACCAGCAATGATCTGAATGTTCTATTTGTTTCACGCCCAAGGCTTGGAAAACTTGCAGTAATTCCATCAAAACGTAGAACCAGTTCAACAGCAAACCTCACCTTGTTTGACAACTCATTTGCAGTTCAGGGACCTAAATTGTGGAATGCAATCCCCTACCATCTGAATGTCATTCAAGATCTAGAGCACTTCAAAGATAAGCTCACAAAGTTCATGTTGTCTCTCCCTGACAAGCCGCCGATCAGGAGCACCCCTGCAGATTTCGTCCATTTCAGGTGCCGACAGGACCTTAAAAATTAAAAGCAAACTAAAATTGTTTCCCCTAAAATCGAGCGCTTTCTGCGCAAAAAATTGACCTCAACAGAAAAAATTAAACATGGCTTCAAATCCAAATTTGAACCAGAGATTTTTCACTTCCTCTCGATAAACTCAATTTTCAACCCAAAATAAAGTCTCAAAGGGGGAAATTACTCAGGTCAGGATTGTAGGCAATGATTATGCCAAACCATACATTTTTGTAAATTCATTAAACTTTCAATTTAGCCTAAAACACCCTATTTCGCAAAATTTTTCCGGGGGGCTGTGCCCCCATAGCCCCCGCCAATGGGGTCCGCCCCAAGACCCCTGCCACAGCTTGCAGCTTCGCTCGCCGACAGCCCCCCCAAAAGAAAAATCCTGGCTACGTGCCTGAGCAAAATATAGGTTTAGGGCTTTTCAGATGATTTGTAAATATGTAGTTCAGGTTTACCTGGCCCGTAGGTTACGAATGTGCCCGAGGAGAAAAAAAAGCAAACTTAAGAAGATTTCTCGGGAACTTAAAAGTTCACCTCAAAACGAAATCTGCACCTATGATCAGGGGATATACTCCTCCAAATACGAACTCTCTGCTGTGCTGGCGCAACGAGCGAGACTCTACTTCGCTATGGGGTGGTCAGAAGATGTGATGGCCCCGTCAAGTCTTGACGAAACTCAACATAGGTCACATCCGGTAGGTCACAATCTAGGTAAACTATAGGTAAAAATATAATATTAATCATAAGCTAAAATGTACTAATCTTTGTATTCTAAATGGGGAAAAAGAAGAAACATTGTCAGTCAGTCGAGAAAATTGTCAGTCAGACTGATATGGCAGCTTTGTAGATGTTGTGACTATGCTAGTAGTGGTCCCAGGCTTGCGACTGGAATTGTGTTAACCACACCTACCTTACAGCTACAATGTCAGTTAAACTACCTTCATTCAACACAGACTTCACATGTTACCTAGACAACCAGCCGCCCCACACCGTGAAACTAGTGACAAACACGGAAATAATAGAGTTTAGTGCAGTTATACTATCTCAGCACAGTCAGGTACTTTTAATTACCTCAATTAATTAATTAATTCTAATTACTTTTAATTATTTCAACTATATAACAATATTGAGGCTAATGTCACTGAGGATGATGACGTCTTGCAACGGGATGATGACCCTTGCAGCAGCCTGTAAATTATTTAGTTTGATCTCATAGTACAGTCAAATACGTATTTTTGTCGGACATAATTCGCAACAAAGCGATTTCAACGGGAAACGGTCGGGACAGGTCCCAAGAATCATCTCAAAGAGTTCGCAAAATTTCTGACCTCAGCAATATCCACAATTACCACTTTTTTTACCACTTTTTACCACATTGGTCTTATCAGTATAAATGCAATGAATTATCTAGTTTGATTGTTGAAAGGTAAAACTATCCCTCAGGTACTAAGAGAACAGATCAGACAGGACAATGAGGTGTTCCTGCTGGATTATCAGTATGTCAGAGAGCTGCTGGTTCTGCTACATGGGGGGTGCGTGGACTTGAGGGTGGAGAACTGTTTGGAGTTTGTTAAGTTCGCTTGTCAGTTCAAGGTTGAGGGTGTTGTGGAGCAGGTGTATTGTTTTTTGTTAGTTCTGTTGTTGATATTTCCAATGTTGTTCAGTGTGTGAAGGTTTGTCTGGGGGCTATAAAGGTTGCGTCCTTTTATGCAGAAGGTGATTTAGGCAGAGACCTCCTGTGGCCTTGTGAGGATTTTGTTGATATGATGAGCTTTGAGGAAGTTGTTGAGTTTGTTCGTCATTTTGAGCCTGACGAAGTTTTTGCTATGTTTGTTAACAAAATCTTTGTTAAGAAGTTGCTTTCTGTCTCTTCTGGTTTAGTTATAGATTCCAACGCTGAGTCGGTCCTGGAATCACTGCTCCTAAACGAGGATTTTGTAGAGGCTGCTGCACTATGTCCTGAACCTGAGATAACAACGTTTTTTGAAGAGTTCAAGAAGCTGAACTTGTCCGTGAGGAGCTTGAAGGTGCTGCACAATCTCAAAAAGTCTTTGCTCAAAGAAATTTCATTGGGAGCTCTGATTTTAACAACCTCTGCCATTTGCATTACCAGCAACGGCCACGGAGAGATGTTGAAAAGTTGGCAAAATTACAGCGTTGACCAAATGTTCGGTCTCTGCAAACTACCGCTGACAGCAGAAATTGATAACTTTTTTTTTCTTGAGATCATCATGTCTTGGGTTTCCTTGAAAAGGCCGCAGCTCATGGTTGTCAAACGTCTGTGCAATGCCGTCAACCCCACCGTATTACCTTCATCGTATCTCCAACATGCTTCAGCGGTCATTAATGAACTTGGCTATGAGGTTACTTTGAAAATCGAAAAAGGTACGGCATCCGATACATGTCACCCTTACGACAGCAAGGAAAGGCTTGACATAAAATATTATAGGCTTAACTCAACGCCTAATACCTATTATTGGAATCCTACCATGTGTATCCGCTTTGAATGTGGTAACCATAACAGAAAAAAATGTATCTCCCAAATTGTAGTTGATAAAGACGGAGTATTTGTACACTGTGATCCAAAGGCTAATCCAGGTAGACCATCTTCAGGACATGTTGTCTACGGAACTTTTAAAGGTGGCAAACACATTCCTTTCTACACCGATCCTATAGCTGCAATGAAGTTGTCATCTGTTGATGAAACGGATGAAACTGAAATGACGATTATTCGTTTGAATTCCTACGAAGGACCTCAGGTGCCCCCAGGACGGAAGTGGGTAGACGATTAGAGTAAGGGTGTCAAGAGCATGATACAATGTACCTGTTAATCTAGACCTTGCTAAAGATGGATTGTAACATTGGAAGACATTGGTCGTATTATTCACAAAAAGATTTTTTAAAAATTTATTTTATTTTCTTACAATTTGTCAAAACATTACTGCTGTCACAAGTCATTATTAGTGTTCGCTCCAACGTATATTCAAGACGTGTTTCGGTACACTCATCATGGTCACACATTCAAACTTATGGTTCCATCGTTTAACTCTAAGTTTGGTGAGCGAAGCTTCTCAGAGGTGGCTCCAAAGATATACAACCGTCTGCCTACTACGATCACATCAGCTGAATCCCTGGAATCCTTTTTAGTATTTTTTTTTGGCATTTCTGAAAACTTTCTTATTCAAATTATCTCAGCATGAACTTGAAAAAAATTATCAATGACTAATTTTGGCCTATATTTAGATTTTAGCGTTAGTTTAATTTTAAGCTTCACTCTCTGATTTTAGTATGAACGATATATTTTCAAGTATACAATAGCAGTCCTCACTTTTATCATGATAGTTTCTGGGATGATTAGATTAAACACTGCTGAGTATAAGTTTATCTTAATAGTGGTGTTTTGAAACTTCAATTTATTATTATTATTAAATTAAATTGATTGTGATTATTAAATTAAATTGATTAGACAACTGATTGGATTATAGCAAACCAGCCTATTTTTTTATGAATAATTTAATCTTTTTGTCTTGGTTTTGGTTTTATATGATTTCTCTTTTTGATAATAGCATTACGATTTTTGATTAAATTTTGCACAATTTAAATTATTTACTTATTTTACTTTTAAACATGTTGATTTTTTGTTTAATTTGGCAAGATTTCAGTTTTCGCCTATTTTAATTTTTATGAAACACATACATTTTTTTAATAAAATTGTTGTAATTGATTGTCGCTAATCAGCAAATTATTATTTCATTTCAACCTGTGTAGTACTTTTTTTCATGTTACAACTTTCGATGATTATTAAGGTTTGAGCTGACATCTGCAAATTTAAACCTTAAAATTTAATGATAATTAAATAATATCGGAGGCAGTATTATTACTAATTATATTAGGATAATAATATTAATCCTCGTGCTAATTCGACTAATTATAATAGGATAATGATAATCCCGGTGCGTTGTTTCACGTGCGGCAAGGTTGTGGGTAATAAATACGAAACTTACCTGGCCCTCCTTCAAGCTGATTACCCTGAAGCGTAAGTATTTAGAATACATTTATTCTTTTATTTTACAGAACTGTGTCATTTTCTTGATACAGTAAAACCCCGATTTACTGCAAACCCCGATTTAATTTACCGCGGCCATTTCCTCTCCCCAAATAGGGCTTATTAACACAATTTAAACAATCAAAACTCCGATTTAACGCAAACCCCAATTTACCGTGGCTTTTTCCTTTCTCCCAAACTCCGCGGTAAATCGGAGTATAACTGTACTTTAAAGAAGACTTCTGATCGAACCCCTTTTTAATTCCACCTGAATTTAACACCACTACCACAGTGACGTAATGGACACACTAGGACTCCGGAGGTATTGTTGCAGGAGAATGTTACTGTCACATGTTAACCTTATTGATAAGCTCCTTAACTACGCTCCCCTCGAGAAATGAGAACTGTTGTTCAAGGAATTATTGAAGAAGTGTTTTTATCTGCTTGGATCGGCTGATTGTTTTATTTATAAGAGCTTTCTGTTTTTAACTTTTTATCGCAAACTTAAGTTTGCACGGAAATGATACTTGCTCTCATTAATATTCAGATTTAGATGAAGCTCTCAAAACTTAAATTATTTGAACAGTATTCTATTATTGACGAAGAAAGTCAATGTCAAAAAACTCTAATAAATGATATAAATGATTGAACGTATTTCCTTACATTTGATTAAGCTGAAATACTCGACATCCTGAACTTTATTTTATTGATCTCTTTAAAAGAGCTACATCATAAATTGGACCTTACTGCCCTTGCTCGAACAAAAGCTCTATTGAACTCTCAAATAAGCAGATATTGTTATAATAAAGTTATATAAACAGTATTAAGTTATGTACGCACACTAAACTCTTATATTATATACAGAGTAAAAATATTATTATTATCATTATAATTCAATTAAATAACCACTAACTAATTATTACCACACAGTAGCTCGATAATGACAACACCAGCGCCGATGCCAATAGAGACCGTGGTGGTTCACCCCTTAGTCTTGCTCAGTGTGGTGGATCATTACAACAGAATTGACAAGGTCAGCAGTCAGAAACGTGTTGTTGGTATTCTGCTGGGGTCTCGTCACAAAGGTAAGGAACGTGTACTAACTACTATAACTATTTAAGTAGCAAGTCTAAGACACCGGAAACGCTGGTTTATTGAATTTTCGAATGCTTTTTAAAGTTTTATTATAACTTTCGATTGCAAATTCCGTTGTCTCATTCCGATGTTTTGTTGTTATCATTTTTTGTTTTTTCCCTTGTTTTCTATGGAGCAACTTTGAAAACTAGTCATTACATTCATTCTCATCTGATACCGACCCAATGTCTAGAAATATAAATTCCACCCATTCCAGGTGTTCTGGACGTGTCAAACAGTTTTGCAGTTCCTTTCGACGAGGACGAAAGAGATCCGGATGTGTACTTCCTGGACCACGACTACCTGGAGTCAATGTACGCTATGTTCAAGAAAGTCAATGCTAAGGAGAAGATTGTGGGATGGTATGTTTATTGTATTTTAGCTGAGTATCCTATGAAGTAGTATTGTGGATCGTCGTTTTATCTGACTTTTCAACGACTTCATCGTAGAACCTTCGCAAATTTGAGCGAGGGTCTATTCCCTAAATTAATTCCAGTGATCACTTTGTATTCATGTAACAAATCCAGTTGGAGGAATGTTCATCAAATTCCTCCTGTCTCAGGTACCACACCGGACCCAAGCTGCACCCTAACGACATAAAGATAAACGAGATTATCAAGAAATACTGCGCTGACAGTGTCCTGGTTATTATTGATGCTAAACCTAAAGATCTGGGCCTGCCTACTGATGCTTACATTGCTGTAGAAGAGGTGAGAGTCTAAATATTTAGTTAGTCTAAATAATTAAAGTTGCGAACATTTTCAAAAAAAGATTTTTTGTTTCAATTATTTCCTATTATTAAAATTAATAATCTTGTTAATGTTATGTTATCTCACTTGCGGTGCTCTTCTGTTCTACTCCATCCCATTTACTCCCTATCACTTACACACTGTAACACACTGTTACACACTGTAATACTGTAACACTGTAACACACTGTTACACTATCACACTGTCACGCTGTTACACTATCACACTGTTACACTGTCACGCTGTTATACTGTCACGCTGTAACACTGTTACACTGTCACGCTGTAACACTGTTACACTGTAACACACTGTTACACTGTCACGCTGTTACACTGTCACGCTGTAACACTGTTACACTCGTTACACTGTAACACACTGTTACACTGCACAACACAGGTACACGATGACGGGACACCCACAACCCGTACCTTTGATCACGTAAAGAGTGAGATAGGAGCAGAGGAAGCAGAGGAGGTGGGAGTGGAGCACTTGTTGAGGGATATCAAGGATACCACCGTCGGTACTCTCTCCCAGCATCTCACCACTCAGGTATCCATGACTAGTTATTTTACTAAATATAGGACTGCTTTCTGTTTTTATTACAGTACTGCTTTCTGTTTTTATTACATTACAGTGGATCAAAATGAGCATGATTATCATTTATCAGAACCCACTATCTCCAACTTCCCCCTCTATCTCTCACTTTTTCCCACTCTAACCCTCCCTCCCTCCCAGGTAGTAGCACTGAAGTCCCTGCACAGTAAACTACAAGACATCTCCGTTTATCTTACTCAAGTATCAGACGGTAAACTGCCCGTCAACCACCCTATTATCTACCAGCTACAGGACGTGTTTAACCTCCTCCCTAACCTTAATGTTCCGGATCTCATGAAGGCGTTCACTGTCAAGACAAACGATCAGAACTTGGTAATTAGAATTAAGACAATTGAAACAAAATACAAATCATATCTAATAAATTTATAAAGACGATTTGTTGATTATTTTTATATCTGCCTGATCCAGAGGATATCACCAATTTACCTTCACACAGACATCGAACGCTGTAAGAAGATGACGATCAGACCTCATGATTTGTTGATTACTTGAGAACGTAACAAACATAATATAAAGATATAACACAGCTCAAAACAGTAACGATTATGTTGGTTTATCATGGTAATAATACCCGAAACACCCCAGGTGATGTACACAGCCTCAATAATCCGAGCAGTAATAGCACTGCACTCTCTTATTAACAACAAAACTACAAATAGAGCTGCTGAGAAGGAGGGCAGCAAGAAGGTACAGAATATGGTAAATCAGGGTTTACTAATTTAATGTGTTTTTTGGGACGTCACTGTGATTATCCAATCAGCTTTCAGTATTGACCAATCAGAACCCAGTATCTCTGTCATGACGTGTCAGAACAAAAGAACTGGTTCACTTTCCCACATGAGTATTCGTATCTATCTATCGATGATTTTATAACTGTTTAAGTCTAAATATGAGGGAGAATTTGCTCACCTCTTGGAATTTGTTGTCTGTTGTCTATATATGGTAATGACATATTATAGCCTATATTATAGCCTGTCCAAACCCAGGCTACATGACATGAAGACTTGTTGTAACTTGTATGAACAGCATTAACATTCTATTACAGATTGAAGTGGAGAAAGAAGATAAGGAAGAAAAAGAAAAGGACACGAAAGAGGATTCCAATAAGAAAGAGGTCAAATCCTAAAGACTTTTTATAAAGTTTGGTGGGTTTATTTGACGTAGTACTGGAGGACACTCAGGCCCTGGCTGGCTATTTGTACGACTATTTGTATTAGGGACCACTAATTAATTAGTAATTAATTAATAATTGATTAGTAATTGATTAGTAATTAATTAGTAAACTTCCACACATATTTCCCTTTATGATTATACAAATATTAAAATAATGTGTTACTGTATATCGACATGTTGTTGTAGGGAAATGCTCGACTCTCCGATAAATTTAATTCCCTTTATTTGATCGTTCATGAGCAAGGTTTTTTCTTGAGAATTCTAATACATGATAAGAAATCATAAAATAGACTAAAGAAGGTGGATTTTACCCTTCTTTAAATTAGAATACATTAGAATGAGTCCATTGTGCTTTAATCCAAGATGTTATAAAAAGCCGATTGTCATAAAAGATTGATTGATTCGAAATATAAAAGATGTCCTCTAAATGAGTTGGTGTACGTTAATATTTACTTTATTAGTATTTGTACATATTCAGTTGTTGTTACAGTTGTTGTTACAATTCAAGTTGGATGTATTCTTCCTCTTCGTTCTAACTTCATTTCATTTAGGATTGATTAATTGCTTGATTGATCACTAATACATCGATCAAAATATATCATCCAAATTATTAATCAAACCAATTGAACTGTCACGCAAAAAACTATCAATTCATTAATTATTTAAGGGCCTTGCCACATTATTAAGCTGAAGCTAACTGGTCATGACTAAAATTTTAGTAGAGCAATTCTATTTCATTGACAGGCAAAGTATACTAAAGATAACCATAATCGTTCTACTCACGCATTATTAACATTAAAATGATTAAATGAATGTTAAATTTTACCATTTAAAAAACAAACTAATTAAAATCCCCTCCTACCTCTAGCTCACAATGGCTTGCACCAGAGCACAAGTCCTTGGTTCCTACAGAAAACTGCTCCGTGCGGGCTTCATCGCGTTTCAAGACAACTACCTGACATTTGCAGACTACCGCAATGCTGTCCGCTCAGAATTCCAACTTCAAGCAGACGAAACAGATCCAGAGATTATTGAGAAGTTGATAAAAAGAGCTGATCAGATGGCTTTTGAGGTTAGGACCAGGATTGTGCCTCTTGAAAAGGTGGATGATGAAAACTTTAGGGTATCTTTCGAGGACAGACATTTTGACGGTCAAAAATGAGTTACAATTTCGAGGGAGAAATGTGAGAGATGCTTTTTGTACGTAGGGATTTTCAAGTTATCCCCTGGTGAATTTCCTTGATCGGTGAAATTTCTAAAACTGTTAATTTGTTATGAGCTATGGAATGTGGTTTAATACAATCATATTTATAAACACTTCAGTTTTCTCGAATGTTCGCTAGAAAGATGCAGAACATTCCAGAAATTAAATAAATTTGGGGCTGGGACAGTGTTCAGTTTGTTTGAATTATGTGAACGTTTTTGTAAGTGACGAACATTTTGTGTGACTCAGATGATTAAAGATGGAATTTTCTAGACTTTCCATCTGATAATTTCACTAGTTCTTTGCACTTTGATATATTACAGCTGTTTCAATAATTGATACTGTTATTTGTTGTTATTCTGTCCCGAAGTTAGGGAAAATTCAGAATTCCTAACATTCTATAAAACCCCTGAATCCCCAGGATTATGACCCCCTGAATCCCCAGGAAAATGACAGTAGATCTAGAGGAGGTCCAACTAAATCTCTCCCTCAAATCCCATGTTTCTCAGGAGACCTCTCCCCCAGCAGTTGAGGACACCTTTATAGGACCAGCTATTCCTGCACATGTCGTATCTAACAACGACTCCTCGCAAGTTATTGTAGATAACACCCCCTCGCAAGTTATTGTAGATAACACCTCCTCACAAGTTATAGATAACAGCTCAGTTAGGGTTAACCCCTATATAATTAGGTCTTTGAGTTCAATATTAGCTCCTGATGGAAACACTTCTTCACCTCAAGCAAACAGTGTAAGCAATGAATCGTCCTCTTTAAGAGAGAAGTCAGCGTCTCCTTTAAAACAACCGTTCAGTCATGTAGATGAAGTTCCTTCAAAAGGAGTACCTGCTCCTGCCACTTCTCCTTTAAAAGAAGTACCTGCTCCTGCCATCGCTCCTTCAAAAGGAGCACCTGCTCCAGCTAAGAAACGTCGTATCCGCGACGTAACCAAAACAAGGCGATTTCAAAACAGTCTATCATTTCTCTTAGGCTCGATAACTGATGACAGCAAAGGCACACTGGCGACTAATAAAAACAATGATGAAAACTCAGTAAATAATACCAATGAAATGGATTGTTCCAACAGCTTAAGCGTCCTGAACACTACCTCTTTCAAAAAAAGGATTTTACCTGATGATTTTACAGTACATCAGAAGGATAAAGCTCCAACTCCTGAAAAAACACTGCAACAAGTTAAAAAAGCCCCAACCCCTGAGTCTCTCCACACGACCAAACGGCCCTGCCCCCACAAATTCACCCAACCCACTCTCACCAAAACAACCTCTAAACTCTTCTCCAGCACACCCAACAACTACCTGAAAGGCTGTAAATGGTCACCCGATGGTCTAGCTCTTCTCACGTGCTCACGAGATAAAATAGTTCGCATATTTAACATACCCGACATAACCACCACAGTGGAGCAACACCCTACAGCGCAGCATTCCGCCGCTAATGTTCCGTATGATGTGGAGTGGAACCCTGAGATCGACCATTTGTCTGCTGGTAACTGTAACTTTGCGGTGTCGTGTAAAGATAGCCCTGTGCAGCTTGTTAACGCGTTTACTGGGGCTACTCTTGCTTCTTTTACTGCTTTTAATAATGTGAGTTCAATTAATCAACCAGCTAAAACTCAGAGATTATTTTATACTTTTACAAAAGTTGATTTTGCTAAATTAATACCATCTGTTAATCACAACCTGGTATGTTAAGCCTCCAGCTACCATAGATCACTAACACCCCATCTACAATCTACAGGTAGAAGTTCTGTTATCAGCTTTCTCTGTGTGCTACCTATCACGTGACAAACTACTCGGCGGATATTGTAAACACGTGAGAGTGTTTGACGCGACCCGCCCTGGACGGGACTGCACGGTGATACCTGTGGGAGATCTACAACATCAGAACAATAACAGTATTGTGTCAACTGTTGCAGCTCATCCAACTGTTGATGGTGAGAGTTTTGTTATGTTTTAAACCGCTGATTTTACAAATTTGGCTCTAGTATTCCACGTGAAGTATTGTTACTTCGCTCATTATAATCTGATAAATATCAGATCATGGTGGTTAATTACTCGAGTTTTCTTTGCTGTAAGACTCAAGAAACGAGCTTGAAACATTTTATACAACCCACTGAAATAAACATAATTAAGTTATTAAGGTATTAAAACAATCCAGGGCTGTTTGGAGCAGGATGTTATAACAGTACAGTTGGACTCTACTCCTCACAGATAAAGGGGGTTCTGATGCCGTTCTACGGGCCACAACACGGTGTTACACAGATCCAGTTTAGTAAAGACGGTACGTTATTTTCTTATCTTATTTTCTTACTTTATCACCCTTATCTTTGATGTGTAACAGTTGGTTCCATTCGCTATTTTTTGTTCCTGTGTTAAAATGTACTCGTTATCAGTTATTCGCGAAATTTTCTCAATAAAGCAATAACATTGATTTATAATTTAACTTCTTCGCGTGCTTGTTGACTCATAAAATATCACAAACAGTTAATTCATAACTGTGTATCTAACAGGTAACAGACTCTACTGTGGTAGTAGGATGGAAGGAGAGATATACTGTTTTGATACTCGTTACAACGGATCAGTACTCCACACATACCACCGTGATGTGCAGACCAACCAACGGATTCAGTTTGATATTAACAAATCAGAGTCAATGCTGGCAACAGGTAACCATGATGGTACTGTGCTTTTATTCGACTTGTCGGGTGAACAATCGGTGGTCAACCAAGAGGATGATGGTATGTCTGAGTTGAGGTTTGAGGCACATACTGATACGGTTAATGGTGTTTCTTTTCATCCGTATTGGGGACTACTGGCAACAGCATCCGGTAGGAGACATTTTCATATTGAGGATTCTGAGACCGAGGAAAATTCACTGAAAATTTGGTCTTTTTGAGACTAAAATCAATTCAGAGTTCTGTAAAGTTACTTTTGCGGAGACATTTGATTCGTTTTATGTTTTGATTTTTAACAATTGAGCTAACACTTTGTATTTTTCATCATATGACCAATTTTGCGTGGTAGTCATTGGCTCTGAAGTCAGTCAGTCGCACTTGTGGTATTTTGTACGCGTAACGCGCGAAGACAAAGTTATGATTCGAATACTCTTGGCTGCAATAACACGCGCGTTTTTATGGATCGATGGTTTCTGGAACTATATACGCGTGTTACCCGCTTTTGTTTTATCTTCTTGAATCGTCTCTTATCTGTGCGTTCTGGTATTCCATTTCATGATTTGTACCTGAACTGAATGTGCCAATTTGTCTGACAAATCAATATATTCTGCAAATATCTAACTGCTCTGACTCCTTGTTTTCAAAAATACAACGTTTTGACCTTATCGTAGATGATCAGACATTTTATTAATCGCTTACAAAAATATACCCAAAAATCAAGAAAAGATTTGTTAAGTTCTTGGTGAAATCTCATATCCTTATTTACAGTATGTAGCATGGACATGTTAATTGAACAAGAAATGTAGCTACAAGTTCCCCGACAGTAAAAGATATAAAAGAAAGAAACTTGCAGTCATGTCTACTGAAGATCAGATCATCAAATTACTCAACCAGGTTAATTATCTTATTATTTACTAAAGTTAGTATTATGTAAGGATGGATGGATATTGGTTACCCTGGTGTCCCTATATTTGATATTTCTGTGAAAAAATAAACAATATTAGTACACTGTGATGATTGCCACACTCTAGAGGTAGGCAGAGCATCTCAATGCTATCCTCTTGTGGGCTATCATGGCCCAGCCTCTCTTTTTAAAAACTGTGATGATGACGCCATGACGTGTCTCTCTCACCTGATTAAAAAATAAGCAACTAAAAACAAGCTCATTATATTCTTTAGTTGATATCTGCACAACGAAGCTATAACTGGTCTAAAACCTCCATAGTTCATAAACAGTCCCTAATTAAATTCTTGACATAACCTCACTCTTACAGGCGAGTTTAACAGACAACGCGGGAAAGCTGCAATGTTTAAGAAATGTTCAGGAGCTCCTGATAAACAAAGACCCAGTGTTATTGGATAACATGTTGTTGGAGATCATGCAGTTCCACAGGGATTCCAGTGCTGACGTTAGGAAGTTTGTATTAGGTGAGATTGTAATACCTACTTTAATTTGGGGAATCTGTTTCAATATTTAGATGAGGTGAATCTATCGGACTGCGATGAATGGCTTCCTCAAATTACTTAATATACAGTAGTGTTGAAAGTATTACAACTCTAGTATAACAATATCTACTATAATATGACATGCTCAATGGAACGATATGGCAGACGGCATTTCAGCGATTTCCTGTGAGCATTACTATTTAAACTCTAGTTTGTCACCGATTACCTCACACGGTACATTGATCAGGTTTTATAGAAGAAGTTTGCAGAAAAGACATGTTACTCCTCCCCAAATGTATTGACACTATAGTAACCCTGTTATCAGATCCCAACCTCCAAGTAGAACGGCGTGTTATTCAGGTTTTTAGTTGTTATCTGTTCGTCTTATATATATTCCATTTGTAAATACAGACGATTTGTACAATTTAAGACTTTTAGCCTCTGATAGAGCGGGATTGAAGAAATTGTTATAGCTTGTGTATCAGTATTTCTTTTTTTCTGGCTACTTATCAGATCTTTAAGATGTTCATTTATGTTCTATTTTTGATTTGAATAAAGTTATATAATATAGTTTACACGCTTTTGTTAGGTTAGAGTAATTTGCCGCCCTAATTTGTATTGTGCTGCTACAACTTACCCTCTCCTTCCTTCCTCTCAGGTTATAACAGCACTTTACCGAGACATGTTGTTGTGGCAAGTGCCACAGAGGAAAATACCACAAGACATGACAGAGGCCTGGGTCCATCTCTCACATCTTAAAGGTTAACAATTTTAATAAATCTGCTAACATATCTTTGAACATCAATCCTACTGTTATTGGTATCATAAAACTATCAGATTGGGTTGCAATCAATTTCAGTGCAATACACAACTTGATGATTCCAATCCTCTGCAGGTTTTATCCTGGAAGCACTGGACGCAGAAAACGAGGGTATCCGGACCCACGCTATAAAGTTTATAGAAGTCTTAGTTCTCTGTCAGAGTTTACATCCTAACCCTCCTGAGGATGGGTCTGAGGTGAGGTTTATGTTGTGGTGACGTCACGTCCAACCCTATCGTACATTCTTACCGTTTTACAAATGTTTATTGGTCTTTTTGTTTTTAGAACCTACATACTGTGCGAGCGTTTGCTCTTCAATCTGCGATCCACTTGATCAGTATTTTTGGGCACCTAGTTTTGAATATTCGATCAGAAATCCCGACAGAAAGTCTGTTTAAACTTCTCTCAATTATAGTAGTTATAGTAATTATAAATCCCAGGTATGTATAAACCTCATCCCTCCTGATCACGTTACTCTAGACTCCTCCTCGCTTAAAGCCGAGGGAGGAGTAGCATTCCAGTCTCTGGTTAACTTCACCACTACACAAACCATCACACCCATGAACCTGATGACGAGCATTGGGAGTCTTACTAACGTGGCTAAACAGAGACCTAACTATCTCGGACCTGTTGTTCAGGTATTTTATACTCTACTAGACTGTCGTTCAGGTATTTTATACTGAACTTGACTGTCGTTAATGTATTTTATTCTCTACAGTTTAGATAAAAACTTACACTTATTTAGTATTTACGGGTTGCGGATGAATGCTTATCTTGATAGTTAAACCGTATCTGCCGGTTTAAAAATCGGATTAATCATTTTAACTCTTCTCGTAACTATGTCTTTTCTGACACTTGGCACTCCTCCAGGTATTCGAGTCACTGCACGCCAACCTTCCCCCCACTCTTAGCAAGTCACAAGTATCCAGCGTAAGGAAACAGTTGAAGTTACACGCCACCAACTTGTTCAAGATACCCAGCCCCTTCACTGCTAGACTCGCTGGCTTGCTCAGCGATCTCGGGGCTACCTCTTCAGGTTATTAATATTGTTATCTTATCTCACGTTTTTTCTTCCGTTTCTAACTTTCTAATACTGACACGAATTGTTCACGTGTTCTACGTGTTTTTTGTCGAAGGCAAGGTAGCTTCATGACAGTCAAAAACAAAAGATAAGCATGTACAAAGTTGTGATTTTTAAGGCGTTTATTTTCTAACCAACATTATCTTTCCACAGAAATTGAACGTATTCGACCAAAGATAACAACAGAGAGCACCAAGAGATTATCAGATGACGGAGATTTAGAAAAACAAAAGAGTAAACGAAAAGTATGTGAATTTTAGTTGTGCCTAACTAGAAAATCTCAGAGAGTTAATTTTGTACTCGTTGCAAGTTAGGAAGTCATTAAATTCTCGGATCTAATAAAGATTCACGGCCCTCACATCACTCCAATGTCCATGTCTCATTTGTGGACGATACCTACACACAGAGCAGAAGTTGATTCACGATATCAATCCTTCGCAGCTCGGCGTGGCCCAGTGGTGCATCTCGCCGATCTACCGAAGATCGGTGGTTGCGAGAAAAATTATTTGATGCGCGGCCCAGTAGTGCATCGCACTACAATAACAGAAGTCACTCGGTCTCCTTTTCTGGACACCATACATATATCAACGTTTGTTAAGCAGGATAAATAAAGTTAAACCCCCCTCAGAAAGTTGACGAAGAGGACGAAGAGGAACGTCCCCCGCCTCAATTAGTAGAACACGACTCTGACAAGTTAGCTAACGTTATAGCGGAGAAGCTGACCCCGGAAATGGCAACTGAGCTGGTCCTGATAGGGTTGATGGAGCTGCCTAGTTCTATTCCTCCTCATTTTAATAGCGCTTATACCCCCATAGCTGCTGCAGGTACGATGAGAAGGGTTATTTTGTGGACCTGTAAAATACGTTCAACCATTTGAAAAGTGTAATTGATTTATAATACTATATAAATTTTTGGTTGACGATGTCAACCCATCGAGATCGTTGCTCTGCGAAGCAGAGCAACGAAGCAAGCAGCGAAGCAAGAATGCTAGTTCGCGCGGCGCGTCGAAGCGGCGAAGTCCTCCAATATAAATTTATAATGTTATATACTTATTAATGATATATATATATATCATTAATAAGTATTAGTAAGCTTTGGTAGCTGGTTGCGTGATTATATCAAAGAATCACATTGTATATAATTAAATAATCCTGTATTTAATTATTCTAGGAACGAAAACACAGATCCAGCATCTAGCCCGCATGCTGGCCGCACAGATATCAGCCCAGATAGGGATCACTGTCGCGGTACCTGAAGCCACTGTGCCTCAGAGCGAAGTTAAAACTAAAGATCCTAGGTGAGACTCAAAAAAGGTTAAATCAGTTTTGACAACATTTTTCCAATGCATGAAATAACATAAGTTACTGCTTGAAAACATTGACTGAAACTTCTGTTCAAGGTTGCAGAGTATCGAGGAGGAAGTGCATGCTAAGATTACAGAACAGATGATAACGAAACACTTTAATCTGGACCCAGAGGACCATTCCAGGTCATCTACCAGGAAAAATATCAAACCTTTCAACATTGACGACGTGAGTTTTTACAGCTGATCAGTCTTTTTAGAAAAGGAGACCGATTAACCTGGTTGAATTTTTGGGTTTCAGCAAAACGACGTGATTCATTTTTCTTTGATTTGATATTGTTTAACTTTAAATTTCCTCTAACTTCACGAGATAAGCCGTGGCACATATTTCATCACGTGATCATCACGTGTTTACCACGTGTTTACCACGTGTTCACCACGTGTTTACCACGTGTTTACCACATGTTCACTACAATCGCACGTGTCAGGTGTGTAAGCCACTGAAGACGGAGGAACTTGAGAGTAGTTCCCGGAAGTCACTCCGGAGGTTGTTCCAAGCGGAGAGGAACGCTGAGAACGACTGTGCTCAGACAACTGCGATTAGACACAAACTTATTGTTGGTAAGTTATTTCATTGAAACTTTTTAATTATAATTATTTAATAATAACTTATAATTATTTAATAACAACTTATTATTGAGAATTAAGGTGAAATTTTAAAACTTTTTGTTGTTTTTGGTAGCGTTATAATGGACAATCAAGATACGATTATTTCTTGATATTTACCACTTTTCCCACCTTAGGTCTTGTCACCCAGTTTGGTAAAGATTTTAGAAGAGCGTTCATATCGTTTGCTTTAGAAGATATGCGAGCAAGAGCTGATATCATCATAGCTTGGTTATACAGGTAATAAACTTATGACCAATATTTTTTGAACTTTTTACTGACAAACCTTGATTTTTAATTAATATTACCGGTAACACGTGACCGCTAACACCACGTGACCGCTAACATCACGTGACCGCTAACACCACGTGAACGATAACACCACGTGACCGCTAACAACAACGCTCAGGGAGTATGTGCTAGAACAAGGTTACGTGTGGAGAGGTCTAACTCCAGACAGCTATGGATATGAGCAGTGTTTACAATATGTGCTGCACGGTCTTTACAGGAAGCTGGATCCGGGAGACAGGCTGTTTACCAGGATTCTGCTGGAGTGTCCAGAGATTACTGAGGGTAGGTGAACACAACTTAGTTTTATTCAGAAACGACTTATATTCTCTTTCAAAAATGATTTCATTTTTCTCATTCAAATAAATGGGAAAAAAGCAACCTTTTTCCATCGTGGCGTCATTTGAGAACGATCATTGAAGTAACTATCTTTGTGTTTGGAATAACTAATCAGCTGTTACTGAACAGGTGCAATGACTATGATAAAGTCGTTCTGCGAGAACGCGGACTGGCAGGAGGTCGGTATATCCACCCTGTACGAACTCCTCCTCAGACGGTCCAACCTGCGGACCCAAATGCTGGACGTGCTCCTGGGACTCACCATGAACACCAACGAGAAGATCAGGGATCTTGCCATCGAAAGGTGCAAGGACTTGTTTGGTATCTCGGGGCTTGCTATGCCGCTGGAGGATTTTGCTACTACAATACTGACGAGACTGATCGCGGAGAATCCCACTCACGCGTGTAGTGCTGAGGACACTGAGCTACCACCAGGTTTCATTTTTAGCTTGTCACGTGACTAAAATATTAGCTCCTACTTGGTCGGTGTTAAGCCACGTGACAATTAAACTGCATCCTGATTGGTTGTTTGCCCCAGGACCGTATGATAAGGATTCCCAGTGGACGGAGGAGAGTATCAGATCTTGTTTGCATCTGTTCCTCGCCCTGCTCCCGCTCAAACCTCGCATGATCCACGGACTTGCGGAGGTGTACAGGTAAATTATTCTGAAATTTTACATAATTAGTAATTATTCTATGTAGTATGTATATATAATAGTTAGTAATACATAATATAATTAGTAATTATACTATAATTATACAATTGTTATCATAATGGCGTTTTTTTAGTTGCTTGATTCATTATTTTCATAGTATAAGTGGTGTTCTTGATCTTTAATACTAGTTCTTGTTTCTTACAAACTGTACAGCTACGATATTCGAATATCACGCAAACGGCTAAATCTATTCTGACACTCACTAGAAGAAAAAAAAACCCTAACTCTGATGGTTATTCTTCCAAATTCTCTTATCCATACGGGCGCATCTTGAACTCCAACACTTTATTAAATCTAAACTGAAACCTTTCAGGGAAAGCAGCAGTATGATCAAGAGAATAATCCTTAGAATGGTAGAAACTCCTGTGAGCATGATTGGTAAGTTTTAACCTTTTCGTTAGTCATCATTTATAATTTACCTAATTCTTAGGTAAATTTCTTGTTCACAATTGAAACAAGCGAAATACGATCACCTATTTTGATAGTTTCAACTATAAATATTGTTTGTTAAATATATGAGAACAGTTAAGTTCATGTTTTGGGGTGGAAAATAAAGTGAATCAGTATAAATACTGTCTTTTTTAATGTAGTTCGATAAACTTTATCTGCACACGGTTCCTTGATTTCACTAAAATAGTTCAACATTTAGAAAACCGTAACATACAACTATGACAGGTATGAAGAGTAAAGAGATCCTACAGTTGATTGAAAGTGGTCCAAAAGGCTCTGAAACCCTGGTAACACGTGTTCTTCACATCCTCACGGAGAATGAGGCCCCTTCTAAAGAGCTGGTTACCATGGTGAGGGGACTCTACGCTAAGAGGGTGACTGACGTCAGGTGGGGTATTAGTTGATTAATTAACCGATAATTTGGTGATCAGCCTTTTGTTTATTGAACCGATTGAACCTATTGAACCTATTGAACCTATTGAACCTATTGAACCTATTGAGAGGTTTAGATGTAGGCATCTTCACGGTCATCACGCAATCTACGGACCACCTTCTTGACTGCACCAGTCGATTATCGAGTTAGAGTTTTCTGCACTGTATCCAGGAGTAGGGGGCTTGTCTGGAAGGGTGTTTAGGAAGTTTCTAAGTAATGTCTTGAAGCTTGCCAAAGTCTTTTAGTATTGACAATTTTGGGGAGAACATTTCAGAGTCTTCCAGCTCTCACTGCGAATGAGTGGTCGTAAAGTTATAACCCGTCGAAAAATATTGATTTCATCATAAAATACACATAAAATTTCAAACACGCCAATAATTCTGACACCCTGCTGTAGGTGGAGCGTGCATCGGTTGATGCTTTTTTGTGAGAGAAGGAGTATAACTCCCAGTCTCGGAAGGTTGCAAGTTCGAGATTTTTATGCAATCTCCTACTGTCAACTCATCTGATTGATAAAAGGTTAAATGAGAAAGGAACCTGCCAAATATCTGGAATCTCGTAAAGTAAAGGCAGACATCGTATAATGTAATAGCTCACTGTATTCACCTTTTCAGGATGCTGATACCTGTGTTACCCGGTCTGGATCAGAAGCAGTTGGAGGACCTTCTTCCTAAAATACTGAAGCAGACCCCGAATGTGGTGAAGGAGGCCTTTAAAAGGATTCTTTCTCCTTACAGGGCTGGTGGATCAGGTAAATCTCACTGCATCACGTGATTTGTATATTACGCCACGTGATTTGTATATTACGCCACGTGATTTGTATATTACACCACGTGATTTGTATCTTATACCATGTGTTCTGCTATCAAACACCACGTGATATGACGTCACACACCACGTGATAGGAAGTCACACACCACGTGATATGACGTCACACACCACGTGATAGGAAGTCACACACCACGTGATGTGACGTCACACACCACGTGATATGACGTCACACACCACGTGATATGACGTCACACACCACGTGCTATGACGTCACACACCACGTGCTATGACGTCACACACCACGTGCTATGACGTCACACTTCACCTGCTATCTCCCTCAGGTACGGGACCCATAACCCCAGCTCAGCTCCTGATAGCCCTCCACCACATCGAGGGTAAGGGAGAGGACATGAAGGGGGTGATAGCTGCAACCAACCTCTGTTTTGCTGAGAAGGGTATTTACACCAGCGAGGTACTGGCTATCGTCCTGACTCAGCTCCTGGAGGTATGTGTAATGTTGTTTCTCGGCCGCAGCCGCGAAAAGCTGACCTCCAAATTTCGAGCCTTCAGTGTATTTCTATTGAAATTTAGAGTTTTTCGCAGCCGTACTACAAAATAAATAAATTAAACAATTCTGCCTACTATACTCTCAGACTTACAAAAAGGCAATCAGTATAAATTAATTCCAGGTTTTATGACGTCACACACACGTGCTATGACGTCACACACACCACGTACTATGACGTTACGTAATTGCAAATTAATTCCAGGTATCACCCATCCCTCTTCTGTACATGAGATCAGTAATCCAGGCTATCAGCATGTGGCCCAGAATGATAAGCTTCGTTCTCAACATCCTGGGTAAACTCGTTTCTAAACAGATTTGGAAACAAGCGCAAGTTTGGAGGGGATTTGTTAAGTGTTGCGCTATGTTAGGTAATGCTTATATCTTGTGTGATAAGTTTATACCAATAACTCAATATTTTTACAGGGCCAGGGGGGGGGGGGGGGGCAAAAGTCTGTATCCATACGTTGGCCTTAATAGCTCAGTCACTGAGTGCCCAATTGAAATTATTCTTTCTGGTATGACTTACTACCACCACTGGTTCGAGGAATTTTGTCAAATCAAAAAATATTCGTGTTGATTTTTTTCAAATGAAAGTTCATTTTTGCATTTATTTTATCGTTTGGATAGTCGGATCGAGCCAAATTTTATTGAATTGTGTTTGGCCATTCGAATTATGTTTGTCCTGAAAAAATTAAAGTTTTAGCTTCTCGGATGACCGAGATACGAAGCATAACGAGTTTATTCATTACGTGTGATCAGGTGATTGGCTTACCTAATAGGGCCTGTCAAAAATATATCTTCATCTCGCACAACTCTCTAAGAAACTTAGGTGCTTGGCATGTGTAAATTTGCAGCCTTCCAGACATTTAATTGGGCCTTAATATTGAATGGGCGAGGTCTAAAATATTCGAATTTTCAAATTTTAGGGACGGAATCCTCGAACAGTATGGTACAGTATGCAAAGCAACAACTCTCAAATATAAAACACGGCGGTGGTATAAGACCCAACGTACGTATACTGACTTTTGCCACCACCCCCCCCCCCCCTCCTATATTTATAGCTCTTGCAAAGCAATATAAAAATAGCAACAACAACAACAATTGTCATCCTGCATATACTCTAATGTTGAAAAATTAACATTTAACGAAGTTTTGTTTCCTCTAATCATCCCCTCTCAAAAAGTCCCTCTCTCCTCAGGAAGTCAGGCTCACGGCTTGTTGTTAACTCTGCCAGCATCTCGTCTAAAGGAAGCGTTCCAGCTCCACCCTGCCCTCCATAACCCCCTACTTCAACATGTACAGAACCTACCTGCATCGCAGGTTAGACAACTAATTACAACTTACATTTTCATCTTCCTTTTTATAATTCTTACCATTTCCTCCAACCATAATTTTGTTTCCAAGACACCTTTTCCACCTCAGAAAGCGCTGATCGACAAAGAAGTACTCCTCCTGATAAAATCTCCACCTCCTGACGCTACGCTCACAGTTCAACAACCAATCAACATAGGTCAGCCCCTGCCACCTCCACCCTTCACTCCGCGGGTACAGCCCTCAACCCCCACCTTGCCTACAACCCCTTCCACACCCACTAAACCTCCCACACCCAGCTCCCTCGCGCCCATCGTGTCTCAGGGGGGTATCATACCCCCTTCAGCCCCTCAGGGGGGTATCATGCCCCCTTCTGCCCCACCTCTTCTCCCACCACCTGGTACACCAACTGTGGTTTGAGATATCACGGTCACCACGACAACTGTTATTTGAGATGTCACGGTCACCATGACAACTGTGATTTGAGATGTCACGCCGTCACGGTCACCACGACAACTGTGATTTGAGATGTCACGGACACCACGACAACTGTGATTTGAGATGTCACGGTCACCATGACAACCGTAGCTTGAGGTTAATCACAGTCGCACAGAAGTTGATTCGAAAATAAAATCGGTCAAGCGGACGAGTTTTTATAGTCGTCAGATTTTAAAGTTATGATATTATAGGAGGAGTTTCGGACGACTAGAGGAGCTTTTCAGTTTTCACCATGCAATTGTATATCTTTTAGGATTTGACTTTTCGAGTACTTTGATTGTTTTCTATTCGGAGTGGTTGGTTTCATACTTAAATTATGTTTCATTATTTATCAAAGACAAAAGATTTGTCCGGTGAAATGGTATAATTTTATTAAATTTATTTATTTCATTCATAAAGTATGTATTTTTTCCAATCTCGGCTGGCGACTAATATAAATAAATCGAAAAATTACTGAAGATAATACCTTTTGAATTTGATCATTGATGGACGATGTTCCCTTTAAAAGTCAAAAGTAAATCGTACCAGTGCTACTCCAAAAGTTTAAAGCTTCCTTGGATTTTGAGCGAGTCATATTAGGTCACATATTATTGTTAACGTACTACGTTATCACGTTTTGGTAAATTCATGTTTGCCGCTCAATGATAATTTGCGTAATATATGCAGAACGACCTCAAACGCTTTCCACTAACCTTGACACTTGACGGATGATACTCGTCTACCAAAAACTATCACGTGACTTTGGTTTTTATGGTTTTGCAGTCGGTCAATACGGTTTTACATAAACCCTGAGCTAGGGAGAGGATGGCCATATTAAAGTATATTATTATTAAAGTTTTTGGATTAGTACATGAAGTTTACATCCAGTTTGGACTAAAATTGGTTGCGTTATGAGCTTGTAGGTTTACAACCTACCAGGACGCGCGCTGAGTTGGACTCGTCGTTCCATAATATATGGAACAGATATTATACGAGTATCACCCGTTAATTATGACTATGAGCTTAATTCTGTTGAATAGTGGATACTTTATATACTTACTGTCACCAAGATGTAATTAGATCGAACGCAGAAATTAGATCGAACCGGTTCGATCTAGGAATTAGATCGAACGCGCGGCGCGGCTTTCAATGTATTTGTATAACTATATGTATCTCGCGCCAGCGTTCGATCTAATTCCCAGATCAAACCAGTTCGATCTAATTTTTGCGTTCGATCTGATTACATCTTGGTGACAGTTATAGTATAACTAAGTAAAAAGACCTCGATGAACAAAATTGCACATAATATCTCGGTTCGGGGTACTAACTAGCCTTGACAGAATTAGTTGTATCACGTGGTGACTCCCACTGTCGCTTCACTGTATCGTCTTCGACGATACAGGGGGAGCCGCGCACTTCGTGCGCGGCGGGTCATACAACGTATGAAAAAGTACAGCAATTTCATTGGACGAGAGCAACTCTGTCATGATGCATGAGGTTAATAATAATTGTGTTTAGCGACGTTTGACTACAAATGGCAGCGTTTGATCGAAAACCTGGTTTCAGCCTTTCCCCCCCCTCCTGTTGCCTGTATCACGTCGTGACCCCCATACCAT
The DNA here is from genome assembly GCF_026151205.1 of Bolinopsis microptera. Lineage (NCBI taxonomy): Eukaryota > Metazoa > Ctenophora > Tentaculata > Lobata > Bolinopsidae > Bolinopsis > Bolinopsis microptera. The sequence continues at coordinate 11,144,914 of NC_087075.1, read as the reverse complement.
TTTCGTTTCGAGGCGAAAGCCCCGATACTTAGATACGAGTGAAATGATAATTATTTTCAAAATTTTGGAACCTTAACGCAAGGGTTCCTCCCCCTAAACTTGTTTGACGGATATGTTACCAGTTACTCGTCTAAATTTCTTCGAAGTTAACCCAGAAAACCTTACTGGGCCGCGCTCAGCCTGTCATTCCGCCTAATCTCTATGTTTATGAACATGATAGCCTGAGGTCCCCAGGTTAAAAAAAACCTTACTGGTAGGGGTCTAACTTCGGAAGTAAAAGAGAGAAAGTTCTGGTTTTCAACAAAATGTCCGTCTTTTATTTTGAATTGTAGTTGACGAAGTGAGAGTCTCCACTCAGTGTGTAAAAGATTACCAAAATGTCCGTCTGGTAAAACTAAAGTTAGCTCCCCATGAGCACAATTTGGGATTGTAGCGAGATTGGAGATTCGCTACTGTGCCGCGCCGAGCTGCGATGAATTGATATCGTCAATTAAAATTTGGGACAACGTAGATTTTGAATTATCCTGAAAAGTATGATTTTGGGCCAAATTAGAGATCACAGCTTTTTAACTTTGCAAATTAATTGTTAATGCTGTTGCCATGTCCATGACTCCATGTATAATGGCTAAATTCAGCTTGTAATTCACGCGTGCGATCAGTGAACATGATTACGTCACGCGCACTGCGCACTGACACTGGACACGCGTGCATGATATTGAAAAAGTAGCGCGCGCGCCGCTTTCTTATTGTTAGCCCGAGGCAAGTGTTGATTCACGATGACAATCCTCCACAGCTCGGCGAGGCCCAGTGGTGTATCTCGCCGATTAGATCTAGCGAGAAACATTATTTGATGTGCAGCCCAGTTAAGGAAGAAGTGCATCGCGCTACAAATGACAAAATCGGCAGAGACAAAAATTATTTGTAAATATAAATGTAGGTTTGTCATTTATATATATAACCTATAATAACCTACCAAGACCAAAGCGCTCCTAGTATACTTATAAATCGCTCGAACAAATTTTAAGAAAATTCTTGTGAAAAGGCCCTTTGGGTGTGAAATTGATCTGAATTGGTGTATTTTTGGACGCTGATTCCGAATCACCCCACATGACGTATAGTAGGGTAAAAATGCTTCCAGGGAGAGTTATGGGCAAAAAACCATTTTGCGGTCACGTGACAGGCTAGTAAAACATGAATTCGATTGTTTAGGGCTCGGGTTAGGGTTGTGGTTCGCTCCTACTAGGTAGTGCGCCATCGACAGTGAGCCGCGCGTGCCGACTGTAGGATGGTTTTTTAGCGCTAATTTCGGCCAGCACAATTTTCTTCAAACAAATAGATATTAAGTATCCTTCCCGACCTCCGATTGCAACAAAAATTGGTAAGCTTACTCATAGACTTACAAGGAAGGTGTCCGAAAAGTTTAAAGAATATCCGACTATCAGACATTATGTTACAGCTAAAAGCAGCGTATTTTGCCCCATTTTGATCACTATGTCAACTCCGATATCCACCAAATTTTTCGGACAGTTGTGAAAGCCCTATTGGAAGGCCGTCGCCAATTTTCAGAATGATCTCATTTAAGAAACTGAAGATATATCCAAATAATACGACAAAAATCAACGAATTTGGTCAAATTACGCGACTTTACAGCTAATTTTGCTCCAAAAGCCGCGCACCATCAAATATGGCACCTAGGCGAAACTCACTGATCTTTCCAAAAAGGTATGACAAATTTGGTATTCAGTATTGTGAAAATTCTCACAGTCTCTAGAAAACAATGGTACAAAAATTTTTAAAATCCGAGCAAGTTTATTTTTATGGTGCACCCCCTACTCTTACTGAATCGCTCGCCCAAATTTTAAGAAAATTCTTGTGAAAAGGCCTTTTAAGTTTAGGCATGAAAGTGATCTAGATCGGTGTATTTTTGAACGCTGATTCCGAATCACCCCCATGACGTAGGGTTAAAATGCTTCCCTGGAGAGTTATGGGCAAAAAACCGTTTTGGTCACGTGACAGGCTAGTAAAACGTGAATTCGATTATTTAGGGCTCGGGTTAGGGTTAGGGTTGTGGTTAAGATTATGGATAGCTTCAGGGTTATGGTTAGGGTTAGGGTTGGGATTAGGGTTTATGTAAAACCGTTTTGTACGCGGCTGCAAAACCAAAAAAACCAAAGTCACGTGAAATTTTTGGGCGAGCGATTTAGAAAGAGCCGTTGTGGTTAGCTTCGGGGTTATGGTTGGGATTAGGGTTTATGTAAAACCGTTTTGTACGGCTGCCAAACCATAAAAACCAAAGTCTCGCGAAATTTTTGGGCGAGCGAATTAGTAAAAGCCAGACCAAAGACGTGCGCCGTCTAATATTTATATTTGGAACAAATATTTTACGAGTAATGAGCTCACCGGCCGTTAAACAAGAACAAAAAATGCGGCCGCTTTAATTTTGTGGATGGCCGCTCAATTTCCCGATCCGTGATGGCGCGTATTAATCATATTCCATACAACCTGGGGACGGCCCAGTCTTTAGTGTATATGCATAAACATGCGAATATGTCGAAGTGACATGCCGACTGCCGAGCGCCGCCCAGTTAATATAATTCTATATTGAATTTGAAAATCTTGTATATTTCTATGTAACCATATTGCATATGTTTATTGGTTATGCAACCTGACACGGATCTGTGCAAGATAGTACTTCTAACTCAAAATAATAATTATATGCTATCAATTAGTGCCTAGTGGGATACCAGATACGTACATGATGAAATTAATAATGTACTTGGTTGGTTCAGCGCCGCGCGCCAACAATTATATAATTCAGATTATCACGCAAAATAAGTAACTTCGCGCAGGTAGAAACGTGGGCAGGCTCGTACGCACGCACGCTCGCACGCACGCTCGCACGGACGCAAAGCTACCATATACAAAAAAAACCTCGATCGCTAACCCTTGTCCTTGACTCTTTTGTGCCTTCGGCACTTTGAGTCATGGATCGGGAAAAAATTCTGTGCCAACTCATGGTGCCACCCACAAATATTTTAGTTTACTTGCGAAAAGTATTTTTTTAAATACAAAATAAATTTTGCATTGTTTGAAAGATTTATTGAACGATTTTTAGAAAAACATTTTAATCGCAAAAAAATCTCATGTGGTAACTGATCATTTTGATACTATGTCTTATTATATTGTGTTAGAATACACTGATTCTTTCAAATTACTGATATTTTCAATGCAGTAACTGTTAGAATTGGCACGCGAGTGACTCCAGTTGCGTGCCTTTTCTATTATGAACACAAGACTACGGTGTTTATCCGTCTATATCTCCTAATCTGCTCGTGGGACACTTCTCAAATTTTGTATGCTACTAGTTCAAAAGATTTCTGACAAATCTGTACAATTACCAATGCTTTCCACCGAGCACTTTTCTCGCAATAGTCTGTTGAAAATCGCATAATTGAGCGATATCAAAATCCGTTAATTATCAAAATCTACCGGTAAAATTTATACTGACGTGTTCTATAAACTATTGTCTACGCAATGTCAACATTTGTGAAGACAATTCGTAAGACCAAATACAATTTAAAGTGGTTACAAAAAGGACGGTACAAACTTTTTTCCCGTAAAATCGGGAATTCGCGCGCTGAAACTGGCTACGCAATTGCGCTTCTAGTGGTCCCATCGTGTCTCAACTTTTTGGTGATTTTATTAATTTTGAATACGTCGACTCCCAAGCCCTGTGCAGGAAGCTTGAAAAAGCACCGCACACGCCACATATTGGCTCATAACCTGTAAGTGTAACCAATAAGTCAAAATTTGGGTTTATGCCATGTTGCGAAAGGTGATTTGGCATAAATATAATTTGGCCAAGCCCAAAAATGGACCAAATATGAGCATCATGGCTGCACTGAGGGCACCGGTGGTCGCCTGACATCCAGAACACCCTCAAAGGTTTGGTTACAGGTCAAATGCTATCTCGATCAAAACAAGCTTCACATAAAAATTAGGATAAAGTTGATTGGTTAATTGCTATCTCACGTCGTGTCAAAAAATATGCCTCACCTCGCCACAAGAATCCATATTTATAGTTTGTACGGATGATAGGGACTGACTCACACACTTTCAGCGAGTAAGTGTATTACAAACATGAGACTATCGATTTTCTTAAATAAATTATACAATTGATTATAATAAGAGTACCATCATATAAGTTGATAAAGAAATTATCACAATAGTTTAAATTTATACTAGATAAATGTTACTTTGGCATATAAAATACACTGTTATACATTCACAAATGGTAACGATAAGTATTACTAACTAACCCAAACATTTCCAAAATGTGCAGTATGAACTTGAACAGCTCACGTGATCCACTATATAAATTCTATCACCATTTAATCATGATAATGATTAGATATTGATAAAAATGTAGATACTTGTCAAACTAAAAGATAAGGTATTAAATTATTTGATTAAAGGAATGATCGAAAATATTAACAATTAATGCATTTATGAATGCATATGTATGATGTAATGACCAACACTGATAAAGTGTCATAAATTTCGGGTGGTACGCCCTTGCAGAACGTGGTCGATGTAAAATCCTGATTTATAAAACGATTTATGTGTGCAATATCTCCCTATAAATATCAGCCTAAATCCTTGCATGTTTCACAAACCCAGGCCAAAGAACTAATCAGCTAATTAACCAACAAAACACTGCAAAATGTCACGTACTGCATTATCAAATCTCTGTAAATAAGGTTATAATAAGAAAGGTAGTTATGATGTTACTATGGTTGTGAAACCAGAGCAGTCTTGTTTTGACATGTGACCAGTCAAACTGTCGTTACTAGACAACGCTGGCCCTCTCTCTCTCCCCGTAAGAATTCTGTCCCCCGAGAAAATTGCAGTTGAACAGCAGTAGAGTGAAGTGGGGGAGGGGAATTAAAAACTCAAATTGAAGTCATATTTACTAGTTGTCATATTTACTAGTTGTCTGTTACATTTCTCTCCAGTTTTGTTGAAAGTTGGAATCACAATTGGTTATTCCCCGGTCTCACCAGTCGTCTGATCAATAACCACCACGTTAAAACAACAACTCTCAACTGAAACTGGGAGATCAACCTTAGAACTATGGCAAGTCAAAATCAAGGTGCATCACCTCCGCACCGATAGTAACATCTGTCGGATCCTACGCTAAAGTCAGCCCTATGGGCGACCTGCACCGTAAACACTTCAGCTCTTTATTGTCCACATCCAGGCCACTTCCTACTTCCTGACTGGTGGAGTGCATGTGTCGTGACCCGTGTTCTCGTTCCTGATTGGCTGGTTTGCCGTGGTCGCTGTGGTGGCTGGACGAGGACCTGTCCTCAGTTCGCTCCGTTATGTTTGACAGATCTTTCTTTACATCCTCGCTCAGAGTACTCGGTCTGTGGGTGTTTGAAGTGTTAATTATATACCTTAGTTCCGAAAACTTGTGCGCCAACACTTTGGGCTCAATAAATTTGGAATATCAAAAATGGTTTTATTAATTTTCCTAAAAAAATGATTATTATTTAACATATAGTTACATCAATTCAATCAACTTAGGATTAGATTATTATATTCTAAAACTGAGCAAACTTAAATACACGGAATAATATGTGTGATACTGTGATTAATCAAACCCAGATACTATAAAACTATATATCTTGCAGTTAACTACAAGATAACTTACTTATACGGGGAGTCCTTAAATCTCCAGGTTCTACTCGGTGACGGAGATGTGTGTCTAGTGGGTGATCGGTATCTGAAACAGTCATGTGGTGTTAATACTGTGCTATGATTGGTTGGTTTGTGTCACATGGTGAAAATACTGTGTTCTGATTGGTTAGTTTGTGTCGCGTGGCGTGAATAGTGTGCTCTGATTGGTTAGTTTGTGTATTTGACCTAAAAACTGTGAATATTTTATCAGTTCCTTAATTTTACCTGATCCATTACCACTAGTACTCTAGTATAACATTAATTGCTAACTCACCAACCAAGTTTCGATGTTAAACAATACAAAACCGATAAACAGAACAAATAGAACAAAAAGAAAATAAATAACAACAATTACTTGCGGACCTAACAGGGGAAGTCCGTCTCCTGACAGGAGTAGAGGAGTCGTAGTTAGATCTCCGGACCGGTGAAATGGATCTCCTTCGTCTGATAGGAGATGTCCGGTAGCTGCTGGTCCGTTCCGGACTTAATGCACTACGGTCCGGTGATCTGGAGACATGTTACTTTACTATTTATTGGTGGTATATAGTATATAGTAGTCCCGACCACGTGCGCCATTCGTAACATTGGTAGACGATTAGATACGAAGTATCTGTTGTTATTTATTATAATTGAGGGAACAAAAGCATGCCCAAGTTTTACTATACCCCTACTTATCCTTGGTATGCACCTTTAACTCTTCATGAAATAAACCCCATACATCGAATAACATCTCTTACCTAGCTTTTAATTCAGGAGATCTAGTAGCAAGCCGTTCTGGAGTTTCATTATAAGATAATCTTGTTGGATCCTCCTGAAACGTATTTTCAGTGTTATGGAACCAAACTTCAGCATGTAATTGGTAAATCAATTAAAAATAAGTTATATTAAACATGGATTAGGAATAAAATAGATATAGAAAATATATACTGATGTTTCGGTCCTAATATACACGATGACACTTTGTAAAAAAATGACTTCTTAAGAGCTGATAGCACTTTGACTTGGGGCTTGAGACCTGTAGATTGTAAGTTTCATTTAAGAGGCTCCGTAAATCCTTGTTCTCCGCGGTTTTATTCTCTATTCTGTCTTGATATGACTTTTTAGTGGCTTCTTGGCGATGTATCGTGACACTCAATGTAGCAATCTGTGGGATTAAATTGGAGATGTTATTGAATGGAGGAATTTTTATATATTTATTAACCCTAAAACTATTACTCCATTCAAAAACATTAAGGTTTATAAGCAATTAGTAAAAACTTTTCAATTTCGCCTGTATTCAATTTCATTGACAGTTGACTGTCATTATTGCATCGCGAGCGTGTAATTGAGAATATTTGAACTAATTTAAAGCGCGCGTCTTATGATGACGCTTACGATAACCTTCTTTTATCGTAGTTTTATGATTCAGTGTGCGCGTTTGCGCGCGTGTTGAATTACAAGCATTTCCTGGTGCTCCCCTTTACCTACTCGAAAGCCTCATAATTCTATAATTGGTCTGTACCATAATCAGTTAAAACAAAAGGATCTAGGACAAAGCAGCCATGACGAACCTGATCTTGAAGCTCGTTTATTTTTTTCCTGAGTCCCTCACTTCGCTCTTGTTCGAGTGCTATAATCTTATCTTTATCTAGGATGAGTTTATGTCCTCGTTCCAATTCTGACTTGTATTTTTCTTCAACTCTATGTAGCCTGGATTTGGGGGGACAGTTGTCATGGTAACTTTACGGGGGTTACTATACTTTAATCACTTAAGAGCAACATCCTGGAAGGTCATTGAAAACAAGGATTTGATTGGTCCATGTGCATGGCATGTGATGCGCAAAAGGATCAACTATTGGGGAAATAGAAGTTGGATCCTTAGTGCAGGCTTGCTCCATCTAATGGCCTAAACGGTCCGCTAAAATTGTAATGTCGGAAGAATAATGCAATTTGCCGAATATAAACCAGAATAAATCTAGCCCGGATCCTGTTTATGTCAAGATGTAGGTACTGTTGGAAATATGCCTTGTATATCAGAAGATGCCAAATAGGCACCACTACTTATAGCTGTGTACATTAAGAAAATCCCTGAAATACATCACAACATAGAATGTTATGTACAGTTCGAAAGTCGTGAATGACTAATCAGCTTGCTTGTGATTTTAAAAGTTTTAGAAAAACACGCTCTCAAACACTCTTAGAAAATTAGTTTTGTGAAGGATACGTCCTAGTTGGAGTGATATCATGTTCATTTGATGTTATAATATTTGCCCCTATCAGTCCGCTTATAGGGGATCTGTTAGGGGAAAAAGAAGTCAGCGATGATGGCAAACAGTGCAACAAACAGTGCAGCACACAGTGCAGCAAACAGTGCAGTGAGTAACGGCTGATAGCTGAAATATGTTACAAACATAGTCTTTTCAAGCCTGCTAAGTTCCACTAATTGTTCCACTGATTGTCAAACAAATTGCAGTCAAACATACACAACACACATTTAATGACAAGGTTTTTTCCAAATTTAACAAAGCTGCATCAACTTCAATTTAAATTTATCGAAATTAAAACTATAATAAATGACTATGATAATAGTAAGTTCCTCCCTTTACCTGTCTTTTGAGCCGACCTCTGTTTCTCCCAGTAAATACTCCAGTTTCTTTAACTCTCGTTTGTTCTTCTCAGACTGCATCTCAGTACTGTTCATCTTTTCTTCATAGTTCCTCACTGACTCTTCTCTCTCCTTCAATGCTTCCTGTAATGATTACATCATTAGTTAATTAGTAAGCAATTACTATGTTTCACGATCGGCGCAAGGACGTTACTCAACAGCTCCTACTACTCGAGCTCACGGGTTTATTGTATACCTGAAATGAAATAATGTGGCTGTATACCGCCCATATGGTTAGCAACTAACACAAGTGTCAGGTACTAACCATTTCAGAACGGTTCTAAAGCCTAAATCAAAAAGGGTGAGCTGAAAATAGAAAATAGAAAATACCTGCATGGAGGATATTTGTTTCTCAAGACTAGCTCGGCTCTGTTGATTCAACTTCTTCTCCGTTTGTAAGGAGAGCACATGTTCGTTAAGCTCCCGTTTTTCTCGTTCCAGTTGATTCACCTGAATTAGTGAGTTAGAGATTCCTTCTTCTGTTGCCTACAATTTGTTAATTCATATCGTCAATATGAGAGAAGTAGTTATATGAGAGAAGTTGTAGGTTATGTAATATACGTTATGTAATATATACGTAATCTAAAAGAAGAGTAAGGACTAAGGTAAACTTAATAGAATAGTAAGGTAAACATAAACTGTGTACCTTGCCAGTCAGGTTGGACAATGTTCCTTGAAGGTGTTTACTCTCTGTTGTCAACAGTTCTACTTTGTTACTCTGGGTCCGGAGCTCGCTTGACTTTTGTTGTAGAGCTAGATTAGCTGACCTTATTTGACCTGAAAGTTGGAGCAGTTGAGCATTTTCTTTAAGTGAATTCAACGAGAAATCAAACACGAGTCACATTGGACAAGACTTAAATTTAAAAAGTTAAATAATGAACAAATGTGAAATACCTTCAGCTTTGATTCTAGACATTTCGTTGTCAGTAGCCGCAGTCTGTAGCTTTGTTATCTTATCTTGTTGATCTATCAATTTGTGAGACACTGCCTGTGTATCGCCTATCATGTTGTTGATTTTTTCTTCCAGCAAATCTTTGTCCCGGCGTCTGGAATGTTTTTGGAGTTAGTTAAAAGTAAGTAATACTGGAAGTATTACAGCATTACAGTATGTGATACCTGAACTTACAGTTTCTTATGAAAGTAAAGACCATCTTGTATTGACCTGAAAGTTTGTGTGACTAACACGATCCAATGCAGACCAGAAAAGGACACTCAGTAAGGAATAAAAATGTTTTATGAGTGTTGCGCCACAAAAACAGCGCAACTATATTCACAATACAGCTAGAAACACACCTAATAATTCACATATTGTTATACAGTTTACAAACTCACAAGTTGCTAGCCTCCGTGTTTGAAGATGATATTTTAGTTTTCATCTCGCTGTTCTCCTCTTTGTATGACTTTACTTTCTTCTCCAAACTACTGAGTGTGTTCTCCAACGATTCTATCTTGTCCTGGAACATGTTAAGTTATGTATTTAAATGTATTAGTTCAAACCTAGTCCACATTATCAATCCGTGGAGTGAGCTACGATTGTTGACGTTGGGAAATTTGGGTAGTACAAATTGTTTTTCATGAACAGTCTTGCAAGATGATAAACTTCAAATACACACTGAACACTAAAGTGATGTTGAAGACAAATTCGAGTGTCGTGCTGTTTTAAGAGTATCTTAAAGTTTTATAATTTTAGAGAATCTAACCTGGGTGCTTTGACATGTCTTCTGAAGCTTGGACACATTCGCCTGAAGATCATTCTTTTCTTTCTCGCTTTGCTCTAAAGTTTGGTGAATACTTTCTTGTCTGGACTGTAACACTGCTTTTTCTTCTGCTATATCTTTCAGCTGAAGGAATTAGAGTATGTTTACAGATAAACTAGTTAATGAGACTAGTTTATTATGTTATGTTATAGTTTGGTAGACGAAATCAAAATACAAAACCTCATGAAATTAGAGTCCCAATAAATTAGTTCCAATAAAATTACAGTACAATATAATCAGTGTACGATATAATCAGTGTACGATATAACATAATAGTAAAATAAAATAAGTAGAAACCCTCAAAAGTCTCACCTGTCTTTCTAGACTGTGTTTTTCTGACTCCACTTGTTCCTTGTGTTTCTTTAGCATATCGTACCTTAAATCATAGTAACGGGTGGATTAAATCACAAAGCAACTGACATTTTCTTTTCCCCCAATTATCACGACTGCTGACATGAGAAAGGGGTATACTTGACGAAAAACGACTACACTTGATTAAGTCGACATCATTGTGATATTGATTATCATATCAATAATTACTAATTAAACAAATTATTCATTAAATATGTTGTCTACTTGACTCAGTTAAAGATAATAATCTCACTTGGTAAGGAGACTATCTATTTCTCCGTTAGCGGAGTCTTTCATCTTTCTCATTTCGTTTAGTTCATCCTCGTCTTCAATTAACTTTCCCTGATTACATTATTATTTTTACTTACATTTTCAAAGAATAAGCTAATTAAACTAATTTAATAATTGGGTACCTCTTTGTTAGCCGAATGAATAGAATGATATTAAAAAAGGCACTGTTTTACCTTGAGTCCGTTAATTTCCCTCTCCAACAGCTGGTTTTGGTGGAGAGCTTCATTTTTACGTTGTTCAAGGTCATCTAACTGTGCTTGTAGTTCTCTGCGTGATTCTTCTAATGTACTGTAAAACAAGCATTGTACTGGAAACTGATATGAAGCCATCTTTAACTAAAATTCACTAATTTAACAGTAAACTTTGAACTGAAGAACGCTTTACGGTTCACATTGATATTCTACACAATTACATGATATATTACACTCCCCCCTCTCCCCCTCCTCCCTCCCCCCTCTCTCCCCCTCTCCCCCCCCCCCCCTCTCCCCCCCCTCTCTTATTATTGGACCTGATGGTAGAAGTTCCAGATGGCTTCCCGGAGACTGACTATTTTGTGATGATAATACCTGGTCCCGGTCCTGGTCCCGGTATCAGACCCCGGTATTGAGTCCTGGTTGCTGCCTAACAGACCCAATGTCACCAATCATTACCATCGAGTAGACATAAATATTACCTTTAAATACCAATACCCTTAAATACGTCATGCACCTTGATACTTGAAACAAGGTTATATCCCAATTGGTAGTACACAGTGCTCAGCGAAACAACCAGTCCCTCCCGGAAGTGGTCCTGACAATAGGGCTCAGGGCTCAGACTAAGAAGATACATGGCTCCTGAGTCAGGTAATTGGGTGATTGGTAGGGGTAACTATGTAATTAAGGTAATACTCACTGCATGCTGCCCCGAGCACAGTCCAGCTGGTCCCGGTATCCTGACTTTTCCTTCTCCAGAGATTGTAATCGTTCAGTCAGGGACTAGGGGAATATCAGGGTTATAGTTAAGAGATTGTAAACTTTCAGTCAGGGACTAGGGGAATATCAGGGTTATAGTTAAGAGATTGTAATCGTTCAGTCAGGGACTAGGGGAATATCAGGGTTATAGTTAAGAGATTGTAATCGTTCAGTCAGGGACTAGGGGAATATCAGGGTTATAGTCAAGAGATTGTAATATTTCAGTCAGGGACTAGGGGAATATCAGGGTTATAGTTAAGAGATTGTAATCGTTCAGTCAGGGACTAGGGGAATATCAGGGTTATAGTTAAGAGATTGTAATCTTTCAGTCAGGGATTAGGGGAATATCAGGGTTATAGTTAAGAGGTTGTAAACTTTCAGTCAGGGACTAGGGGAATATCAGGGTTATAGTTAAGAGATTGTAATCTTTCAGTCAGGGACTAGGAGAATATCAGGGTTATAGTTAAGAGATTGTAATATGTCAGTCAGGGACTAGGGGAATATCAGGGTTATAGTTAAGAGATTGTAATCTTTCAGTCAGGGACTAGGAGAATATCAGGGTTATAGTTAAGAGGTTGTAAACTTTCAGTCAGGGACTAGGGGAATATCAGGGTTATAGTTAAGAGGTTGTAAACTTTCAGTCAGGGACTAGGGGAATATCAGGGCTATATTTAAGAGATTGTAATCTTTCAGTCAGGGACTAGGGGAATATCAGGGTTATAGTCAAGAGATTGTAATATGTCAGTCAGGGACTAGGGGAATATCAGGATTATAGTCAAGAGATTGTAATCTTTCAGTCAGGGACTAGGGGAATATCAGGGTTATAGTTAAGAGATTGTAAACTTTCAGTCAGGGACTAGGGGAATATCAGGGTTATAGTCAAGAGATTGTAATCTTTCAGTCAGGGACTAGGGGAATATCAGGGTTATAGTTAAGAGATTGTAATATTTCAGTCAGGGACTAGGGGAATATCAGGGTTATAGTTAAGAGGTTGTAAACTTTCAGTCAGGGACTAGGAGAATATCAGGGTTATAGTTAAGAGGTTGTAATCTTTCAGTCAGTGATTAGGGGAATATCAGGGTTATAGTTAAGAGATTGTAAACTTTCAGTCAGGGACTAGGGGAATATCAGGGTTATAGTTAAGAGATTGTAATCTTTCAGTCAGGGACTAGGGGAATATCAGGGTTATAGTCAAGAGATTGTAATCTTTCAGTCAGGGACTAGGGGAATATCAGGGTTATAGTTAAGAGATTGTAATATTTCAGTCAGGGACTAGGGGAATATCAGGGTTATAGTTAAGAGGTTGTAAACTTTCAGTCAGGGACTAGGAGAATATCAGGGTTATAGTTAAGAGGTTGTAATATTTCAGTCAGGGACTAGGGGAATATCAGGGTTATAGTTAAGAGATTGTAAACTTTCAGTCAGGGACTAGGGGAATATCAGGGTTATAGTCAAGAGGTTGTAATATTTCAGTCAGCGACTAGGGGAATGTCAGGGTTATATTTAAGAGGTTGTTATCTTTCAGTCAGGGACTAGGGGAATATCAGGGTTATAGTTAAGAGGTTGTAATATTTCAGTCAGGGACTAGGGGAATATCAGGGTTATAGTTAAGAGATTGTAAACTTTCAGTCAGGGACTAGGGGAATATCAGGGTTATAGTTAAGAGATTGTAAACTTTCAGTCAGGGACTAGGGGAATATCAGGGTTATAGTCAAGAGGTTGTAATATTTCAGTCAGCGACTAGGGGAATGTCAGGGTTATATTTAAGAGGTTGTAATATTTCAGTCAGGGACTAGGGGAATATCAGGGTTATAGTTAAGAGGTTGTAAACTTTCAGTCAGGGACTAGGGGAATATCAGGGTTATAGTTAAGAGATTGTAATATGTCAGTCAGGGACTAGGGAAATATCAGGGTTATAGTCAAGAGGTTGTAATATTTCAGTCAGGGACTAGGGAAATATCAGGGTTATAGTCAAGAGGTTGTAATATTTCAGTCAGGGACTAGGAGAATATCAGGGTTATAGTTAAGAGGTTGTAATATTTCAGTCAGGGACTAGGGGAATATCAGGATTATAGTTAAGAGATTGTAAACTTTCAGTCAGTGATTAGGGGAATATCAGGGTTATAGTCAAGGGATTGTAATATGTCAGTCAGGGACTAGGGGAATATCAGGGTTATAGTCAAGAGATTGCAATATGTCAGTCAGGGACTAGGGAAATATCAGGGTTATAGTTAAGAGGTTGTAATCTTTCAGTCAGGGACTAGGGGAATATCAGGGTTATAGTTAAGAGATTGTAATCTTTCAGTCAGGGACTAGGGGAATATCAGGGTTATAGTTAAAAGGTTGTAATATTTCAGTCAGGGACTAGGGGAATATCAGGGTTATAGTTAAGGGATTGTAATCTTTCAGTCAGGGACTAGGGGAATATCAGGGTTATAGTCAAGAGATTGTAATATTTCAGTCAGGGACTAGGGGAATATCAGGGTTATAGTTAAGGGATTGTAATCTTTCAGTCAGGGACTAGGGGAATATCAGGGTTATAGTCAAGAGGTTGTAAACTTTAAGTCAGGGACTAGGGGAATATCAGGGTTATAGTCAAGAGATTGTAATATGTCAGTCAGGGACTAGGGGAATATCAGGGTTATAGTTAACAAATCAATCAGATAGCTTTATTTTATCTAAATGAAGGTTTAATCATGGTGAGTATAAAGTACTGCAACCATTTGAGCATAACGAAACATTAAATCACAGCTAAGAAATCAAACTGGAGAGATAATATACTAAGTTATGTGAATATAATTCAGAGGAAAGCTGCAGGCAAACTGAAACACAGACAGTTGTAGAATTGTGTTTGTACTAATTGAGAACTTTCCCTGTACGAGAATTACATCTCTCAACCAATCTTCAGAATTATAATTTCAATGGTCAACGACTGGAGGTTAAGAGCGTGTCTCAGCCAATTGGAAGAGTTTTAGAGATTGTCTCAGCCAATCACAACTCACCTTGTTATCACGTGAGACCTTGTTCCCCAGACATTCAGCGTCCTGGAGCTCATCTTGAGCCTTCTTCAGGTCATCCTTCAGATCCCTACATTCGTTCTCGTGAATTGTAGCCTGAACACACAGTTAGATCAGAATAGACACAGTGGTGCTTATTTGTGCACGTGCGTAATTACAGTGGGAGGAAACTACTCCACGTGTAGTAGATGCACAAGTGCTGTGAACTAGCGCACGTGCTCAAAAGTGTTATATAAACTGCCCTCAAGTGTATCCTAGCCACCTAGACCTATATACAAGTGCTGTGGGTTTCTCTTATCTCACTGAACCTGTTTCTTAAGAGCGAGTATGGCCTGCCTCACACTCTCCACATCCACCGCCTGCTCATCAGCTGGTAACTGCGCGTGTGGGGAGGCGCTGCGCGTCGTGCTCTCCGTGTACTCCACGTCAGTACTCTCCCCCTCATCATTCAGGGTCAGTTTAACACGTGGCACTGACACTTGTATACCTGGAGTGAGTGATCAAGCTCATTTTCCCTTTATCTTGAAGCTTGGACCATGGACATGTCTATTCAAAAAGCCATCTTGATGTATCGATGAAGAGTTATTTTTACAACAGTAATTCGCTAAACTTTACACTCCAAATAATTTCAGTATACTAACCAGGCAAGGTTGCATGCAACATTGAGATGAGATGAGACAGTTTCCCCTGTAAGTTTCGTCTCATCCGCTCTCTTTTTAGTAACTCCTTATCTGCTAATTCGTAGGAATCTTCAGCTGCTGTTAGACTTATCTGAGGAGGAGAATTCCGGTTTATGTGATGTTGAAATGTTGAATTGAAGTGATGAAAAAAGATGAAGATAGAGATGAGATAACTGATAAGGTAACTTATTGATGTAAAACAAACTTGGCTCACCTCCAGCTCTCTCCGCTCAGTTTCCATATCTCTAACAAGGTTGTTAAGCTCTGTGATCTTCCTGTTAGCTTTCTCAGACTCTTCTTCTGCACATTCTCGAGTGTAGTTCAGTGAACCTAGACAGATCAACTAATCAGAACACAGTGTTTACACTACGTGACATAAATTTTATGTTTCGCTGACTTTTAGAATAAAATAAATTCGTAAGCTTGATGCTGCTGTTGATTAAACATTTACACATATTTGATATTCATTTGTTGTTATCACTATTGCTAACGACAAACTTGTAGCACTAAAATCACGTGATACCAGACCAATAAAAAGTAATATTTACCATCTGATTTAATGAGTGCCTCCTCGTAGTCACGCTGCTTAGCTTTCAGTGTGGCATTCTCTGACTGAGCGTCATCCAACTCAAACCTGTAACATTTAATATTACATATTATCACTTAAAACACAGGATCACATTGTCTTCAAATTTTCAAATAATGTCCAATTAAATTAAATATGTGACAGTTATTTACGAATTTAATTGGTTACTGCTGAGAGCAAGAATGTAACAATTAAACAAGTACCTGATTTGCTGTATCTCTTTGCTGAGTTCCCCTATCTTACGTCTGCTCTCCTCACGTGCAAGATCGCGCGAGTACATCGCGTCGCTTTGTTCAGTCACCCGTGCGTGCAATTTGTCATTTTCCTCTTGCAGCACCCTTAGGATGACAAATAATTTTAATATTGCTTTAAGTGGAGGTTGTTTCGATAGAAAGTACTAGATAAAAAACACAAATTTAATCTATTATGATTCACGTGAGCGCTAAATTCGAATCTCCAAATCTTTCTAATAATAAGAGAACGGATCCAAAAAGTTCTTTATAAGTATAAATTACATCAAATATTTTAGCTTGGCACTAGTGATGAATAATGAATATTCTATAACTATTAACGATGGAAGTAAAATGGCGCATCTCTCATGAAATTGGGTTGTTTTGCAACGAAAAAGTCTCTTCCAAAAGTGCAACAAATGACAACGAACAAATAACTAGATCCTAGAATTGATAAGACGAGCGAAGGAACGTATGAATATCATAACCTGTGACCCGTAATACTGAGTATACTGGAAAACCTGGGTCCTAACAAACGGAGCATACAGGTAACCTCAGCAGCATACGATTAAAGAAATAGTGCAACTGCAAAGTGTCACAGTGATTTGAGGCCAGCAGAGTGCAGAGTTACCATGACAACGCTAGTCCTAAAGCCACCTAGGTCACATAATATGTGATCTCCATGGTAACCACTGGTACTGATTACTGTATTTAATCAATGTATTGGAACCTCTCCATCATGTCTTAACAATTAATTTGTAATATGATATCAGCTGTATATCAAACATGTCAATTTGTTTTGATCTTATTATTGAAAAAAACTTAAATGATAAAACTTAGTTAACTGATAGTGGTAGTCTGCACCCTGCAGGCTTACAGTAACCGATGAAGAAGTCCAACATCAAAAGCCTTTAATGATATTAATGCATGCTTTGCTGCTAATCAAGATCAGTCTTTTTATAGTACATACAATACTTTTCTCTCTTTTATTTGGAAAAGTTTAAAATCTTGGGTTCCTTGATTACCAAATCTTGTGCTGTTTTCCTACACCCTGCATTACATTCCTTTACTCAATAAAGATACACAATATACTGTGGCATCCGGCTTACCTTGCAGCATGACCCATATTGGGGACTACCTTATATCCCATAAGCACTAATTAGTGATTTCCTCTGACTTCTTACACAATAGGTACTGGTTTGTAGTTGGTACGGAACTTAATTTAAGAGCAGCTCTGCCAGGCTTGTTACTGGCCCTGATTAGGTGATTAACAGACTAATTAGGCGATTAATTACCACAGATGAAATTAAGGGGTCCGTGGCCCACTCACAGTGGGTTTGGCAGTGTGTAATGTATTGTGCACAGTTACACAGGATTGAGCCCTGAAACTGTCTCATCTCCTGACATGGAAATATCTAGCGATTGTTTGAACGGAGCACAATGTTAGCTCCAAAAAAATATGGGCTGAATCGTTTAAAGATGTTAAATAAATTACTGACTAAATATTTGTAACTAATATTAAGAAGTGTTAGACAACGTCGTAACAATAAGAAATTAAGTCATTATATTATTAAGATATTATTAAGATATTATAACTGTCTTATACTATACAGTGAAGGTGCAAAGAAAATTGCCCAAACAACAGTTACAACGACCATACGAAAATCCAAATATGTTATACCAGCGATGTTATTTTTAACTAATTAACTAATTAACTAATTAAATAATTAACTAATTAACTAATTAACTAATTAACTAATTAACTAATTAACTAATTAACTTATTAACTTATTGACTAATTAACTTATTGACTAAGTAACTAATAATGTAATTATAATGTACTTGTTGTTGGTGTTCATGTAACTGTTCTCCTCCGACAATTTATTATATCTCCCCTCCACCTCTTCACACTTTTCGTTTAGTTTTATTATCACACCCTCTAGTGTCTTCGACAGATCACTCTTATCCCTGGGGTGGCATCAACTCTTTTAGCTATTTGTGGAATGTGGTTATCTGTGCACTTTACCAAGATGAGCAGTAATTATTAACCGTAAATTTATCAGTGAAATAATCAGTAAAATTCTTCTACTACCGTGAGAGCTGAAAGTTTTTTGTTGATATTCGTAAAAACCTGAGTTTCGTGATTTCATCTTTAGTTCGTAGTTGTGTTTCGTAGAGATTAGTTTCACACATATGTAGTTGTTCTTTGTACATGGCGAGTTTGTCATCTTTAGCAATCAGGTCATTCTCAACTAGTGATAACTTCTGTTCCGATCTGAACGAGGCATATTATTTGTTATTGTAGCTGAATGATTTGACTTTGTGGCAGCATAGTGACATTAATGAACCAAAATGGACTTTTAATCGGTGCTGAATAATAAAAATAGAAATAAAACAACCGATAACTTGAAAACCCCCACAATATTATAGTCAGCCTCACCTGGAAGAAAGAAGTTTCTGTTTTGTTACTTCCTGTTCTAGTCTCCTCTTATCAGCTTGTAAGTTTTTAATATAACCCTCAGCTCTGAAGATACAAGTTTGATGGATTAGATAACATCAGTCTAAAACTACGGCTCCATAGTCTAAGTAAAAATAAAACTTATCTAGAGGCATTGTAACCAGCCGTACTTCATTACTAACTCAGGTACTTAGGCAATGAAAAGTGATGGTAAATTGACATTGGAAGGATCTATAAAAAGTGAATATAGCAATTAAAGACTATTTAAGGCCAGAGGGGGGGGGGGGTAAACGCTCAAAAAATTTTACAAAAATATTATTCTTTAAATAAATTCATTTTTTGATGACAAAAGTTTTGCTGCCATTCACATATTTGTAACTGCTTAACTTTTTTTGATAAATGAGGTTAACCGATTCTTACAAAATTAGGGTTACAACGTTGAGGTTACTAAAATTGAAGTTAAGATGTTATTTTACTCCAAGATTTTTTGTTATTTCGGTCAGCAAATGTTAACTCTGAATTCTAGGTTCATAATTGTCAGTAAAAACGCTATCTAAACGTTTATAAATGAGGTTAACCTCTTAATTTAGGTATAGCGAAAATAGATTAGACGATAGAGTTGTTATTTTTATCGTAAGATTACGACATACAAATTTCTAAATAGATGTAGTGCTGATTCACTTAATTTTATCTCGAGAAAGTGTTGAAAATGAGGTTAACCATCACACTTGGTACTTTAAGAATTATTTACATACGATTCTTACTTTTGTTATGTACCACAATATCACAGTGAGGTATCTATTTGTATTACAATCAGTGGCGTAACGAAAGGCCCTGCTGACCCCGCTGTGCAGGGGGGCGCCGTCTTAGGGGGGCGCCAAATCGTCGTTTGAATGTGGGACAATTTCGAAAACTTAACTAAAGTACTAGCAAAACTGCGCGTTATGCTCTAGATACACACTTTTTTAGAGATTTTACCGGCGTATTCTCTAAAATCAACTAATTTGTTCAATTTTAGGGAGGGGTACCAAAAGGGGAGGGGGCGCCAACAGGGGGGGTGCTTTTTTCGGCAGGGGGGCGCCAACAGGCAACGTTACGCCACTGATTACAATGCCTCAAATATTATCACGTGACAAAGGTGATTTGGAATGACCATGTTTAAGTAGAAGAGTTCACCCGTAAATGGCTCAAAAATGAGGTTAACCTCTCATTTGTTGAATATCGGGCCAGTCAATCACATGTTAACCTCAAAAACTTTATCGTTACACTGGGCAAATGTTTTATTACATGTATAGCAATGTATTGATAAACCAATCCCAGTGTAATATGGTCTATAGCGAGGTTAACAATCATATTTTTACTACTATTACAAGATATCATGATAGTTAACCTCATTTTTAGACAAATTTTGGTTTATGATGTTGATTTTCCCAATATAAAGTATCTCAATGAAGATCTTTACACCTTAAAGCAAAAATTGTATGGAGACGCTACTAAATACGGAAAATAATGCACAATTTGAGATTTTGGCAGTGAAATGAAAACACCAAAACTCGTTTTACTCGAAACGGTTTTTTTCATACCAAAATCCTTAACTTGAGAAGACTGGCCACACCCAGAAGCTGAAACTTGGCACAGGTGTTCTTTGGGGTGTTAGGCAAAAACGTTATGTTTTAGAATTTTGATTTTTGCCTTTGTTCTTGAAATATGAGGTTAACTTTACCCCAAATTCGAAATAAAATCGAATTTGGGTTAAAGTTAACTTCATATTTCAAGAACAAAGGCAAAAATCAAAATTCTAAAACATAACGTTTTTGCCTAACACCCCAAAGAACACCTGTGCCAAGTTTCAGCTTCTGGGTGTGGACAGTCTTCTCAAGTTAAGGTTTTTAAACTTTTTACAGTTTAAGTTTAAGGTTTACATGTAATTACAGGTAAACCTCAATACTTGGCGCGCGATATCTCAAAAACGCAAGGTCAGATTTCGGTCCGGTTTTTTTCTTCTTGTTTGTCTCCAGCAGCTCTGATCAAATATGTGAAAACTGGAAAAACGAATTTTACCCCCCCCCCCACCCCCCCCCCCCCCCCTCTGGCCTTAAAGCTCACCTCTCTAACTCTGCAGTTAAGTTGTTCATGGCAGACTTGTGCTCTGAGTTTGAGTGAATTGACATTGATGTCATGGACATGACAAGGTGATTTTCTGGAAACGCTCAGATATTTACATGCTGCAGGAACATAAACATTAACATGATCATATTTAAAATACTTTCTTTACTTATACTGCATTGAGGAAATATAATACTAATTTGCATGTACATATAAAATAATCAAAATACCTTCTAAGTAACTGCAAGTGCTCTCAACTTAACTCTTTTAAATGTAAACTTACATGCTGCAAGAACATAAACAATAAAATGATTATATGTAAAATACTTTCTTTACTTATACTACATTGAGGAAATATAATACTAATTTGCATGTACATGTAAAATAAAAATGACTTCTAAGTAACTGCAAGTGCTCTCAACTTAACTATTTTAAATTTCGATGAAACGAGAAATTTAATTTTTACTACTCTAGTTGAGTTTTAGAGACAAGGCTCATATTAGGACCAGAAGAAAATTGTTAGCAGACATTAGGGGTTCTGTTTATATTTGTTACTATGGGTTGCAGTCTTGTTGTGACAGAAAGTCTCCACTATAATATGCTTAAGTTTATATTGTGTAGTTGGAAGATATAAAATGCAACTTCAAGGTGGATATTATCTATTGGAGAGCTGGCGAAAGATTATGGCCTTTGTATCAATGGTTATAATAAGTAAGTTCCCAATGTAAACTTAAGAAGTACGATAAGTTCATTCATGTCATGCAGATGGATACTACCAGGGCAATATCCAAAATTTGGCTTTGGCGCTTGTATCTCATTACTTGCTAAATCCTGGACCCTTAAAGATACCTCCTGCTCTGTAGCAGTTTATACTTCTTAGTGGTGCTCAGTACAAGCAAGTTCCCAATACTCAGGTATCCTTACCAAACAACAAGTTGGTCAAAATAAGAGCCAATCAATTGTGCCGCTTCATTTGGGCTTCCACAATTATCCCAACAATACGCTTCTTCACTGTAGAAAAGGATTATGTTCACTTCGACTATAGAATTTGCAACTGTTAGCTCTGGTGTCTGGAATAGGGAATTTCAGGTTTTAAAGGTAGTGACCATTGGCAAGGGGCCTTGACCGTGGCCCTCACTACTGTTGTCCACTGCATCATGATTTTGCCTACGACTGTTTAGTGTTTACCATATTAATGACAGATTCATTAAAGTTCCCCTCTTAGTTGCTTTTCCTCCGTTTCTATAGATTGTACTATTTCTTGACGATAATAAATAATGTGACCAACTAATACATATACTTTCTAACAATCAGAATTAGAAGTTTCTGTAGATTCCTCATGAGTCATGTCAAGAATTCTTTTAGTTGTTCCACTCCAGTCTCATAAGAGATTATAAACTTAGCGATAGCATCCACAATAAGTAAGTAACAAACACAACTATTTTACTTCATCAAGTCATCACAATAAAATCATTAATCAACCTTTCGATATAGGCATATGAACACCGTTGCTCTATCCAGAACCCTCGAACTTGCTTGTGAAACAAGCGCGCCAGCAGTGGCACGAAAGTACATGGTTAGGACTTAGGTGAATGAAAACAGTTAAAATACAATTCGTTAAACGCCCTTATTAAATCCATTTCCAGTAGGATGATGAACGAACAAAAAAGAATTATACAAGAAGAAACTCCGATATAGTTTAACCTCACTACATGAAAACCAATACAAGGGTTTGTAAGATTAAGTTTTGTTTCATTAAGTATTCATGCCGTTAAATTCTTGATGTCAATTCCTCGCAGCTCAGCAAGGCCCAATAGCGCATTTTGCCAATCTAACGAAGTGTGGTTGCGAAAAGCATTATATTGGATGCGCGGCACGGTCGGCCAGTAACGCATCATATCGCGCTACATTACCTGGGGACTTCTCCTAACCATGTGCTTTCGCGCCACTTCGGGCGCGCTTGTTTCACAAGTCAAGAAAAGCACCTATCCACGAACCCCGATGGGAAGGTTCGTGCGCGCGTGCGCAGTGCTGACAACAGCGTCTATGTAGCGCAGGTAGTCTTGGCACTTCTCCCTCCAGTATGCAGTAACCACTTTTCAGGTTTCTATAGTGCATAGTGACAGTGTATAGGGGTTAATTAGGTATAAACTACAGTACAGCTGTACTTACACCTACATTCACAAGCATGCAAGCTCACCTGGTCCAATGAGCGGGAAACTGAGGACAAGGTCTGGTGACGTCATAGTCACGTGACCTCATAGGCTCATGATCACGTGACCTCAGACCCAATCAATGATCAATTAGGTTCGGGCATGGTCAGCCCCCTGTCACCCGATCTTGAGGTGACGTACGACACCTCATTTACGCAATCAATGTCTGAAAGGCTACACACGTCGCATATGAGGACAAAAGCGCGGGTAATTTTGGCACCACTGTAGAGTGGTGCCAAAATCGTTGGGTGGGTTCATGGCTAGAGCCCTTTTACCGCCGTGAGGCGGGCGCGCGCTACTGCAAGCGCAAGGGCTCTGGATAGAGCAACCTGGGGACCTCAGGCTATCATGTTCATAAACATATAATAATAAACATATAATAATAAACCGAATATAGACTAGGCGGAATGACAGGTTGAGCGCGGCCCGCCGGCCCAATAACGCGCTACAAGGTTAAATGAAACATGTCACTGCAAAATAATATTGAACAATCGAAGAAATTTTGCATTGTGGTTTGCTAAATTTTTGCTCTAACCCATAACTTAATTGACGATGTCAATTCATGGCAGCTCGGCGCGGCACAGTAGCGCATCTCGCCGATCTAGCCAGGAATTGAGGAATTCCAGCAAGATACGCGCCAAAAGACGCGCAGTTGCGGAATGATGTCAACGATTACTTTACACACTGATATCATTATAATTTGGCGTGACACACGTGTAATAGTAGAAATTACTAAGCAAGAAGTATACTTTTACAGGATTGACTTCGTGCAGTGATGTCAATGATTTCTTTGAGCACACCGATGTCATTATAATTTGGCGTAATCTGTGATATATATATAATAGTCTGAAAAGAAAAAACACATGGAGATTGTAGAAATTACTTAATTACTAGACAAGGAGTATACATTTACAGGATTGACTTCGTGCAAACTTTCAAGACGGTAATCACATTCGACCGAAAGAAACACGTAATATAATAGATTCGTTCAGACCCATGATATACTTTTTCCTCATCAAGGGTGTACACTTAAGACAACAGGA
Source organism: Bolinopsis microptera (assembly GCF_026151205.1). NCBI lineage: Eukaryota > Metazoa > Ctenophora > Tentaculata > Lobata > Bolinopsidae > Bolinopsis > Bolinopsis microptera. Next base: position 11,120,846 of record NC_087075.1, on the reverse strand, counting down.
CCATTAACATTGCGCAAGTTTGTACAATACATTATAATAATAACAAATTATTAATCTCATCTCGCTAACTTTTTAAACGTTCATGAAGGCAGTTTTTAATTTTGACAGAATGGCAACTTTACTTGTTATCGGTGTTCATTGTCATGTAAAAGTTTTCCTCTATACAAGTGGTAGCTTAGGCCAACTTAATTATACTGTGTCATGTGTCTTAACAGAGTATTTACTATTATTATGCGGCAAGTATCAGTATTCATGCGGCAATGCAATGAATAAAAGCAAAAGAATCACGATGTTAATTGTTCACTCTCCGATCTAGCGCACCCTGACAGAACAGACTGTCCTTGCATGGTTTTACCATTACAACATGATGAATTAGGTAAAACTTTAGCCGAGCACTCCCCAGCAAAAACGTGACCAATTCAATTCAATGTAATTCCACCATATCTATCGATCGTGTTAATGATTACAAAAGCTCGAGGTCAACCGGTAAATATAATCAAGTGGAAAAAGGTTGTAGACATATCACAAAATCTATGTTAACTTAGATATTCTAATAATTGGGAATAATTTGATTACATACTTTAAAGAGAACAACTGAACATGATCAATGATGGAGACATTCGTAAACTATTGACAAATAGATTTACGAGAGTGCTATGGCCAGTACCAAATACACAAATCACTAATCATGATTCCTAGCTTTGAATTTACCCGGGAACCCCGGGCTTTGTGTTCTCAAACAGTCGTTATATTAATATGAGACTTAAGTTAATTTTAATAATATTCTTGATTGATACGTGTATGAAAACCTAAAAAACAGGGTCCCCAGGTAATAAGACTTAATCGATTAGACATTTCAAAGATTTCGATACGAGAGGTTATCATACCTCATGCTACTGCTAGCTATGCATTTTTCGTATAATACAGAATGACATTAACTGCGGAGCACCGTACTAAGAGTAAGTTTCTACAACAAGGTCTATTATATACTGAACATGCGAAGATGATTAATCACTCAACACTCGACTAACGCATAATATACTTTAACAGTTAACACGTACTTCAAGTAGTCCTTATTGACTATTTAAAATCCAAACCCAAACTAGAGCGCAGAGCATATGTTGAAAACCCTAATCCGTACGAGAAATTATACCAACATCCCTATTTGGTCTTACTACCTGGTCATTATAAAGAGGTTCATAAAACCAAAACATATCTAAATAATTTTTGATCAATTAGACTTAATTGACGTTCATAACGCTCAATAACAATCAAACAAATTTTCAACTTGAATTGCTCCAAGAGTTTGTTGGCCTATTCTTGCTGCAAGTAGACTTCTTAGCTCTAGAGGTAGGTCTTTATCAAAGAAGGATAGTGGGATTTGCTCTTCAGTTAGGTACCATGTGTGCCTGTTGAGGACTGTCGTGGTGATGGCTGATACTCTGTCTACACTCTTGTACTTCTGAAGACTATGTAACAAACGGATGTCGTCGGAGGCTGCAGATTCAAGGAAAGAAGCGCTGAACCAAGCTCTCAAGTAAACGAAGACAACAAAGTGAACACGTTTCTCTTCTTCGTCCAGTGAAATGGTAGCTAATGAAGAAGAGCCGTCTTCATAATGTATATGGCATGGTGGATGGTGGTCAGCTCCAGGTCATTGTATCTGGATGAATCCTTTCTTCATCTCTATGCTTTCTCACTCGATTAGTTTAGCAAGCTCTAGGAATTCATTGTAATCTCCTGGGCTGGTTGTTGAGTTGGCGGATGTGATTAATGAAGGATAGAAGGTCTCCTAATCTTACGTCGTTCCTGTAGCAAGTAAGGATATCGGGAAGGACGATGTTCTGCAGATCGAGATCTCCCCAGGAGGTCTTCTTGATCTTGAAAAGGGTTATTTCGAGTGATGTTGTGTCACCGAACAGTTGCTTGGAGGCAGATCCTCTTACAAGCTCTGCCTCCAGGACGTGATGTCTCCAGGCGGGTAGGCCATCCTGAGTATCTGTCGATTGTCGATTGAGGAGCTGCTGAAGAATAGTACATGCCCTTTTGTGAACTCCACCAGTATTGGATGATGTCGTATCAAATCCAACGGCTATCATTTTATCTGCTAGGCTCCGGTCGTCGAGAGTCTTCTTCACTTTGTCTGCTTCGTCATAGTCCTTGTAGAGTCACTCGTCTTACAGATTGCGAGTATCTTGTTCTCCTCATCTTGTACTAGGACCACAGCCAGTCTGTTTACTTTCCTAAATCCTCCGAGGTCTGCCAGGAGTTTTCCGTTGAAATTTTTCTGTCTGACATTGGACGTTAAGTCTCTTTTGATCTTTGCTGCTTGCTCTGATCGGATTGAGGCTCTGTGACGACGTGCAGTGGACTTTGAGAGAGAGATAACAGCCTCATATCCCCGTATCTTCACCGAGCATTGCGATGCAGTGTCTCCTCGAACCGTCACTGAGGAAAAGAAATGTTCACAAATCTGATTTATTTTTCAATAATAATGAACATGCAATATACATGAAGGTTTTAACAAACAGGGTTCAAGCCAGGCAGCATGGTTGAATAGTGAATAGTAATACCTGATAGTGAGAGAAACAACTGCACCAAGACTGAAGACGAATGAACTCCGTAAATTTCTGGATGAAAATAAATCGTCTTTGCAAATTGTAGATCCCCTCCTAAAAATATAATCTATATTTAAGAGATGTAAACATCGATTAGATCAGGTACTAAGTTCTGTACGTGACATAGACTAAGTGTAATTTTGGAATTTAGTCAAAAACCCACCCACCGACCCTTCTGTGGTATTAAATGTTGAGAAATCACGGTACTAACTGTGTCTTAGTATATAAACAGCTTTAAACAGCTCATTAAACAGTGGGAAAATTATACCCACTAGGGGTTTTGTTTTCAATGTAGTCGAATTAGATGAAATAAAAAGTTACAAAAACAGGAATGGGTTTTTTGGGCTTAGTACCATGTACCTGTTTTTCTGGGAAATGTGCCATGTACTAACTGTGTTTTGGAAGAAAATATGACCCACCCCAACGTCACCTACGGTACTAAGTGTATGATCCCCCCCCCCCCCCCCCCCCCGATTACAATCTAGCGATTGTACCAATACAAGTGTGTGGCTATATTGATTGATCCATGTCACGTGTCATTTGTACATAATATGATCTCTTAAAACTATTAATACTATATTCGAAGTGTTCTAAACGGTAAACATCCTTCATTCGTGTTTATTAAATTTTCGGCGAAATAACCACCGAAAAACAGTTCACTTTACCGTCTGTACTTGAAAATTCACGGGACGAACTTATGAATATATCGAAGTTCCGGTGTTGTGTTATAGTGATTTATGGACCGTTCACATAATACGTAATCAACACAGAGTCAGTATTACTAATTATTATCGAAATATATTATACGACTGAAAGGTCAAGCTGTCTTAAATCCTGAGACAAAAGATTTAACGGAAGCTTCCTGAAAAAATCACACATTGAATAATTAAGCTAAATAACGATACAGTTAATTCCCCCCCCCCCCCCCCTTCCCCCGCCCCATCGGCTGATTAAGTAACATATGTCAACACCCCGGCCCCTCAGTACGCCGGTGATAAAAACCGGAAGAGAGGAATGTGTGTACAGAGCTGAGTCAGCTCCGAGCTGAGTGTAGATAACTGATTTGAGTGACACACTATAAACTATTCAATTTTAACTGTTTAGAGAGATTTTCAAAGAACGTTCCATGGTTCCTAGAATACCAAATAAAAGATTCGAAATGTAGCATACAGTGAATATGTCCCTATAAAACATTGTAATGTAGATTATTATTATCGACAATATAGGCAGTCGGCAGAGTGAATGAGTTCAGCCATCTACAGATTATCGGGAGACCCCCGAATTGCCCGTATCCATGGAAACGTAAAAAATACTTAGACGTCGCTCATCCTTTCGCAGGTAAGTTTAAGGCATATCTTTTCTAAAACGGAAGAAAGACTGATTGTTTTAGTTCCATCCAGTTAAACCCAATTGTCAAGCGACAAAAGATTTATGAATGTGCTAGAACCTGGTGTCCCTATATGTAGACGAGATTATTTGTGAATTATTTTTACGACTATGATCATTTTCTCAGACTGTCAAAAGAGACAATTTTGAAAAAGCGTTGAAAGACCTACTGGATCAAATCAGCTTTGGATCAATGCCGTTTCTCGATAATGACTTGACAGAGGGTATTATCAAATTGATTGTACAGGAGTGCCACAAAATCTGCTTTCCACAAGATTTGGATGCCTTGGTGTCGGGGTTGAGTGAGTCAACTAAATTGGACATCATGGAAATATTTTACGATATTTTTAGATTGAAGAAGGTCGACGGGATTTCGATGTAGTTATGTCTTATAGCAGTCGCAAATACATTTGACATAATATTGGACACCCCCCTTAGTACCATGTACCTGTTTTTCTGGGAAATGTACCATGTACTAACTGTGTTTTGGAAGAAAATATGACCACGGTACTAAGTATATGATCCCCCCCCCCCCGATGCTATCATGATTGCATAGAATTATGTACTGTGAATATGTTAAATTACAGCATTACCAAGTATAATTAGTTCACAGATCCACGCCCTACCTACCAAACTGTTACACAACATGAAGGCTTTGATTTGCTTCTAATTTAAGAGCTATAAAGTGTATGAGAAAAATCAACTATAACAGGTTTAGATGTTTACCTGAGTTCTGTATCGTTCGATAGCAACTCCATCTATACATCTAGTCAGCAAGCCATTACTCTACGTGTATTCCACCAGTACTTGCGATCCTCGTTGCAGCTTTCGCATGTTTTATGGGTCCAGCTTTCGCAGTTAATGGCTTCTACCTTGCGATTTCGTAGAAGGTAGACCATTTCTTGCTGTCACGGGCTAACTAAATGGCATAGGAACATTGAAGAGCGACCAAAGCAGCCTCATTCAGTGCTTTCTTCTTCGTCCTCTTCGTCAGTCCAAAGCAGTTGAGTAGAGCTGGTAACCCAATCTCTACCGTAAAGAGCTGAGCTTTCCAAACTCACCCGTCGATGCCAGCTCTAGCTGTTGTACCTTACATATTTACGCACGACTTGGTCACCACAAGTCAGTTCTATCAGAACCACTTCTCTCTACAATTTCAGGTCTCTCGGATGTGTTGTAGATGTGTTGTATCGTGTCCTCGTCCCAGATCAGCATCCAGTCATTCGCCCTCTCAAACGGCATCTCCTTCCTCAACTTCAGCTCATCATAGCTCCCATTCTTCAACTTGAACCGTAACGATTATTTGTCGGAGGGCGTGGAAAATGCGGAATTGTACGTCTTGAGTTGGTCTAGCAAGGCTCCAGCTATGACACGCAGAACGTTGTCATGCCTCCAGTTGTATCTCTTGGAGTTTCTTGCTACACTACAGACAGTAGACAGCCAGGATGTGGTTGATGTTGCACGTCTTCCAAAAGTTTCCTGTCCTCGAATAGCTTCACAGCTTCATATTAGCAGGGGTATTAGCCACATCCTTTTGTCGAGTTTAGATGGAATTTAAGGAGCTGGGCTCATCTTGTAGTTGTAGATGAGGTTGTTCCAATAAAGTCTAATTGCGTTGTGTCTCCCATGTCAAGAACCTGCCCTGTACTACCTTGTTCACCAGGGTGACTAGCATGTTTACATCTGAGTCCTCCTCGGTCTTAAGTTACTACAAACAGCTCCTGGAAGTAGAGATCTCGCTCCCTAGCAGTCAGCTCCGTCGTATACGACCATTTTGAGCTGCTATTCTGCTTGTTATTCTAGGCTTGTTATATAAGGCTTCTATACATTTAGTGTTATCACTATTCTTCAAGGCGTATCCGTTTGATACCTGAAGAGACTTGTATTAAACTAAATTGATAATTCATTGCGATTATAATCATGATAGAAAATTTGATGAACCTATTAATTATATAGTATTATGATTATATAGTGCAATAAGAGTTTCTACCTTTTTCACCTAAGCTAAAATATATTAGTTTAATCTGAAAATCACTTAAAACCTTACCGAACAATTGCAGTCTAGCCTGGTTGCGACATCATTAGAAGAGAGAAATAATTGAAATCCAATTCAGCAAGAGTCAAGATTCGCCCAGGCAGTTGATCAGAAACCATACTTCCTGCAAATTTGGTAGTTATAAGTCATGTCAACCTAGGAAATTGTTTCAGAGTATTTCTCTGATTCTGTCGTGTTGATCATCATTTCACAATGCCTCAGCCGTACTAAAACACAACCTACGATTTGAAAGGGCTCCCGTATGTTTGTTTTATGTGGTCAACATCGTAGAATACACACGCTATACACTATGGTTTCAGAGCGGATACTAATCTCATGCTGCAGTGTTAATAAGCATGAAAGTACAAAAGGAAACAAAATCTTATCAACTACACAAATTCAGGTTATTAAATGATAAAACAACTTCTTATCTACTCCAGCCCTAATGTCATAACTGATCACATATTATCTCACCACTCCCTATATTTACAATATTTGACTGGGAAATTAGCAAGGCCAAAAATATTCGCAAGCACACTCAATATTATGACTATTAAAAATCAAACACTGATAAATTTGCTGAAGTCTTGGGTAACAAACTAGACAAGAGGAAGTGTGTCAAACAGTATTATATATACATTCAATTAAATCAAGTGATGCAATACAAACTAGACAATGAACCAATTATAGATTTTACTAACTTTCATGATATCTTTGAAAAAAGCATTGACGAAACCTGCAAACTAGCTGTACCCAAAACCACTAAGCGCACTATCCAGAACAACCCCTGGATTACTGGCGGGATTATAGCCTCAGTAAACCACTGCCATGGACTGTATGATGACTGGGCGAAAGTCAGGAAAGTCCAGTGTAAACAAGGCGAAACTGACACAAAAGGGGGCACATGCCTGTGTTCTATCTGCTGTAATAAAAGATACCGTTATGATGACTACATATAGAAATATAGAAAGGCTCTAAAAAAGGTTCGTAAAAAGGCTGTATCTGATTATTATTCTGAAAAGTTTCTTGAAACTCAGGGAAACTCTAAGAAAACCTGGGAACTGATAAATAAAATTCGTGGCAAACAGAAACGTGATATCAGACCTATATTTACCATAGACAATGAAAAGATAACTGATCGTAGAGTTATAGCTAATGAATTCAATATAAGTATTTTGTATTCCTAGCATCTAACCTTAAATTTAATGCAGCCTACACAGAACTAGGAGAGATACAAATAAATCAGCTTCCAAGTTTCTGTGACTTCTTACCTAAATCGAATACAGCTAATATATATCTACATGACTGCTCACCTGAGGAGGCTAATATAATGTAACTTGCCCAAGCGATAATCATGTTATTGTATGACTCCTACATTTAGGCTGCGATTAAGAGGTAAATAGGGGTGTGATAACCTAAGACTAGGAGGGTACAAAATTACGGCCACGGTCCTTTTAAGTTTCGATTGTTTAATATTTAGCTGAAAATACGACACCGATAATAGGTAAATACCGATTAAACGATTGGTATTGGTCAATATACTCACCATGTATAATTAATCTCAGCAATAATGGATACTAATCCGAACAGCCGGCCTGGTAACATAGTAATGTATCTCTTGACATATATTAATGATATTGAAATACGATATTTTGGGGAAATATGTTATGATCGGCCTATGCTGCTCAGTCGAACAAGCCTATTAAACCAATTTCAACATTCAACAACCATGCTACTTCATAAATCAATGATTGAAAATTGAAATATCAAAATTGGACAGTGATCTTGACTTACCCTCATTATAAGGGCCTCATACAATATATATATAAATATGTACATATATTAAATCAGTTTCTGTATAAAAGCATTTAAACCGGCGTTGACAGTTTTGAAGTTACTGTAAAAGAGGACATTAGTTTCTAGTAACTGAACTAACTTACACAAACTCAAACAAGTCAGTCGAGTTTCTGTATAATTTGCTTAATAAGCTGGTAATCGTACCGTTCCCAATGTAAATGAAAAGATTCCTGACCTTCAATTTGCTGAGTAATAGATCATACGGAATTAATGAATTAAATGGTTTCAGCCCAAGATTGCTTAATTACTACAAAACACAACATGTTCTATCAAAATTGAGAAGAAACGTAACTATAATGGCGCAGGAGGGTCAACCTGAAAAGAACATTGCTTGACCCTCCTGCCCCACCGCATGGATCAGGAGGTTCATTTCAGAAACAGTGCTTGACCCTCCTGCCCCACCACATGGATCAGGAGGTTCATTTCAGAAAAAACAGTGCTTGACCCTCCTGCCCCACCACATGGATTACGGGGGTCACCCACAAAAACAGTGCTTGACCCTCCTGCCCCACCACATGGATTACGGGGGTCACCCACAAGACCATGTGCGCTGCACTTATTTCTACATCGCGCGCGATACGTGTGTGCGTGATTACATGAAATATTACCGCGCCCTACGCCAAGTAGACGAAAAGCGTGGTCGAAGAGCGAGAGTCGGTACAATAAATAAAACGAGAGTTGGTACATTTAACTGGCATTTTTTAACCGTGGTACAATCAGAATTGAATACAGCCGACACAGGATGAGGGGGGGGGGGGGGGGCAATGACTACTGATGGAGACTTTTGAGCACCAATGGGGACGAAAATCATAGGGACTGAAGGTCAAATCGCTGGTGAAATTTTCCATTTGTCCCCATAAGTACCCAAAGTTTTGGCGAGTTTTATGTAGTTTTGATATTATCTTTTATTAAATGACTTCTAAAGGAGACTTTTGGGTACCAATGGGGGCTAAAAATCTTGGAGACTTGAGGTTAAATTGCTGGCGAAATTCTGCACTTGTCCCCAAAGTACCCAAAGTCATTGGCTCCCCCCCCCCCTCCCCCGGGTGAGGTGACGGAGAAAAATAAACTGAGCTCAAGGCTACATTTCCAGATATCCCGCCACGGCACCGTCGCTCATGCTGCAAAGTGTGTTGAGAGATGCCCACGTCATCACACGTAAACTGTGTCACGAATACCTGAAATGCAGACGTGCAGAACAAACATAACTCTGATCTATATTTTTCATAAAACTTTCAGGATTTGCCAATGAGGGAAAAGACAGCACTGTCCGAGAAGCTAGAAATGCATGAATCATAGGTGACATGGATAGGGGTAAGAAGTTTTTTAAAAACATGAAAATTGTGAAAGGAAAAGAAGTAGAAATGAGAAAGGGTAGATTTAAAATGTTTGAGAATCGATTTTGTGCTGAAGAACTCCGTCCGCAGGACGGGCTTCCGGCTACTTATGATAATTCGAATAAATTTGAGATTCAAACAAGCTACGAATACGAATGCTTATAGCAGTGGCAAGCTCTTGTTTGCTGCGCATTGGCTGCAATGTATAACCGCAGTATGAACTGTCAAAATATTTGAATTTGCTTACCTAGTGGCTTTGTTTGATAAAGCATACATACTTTATATACCGATAAATCAATAACTCCTTTTGATTCTTCGGTTTGAGAATTGTGCGGTCACACATCTCTGCAATGTCTGAAAAGGTGGCAGGGAAGTATTGAAACTTACTTAACACTATATTTACAGTTAAACCTTGAACTACTATAACTAGGGCAGTAGGAAACGCCAAAAAGTAGATCATCTGACTAAAACAACTTAACTTCATCCAAGAGTCTAGTTAGCAGCATTGTAGCGATAAGATACCACCATAGTTTGAGCTGTCGACACTGAAATAAAACAAACAATTTACTTTTCACTACTGCAGGGGAATGCATGTAACATATAAAGAATAAAGATATAATATATTGTATGTTTTTCATCGTGGCCTCAGGGGAGAAGGGCAGCTCGAAAAACCGAAAAAAGTCTAAAAAACCGTGTTGGAGCTGGTGAGTTAAAGCTACCGATCTCGATCGTGAGAGTCAGATGATCAGATCGCATGTAACGTGAGTTTCGCCCGCCTGAATAAGGCAACATGAAATCATATTGCTGGTGACAGGTCTCGACCAAGATGTAAAATAAAGATACCCCAAATTTGTTATTTTTAAGCCGATTCACATCGACCCAAGTCTCTGCTTTGACCCTAAATGCTCAAACTTCGTTAATAGATTGGAAAATCGTGTTATGCTTGTTACTAATAACTGTTGTTTGTGAGAGGACATCTCGATTTCCCGGATCAGAGGATCACACCAATGAGGGGTTGATTGTGCATGTGTGAACTTGACTAAATTTTCAAATTGCCCGATTTTTTTTCAGTAGGTCACATTACTCGTGACGTGCAAATGTATCTTTTGTCTTTTAATAGGTCAAGCTCAGAGCTTTAAAGCTTTAAAGACTTCTCCGTGACAAAGACGGCCGACATATATCTTTACTCCAGGAAAAGTCAGAACTCTTTCCACACCACATTCTTAAATGTACACGACAGCAGAACGACGATGTAGCCCCACGCCGCAGTAAACTTTAAATTTCTGACCCGGAACGAGCCCAGCAACTGTAGACAGCTGCGTGAGCTATGTACGGTTAGCAGATTTAAGAGCTTATGCAATAAGCAGTCACCGTTCACTCTCATTTTTGACTTTTCTTCTTTTGAACAACAAATGTCCATTGAATGATGCCAAGCTAAGCGATTATGATTAGAAAAGTACCGTGATTTACACTGATGGCTCATACAAGGACTTGTTGGACTTCGTGAATTTGGAGGACCTGCAGCTGTAATCAGTACTTCACTACCAGATGTGCGAGGCCGAGGTTCCCGTTTGACAACATTACAAGTGGACCACCCAGGCCGGGATGATCACGCGCTAGTTGACATGAGATCTGATTCTCCCGGGAAAATTGGGCGAGATGACCGGTGTCCTGTCAGAGGTCACGGATACAAGGATACAAAAATATAAATATTTTATTGTACAATTACAATAGTCGTATAAACTTGACAAATTCGCCTACCATCACGTGACCCTCGTCAACGAGCAAGTGAAAAATGTGTTCACAGCATTTATATTATACGGTAACTACACCATAGATTGACAAGCTAAGCGTACAGAAAAACGTCCAACTCCTGACTATAATAAAACTCCGGTATAATAGCGTTTTTGACGGAGCAATTTAATGGCCTGGAGTAGGAAACTTTGTTGACCGGAATAAATTGATCCGAAAGGCGAAAGATACATATGAGAGGCCATCATAAGATGGTACCAAAATATCTCTGTGAAAAGTCCTTTTTACTTTTTTAAGCGTCAAAAGTCGGTGCACTTACTTTATCCATCGAAAAAAGGCATCCCCTGGTGGCTCGTAAAGTATCGATTTTAGCTGTCTAGTAGCCATCTTCTGTGCTCTCTGGCAGTCTAAGAAGAAACATTATTATATACGACTCTATACAAATAATCTTATTATAAAACAGGATCATACATAGTTAATAGAACTCCATTAAGAAAACATCTTAACTACGTAATCTGTGCCTAGTACAACAGTTTCCAACACTTCCTACAGCTAGCAATATCCCTTATTTCATTTAAATCACTCAAATTTCTAAGTTCTAAGTTTCTATATTTAAGGTCATCAACAAGCATATTTGATATAAGTTTGTATTAGGTCTACCAACACGCCCTTTAAATTTACCACTACTATTTAACACAAATTTCTCTTTGTGATGAAAAAGTTTAAAGAAGCTTTACAACTTAACTCAAACTAATGCTTCTGTCTGTCTGCTGCATTTGAGTTTATTTCTAAATGATTCGCAGCTTTCGGTAGCTCCATGTTCAGCCCACCATGCCTGAAAAAATTTGGTTCACAATAACTTTGGTTCCCATAAATATTATGGTTACCATAATATAAGTCACAAATTTTGTTAATTTCAAGTCAACAACAATATTAGTCGTATTTTTAAGACCATTTTTCCATATCATTTAATTTTTTTAAATTTATTCAGCTAGCTTTTTTGACTAAAATATTTTCGATCTGGGAAATTATTTAAAGACGAGTCAACATTACATACATCAATTACATAGCATCACATACATTTACCTATAACACGCAGTAGCGACTTGTATAAATTTAACGATACTTAAATTCGTTAAATCATATATCATGTATATGCTCTGCTGAAATCTTAGTCTCCTTTAAAATAAGTCCTCCCATGAAATTTAGTTTACAACAATTTTAGGCAATTGTTTGACTTAATTTATGGTATAATAGATTTTTCGTTCCTGAGGAAAGGGAATTTCGGCGGATATAGTAACACCAGAAAATATTGGTTTATGTAAATTGAGTTTACGTTGTTTATCAATGATTCGAGGGCACTGCAACGAGAATTAGAACAATTAATCAAAAATTACTGCCTAAACATTTAATGACCAAAACCTAACGAGCTTAACCTCTGTCACTCTTTTTCGGAGATTCAATATCATTTGACACAACTCTATGGATTAACTATATGATTTTTTAAAATAGGAAAACTAATCTGGTTGTATCCTAGCAGAACTGATTATTATATACGTTAAGAACAGTGTCAGCTGGAATATTCAAGTAAGGTCATTTGTGTGCTTTCTTTTACAACAGAAACAAGGAATTGAAATATCATTGTAAACTAAAACTGACAAGGGTAATCATAACATAACATTGTGCTCACAGTGTCACTCCATTCCTGAAAAAAGCCCATTTTCTTCCAATAAGACAACAAATAGAGTATAAGATTGCTCTAACCGTGTTCAAATGTGTCAACAACGTAGCTCCAAATTATATCACCAAATGCATCAACATTAAGAGTCAACCTGTACGTGTACTACGGACTGAACAAGACTATTTCCTCCTAAATGTTCCTACTGTTTCAAATTATAGTAAAACTGAGAGAAGCTTTAGTTACTGTGGACCCTTTGTTTGGAATCAGCTTCCTTAGCAATTGAGAACATTAACCGATATCGTCTTGTTTAAAAAGAGAATAAATACGCATCTCTTTGAAAAAGCATTCATATAAGTAGCATATAATAACTTTATCATAAAACCCAAACTTCATAAAAATAAGTTCTAATGTACATATTCAATATTCATGAGTCGCTTTAGATGGCTTGAACTGAATCTTTACTTAGCTGTCATTAGTTTAGTGCTCAGTGTCAACAAGAATTGTCATTATATTTTCCCTGTGATAATATTCAATTTCAAGTCAATATATCATAGTTATTGAATGCCTATATATATCCTGAAGTTAGGACTATGATTTGACCTGCCCATCCCCTAATTTTGGAAGTTTATATGCTCCTATCGTGAAAATGAGGTTAATTGAATGAAGGCTTTCATGTTATTCTGTATTATCACGTCATCTTACATCACATTATCAGGTCCAGTATATCCATAATTAAGACACCAATTGAATAATGAATGTGAATTTGTTTAGAGAATAAAATTTAGGTCGAAAATTTTGATCCTTCCCCCCCCCCCCCCCCCGCCCCCCTCTGGCCTTATTTCATTAAATCCATAACACCTGATCTTGAAGTTACTCACAAGGCGAGGAACATCCTAGCCTGTCCAGCATCTGGGAGGTCTACACAGGAAACAGTAGCTCATTTAGCTCTAGGTCACCAGGCTGTGACAGTAGTCTTGATGTCCATTGTCCAACCAGTTCTGCGATTTACAGGTAACATCTAGGTAAAGAATAAGATTAAGTTGAATGTGCTTATGATGGGACCCCGGAGGGCAAGATCAGGTTATAATAATATAACACCTTGAATTTTTAATGTACTATATACTATAATATCTGAAAGAATCTCTTCGAATATTTTTCTGTGACAAGTGGATCTTGAATCTTTGAATAGAGTTGGTGGTTACTGTCTGGTGACATTACACACTCACTTAATCTTCCTCTTGGTCCAAGGGATGTTTTAAGAAGGGCATTAATAACTTCCCTTACTGACATACTTACAACAAAATAGCTGCATTGCTTTGGACTTGTCAGTAGAATGCCTGAAGATCGGTTACCCAACTGTCTACTTGAATGACAACCCAAAAATAGGAAGAGATCAAGAGGCAGGTCTATAGGAAGAGCTTAAATGTAGTAGAAATGTTACCTACCCTCCGAAGATGTATAAGTAAAGTAATAAAACAGCTCCCGCAGACTAATCTTTTTGGATGGAGATCTCGCTAGAGTAACATGTTACTTGGTTCAATCCAATAACATATAAAATTAAAGAGTTTAAGAGTCCAAAATAGGAATTTAACACAAATATATATTAAATTCATTCACTGCAACAATCACTTCATAAAATCATGTAGGAGTATTGATAAGATTGAGTTCCAGATCACCTATATATTGCTGTGGATGCTAAAATCCTGACACCTCTATAACCCCTAAAAGAAACTATACATGTCATGGGTAATGGATATCATTAGTAGGTAGTTATTGCAAACAGAGTGCTACCAAGTGCCACGTCTTATGATTTTCTAGAAATCAGAAACAAAAAGTAAAACTCTAATCAAAATGCTGAGCAGGATGAAGCAAAGACTTGAAGAAGAACTAAGAGACAACCAGAATGGCTTCAGACCTGGTTGCTCTACAACTTCGCACATTCTTGTTCTGTGAAGAATTATATAGGGTCTAAAGGCCATGAGTGTGAAGGCCACTATGGTGTTTATAGATTTTAATAAAGCCTTTGACAGTGTACATAAAGGTTTGCTTATTAAGACCAGCCATGACTTATGTTGATAGCCTACGAGCTGACACGGGTCTCAACGACACTGGAGAAATGGGCGGACTTATGGCGGATAGAGTTTTATGGAGACAGCGCATCAATACTCGGACGCTGAAGTAAGTCAGAGTTATTAAGATACTTAAAGCAAATGGTATACCAGAATAGATGGTATTACAGGGGTCTTCGAAGTCCTGGTAGGATCAGGATTCGGGAGTACTGCAAAGAGTGAAACAAATTTTAGTGAAACAAATTTAAAATTTTATCCTTTATTTTACAATCATAATATAATAATATTTATAAGCCTCCGTTTTGAAAGTTTTAAATTTTAATACATTCACATTTCTATTTAAAATTCAATTTTATGTACAAGTCAATAACTGGCCGCCAAAGCCGCGCATTCTTGAAAACAGGATTAACTTGATTATAGTTATACGACTATGTAAATTTAAAACTATCCGTGGTTTTTTCTTTTAAATAAATAAATTATAATTTTACCTAAGTCCAAAGCCAGCTTTGAAAAATTTACTATTAAATCACAATATATCGTCAACTTTAAATATTTACAATGCAACAATTCATTAATCTGTAAACACGCGTACTCCAGCCCCTAAACGCATAAATTGTTATGCGGCGCGGCTCAAGCCGCGCACGCACGTATTATTTTATACTGTTTGCTTTCTAATAAATAGACACCTCATACTTGTTCATCATCGTGATTGACTATATCATGACAGTGGCTATAGATGATGACTCAGACTCTGGGTTCACTCTTAAGCCTGCACAGGGTGTAGATGGATTTGTGCTGAAAATATCGCATATGTCAAATTCTCAGATGATGGTGCCCTTATCACTGATATAATTGAATGGGGCAAAACTACTCCTGGACAGGCTATAGGAAGCAGCAAAAAGTGTGGGGTTAGTCTTGAACAACTCTAAAACAAATCTCATGACTCTAAACACTACAGAGGAAAGTAGACTTTAAAGCTGTTCTGGAAACCAGCTGGAAAACGTACCTTGGGGGCATAGATATCAACAACTGAGAGAGACTTTAGAGAGACTTTTCAAGAGCAACTATGAAGATCCAAGAGCGTAGGATGCAACTAGCTTTGCCATATACACTGCCACCTTGAACTAGTTGCTAAGTGTGGGGTACTTAATGAACCTAACCATGGTGTGCTGAGCAGGGGAAGAACAGTCATAACTTATGTTGATAGCCTAAGGGCTGATACAGGTTTGAGTAACACTGGAGAAATCACGGGACTTATGGAGGATAGAAATCTATCGAGACAGTGCATCAATACTCGGACGCTGAAGCCTAAATTAAGAGAAGTTTAAAAGTTCACAATCATAATTATTATTTAAAATTGCTTCTAATAGCTACTGATAATCAGCTTGATAGTCGTCTTCCAGCCAGTTTATCAGAAATAAATAAAATGCAGAACCTAACAAAAGGACTAAAATAACTCCAAGATATATTTCATGAAAATTACTAAATTTGCATTGGCGCTCGATTCCAAAGAATTTTTGTTAATGATGCGTTGACAAAATGCGCGGCGCGCAAAAATTATCATTTGAAATTGTTTGTTGTTCAAACATATTTCATAAAATAATCTGTAATATATAGTTCTAATAGTGTATAAAAAAGAATAATCTCAAAATATAACACTAAACAGAGCAAAAACGAGGATCGCGCAAAAATTATATCTATTTTGACAATTTCCGCGATTTTAAATAGGAACCATTTAAATATATGAAAACAAAATACGCAAACCATTAAAATCTTGATCCATAAATTTTTAATTGTAGAGTCCCCGGTCAATAGTTTGCAAAAATAATTTTATATACGAAAATATAAAGAATTTAAAAATTTATGGATCAATAAATTTAGGGTTTGCGTAATTTGTTAATTATACTATATGTATAAACATGGTTCCTGTTCAAAATCCCGGAAATTGTTAAAATAGATATGATTTTTGCGCGATCCTCGTTTTTGCTCTGTTTAGTGTTATATTTTGAGATTATTCTTTTTTATACACTATTAGAACTATATATTATAGATTATTTTATGAAATATGTTTGAACAACAAACAATTTCAAATGATAATTTTTCCGCGCCGCGCATTTTGTCAACGCATCATTAACAAAAATCCTTTGGAATCGAGCGCCAATGCAAATTTAGTAATTTTCATGAAAAATATCTTGGAGTTATTTTAGTCCTTTTGTTAGGTTCTGCATTTTATTTATTTCTGATAAACTGGCTGGAAGACGACTATCAAGCTGATTATCAGTAGCTATTAGAGGCAATTTTAAATAATAATTATGATTGTGAACTTTTAAACTTCTCTTAATTTAGGCTTCAGCGTCCGAGTATTGATGCACTGTCTCGATAGATTTCTATCCTCCATAAGTCCCGTGATTTCTCCAGTGTTACTCAAACCTGTATCAGCCCTTAGGCTATCAACATAAGTTATGACTGTTCTTCCCCTGCTCAGCACACCATGGTTAGGTTCATTAAGTACCCCACACTTAGCAACTAGTTCAAGGTGGCAGTGTATATGGCAAAGCTAGTTGCATCCTACGCTCTTGGATCTTCATAGTTGCTCTTGAAAAGTCTCTCTAAAGTCTCTCTCAGTTGTTGATATCTATGCCCCCAAGGTACGTTTTCCAGCTGGTTTCCAGAACAGCTTTAAAGTCTACTTTCCTCTGTAGTGTTTAGAGTCATGAGATTTGTTTTAGAGTTGTTCAAGACTAACCCCACACTTTTTGCTGCTTCCTATAGCCTGTCCAGGAGTAGTTTTGCCCCATTCAATTATATCAGTGATAAGGGCACCATCATCTGAGAATTTGACATATGCGATATTTTCAGCACAAATCCATCTACACCCTGTGCAGGCTTAAGAGTGAACCCAGAGTCTGAGTCATCATCTATAGCCACTGTCATGATATAGTCAATCACGATGATGAACAAGTATGAGGTGTCTCTTTGCAGTACTCCCGAATCCTGATCCTACCAGGACCTCGAAGACCCCTGTAATACCATCTGCAGTTGTGATTACTTAAGCCACTGTGTTTGTGTAGATCAATCGCACTATGTATTCTGGTATACCATTTGCTTTAAGTATCTTAATAAGCAAACCTTTATGTACACTGTCAAAGGCTTTATTAAAATCTATAAACATCATAGTGGCCTTCACACTCTTTAGACCCTATATAATTCTTCACAGAACAAGAATGTGCGAAGTTGTAGAGCAACCAGGTCTGAAGCCATTCTGGTTGTCTCTTAGTTTTTCTTCAAGTCTTTGCTTCATCCTGCTCAGCATTTTGATTAGAGTTTTACTTTTTGTTTCTGATTTCTAGAAAATCATAAGACGTGGCACTTGGTAGCACTCTGTTTGCAATAACTACCTACTAATGATATCCATTACCCATGACATGTATAGTTTCTTTTAGGGGTTATAGAGGTGTCAGGATTTTAGCATCCACAGCAATATAGGTGATCTGGAACTCAATCTTATCAATACTCCTACATGATTTTATGGAGTGATTGTTGCAGTGAATGAATTTAATATATATTTGTGTTAAATTCCTATTTTGGACTCTTAAACTCTTTAATTTTATATGTTATTGGATTGAACCAAGTAACATGTTACTCTAGCGAGATCTCCATCCAAAAAGATTAGTCTGCGGGAGCTGTTTTATTACTTTACTTATACATCTTCGGAGGGTAGGTAACATTTCTACTACATTTAAGCTCTTCCTATAGACCTGCCTCTTGATCTCTTCCTATTTTTGGGTTGTCATTAGAATTGTCATTCAAGTATTATAACCTGATCTTGCCCTCCGGGGTCCCATCATAAGCACATTCAACTTAATCTTATTCTTATTTCATTTCATTATTTCATTTCATTTACCTAGATGTTACCTGTAAATCGCAGAACTGGTTGGACAATGGACATCAAGACTACTGTCACAGCCTGGTGACCTAGAGCTAAATGAGCTACTGTTTCCTGTGTAGACCTCCCAGATGCTGGACAGGCTAGGATGTTCCTCGCCTTGTGAGTAACTTCAAGATCAGGTGTTATGGATTTAATGAAATAAGGCCAGAGGGGGGCGGGGGGGGGGGGGGGGAAGGATCAAAATTTTCGACCTAAATTTTATTCTCTAAACAAATTCACATTCATTATTCAATTGGTGTCTTAATTATGGATATACTGGACCTGATAATGTGATGTAAGATGACGTGATAATACAGAATAACATGAAAGCCTTCATTCAATTAACCTCATTTTCACGATAGGAGCATATAAACTTCCAAAATTAGGGGATGGGCAGGTCAAATCATAGTCCTAACTTCAGGATATATATAGGCATTCAATAACTATGATATATTGACTTGAAATTGAATATTATCACAGGGAAAATATAATGACAATTCTTGTTGACACTGAGCACTAAACTAATGACAGCTAAGTAAAGATTCAGTTCAAGCCATCTAAAGCGACTCATGAATATTGAATATGTACATTAGAACTTATTTTTATGAAGTTTGGGTTTTATGATAAAGTTATTATATGCTACTTATATGAATGCTTTTTCAAAGAGATGCGTATTTATTCTCTTTTTAAACAAGACGATATCGGTTAATGTTCTCAATTGCTAAGGAAGCTGATTCCAAACAAAGGGTCCACAGTAACTAAAGCTTCTCTCAGTTTTACTATAATTTGAAACAGTAGGAACATTTAGGAGGAAATAGTCTTGTTCAGTCCGTAGTACACGTACAGGTTGACTCTTAATGTTGATGCATTTGGTGATATAATTTGGAGCTACGTTGTTGACACATTTGAACACGGTTAGAGCAATCTTATACTCTATTTGTTGTCTTATTGGAAGAAAATGGGCTTTTTTCAGGAATGGAGTGACACTGTGAGCACAATGTTATGTTATGATTACCCTTGTCAGTTTTAGTTTACAATGATATTTCAATTCCTTGTTTCTGTTGTAAAAGAAAGCACACAAATGACCTTACTTGAATATTCCAGCTGACACTGTTCTTAACGTATATTAATTAATTAATTAAAATTGAAATTTAAAAACACCACTATTAAGCGTACACTTTTACTCAGCAGTGTCACTACAACTAGTTTACAAAAATACTTTTAAAACTATATATCAAAAGCAAAATAAAGTTCTATGTATAAATTCGTTCATAAAACTTCCAAAAAGCTAATATAATTTAGATAAGTCAAAGAGAGGGTTAAAATTATTAATAAAACATTTTTGCTACCTCAGTGTCAGATAAAGTAAACAAATAAGTCTTCAGTGCGGACTTAAACGCCTCAACAGAATAACATTGTTTAACTGAGTCTGGTAGTGCATTAAAAACTCGTGGACCAACCACACTAAAACTACGATCACCAAAACCCTTGGTTGAACGATAAGGGACTATGAGCCTAACAGTGTGTCCATGGTGAGCATACTTAAACATATCTTGAAGGTACAGTGGCGCTATTCCATTAATAGCCTTAAAAGATAGGAGACATATTTTAAAAATCACTCTTTTAGGTATATTAAGCCAGTGCAATTTATCAAGATCGTCGCCTAGGTGATCAAATTTATATTTTCCAGTTACTGCTTTTGCACAGGCATTATATAATAATCAGTTCTGCTAGGATACAACCAGATTAGTTTTCCTATTTTAAAAAATCATATAGTTAATCCATAGAGTTGTGTCAAATGATATTGAATCTCCGAAAAAGAGTGACAGAGGTTAAGCTCGTTAGGTTTTGGTCATTAAATGTTTAGGCAGTAATTTTTGATTAATTGTTCTAATTCTCGTTGCAGTGCCCTCGAATCATTGATAAACAACGTAAACTCAATTTACATAAACCAATATTTTCTGGTGTTACTATATCCGCCGAAATTCCCTTTCCTCAGGAACGAAAAATCTATTATACCATAAATTAAGTCAAACAATTGCCTAAAATTGTTGTAAACTAAATTTCATGGGAGGACTTATTTTAAAGGAGACTAAGATTTCAGCAGAGCATATACATGATATATGATTTAACGAATTTAAGTATCGTTAAATTTATACAAGTCGCTACTGCGTGTTATAGGTAAATGTATGTGATGCTATGTAATTGATGTATGTAATGTTGACTCGTCTTTAAATAATTTCCCAGATCGAAAATATTTTAGTCAAAAAAGCTAGCTGAATAAATTTAAAAAAATTAAATGATATGGAAAAATGGTCTTAAAAATACGACTAATATTGTTGTTGACTTGAAATTAACAAAATTTGTGACTTATATTATGGTAACCATAATATTTATGGGAACCAAAGTTATTGTGAACCAAATTTTTTCAGGCATGGTGGGCTGAACATGGAGCTACCGAAAGCTGCGAATCATTTAGAAATAAACTCAAATGCAGCAGACAGACAGAAGCATTAGTTTGAGTTAAGTTGTAAAGCTTCTTTAAACTTTTTCATCACAAAGAGAAATTTGTGTTAAATAGTAGTGGTAAATTTAAAGGGCGTGTTGGTAGACCTAATACAAACTTATATCAAATATGCTTGTTGATGACCTTAAATATAGAAACTTAGAACTTAGAAATTTGAGTGATTTAAATGAAATAAGGGATATTGCTAGCTGTAGGAAGTGTTGGAAACTGTTGTACTAGGCACAGATTACGTAGTTAAGATGTTTTCTTAATGGAGTTCTATTAACTATGTATGATCCTGTTTTATAATAAGATTATTTGTATAGAGTCGTATATAATAATGTTTCTTCTTAGACTGCCAGAGAGCACAGAAGATGGCTACTAGACAGCTAAAATCGATACTTTACGAGCCACCAGGGGATGCCTTTTTTCGATGGATAAAGTAAGTGCACCGACTTTTGACGCTTAAAAAAGTAAAAAGGACTTTTCACAGAGATATTTTGGTACCATCTTATGATGGCCTCTCATATGTATCTTTCGCCTTTCGGATCAATTTATTCCGGTCAACAAAGTTTCCTACTCCAGGCCATTAAATTGCTCCGTCAAAAACGCTATTATACCGGAGTTTTATTATAGTCAGGAGTTGGACGTTTTTCTGTACGCTTAGCTTGTCAATCTATGGTGTAGTTACCGTATAATATAAATGCTGTGAACACATTTTTCACTTGCTCGTTGACGAGGGTCACGTGATGGTAGGCGAATTTGTCAAGTTTATACGACTATTGTAATTGTACAATAAAATATTTATATTTTTGTATCCTTGTATCCGTGACCTCTGACAGGACACCGGTCATCTCGCCCAATTTTCCCGGGAGAATCAGATCTCATGTCAACTAGCGCGTGATCATCCCGGCCTGGGTGGTCCACTTGTAATGTTGTCAAACGGGAACCTCGGCCTCGCACATCTGGTAGTGAAGTACTGATTACAGCTGCAGGTCCTCCAAATTCACGAAGTCCAACAAGTCCTTGTATGAGCCATCAGTGTAAATCACGGTACTTTTCTAATCATAATCGCTTAGCTTGGCATCATTCAATGGACATTTGTTGTTCAAAAGAAGAAAAGTCAAAAATGAGAGTGAACGGTGACTGCTTATTGCATAAGCTCTTAAATCTGCTAACCGTACATAGCTCACGCAGCTGTCTACAGTTGCTGGGCTCGTTCCGGGTCAGAAATTTAAAGTTTACTGCGGCGTGGGGCTACATCGTCGTTCTGCTGTCGTGTACATTTAAGAATGTGGTGTGGAAAGAGTTCTGACTTTTCCTGGAGTAAAGATATATGTCGGCCGTCTTTGTCACGGAGAAGTCTTTAAAGCTTTAAAGCTCTGAGCTTGACCTATTAAAAGACAAAAGATACATTTGCACGTCACGAGTAATGTGACCTACTGAAAAAAAATCGGGCAATTTGAAAATTTAGTCAAGTTCACACATGCACAATCAACCCCTCATTGGTGTGATCCTCTGATCCGGGAAATCGAGATGTCCTCTCACAAACAACAGTTATTAGTAACAAGCATAACACGATTTTCCAATCTATTAACGAAGTTTGAGCATTTAGGGTCAAAGCAGAGACTTGGGTCGATGTGAATCGGCTTAAAAATAACAAATTTGGGGTATCTTTATTTTACATCTTGGTCGAGACCTGTCACCAGCAATATGATTTCATGTTGCCTTATTCAGGCGGGCGAAACTCACGTTACATGCGATCTGATCATCTGACTCTCACGATCGAGATCGGTAGCTTTAACTCACCAGCTCCAACACGGTTTTTTAGACTTTTTTCGGTTTTTCGAGCTGCCCTTCTCCCCTGAGGCCACGATGAAAAACATACAATATATTATATCTTTATTCTTTATATGTTACATGCATTCCCCTGCAGTAGTGAAAAGTAAATTGTTTGTTTTATTTCAGTGTCGACAGCTCAAACTATGGTGGTATCTTATCGCTACAATGCTGCTAACTAGACTCTTGGATGAAGTTAAGTTGTTTTAGTCAGATGATCTACTTTTTGGCGTTTCCTACTGCCCTAGTTATAGTAGTTCAAGGTTTAACTGTAAATATAGTGTTAAGTAAGTTTCAATACTTCCCTGCCACCTTTTCAGACATTGCAGAGATGTGTGACCGCACAATTCTCAAACCGAAGAATCAAAAGGAGTTATTGATTTATCGGTATATAAAGTATGTATGCTTTATCAAACAAAGCCACTAGGTAAGCAAATTCAAATATTTTGACAGTTCATACTGCGGTTATACATTGCAGCCAATGCGCAGCAAACAAGAGCTTGCCACTGCTATAAGCATTCGTATTCGTAGCTTGTTTGAATCTCAAATTTATTCGAATTATCATAAGTAGCCGGAAGCCCGTCCTGCGGACGGAGTTCTTCAGCACAAAATCGATTCTCAAACATTTTAAATCTACCCTTTCTCATTTCTACTTCTTTTCCTTTCACAATTTTCATGTTTTTAAAAAACTTCTTACCCCTATCCATGTCACCTATGATTCATGCATTTCTAGCTTCTCGGACAGTGCTGTCTTTTCCCTCATTGGCAAATCCTGAAAGTTTTATGAAAAATATAGATCAGAGTTATGTTTGTTCTGCACGTCTGCATTTCAGGTATTCGTGACACAGTTTACGTGTGATGACGTGGGCATCTCTCAACACACTTTGCAGCATGAGCGACGGTGCCGTGGCGGGATATCTGGAAATGTAGCCTTGAGCTCAGTTTATTTTTCTCCGTCACCTCACCCGGGGGAGGGGGGGGGGGAGCCAATGACTTTGGGTACTTTGGGGACAAGTGCAGAATTTCGCCAGCAATTTAACCTCAAGTCTCCAAGATTTTTAGCCCCCATTGGTACCCAAAAGTCTCCTTTAGAAGTCATTTAATAAAAGATAATATCAAAACTACATAAAACTCGCCAAAACTTTGGGTACTTATGGGGACAAATGGAAAATTTCACCAGCGATTTGACCTTCAGTCCCTATGATTTTCGTCCCCATTGGTGCTCAAAAGTCTCCATCAGTAGTCATTGCCCCCCCCCCCCCCCCTCATCCTGTGTCGGCTGTATTCAATTCTGATTGTACCACGGTTAAAAAATGCCAGTTAAATGTACCAACTCTCGTTTTATTTATTGTACCGACTCTCGCTCTTCGACCACGCTTTTCGTCTACTTGGCGTAGGGCGCGGTAATATTTCATGTAATCACGCACACACGTATCGCGCGCGATGTAGAAATAAGTGCAGCGCACATGGTCTTGTGGGTGACCCCCGTAATCCATGTGGTGGGGCAGGAGGGTCAAGCACTGTTTTTGTGGGTGACCCCCGTAATCCATGTGGTGGGGCAGGAGGGTCAAGCACTGTTTTTTCTGAAATGAACCTCCTGATCCATGTGGTGGGGCAGGAGGGTCAAGCACTGTTTCTGAAATGAACCTCCTGATCCATGCGGTGGGGCAGGAGGGTCAAGCAATGTTCTTTTCAGGTTGACCCTCCTGCGCCATTATACTCAGTCTAGTGCATAAACCTTTTATTTTGCATAAACCCTTTATTTTGATTGGGAAAACTTTAGTTTAATGTGGTTACCGTCTCTAAAGTTGGCATGATAGTTAATAAACTCTTATCTATTATGTCACTGAAGATGACGCCTTTCAACATGTTTGACGATAGCCTGTAGATTGATAGTTTGATCTCAGTATTTACAACAATTCATCTAGTTCGATTGATTCAAAGGGAAACAAATTCCTCTCTTATCTATTATGACTATATTTAAATTCAATCCTGTAAAGTAATACTCCTTTTTTAGTAATTTATACATGTGTTTTCTCCTTCTGATTTTTAAACTATTACCGGTCACGCTGAATAATAATGACATCAGTGAATTTAAAGCTATCGTTAACATCACTCAGAAAATGCGCGTCTTTAGCGCGTGTCTTGTTGTTATGCATCAATCCTTCGGTAGATCGGCGAGATGCACCACTGCCTCACCGAGCTGCGAAGGATTGACATCGTGAATCAACGCGCGACCGCAGTACGCGTATACACATGGCTATGTGAACTAAATTTCATTAATTAAATTTTGCCTAATTTTAAATACTGGTTTGTAGATTTATGAACTATTAATATGTAATATAAAATTGTCATACGTTGTATGACCCGCCGCGCACGAAGTGCGCGGCTCCCCCTGTTACCATAGTGAAACGACCGTGGGGGTCGCAGCGTGATACAAATATAAAACGCGCTTACCAATTACCTATACTAGTGAAAAAAGCGCCGCGCATTGGGACTTACCTGGGGACCCCAGGCTATTATGTTCATAATAAAGATTCGGCGGAATGACAGGGTGAGCTCGCCGCCCAGTAAATTGGGACTGCATGGCCCATGTTGTACGTTCAAGATTTATTGTTTATAACCTACCAAGACTGAATCGAAGCTAAGACGTGCCCTGAGTTCCCACCGCGAGCTGATTACTCGTGAGGTCGAAATGGGCGCTGGGTGCGATCTTTCTGAAATTTTGCCTGTTGGTTCGGTGGATGATTTTAGCCACAGCGCCTTAAAATTAGCAAGATCGCAGATAATCACACAAAGTTACAGCTAATTCAGTGATGTAAACACTCGTCGCAATATACTGGAATTGGATCGAGCGCGTTTCTATGGTTACTACTTACTAAGCGCGTGCCCAAATATAATAATGATTAGTCCGCTCATTAGCAATTTGAGAGCGTGTCGCATGTAGCATTATTATAATTCTATGATATAGTCTATATTAGATTTAGTTTTTCATTCCTTGGCGGTCCTCATTTCTGTGGGATATGTTAATGTCCCAGTTTATGTACCTTACATGATTTTGAAATATAGTATCAAGGAGAAATAAAACATAAAATTCAGTCATCCGATCAACACTAGAGGTCCTAATGAAATGAAATCAAGACTTCAAACACTTACAATTATTGGCACTAAAGAAGTATTGTCAAGTGTGATTCGTGGTCAGAAACGTATGCCATTCTGTATGTAAGCCACAATTAGGAGGAAACATCAAGATAGTACAATATTAGTATTACAACTTTACAGATGACAGATAACAAATGTAACTGTCACCAAAATGCAGTTAAGCCTAACGCCTACTTTAGGCCTAACTCGACTCTGCGTTGGGCCTTTCTGGTTAGGTCTAACTGCATCTTGGTGACAGTAAGGAGTAAGTATAACATCAAAATTTAACTAACCAAATATTTTAAAATTTAACTAACAACGACAGTTAAGACTAGCTTTGCAAATTTAAACTTGGCAATGTTGATACTAATTCGTTCAAGATTTATTGTTTATAACCTACCAAGACTGAATCGAAGCTAAGACGTGCCCTGAGTAATTGGACTCGTTGACGGTCTTGAGTCAATATTTGAAACAAATATTTTACGTGTATCAAATAAACAATTAGTGCAAAAATGAGCCTTCATCATTGATCATTCATTTGAAAAAAGTCAAGTCAAATTTCGCAAACCAGTGGTGGTAGTAAGTCATACTCATACTATACCAAAAAGAATTATTCCAATTGGGCACTCAGTGACTGAGCTTAATTTAATTAAGGCTTGACATACGTTGCATGCCACTTTTCGCGCGCCAACGTATGCCCAATGACTTTTAGCCCACCCTGTATATAATAGCGGATAAATATAATATAATAGTATAGTGGAATGACATATGATATAAGAACGCTCGGGTAAGAACTTAAATTCGGTCACTACAAAACCGTAAAACCAAAGTAATTTGATAATTTTGGGAGTACAATAACAAATAATGAGCCACATACTATCAACTATCCTGCCTATGCTAGTGCCTAGGCTCCACCTAACCATGTTCTTTCGCGCCCCTTCGGGACGGTGGGCGCGCTACTGGATAGAGCAATGCCTAGGCCTCAGACCCCCATAATTGGAGGTGAACAAAGGAAAGACAAATTTATTTTCGGAACCAGCCTTGGTCGTCGGATATGGAATTAAAATGAGTATATATGTTATACACAAAACACTTCAACTGATCGTTAAAAAGGGCAAAATTACTTGGAGAAGGATCTTTTGTCGTATAATACCAATCAAATAATCAGTCAGCTAACTAATTGGTTATCAACTGTATATCAAGTTAACTAATTGGTTATCAACTGTATATCATACTGTGAATTGTCGGTAATGTTTGTTGGGCTGCTGTTTGTACATCTATATAATATGTATAAATACCCTATACTAATTTACATGCAAAATTACTAATGCGAAACCCAGGAAAATAAAGTGATCAGCCCAAACCGAGGGAATCAAAAAAAGAAAAATGATTTAAAGGATTTAAACATTAAGATATTCATAACATGTATTACACTGGCCTGGTCTTCAGGGAACTCGTGAATAAATTAACTAATTAATCAATTAATTTAAGTTCAAATCGGACGCTGGTCAGTATTATAATCTGAAGTGTACCCCCAACATTTGAAAAAATCGAGTAATCTACAAATCTACAAAATACTCAAACAAAAATTTTATCATATATAACAACTTTCACTTTTACTTTCATATAATTACTTTTTAGAGGATGTAAAGTTTCACTTTCAGTTATATCTCACGTTCAATTTGAATACTTCCAATATAACTATTAAAGTAATTATGTCACCAGTAGCTACTTTTGGAGATTCATTAGGCTTCAAATGGACAATTAAGCTACCAAGTTCAAACGACTTCATATAAAACTCTTAAAAATGTTTAAAACTTAACTCATATCAAAACAATTCATCATTAATGTGACGATTTAAAACGTAACTCGAAACTGAATTTTATCAGAAAAACGATCCATCGCCTATTAATTAGATTAAATACCATATATTATATGTTACTACTACGGGAGCTGAGAATCAGGGTCCGTTAGTCCAAAGCCGTTTCCGATCAAGGCACGTGCCACGCTGGTGACTCTAAACGAATCACGCGTGAACCGGGTCACGGGCAGTGACGCCACACGTTCAGAGGTCACGTGCAGTGACGTCACGTAGTCTGGGTCGGGTGCCGCGTGACCCTGAGCGCACGTGCGTATAGCTTATCTCCACTGCTTGTTTCCTCCCCAAGTACCGGCGCTAGCACGAGGTGCTGAGGCGGGGCCAAGTCCAGGGAACGCTGTCAAGTCAGAGGTATCCGGCGCTACCTGATCATAGATAAGAGTTGATTAATTAATTATGAATACTTAATATTCAATAAGGTCACAAGATGTTGCTAATAGAATCTTGTCTTTTGATGACGTTTAAACATGAACAATTTTGCTATCACGATCTCGGTATCACAATCGATCATTGCGACGGAAAAGGATAATTTAACAAAAATTAATCAAATGACGAATTTAAGCAATTAGTAAATAAGTAATTAATTAGTTGATAAGTAATTAATTAGTTGATAAGCAATTAGTAAATAAGTAATTAATTAGTTGATAAGCAATTAGTAAATAAGTAATTAATTAGTTGATAAGTAATTAATTAGTAAATAAGTAATTAGTAAATACCTGTGGAGGTGGTTGTTGCTGCTGCTGTCCATGTTGCCAAGGAGCGTCACGTACGAAGAAGCCAGGTTGTGGTTGTTGTCTGGGTCTGGAGTACTGGGCTTGATGGGCTTCATCCTGGATCTTCTCTAACACTGCATCCATCTGGACAGGGAGACTGGTTAATTAATTTACTAATTATTAATTAATCAGCTAATCGTTTACTTATCTATATAAAATATTATAATCTGACATCTTAAAACAAGATGAAAAAGGAGGATTGGAACTCCACGAAAACTGTGAATTTGGCAAAACAAACCATTTCCTCAGCGAGCTCCAGGAGATGCTCCTTACACTCCTCAACGTTGGCCTCGTTACCCTCAACCGACACTGTATTTCCTGTTTCTCCTCCGGAGAACTTGATATCAACACCAAACTTCTCCATGATCTTGCGGATATTCTTTCCACGTTGTCCGATCAACCTGAACGAGAATGAGGGGTTAAAATGGCTGTTGTAATTTGAACTTATTAATTTCTAAACACGATTGACCGTACACCTAATAGTACTAAACATTACTAGATTCCAGAAGTCTAGATGCTTACCTAGCATGAATCCTGCTGTCAATCTCGACAGTACCAGTAACCCTCTCCTCAAGCTCGGATACTATCTTCATGATACTATCTCTTGCTGCTATTGCGTCAGCTTCGTACCCGACTATCGTGATAACATCCTGGTCTGAACCAGATGAGTTCCTGTCCGGCATTCTGATCTGGCACTGAAAGTTGGAGGGTTAAATTCAGGACTTTTCACTTATCGTTATATTTTGGTTTGGCTGGAAATAGTAAATGATATCACGTGACAACATTACAAAACACACACCTTATGTTCATCCTTGATCTTGTTGATTACAGCTCCTCGTCTTCCAATGATCTTAGAGTGATGTCTGTGATCTACAGTGAGGTTCAGAGAGTAGCTCCTCTTAGCACGATCTTCTTTATCATCGTCCCATTTCTGAAAAAGAGGGGCTTATTAATAATATAACGAATTAACATTTAGCTTATATTATAAGAGCATAGACGCCTCCTCAGGTCTATTTTGCAGATTTAGCAGCCGTGACGCCACTGCATGTGCAGAGTTGGGGGAATCGGCGGCATGCAAACACGTTACATAAAATAGTTCCATACCAGGTGAAATATTAGGAATATTTTACATACCTTGCAATCCAGCTCAAGTTTGCTCTTACACTCCTCGACCTTGTCCTTGTGTCCTCTCACTATCACTATGTTGCTCTTCAGGGTGGTTCCTGTAATTAATTAATCGGTTAATTATCAGAGTAATTAGTTAATTAATGTATTGGATGATTATTTTAAATCGGTAAATTTCGATAAAATTGCCTAATTTTAAGAATATCTTACCTGGTACTTGCACGTTCACATCGAATTCGTCCATTATAGACTTGATGTTCTCACCAGATTTTCCAATCAGCATTCTGAAATAAAATAATTAATACGCTAATTAACCAATTAAATAGAATATAGAATGAATGATCACGGCAAAACTATATGACAAAGCAAGTATGTGTAATTGTTTACTTTCCCGCCATTAAAACAGAAAAAGAGGAGCTTTTTGAGACTCAGAAACACTTGCCTGTGGAATTCGAATGGAATCTCTACCTCCAAACTAATAGGAATGAGATCTAGCAGAGCTAGTCTGGCTTGTTCGCAGTTCTCAGGCCGTCCTACAACCTGGGTTATGAGATGTTAATTTTGGGAGGGGGGAGGTTCTCCAGTGCAAAGATGAGGATGAAGTTACCACTGATAGTTGTATTACTTGAAAAACAGCTAAACTTCTGAAAGGATATGTAACGATAAACAAAATAAGGAAACTCAATGAAAGCCCAATTACCTTGATAATATCTTGGGGATCAGGGGCGGTCTCTATCACAGGCTCTACTACAGGTGCAACTTCTTCTATTACTTCTCCTTCCACCTCTGGTGCAGTTCCTGAAGTTCACACATTTCAAAACTCAAATATGAGGAATATACTAATGTGTGGGCAGTGGACGTCACTAAAACCCAAGTTAAAGGTATAAGTGGTTTGAGATTATAGATGAGTTCGTTGTCTTTAAAAACCTTCAGTACAATAATCGCGTCGTTTAGTTTCAAATTTATTTCAATTTTCAGCTTGATTTTAACTTTGTGTCTATTTTTAGCTTCGTACCGTTTTGGAGGTGACCGTTATCCGCGGTCTCAGGGGTCACTTCAGGGGTCACTTCAGGGGTCTCTTCCGGCTTCTTCTCCTGGTTCTTTCCCTGGTTCTTACCCTGGTTCTTCTTCCTATCTTGTTGGGGAGGGAAGGAGATCTGAACACCGTATGTAGCAGTTAATTTCCGCACGTTGTGTCCTTGAGGTCCGATAATATCTCGGTGGTGTTGTCGGGATATCTCAACTTGTATCTCAACCTGAGCCTTCAGATCATCTATCATGGCTTCCATCTTGCTCTTGAACTCCTCTACACAGGATTTGGGGCCGGATATTTTGACAGTGTTGGATGATGGGCGAGGGACGATCTTTATTCCTCCCAGTTCGTTTGTCATCTGATCTATTGTCTGAAATTAGGAAACTAATTAATTGATTGATTAAATATGTTTTAACTTTTATTGTCAGTAGGATGGTTATTAGGATACTTCGTAATATTGGGGTCATCAAAATATAACATAACGAGTAGCTAACAATAATCATATTATTGCAACCCCCTCATTGGATCATCGTTCATTAATTAGAACAAAGTTTGTCTAATTACAGTAAAATGTACAAAACAACTCACGGATCGGCTTGTAACTTTCTTGAAGAACTCGGAATCAATTTTAATCTCGTCCTCAGCGGTGTTATCGAGTTCCTTGATACTTTCTCGAAGGTTCTCTGCTGCTTTCTCGACCTGATTTAATTAATTAATTAATCATCTAATGCATTAGCACTTCATTCGAAACAATTAAAGCGAGTGATCTGTCGTTTTATCAGTTTTATAAGATGTGCAAGTATTGTGTACAAGGTCTAGGTACCTGTTCCTGACGTCCCATGATAGTGATTGTGTCCTGATCCTTTTCATCAGACCTAGGGAACGCGTAGTTCACACCGAACTCTTTCTTCAGCTGCGGGGAAAAGGGTTAGAACTTATATGATGGAGGTTCATTCTATTGTAGGTTCAAACTGGCCTTGGTGTTTTATATTGTGGGAAATTTAAGGAATCTGTACCTTTTGAACGTTGGATCCCTTCTTGCCGATCAAGAAGCGATGATAGTCAGCCTTGGCAGGTATTTCGATACAGAAACTCTCGAGTTCCTTTTCATGTGCCATCGACAAAAGTTTCTCCTTTGCTTTCAGTACATCTGCTTTCTCTCCTGAGTAATTTATGTGGTTAGCTAAAGGATCAATTTATCGTAAATGGTAGCTAGCTAACACTCAAAGTTCCATTTCACCTTCGTTTGCTGACTTATTTATCAATTATTTATTAGTAACCATGACAACCAACCTCTGATGCTGACTTTCTCGCTAGGATTATCGGCGCTGGGGAACCTGACTTGGACAGACCCTGACTCGTCTATGATACTGCGGATGATTCGACCCTTGGCACCGATAAGGGTGTTGTGTAACTTAGGGTCGATGCTGATCTCTTCTTCGTAGATATCTGTGGGAGGAGAGGGTAAGTGAGGGTGTAATATGTAGTAAGTAGAGACTAGCGAGTAGCATGTTGTCTTAGACCACTGGTTATTTGTTAGAGGTAAACCTTGCTCTGGATAGGAAAATAATATGAGAAGGCAAAAAATGTGGCGACGTACCTTCAAGTTCTGCTTGGATAGCAAGGAGCTTCTTCCTGGCTAGATCCACATCAGCCTTCTTGCCGGTGATAACGATGAGATCACTATCAGCTGCTTCTGAGGGGAGGTCTATACGAGTGTTCGTTTCTTCCTTTACCCTGGGGAGATAAACTTATGTTAGATACAGAGATTAAAAGGACATACATTTATAATTATGTTATATGTAGTGTTTTCGTGTATGTGTTCGTAAGACGACGGAAAAGCACATACAGGGTAATATAGAGCTAGTTAAAGGATGTTGTATTGAGTCACGTACATGACTCAATTGTTACGTGTACCACTCTTGGTGATGGATCTTTAAGATCCCAGTGTTATTTTTACTACAAGCTTATGTAAACAATACAACATTCTTTGACTAGCCTTATATTATTATCACTACACGTGGCGTTGGTAGGTACACAGTCCCCAAACAGTTAACTAACTACCACTAACTACCACTAACAACCACTAACAACCACTAACAACCACTAACAACCACATAAAACAACAACTTACTTCCTGATGTTCACTCCTCCTTTGCCAATAATGTACCGGTGATGGTTCTTCAAGATCGGCACCTTCATAGTAAAGTTCTCATCCACAATCACACTCAGCTGACCCTTCAACATACTGGAAACTGCTTCCACGTCTTTCTTGGGCCCGCGTAGGGACACCTTATCACATTCCGGAGATTTGGAGGAGGCGGTGGGGAAGGAAACCTGGTAAATATTATGTTAACCTGGTAAATATTATGTTAACCTGGTAAATATTATGTTAACCTGGTAAATGTTATGTTAACCTGGTAAATATTATGTTAACCTGGTAAATATTATGTTAACCTGGTAAATATTATGTTAACCTGGTAAATATTATGTTAACCTGGTAAATATTATGTTAACCTGGTATTTGAACCTGGTGAAGGGTATACGGAGATTCTTATCAACACTGATTACATCTTACATAGCATTACCAGTATTGTAACCATATTGTGCCACTGGTTTAGTCCTTTGTAGAATATTACCAGAGCTAGAAGATTACACTATTCTATTATCTCAGCTACGAATAGTGGAAACAGATTCCAAATTCTTTACCTGAACTTCAGGGAACTTGACTCGGATCTTCTGAATACTTTCTCCCTTAGTTCCGATCAGTAGTCTGTGCCATTTCTGTTCGATAACCAGCTCAACACTTGCTTCGTTTGCAATTCTCTTCGCTTGTTCCAGCAGCATTTCACGTGCCTTAGCAACTCCTTCAGGTGGCCCCACGATCTGGGGAGGGGTAACGTGTAAGTATAATATTCTGTACATCAATACGTGCGTTATACTAAATTTAGCATTATGTAATAACAATTCAATTCTATCGGGGATTGCCATAAGGGATCGTTTACATATTAGCCCAGTCTAGGAGAGGAGGTTTGAAAAAGCTTGCTGTAATTTCTACACAATAGTTATATGTAGAAGGAGGAGGGGTATAGAATGTCAAAAATTTAGCTTACGTAATATGTGGAGGGTCCCTGAGTAAGGAAGTAAATATATAACCGATATACATTATACAAGCTTAGATAAAGGGGAACTGATAAAATATTAACATACCTCAATCTCCTGGCCTTCCTCTTGAGGTATCTTGATGTTGACTCCGGTATCAGATTTAATCTTGTTGATATTAGATCCAGCTTTACCGATCAGATGTTTGTGTATCTTATGGTCGATCTTAATGACAGCTCTGGAACGGGTCAGGATCAGCTCATCCACAAGTTTTGTGATCTCTTCTCGAGCTGCGTCGTACTCTTCTCCGGGTGCGTCTATAGTTATGATGTTCTTCTCGCTTTGGCAGTTGATTGTTGTTTTGGGGAATTTCTCAGAGAGCGATCGAATATTTTCACCCTGATTTAGTAAAAAAATCGTTAATAAGAATTACACAGATCGCAGAAAATGACCAACTCGATTTTATAAAAAAATTGTATTGGATATTATCAAACAACTAGGCTAAAAATCTCCCCTCGACGGTATAGCCAGGCGCCCACATAACTTGGAAACATTCCAGCACTTACATTCTTCCCGATAACGTATTTGAGCAACCAGGCCGGACATTCCACGTCACATGTTTTGATGGAGTTAGCTTTTTCAAACAACAAAGACAGGGCTGGGGAAAGAGAATCTTCTAGACCGTACAGTTTGATTGTCTGGGAGCCGTCATTTGGAATCTCTACCCACACATTTGTCTTGTCGAATATATCTTGAATACCTGAAGGCAGATTACTGTTGGTAAAAAACATTTCTCAGAAAGATAAAATGAGGTAGCAACTGCATTGAAGGTTTCGTTCCAAAATTTTAAATGACACGTAATTTTGGCGATGAAAGCTTGAAAAAAATTAACAAAAATCGTCCACTTCGTTGCGAATTCATAACAACAAAAAATAACATTAGAAACTAACCGTTGCCACGTTTGATGTACATGTGCTGGGTTTGTCTGATCTCAACTTGGATGTGAGAGAAGTTTTCCTCCATATCCCTGCATCTTCTCTGTAACATGTCAATACATGCGATAACCTTTTCTTTCTCTCCAGTAACTATGATCTCCTCGTTCTCTGCCTGGTGGGTATTGGTTAGTAGGATAGATTACCACTAGTCCACATGAGTTCTCGTAATCAAATATAGCATTGAGCGATGGTTATTTAAGCTACTGATCCAGACTTACTTGGTAAGGTGGTACGTTGATTCGGCAGCCTGTTTCTTTCTGGAGTTCTTCAAGTTTGTTGTTCTTTCTGCCTCCCTTAATCCAGGGGTAAAACTTCCTGGCAAGGACCACAGACTCTCTATGTCTCGCGAACTGGAAAATTTTAAGTTTTAACTTGCGAAACTAACTATTTGAGTCGTAAATTCTACAAACGCGGGATTTATACGCGCGTGGCATTGCCGACGTTAATAAAAGAGAGTGAAAGGAGTTGGGTTTTCAGTGGAGAAATGTCGCCGCGCGTGCCGCAAAGTTCACTTTATCGTGCAGTCAGTTCGTTACGTCACGTAACACATCACGTGGCTCTGCAGCAAATATTGCTGACGTGGGATCAAAACAAAACGTCAGATTCTTTTTAATACTTGCATGACGATCGATCATTGTGCGTGATAATATTAAGTGTATCTCGTTTTGAGTGGTTTCTGGAAGGAATTAAGAAAGTTAAGTAGAATTATTTTCGTCATATACTCAGTTTTCGTCGTTTACAGAGTTTTCATCTTTAACTGAGTAGGTATACCGCTCTATTGTATGGCTAAACCATTGATATGTGAGCGAAAGAAATTAAAGCATTAACTCTAATGATGCATTGAATACTGTATTTTTAAGAATAGGCCAGGTTTAATAGAAGCTGTTTCAAAGTATGACGTTTCAAATCTGTTGTGCTCTCTCTCTCTCTCTCTCTCTCCAAGAGAACAATAGATCCAAATCTTTTGTCACTTAAAGCTCTCACTTAGAACATATGATAGAGATTGCTGCTAATATAAATAGATCACGTATAAATAGGTCGCAATTCAATAAAAGCACGTCACAAAACATCTTGCACAATATTTCCCAACTTCCGCTTATGAAGTTGTGAAATGTATAAGTCGACGCCCCTCCCTACCGAGAACGCTGCCTTACTACTCAAACTTCAATGATGCAAATTAAAAGGTTAGAAACAATGTCGGTTTTGAGAATTTTAAGTAGAAGTAATGAGAAACTTGAAATGGAAAGTTTTTTATTTGCTTAAAATCTCCATTTAGCTCCGTTTAGATTTCAAAGTTTTTTATATGTACTCAGTACAATCACTTCAATACCAAAATACCATTATCTACTGATGATGTGCTCAAGATACACTTTACCATACACAATAAACATACTGTATTACAGGAAATAGAGTACACCGAACTTAAATAAAAGTTTGGTTTTGTAGGTAAGAAATACTGATGTGTCTAAGGGCCCACCTGTGGTATGCCCAATGTAAAGTAAACATTAGAAACAGACACTGGATCAAAACCACACAGTGTAGAAGGGACTCATCACGCCAGACAGCAACTTTGTAGACATTTATACCAGAGTAACGACCATCACGCACCGTCTAGCGTGGATCTTTCATCTTACATTTACACTCTCCCTCATGTGACGTCACACACTCCCTCACGTGACGTCACACCTCACGCAACTATCACAGTGAGTAGCTACAATGCTATTTTCCCGGTGTTAAACCAGCAGGAAGTATAGTGTGATGGTTGAGAATACCACACAATAACATCTATCATTTACGGGTGCATAATATGCACATATTACATGTACAAAATGTTGCACTTCCAACTGCAACTGTTACAAATAAACGTGGCTAGTAATGGGTAGGTGGTAACGTCTGTTTTGACATCAATAATGGGATTTGATTGATCAATACTGCAAATTGATCAGTTAATTGGTAACGAGGCAAAACGTACGTGCACCACCTCGCCACTTTTACCCACGTTTATTAAGAAAAACCAGAAGGTGATGAAATGCACGGTAACATTTTGGTAAGGAAAGGAAAATTGAGAAGACATTTTCACATTGGACCTACACACATGACTTTTAGTGTGTACTTGAAACTGGAACTCTAACCCTTACTTTTCTCGAGAGCACATCATGTGCAGCCTCCTATTTTAGTCCGAGCATTGTGAATTGTGCATTATGCGCAAAGATAAGAATGTAAAAGGTGGTAAAAATAACAAACACGTTACATTTCCCAGTATGTCTGTCACAAACATGTTATATTATGTTAGGAATGTGTGTGATGTTAAGATAACAGGATTACACAGAATCCAGTTCTAGCAGGTCCTAATCAGATATACGGTGAACTTACGAACGTCACCAATTCCAAGTGTCGTGCTTTAATCCCACGTACTGGTCCACACACAACGTCTGCTTAGTTATTGAGCAATGAATAGCTAATAACGAGGGTGCGGTCACAGAGAACGCAGGTGCTGCTGGCCCTAATTAAATGTTAAGAGCCGCGCAAGATGTTGTTATTAGTTTAGCAGTTCATGATATTACCCCTGGTTGGGACTTTTGTTTCGTCATATTTAAAGGCTTCCAGCGAACTCACGTAACTTCGTGGACCATCTAAAATCGCAAAAACGCCCCCTCTTTGCAGTTCTCCCAAATGTCCGGTTACCTCTCCACCAGACGACATTGTCAACCACGTATCCCTTTTAGCGCGATAAAATTCTTTTATCTAATAGTAATACATAAAATAACGAAATAGTAAGACAACTGATTAATCTAAATTACCTGATCATCACTGATTCTCCTGAGATCGAACATGGCTTTCTCAATACCCTCCTTGCTTCCCTCCACCTTGATGTTGTCGTCATTCTTACCCTGGATTATTTGATTTCGTCACGTGATTTGTTACATCAATAAGTATTATTACCTGTGACCAGGGTCTGGTCATATAGTTTAGAGCATGAATTTTTCAAACAATTCCAACATCGGTTCTATTATGAGAGTGACAGATATTGTCGCAATTTATTTCGTTATCTTGACATGAGATATCCATCAGCAGTTTGTAATAATGAATACACATCTTATCTTGTTTGGAATTTTATCAAGGATACGTGTCTTAGGCATTTAAAATAACAGCCAAGAAATTGATTAACTTTGTTACACAAGTTGTAATCTAGTTTATTCTGAGAAAATGTAATTCGATATCAGATTTCAACAACTGTTCAAATCTAATTAATAAAGACGATCCCATTTCATTATCTACTCATTATCATAAATATCAGATTATGAAATTCAGTTAAAATTTAACTGAATGAAAATCTTGTGGAAACTGCAAATATAAGATACTCAGTTATCTGATTAGCTATGTTTAGCTATTGTTTAGCTATGTTTCTTTTCAGCCAACATCAACATCTAGATAACATGACCCGATGGCCGATATGTAACGACCTACACCTATATTAGGTCTTTCCGGGCAGTAAAGTTTTAGTGTAATCTATCGCATTGCTTGTGATAGGCTAGGTACCACGCCTCATTTACCCTAAAAAGCCTTGAATGTACAGAAACCCCTCGGAAAGTCCAGCTTTACAGTTCTCCTAGAAGATTGCGCAGACCGTGCCCCCTGAGTCTGCGGCCCCTCCATCTATGCTTTTTATGGGTCGTACCGAACTTTTCAATTAAGTGTAAATTTAAAACAGCTAGTTTCAATACCTGAGGTGGAATAGTGATTTGAGTTCCGGTTTCCTTCTGGATCTGCTCTATCTTGGACCTGTTCTTGCCAATGATGTTCTTGTGGTGCTCTTTAGGTATACTGATCGTGGCAGTCGCCTGAAAATGGGAGATGAACTGGTGTGCAATTAACTTAATTAACTTTTAAATAATTTGACATATTTATTATCACATAGGTTTTTTCTTTCTAATAACAATGAGACAACTAGAGTTGAATACAGCAAAATTAATCATCGACTATTTTTAGTAACTTAAGCTAAGTGCTGCAAAAGGTATTTGAGCAGTTAGCGCATGTAGAATCCAGGTACCCTCACATTTTACAACCAATATATAATCATTATGTAACATAAAGTAAAGTAAAGTATGTAACATGAACTTCTTCTAACTAGTCCAGTATTAGAATGGAATGTACTGTTTTGGTGTACACAGAATCAACACATTGGGAGGAATCTAATAACGATGATCCTAGACCTTGGATCACTGAGCTTAATATGATTAACTTGGCTTTACTCATAATATCACATAATATGCACTTTGAAATGAAATTACAGAATAAATGTTAAAGGGAATGTAGAAGCTATATAATAAGGGTCTATGATGTGTAAGGTTGATTCTATTCCTAGAGCTTGACCGGCCACCAGAATACGATTAAGAGTACATTCATCATGATTTATTATTATGTAGTTTATACCAGTGCCGGATTGTGCTAACGGCACTTCAAGGAAACTAATTAAAGTTTTGATGAAATCGTTATATATAAACCACTTTTTCTATTCATTTAAGGTTCATGGCTTCTTCTTGACGCCGGTGTAATATCACATATAGTATGACATGCCAAAGTGGTGGCACTACAAAGTAAGCGGGAGACTTTTTCAGAGATACTACGGTTCAAATAGATATTCTGTAGAAAGATTTACACAACGATTTATCACAATTACCATAATAAGTCTCAAGACTCTCCAGTCTCCATTACACTAGATTTAGTTTACATTATTAACTATACATGGTGACTGGTGAGGAGGGGGAAGATTGGGTGGGTTTAAATAAGAAGTAAGTAAACACAACTATATAAATGGGGGGGGGGGGGGGTGGGGTGGGGGCGGGTAGTGGTTACTTTATTAAAATAACGCTAGTAGACTAGACACTAAGCAACAATGCACTTGATACACGTGTCAACAGAGAGCTATCTTTATGTACCAGTAGTATCTTATAATGTACTTAGTAGTTGATATATTGAATATGTAGAGCTTCAATTGCATACGTGGCCTGGTCTTCTAATGCAACATTTTATCGAGCAATCGTCATCCCAGGAGTACAGAGAAAACAAGTCTTTACTCTTTATCTGGGCCTTATATCTTCGTAATCCTGGCCTTATATCTTCGTAATCCTGGCCTTCTATCTTCGTAATCCTGGCCTTATATCTTCGTAATCCTGGCCTTATATCTTCGTAATCCTGGCCTTCTATCTTCGTAATCCTGGCCTTATATCTTCGTAATCCTGGCCTTATATTTTCGTAATCCTGGCCTTATATCTTCGTAATCCTGGCCTTATGTCCTCGTAATCTGGGCCTTATATCTTCGTAATCCTGGCCTTATATCTTCGTAATCCTGGCCTTATATCTTCGTAATTCTGGCCTTATGTCCTCGTAATCCTGGCCTTATATCTTCGTAATCTGGGTCTTATATCTTCGTAATCCTGGCCTTAAATGTCCTCGTAATCATGGCCTTATATATTCGTAATTCTGGCCTTATGTCCTCGTAATCCTGGCCTTATATCTTCGTAATCCTGGCCTTATATCTTCGTAATCCTGGCCTTATGTCCTCGTAATCCTGGCCTTATATCTTCGTAATCCTGGCCTTATATCTTCGTAATCCTGGCCTTATGTCCTCGTAATCCTGGCCTTATATCTTCGTAATCCTGGCCTTATGTCCTCGTAATCTGGGCCTTACGTCCTCGTGTGGTGTTTAGTACAGCCTGTTCTAGTGCTCTATGCTAATGTCTGAACCTCGAGACAAGAAAAACAGCCATATTAGAACGGGGTACGTTTTCAACTTTGGTGCCCAATCTTCTGAGCAAGTGCCTCATCAAAGTGTGCCGGAGCACATCAAAGCTAAGTCACATGACAAATGCTAAAATTCACGTGACCAACACTAAAAGTGGAGCAGACATTACACAGTAGTCCAGTGAGGATCATCTGGATCATTACACTCATTAAGGTCATTAAGGTAATCACATGTAATAAGAAGCCATTATGATCTGGTGACTGGAGTTAATTGGGTACTGGATAATTAGCTAATTAAGCACTATAGGTAATTAACTAATTTGGTACTATAGTGATAATTGGTAAAGTGGGTGAGGAAACTACTTAAACTTGCGAGCTCGCACATTTGCGCAATAATGGATATTTTGTGGGGAACTTTGAGCGTGATCTCCATGATAGTCCACGACAATAATGTGCATATTTAACTAACTTAATGAGGGACTACTTATAATAATATACAGGAGACCACTGCATCTACTCCACGATGGCATCTACTATAACTACTATCTATAATATACCTTATAGTTTTCCGTAAGAGCTGTAATCACCTTCGGATTGTATGCCTATTGCCTATTTTTTCATCATGTCAAGGCGGAAAAGGTGCAGGAGACCACCTACTATACTCCACTATGCCAACTAATACTACTATTTATACTACTACTTATACAACTACTACTCTTATAATATTCGTAGTTATTTGAACAAAGTCCTTTATAGCGTTCATTACATCACAGAACAGTGCAAGAACAATAACAGCTCTTATTTAAAAACACAGGATAGGATTAGAACAATAGCGACTATTTTTGTTACCTCTTACACAAGGGAGTGTTGAAACAAGGAGGGAGAGGGGCCGGGGGGGGGGGGGGGGGGCAGGGGGTCTCAGTCGAAAAAGGAGGCCATTGTTGAACATGATTAGTGTTAATTATAACACTGACTAGTGAGTTACTCTGGAAAAGAAGAACTAATGATCCATCTCTCGCATTGATATGAAGCATTGTAAACAAGAGAAAACACGTGCAAACGTGTTATTTTCAGAGGGTAGGAGGTCAATGAGGGCGTCGTGGTCTTACGTGTTGCTATACCACTGGAGTGTAACAGATTTACACGTGGAGTGTAACAGATTTACACGTGGAGTGTAACAGATTTGCACGTGGAGTGTAACAGATTTACACGTGGAGTGTAACAGATTTACACGTGAAGTGTAACAGATTTACACGTGGAGTGTAACAGATTTACACGTGGAGTGTAACAGATTTACACGTGGAGTGTAACAGATTAACACGTGGAGTGTAACAGATTAAAACGTGGAGTGTAACAGATTTACACGTGGAGTCTAACAGATTTACACGTGTTCTAGTGTGTAAGATGTGTTGTGTATAGATGGTGCAGTTAAAACAATACAATCAACATCTGTATTATTAGCGAGTCCAGGGTATATTGCTGCTTCCTATCTCAAATTACGTGGTTCCTACTAGACTAAACATTGCTACTGAGTTAAGCCTGTCATACAGATGAGTAGTTACCACTTACCTAATAACAACAAGGTCTAGGAACATACAATGATCTATAACTGATCAAGAACAATTTGTAAGCTTTAGCACGGAAGACTTTCTCGGACATTTCTTTAAACCCTCTACCAAAAAGACATGTAGTAAATTATGTACGATAAATATCAGAACACTCAAAACACTCACGTTGGTCTGTAGGTCCTTCTGAAGTCTGACTTTAGCCTCGCTGACATTAGCTGCTTTACCGGTAACCATGACAGTCACACTCCCATCTCTACTCTTACTGATCTCTATTGAGGTGCTTGTTTGAGCGCTCACCTGGGATAGTAATCATTACGTACAATGTAGTGAAGTATAATGAAGCGCGTTTTAACAAAGAACAAGTACTGGTCAGTAAGTCGTGTTGTAACTTAGTCCCCTCACTGCATCCCCCTGTCCCCTCACTGCATCCCCCTGGCCCCTCACTGCATCCCCCTGGCCCCTCACTGCACCCCCCTGGCCCCTCACTGCATCCCCCTGGCCCCTCACTGCATCCCCCCCTGGCCCCCTCACTGCATCCCCCTGGCCTCTTAATCCGACACATGTCAGGAGTAAAGAAAGAAAGTTTCGAGGGTAAAAATTAGTGTTAAACTTTAGAAGACCAGTCATGTTTTAAGATGTCCGTGTCACTGCAGAATACATATATTAACTAAGGGAGCTTGCCAAGTTGTATACTGTATATATCATGAAATACAGTAAACTGTGGATTTCATGACAGAGTTGTATATTTTTCTTGTCCTGCTGTTATGACTCACAAACTGGATATTATTAACCAACTCAACAGTAAGGGGACAAAATCTTGACCGTAAATTTATTTCTCGTGCGACCAAACAGACAAAATAGTTTAACTCCAAGGTGTTTGATCGAAATCAAATAAACTGAACAACAATTTCCTTGTTCGGTAACATATCATTTGATAATGCTTTAATAAGAAATCTTATAAGATTACTAGAAGAAAAAGTGTTTTGAGAAACTCACTGT
Organism: Bolinopsis microptera; assembly: GCF_026151205.1. Classification (NCBI taxonomy): domain Eukaryota; kingdom Metazoa; phylum Ctenophora; class Tentaculata; order Lobata; family Bolinopsidae; genus Bolinopsis; species Bolinopsis microptera. The sequence goes on along the minus strand of NC_087075.1, from coordinate 11,077,478 downwards.
TTTGACGATGTTAGTATGATCTCCTGGCTGGAGCTCCATCCCCGGGATGTGGAACAGAACAGTGATGGTGCTAGTCTTTACACGGGGAGGTCCAGTGGGGCGTCCTCTTCCAGCTACTTTGGAGAACGAAACTGCTCCTGATAGAGAGAGAGAGGCGTTTTACAGTTAGTACTTCGATACATGTAAGTATTAGTACAATACAGACAGTATAATATTTGTAAGCTTACATTTGGAAACCTATGAAGTATGTAACTGCACAGTATATCCCTTAATGATATAGATTACAACTTATTGCGTCCTACTAGATTATCACGTACTTTCAAATGGATGACATGAAATTATTCTCATAAAATGAATAGATTCAAGTTATGCAACCATTAGAGCAAGGAGCAGTCACAGAAAATGTTATTCTGCAACCACAACATCTAACTCTAAAAGCACGGACAATAATCTTCTTATTTATTGTATAATATCAATATTACTCTACTATCTTACCTGCCATTCCACCTACAGCGCCAGCTTTACCAGCAAGAGGAGGGAAAGCTTCATCGTAAGTAGGAGCCATCTTATCATCTTTGTCAGCTTCAAGGTCAGTTTCGGGCAGAGAATCTTCAACAGAATCTTCAGGAACAGATTCGGAGTCGATAAACTGAAATAGGGGAGCAAGAGGTTATCAACTGTTAAAAATCATGTGAATTTGTCCGAGTAATGTCGCTAGGTTTCTAAACGTTCCCTATAGTAATATTCAAACTAACGTTTATTACCAACGTTTTTACACCTTGCATCTAAATTGAACATGAAACTCGGAGATTGAACATAGACTGTGTGATTTTAGACATTACCTGTTCGATAACCTGGTCCACCATGACTTCAGTTGCAGTTGGCTCACTGACTACGTCAGCGTCAAGGTTCAAATTTGATTCAAGGTTGCTTGCTTCAAGGTTCATGTTTGCTTCAAGGTTCATGTTTGCTTCAAGGTTCATGTTTGCTTCAAGGTTCATGGATGTTGCTATTTCCATTACGTTGCTTTTATCGGGTCCTTTGCCGTTTGGAGTCAGTACAAGCTGATAATCAGAAGTTAAAAACTTGAAATCAAACATTTTAGTTCGCAAATAAACTTAAAACAGCGAGAAAGAGCCAACTCAGTTACTCTTAGTAACAATACTTTACAATGAGAACATCATGAAAGTGTGAACTAATTCAACTTTGTGTAATTAAAATTGTTATGGGTACAATGCAATATGAAGGAGGCCTAAAAATTATTGAAGGATTTCATGGCAATAATTGTAAGATAACTCACCGAAATTGCACTGCTCTAGTTCAAACCGAATGAAACGGAACAAGTGAGAATCTTACGGATTCTCTCAGCTCTGGCAGCGAAATTAAACTATAGAGTTTGGTATTGAATACGTGCCTGTGGTTCTGCAGTAAATATTCACGTCATCACAAAATTGCTTGCGCAGGAAATGTTTTCAGTATTAAATCTAAAATTGCGCGGCACTCAGAGTCAGGAATTGAATAATGCGACGCGCGCACGGTTCTACTAAATCACTTTCCATGCTTCAAGGATTTTTAATTTTACCGGAGAGCCCTCTGCCCTGAGTAATTAAATTTTAGAACTCTGGTTAAAATTATTTTAGAATTGTGTTTATCGTTAAAAAATGTTAGCAATTATTTGTAGCGCCAAGCTTGACACACTGCACACGCTGCAACCCCTTTTGATCGCGCACTCAATGAGGCTTCTCACAGCGACATCACAGCGAGATCGGCGAAATGCGCTAATGTGCCTCGCCGAGCTGCGATGAATTGATATCATCAATTAAGCAATTATAAATGGATTTAGGGTTAAATTGCGACGAGAGTTTATCGGCGATATAGCGCTAGTATGCACTACCGCCGCGCACGAAGTGCGCGGCTCCCCCTGTAGCGTCGAAGACGCTATAGTGAAGCGACCGTGGGGGTCACCACGTGATACAATGCACTACTGGGCCGCGCCGCGCATCTAGTCTTCTCGTATGCAGATTTGTAGGTTTATAACCTACCAGGACGCGCGCCGAGTTCGACTCGTCGACGGTCCTGATATACGGAACAAATATTTTACGAGTATCACCCGTTAAATGCAATACAGATCGGCGAAATGCGAAGGATTGACATCGTGAATCAATTTTTTCTAGCTTTTGTGTTTTTGTTGATTCACGATGTCAATCTTTCGCAGCTCGGCAAGGCCCAATGGTGTATTTCGCCGGTCTACTGAAGTTGCGAAAAAAATTATTTGATGCGCGGCTCGGCCAAGTAGTGCATCGCGCTACAAAAAACAACATTCAAAATAATGAAAATTTACCTGAGGACCCCAGGCTATTATGTTCATTAACATATATAATTTGGCGGAATGACAGGCTGAGCGCGGCCCAGTAAATGAAAATGAGAATATTATTAAAATATTTGGTTTACCTGTTACCGCGAATTTCCGATATTCATCAAAAATCGAGCGCTTATATTCAATTTTCTTAAATGAAATCTCGTGACTCATGACGTTAACAAAAACTTAAATTTCGTGAGCTTATATACAGGGGAATAATAATAGCTCAGACCTCAGTCACTGAGTGCCCAATTGAAATAATTATTTCTAGTATGACTTACTACGAGGTAAGAACAACCGTGATTTCTCTACGGGGGGACAGAGGTGCGAGAAAGAACTTTGTTGATATAAACAGTTTAGATTTGAATTTGGAGCCACAAGGCAAAGGTTGATTTTCAAATTTTTCTCCCAATATTTGAGATAGGGAATATATAAATTACTTTGTCATAGAAAAGGAACGATGTACACGTGATCTGAGATACCAATATCTCAATATCAAAAGGATAGTGTCTAGAAACATAGGGAATATATTGATTTTTTGAAGGGTTGTTTTTATATAGGGTCATTGTGACAATTATATGTATATTGTTTGAATAATTCTTACTACGAGATTACAGAGTGTAAGCAGTTCGTCAACAGAGTAGCATACCACATAGCAAGAAAAAGGAAGGAGGCCGAGGGATACTGCGATGTAGTAAGGCATGTGAGAAAGACGATAAGATTTGCAATCCTCGATTTGAAATCCTTAGAACAACAGTGATTTCTCTCCGAGGAGACAGAGGGCGGGAAAGAACTTTGTAGATATAGAGTCTCGATTTCAACTTAGAAATATTTTTTGTTTTTGTTTATTGCAGTACCTATTGGCTATTGACAATCCTCAGAACGAGACAGCAACCATCCAATGCTAATTACTAGTATTGAACTAGTTACCCCTTTTCTGGGCGTCCAGATGATAATGCTTTTATGAATAATTTTAACTGAGCGGCAACCCCTCCAAAGATTGACTACCTGGATCCCTTATTCCCTGTTCCCTAAGCAGAAAATGAACTTGTCCCTCGTACAACATACTCCAGTTGAGTTTGCCACTCATGTACAGTTGTGCTGAACATTGGGTAGTAGTGAACTTTTTCTAGGGTAAATTACGTGATCAGCTCTTGAGTATAGTCATTTGTTCGTGACAAGAAGCATGTTTGATGCCTGTCATGCGAGGAGAAGATTCTTCTAGAAGGTTTCCTATTACTGCAAGTTCCTGTGCTGAGTGAGACACAATGTGCCTTACTTGTAGCTAATATTCTTGTCGTTGTGAATTGAGAGTTTTGCGGGTTAAGTGTTCCTCTCGGACATGTGTTCTTTTTAATATGTGTGTTATACCCAAGCTGGTGTACGGGGCTGTCCCATTAATAGAATTAAGGTTCTTTTATTGACACTAATGCTGGTTTGGGTACAGACATAAGCCCTGGGAAACCATCAAAACCTGAGAAGGATTCTCACCCTGTAAAAAACACAACGATTATCTTTGGTTTCATCTTGATGTGGCAAAGAAGCGATTTATAAGTTATAACGTTATATTGAAATAAGTTATTGGTATGTGACCCAACAAAAAATTGTATCTTAGGTTTTATGATATAGCCGAGTAACTCTCTTCATGAAATCAACAATACTGTTGCTCTTCTTCACAGGTAAGATATGATACTATTAGTTTGTTTATTAGTTTACTGATCAATGTATATATACCGATAAGATCATACCGATAAGATCATAAATATTTGCTTGACAATTTTTCGTAACTCTTGAAACAAGCATTTATGATCAGCTGTTGCTTGTGAATTGATATCAATTAGGTTTTATCTTTATGACAGGAATCACATATTAATACCTATGGTGACTAATTATTTTGTATGAATCACAAAATGTAACTTTGTCAGTCGATTACTGTTCAGTTGTGTATCTCTCACTGACCTGTTATTTATCCAGGTGCTACTCTTTTCTTGTCGTCCCATCAGAACTACATTATAGACGACCATGTAGACACTTCATCATTGTCAGTGAAAGTGGAATACTTAAATAGAAACAAACGAACTTCGGATACTACAGTTTTAGGCGAGTGTAGTCTTTTTTTGGCATCATTTGACGTTTAGATCATTTCAAATCACACTATATTAATCTGCATTTTTAATGCAAAGTTGCATAGTTCAGAGAAGGGTCGATCTCTCTCAAATTCCATTCAATGCATGTACTAAAAAGATTATTTATTGTCACATTTATTGAAATGCCTAGTTTGTAAGACTAATATTTAGTCTTAAGACTAAAATTTATTAATAATTGTCAGAAGGAAAGTTCACTCAAATCTTTACAGAACCAGCTGCTGAAGAAGAAGGTGCAAATGCTGAAGAAGATGGTGAAGCTGTAGCAGGAGACGATGCTGCAGATGCTGATAGCAGCTCATCTGAGGTAGTTTCAGAAAGTGGCGCCGGTGAAGAAACATCAGACTCAGATGAATCAGAAGCAGAAATTACCTTAGATGATGGTTCAGTCCATGTTACAAATGATACCGCAAGTGATGGCACAGGTGATGGTGCAAGTGATGGTACAAGTGATGGCACAGGTGATGGTGCAAGTGATGGTACAAGTGATGGCACAGGTGATGGTGACGGAAGTGATAGTGCAGAAACAAAAGATCCGCTTAATTTGGACGATACAATCAACGATTTTTGCGACAATACAAACAACACGTGTTCCAAGGTTAGTGACTTTGTAAAATCCAACTTCACTTCTATTTAATCCGGATTTACGCCTCCGGAATGCCATCCCATTAGCTTATATTCTGTAGTCATTATTTCTCGTTAACCATACATGGTTGTTATCTCGTCTAGTGTCCCACATTGAAATCGCTGTACATAATCAAAATTGAGCCATATCTAACAGGATTTCTCTTGATAAATCTATCAGAATATAATCTAGGGCTGAATATACCAGCATCACCAAATCATCCAGAATCAAAAGAAATGGTCTCAATAATTTCTCATAAATAAGCAGAGTTGGGTATACTCATGTCATTTATATCTAACTACAATTACTTAATCCCATAACCGTTATTTTCAGGACAAGCACAAGTACTACGAAGCTACATACATACAGGGTGAGTAAAATGTTAATGTCTACTAATTACTTATTTATTTATTTGATAGATGCTACCACATACCGAAGTGTTTGTAGTATACCTTTATTTCTGAGCTGTAAAATCTCGTAGAATATACAGTGTAAATATCTACAAATTGTATCAAATATGTTAAATATGTTAATTATGTTAAATATGTTAAATATGTTAAATATGTTAAATATGTTAATTATTCGATCTAGTAACACTCATCTTTCAGACCAGTCACTGTGGATAGAGCTTTCTCCAGACTCCAACCCCATCTATAAGAGCACACGTCACGTTAACCTATCTACATCAGAACCTAAGAGAGGTTATAAACTGCAGGTAAGTAAGGAGTCTCCTGATTAATAGTTGTTATCTGTTGCTAGTTGTACTTTAACTCTTGTTGTTATCTTTTGTTAGTTGTACTTTAACTCTTGTTGTTATCTTTTGTTAGTTGTACTTTAACTCTTGTTGTTATCTTTTGTTAGCTGTACTTTAACTCTTGTTGTTATCTGTTGTTAGTTGCACTTTAACTCTTGTTGTTATCTGTTGTTAGTTGCACTTAAACTCTTGTTATTATCTTTTGTTAGTTGTACTTTAACTCTTGTTGTTATCTGTTGTTAGTTGTACTTTAACTCTTGTTGTTATCTTTTGTTAGTTGTACTTTAACTCTTGTTGTTATCTGTTGTTAGCTGTACTTTAACTCTTGTTGTTATCTGTTGTTAGTTGTACTTTAACTTTTGTTATTATCTGTTGTTAGTTGTACTTTAACTTTTGTTGTTATCTTTTGTTAGTTATCCTTTAACTGTTGTTATTCTCTGTTGTTAGTTGTACTTAACTCTTGTTGTTATCTTTTGTTAGTTTACTTACACTCTTGTTATTATATTAACCTTGTATAAATTCATTTGGTTGTTAATTGTTACTACCACTGTCATGTTAATTACTCACCCTACTCTTGATTCTTAATCTTACCTGTATATAAATCATGTCAATCATATTTATATATAAAGAAATATCGGAACCAAAGATGCAATGGTGGTAGCTCTATATCACATTAATCTATCCTTCAAGCTCCAAATCTTCACCCCACTCCCTTTAATAGCCAATAGGTAATGTATAGAAACTAGTGTAACTCGGCCAAACCCGAACTTAAGTTTGTTTGCTTCGTCAGCGTTTTTACAGCACTATATCGAACAAAAAAAAACAATCTTTTTCTTGATTAAGTGGTTTGGAAAATATAAACGGACGAAGAGACTCAGTTTTCAATATTATTAATGAGATTGTTAATTAACAGGGTCTTGTTAAAATTTTCAAGTTTTGACCAAAGTAACACAACCTCAAATTTTATAATGAATGTTACATAATTATGACGAAGGTTACAAATTATATAGGCGGGTAGGTATAATATCACGTGTAGTACCACGTGTAATACCACGTGTAGTACAACGTGTAATATCACATGTAATATCACGTGTAGTACCACGTGTAATATCACTTGTTGTATCACGTGTGATATCACGTGTAGTAGTTAAATACACAGTTTGTGTTTCTAATGTGCTGTAATGGTACCAGGTGGCTGGTGGGCTCCACCGTACATGGTACAGCACACCATACAGTCTAAAAGTATCTCATTTCTATTACTCACCGAGTAATACTATATATTACATATTGTAACACTGATCATTGATCACGTGTGTAACATTAACATTTCTCCCTTTGTGTTCTTGTACAATAGAGTAAACAGATGCCTCACAGTGTTTGATGTTAAGTCACGTGGTGTCAACACGAGCTTTTCATTGGACGGTTCACCGCCTGAATTTTGAGAATGTATTTAACGTTTGGTGTGTGTCTCACAGTGTTTATAATTTAGCAAGACATTGGTGGTAAATCACAGGACACAGGTGTAATATTAACAATCCCATCTCAACTGCTTAATGGTGGCTGATCTCTCAAACAGAATATACACTCATAGAATATACTAGATCAAGGAGATGTTTAGACTGAGGAATTTAAGAGTTTTATTTAGATAGCGCTAATAATCTGTTAAATTTACACAATGAACACCTTGTTTTAATATTAACAATGTTTTTCATAATGTAAATCTTTCATGTGATCTTAATATAAGATCTTTAAAACGGATAAATATATCGGATTATAAACTTTTAATGTACAAACGTTTTTGTAACAAATATCTCATATTAAAATGTACAGTCCAACAGGTTGGACTCTCGTAAACCACAGCTGTTAAAATTAATGATTTTTAACCACACGAAATAATGTATTATATTACAATGAGTGTGGTTATTGTTTATTGTAGTAGTATAGTCTAGGACACTAGGTATAGTAGTAGTTATATTAGTAATAGTAATAGTAATAGTAATAGTAATAGTAATAGTAATAGTAATAGTAATAGTAATAGTAATAGTAATAGTAATAGTAATAGTAATAGTAATAGTAATAGTAATAGTAATAGTAATAGTAATAGTAATAGTAATAGTAATAGTAATAGTAATAGTAATAGTAATAGTAATAGTAATAGTAATAGTAATAGTAATAGTAATAGTAATAGTAATAGTAGTATAGTTGATATATATAGTATATATATATATATATACTATATAACATAATAGTAGTTGCGCTAACACAAAGACACCTGTTTGTAATCTACATCTCAGCTCCTAATATAACCACACTGTAGAGTGTAGATGTATGAAGTTGCATTATAGTTACAGTTGACTGACTTATATTTGGAGAACATTGTAGTTACAGTTGACTGACTATATTATATTTTGATAACATTGTAGTTACAACAAAGGTTAAACTATTTTTAGGTTTCACGTCGGCTCGTGCCCTATACCCATTATCTTTACAATACCTTTTACTATACTGTAGGGTACGATGCTCTGAGGCTGGAACAAAGTTATAGTGATAGTTTCCCCAACAAGTAATTTCCACCCATGTTAATTATCAACAATATTTAAAAAAATAGCACTTAATTGACTCTGTTTATCTGCCTTACACGTTTAAGTACAATTAGTGAATAAGAAGTTCCCACTCGAACCCTTTGTCGTGACACAATAATTTATTTAAATTAGTTAATATCAGTAATCAATAACTAGTTCTATCCTACACTCCAACTATCACTTTAAACTAAATTATCGACCATCTAGCCACCACCTTAACAGTACAAAATCATAACCACGTGACTTACTCTATCATAATCACGTGACTTACTCTATCATAATCACGTGACTTACTCTATCATAATCACGTGACTTTCTCTATTATAATCACGTGACTTACTCTATGATTCAGGCGGAGGACTACAACTTAACCAACTTCCTGTTCTACGGCCAGCCTTCCAGCGACGCTACAATCACAATCCTAACAGGAGGCTTCCTCCATGTGGGAGATATTCTCTCTCCTAAGATAGTGTCCATTGCTCAGTACATTGCTCCTTTTATGGGTAACTTCAATCCTAATGCTAGTGAATCTTCACATGTCTACTATTACAGCGATGGTGAGTGTTATTGTTTTTATTTTATTTATAGTACGATTATTTATTGTTATTAAGTTTGTTTTTAAGTTGTGCTTTAGTGTCAGTGATTGTGTCATCAATGTTTGAATTTGATAAAGATAAGGTTTCTGTTATTAAAAGACATTATACCGTATGATTAAACTGTATAAGGTAAACGTCACACTCTGTTTTTCTTGAAATATGTAGAAATATGATCTTTTCGTATGACGTCAAAGTTCAGTGGGTAAGGCTGGTTTAGAATTACATTAGATATGAGATCACCAAAAATGATTTAGTTTCAGTTTAAGTTGCCATATTTGGCACCTGAATCATCTACATTTGAAATCGAACCAATTGTATAGTAAGTTCCCTAAATTTTCCACTTAATTTCCTTTACATTCAGATTCTCACCTTTAATTTATTTCAAGAGAACGTGTTCATAGTACAATGGGATAAAATGCAGATAGCTAACAAAAGCGATAAAGGAAACTTCACTTTCCAGCTACAGTTACACAAGAACAATGACATCGTATTCGCTTACAAGGAGGTTCGCTATATTCCGAGTTTAAATAACAATTAGATCATTAATTATAATCGTTATATTTTTAAGTGATTATCTGAAAACGTATGTTAGCCAATCACTGTAATGTGATTTATCGTTCGAACCAGTTTGTAATATGTCTGTTAACTTGGTTGGTTTAAGAATCTTCGACTTTTTCCCGTATAAAGATCGTTTCTCAACGGCCTGTTAAATTGCTTTTAAGCGGAATAGCGTTTGTCTAATCTAAAATTGGAAGCCTTCTTTACGCCGCGCCTCATTGTGACGTAAGTTTTCGACTAGCAGATTTTGACCTTTCTGTGATGAAAGTGCGCGCGGCGTAACGGCAGCAATTGATTTTTGAGCCGCGCACGATCGAATGTACTTACATTTGGCTTACTTTTCAGCTTTCTGTTTTATATTATTACATAACCCATAAAAATAATATATTGGATTACAAACGACTCTACGAAACTTGTCACCATCGTCGCGTTCATATTAAATCAACCGATTACATCATCAGTTATTTGAAACTGTAGAGTTATTGTTTACACGATAGAAAGAAAGTCCTCCAGGTTTTAACTTTCAAGTCTACTCTTTTGAAACTTCTAGCAGGTTCAATAAACATTTAATACTTGCGTATTGAATGTGCTTGGCGCCCTCTATGCATTATATTATATTTAATGCCAATGTGTTTAAGTTCAATGTTACATGACGTTCTAATATTTGCCAGAATGATCGTTAATTATACGGGAATAGTAATAATGCTTCTGAGGATGATTTAGAAACTGTTCTCATCATGAGTTGCCTGATCGCAAATGATTTCCGGAGAAGACTACTTAGCGTAATGATCATTTGGAGTCGTGCCAATTCTAATAAATGATAGACTGTTTTTCCGGTATAGTATAAGACAGTCAACGGTAAGAACAAACACATACACCAAAAGATGTTTCACAGGATGGATAATTTATCACAATAGTTTTAAAGAGATTTTTATGTGACATTTTATTATTTCAGCTCCCGGAAGTAACACTGTCATCTGAAGATCACGAGAACGCAATCGGTCTCTCTGATGCTTTCCATATTGTTTCACCGAGCCATCGTGAGTTGAAATAATTACTTTCATCTGTCGTCTGTCACATATTCTATTGTTTTATGCTAAATTTCGTGCCGAGGCAGAAATAAGGGCAATTATGACTACTGTTTAACATATTAGATTTATAACCAAATTACTGCCAAATTGAAATAAAACCGGGGATCAACCGTTTATCTGGTAGATTCTGTTTACCAGTAATTAAAAAACCAGGGCCAGAACCAATACAACCAATACAATACAATGCAACTAGCGAGGACTTGCAATCTTGTAAGCAGTTTAGCGCTAATCTTTCCTTTCAGCTCGGAAACTTTTCTCCATAACTAAATAAATACTCTTCACGGATATAAATCATAAGAATATTTTAAACTTGCAGCTTCAAATATTTCTTACTAGTCAGTTGTACGGCTGCTAGCTAATCTTTGTGGATCACCGCATTTCGCTTCACCACATTATACAGAGCAAGAAACATGCTCATGATTACTTACTAACTAGGGCCATAATAGTAAGCAATTAATGGTGTTTCTCAGACCTAGTTAAGACACATTTTACTTACCTCGTTTTTTAATATTAATTATACTCAGCAATTTAAATATGTTGAAAGCTTAATAAACTAATTAATTAATTAAGCTTAATAAACTAATTAATTAATTTATTAAAGTGAATAATTATTTCAGTGATGATACACGTGTACCACAAGCTTGATGTAAACAAGACCAAGATACACAGCGGTTCAGCTGTGCGACTCAAAGCTCTTACTTGTGAGTTAAACCCTAACAGTAACGTGGCATTATTTCGCCAAACTTCAACTATTTTAATAATTCTTTAACTGAGTCATTGTTTATTTGGATACTGCCAGATTGCTGTATCATTGACATTGCATGGTATAATTTACTGTGGCACCTGACGCAGAGCCATCAGAAAGGATTAGTCCGAGTTCGTGGTGTCATCTTTACGTATAATACATCTGCGGGTCAAAATACTCATGACCCCCCCCCCCCCCCCCCCTATTTAAATATGATGCAGGATTTGTCATTATTCAGTTGTCCTATTCTTCAAATCTGTTACCACCTCTTATATTATTGAACGGCAAGAAAGCAACTGATTCTTCGATGACGCCACAATCCACATGTTACTATGTCTTCACAAATTACCATGACGTCCCAAATTACCATGACGTCATAATAACCATGACATAACTTCTCAGCGTGTACGATGCTGACAGACTGCTACAACTGTACGACGCAGGTTCTACCTGAGTTCGAGTGCAGGTGGTGCAGTAAGGCGCAGGTGTGCAGTGATAAACACGGCGACAGTGGATATGCAAAGTGGTTCAGAGACTGTCAGCTCAACTACAAAGAGGTATGTAGTTACGGTCGTGATGATGTCACAACTGTTATTATGACGTCACAACTTTCAACTGTCAAGTTTTTCTCTGAAAAGGTTAAAAAGATTCGTGATAACATACCTGCTACCTCTATACCAGATTGCACTGATACTACTGTAAGAATGTGGGTTTCCCAATATTGGTTATGCAGACGATCATCAAATTATGAAATCTTTCAAACCCTTAGATCAGGTGAAAACCTTAACCAACCAACTGGGAAATTGTTTCTTGAGGATAAAGAATTGGATGTCTCAATATTATCTGCAATTAAATGACTCTAAAACTCAGCTTATAGTCTTTGGACCTAGAAAGGTGCTAAATAAGATTGAGGGTTGAAATTGCTCCTAACACATTCGTTGAATCTTGGGTTGGTTATGGACAATCAACTAGTGTTTGATAAACAAATTGTGAATCTCAAGAAGAAATGCTTGCGCAATATCAGGAAAATCCGCTTCCTTTTGAATCTCCAACAGAATCAAGTCATCGTAAACAGTCTAGTGGTAGTATGTCTAGATTACTGTAACGGTTTATATTTTGGTATTGGTGAGAAGCTGACTACCATCACATTAGCTGAATCCTTGGAATCCTTTAAAGCATTTCTAACTCTTAATCAAACTTTTTTAATCAAAACCTGCCTCCCCTAGACTGGGCAAATATTAAACTAAAACCTCCCCAGAAAGGGCAGTTATGTGAGGAGTACTGTTATCTCCCCACCTCTACTGATGCTGACGAGGTGGAGCACACCACATACACGCCTCATCCCCAGGAACCTATTATTCCTGCTCTTAACGACGGGTATGTAGCTGCTAATTGATTAATAAATTAATTTATTATCATAATTAATCAATTACGGGTAATTAGGTAATAACAATAAGTTAATAATGATTCTACTGCTGAATTGTTGAGATTGTAAGGAGCCACTATTTCGTCGATTAGTTAATTTATTGTCATCATGGATCAGCATTTGTTATCGCCATTCACGCCCAGTTTTGGCACTAAATTTCCCATATCACCAAACATTAAATACACAAGGATAATATTTAACATAACTCTCTTACAGAATAATATTCACATAATTTTATTTCAGTTCCTCAAGGTTGAAGGTTGAGTGTGACGCAAACTACTCCGTTTCCATTCGATATCCGATAACAGCTAGTGGCATGTTCTCTTGTACTAGCGGAGGTGAGTCACGTGGTATTTTGATGACGTCACGTGGTGTTGTGATGACGTCGCGCAATTGAATTATTAACATTTCTTCAATTGTTTGAACACGTATTGACAGTTTCATTACACTTTTTAAAGTAAGTTGTAACATATAATATGTACCAACATAACCCTATGTCAATAAAATCACAGAAGCATTTACAATTTAAAATCCTATGTTACTTGTTAAAATATTAGCGCCACAGTTATTATAATATAGTGTTTTTTATGAGTCACTACAAGTCTATTATGACGTCACTACAAGTCTATTATGACGACACTACAAGTCTATTATGACGTCACTACAAGTCTATTATGACGTCACTACAAGTCTATTATGACGTCACTACAAGTCTATTATGACGTCACTACAAGTCTATTATGACGTCACTATAAGTCTATTATGACGCCACTACTCCATGTTATGACGTCATCTCTCCCCACTCCCCAGGTATTGAGCTGCCCACCTGTAGAAAGAGCTGCACTTACACCACAGCCCCAACTAACGGACAACTAAAGGGAGCTAATGTTGGACTTCATCTTAAACCTGGTACGTGACTTCCTATCAGTGTAGTGTTACAATCTGTTAATATCAGGTTTATTTCCTTTTTAATTAAGTTATTAACACAGTTTTATTAACTCTCGTTTGATTAACTTACTACGAATAACTTACGTCTTGCTTTAGTAGTCACACATTTCTTACGTTTTATTTACGCTGTGCTAACGGCTCTGACGCACTTTAACAGAACTTCAGATCGCATTCATAGGAGTTGTATTTCTAAATGACTTCCAATGCTCTTTTAAGGCGTCTCACTGATAATCTCAACCTCAAAAATTTATTTGATCGTGATAATCTCAAACTTACTGACGTAGTACTCTAGAACTGGTCATGTTGTGACTCTAGTTCAACTCGTTTAAGTGGAGACTGGCGAATTGTATTAGATGTATGGATTTTTTCCCCAAGACCACAACGACTTGGAGCCCGTTCCTTAAATTTTTAGCCCTTTTCTTATTGTAAGCTTAAATGTAACCGCACACCTAAACTTCCATATTAAACGTCGCATTTTGTTTGTCTTCTCCTACCAATTATCTAAAATTATTTATTATCTTCTATTCCGATTATATTTGAAAAAGAATTGGCAATCAACTCGTTTTACTTATTTCCCTTCTGAGTTTGTAATTATTATATATGTATAAAACTTTTACTGTTTAATATTATTTTGGGGTTTGAACTGCTCGTTTGCAATGAAACGGAATTCTATGTAATAAAAAACAAGAAACGAAAATCAATTTGGTTAATTGATTACTAATTATTAATTTACCAGCTGTAATTAATTTAACTTTACTATTTTCCTCTCTTCAGATGCTACATTCGTTGTAACCTGCAATTCTGGTCACAAGCTCAAGAAAGGAGAAAGCAGGAACGTAACCTGTATAGATCCCGGCGTCTTGGAACCCGATCCTGCTAACGTTATTTGTGAGTTTTGTAGTTGATTTTCAGATGATATTATTATTATAGGCTGATAACAGTTTGAGTTTGCAGTCTGTTCAAGATCGAGATCAGTCCGTTTATTTGTCTGTTCGTTGGCTGTGTTTTGTGTCACCTGTACTAGTTTGAGTGTAAACTGTAAACTGTAAAAGTGCATATATTGAAGTTTGTGTGTGTGTTTTTAATCGTTATGATAATCTAGTGACCGTTATTCTAGTTGTATGTGGAAGTTTATAAATACAGTTAAAAATATCTGTATTACAGTCGTTATATTGAGGTTCTGGGGATAAACAACATCAACTGGAGGAATGATGTGTACTTTAAGTGGGTTAACGTTATATAAGGGGTTTAATGTAAGAGGGCTGCGTAAATAAGTAGTTCACACTTCAGTTCCGGATAAAACAAGTAAAACACGTACATTTTTATCAAACTGTCATTCTTAAACCTGCTAAGTATTTGCATTAAAAAATACAACAACGGTTTTACAGCATAACAAAAAAGTATAAACTTTAAAACTTTCTAACTTTCTTAATCTGAACTTCTTTGATGCTCATAAACCAAATCCAATGTGAGTCAGAAAGTCACACAGTAAAGGGACCGTAGATTTCCTTACATCTAGCAAGTGAGCTTCCGGAAAAGTTATCAAAAATCCCCGGAAATAAAATAATCCGAAAAGTTTATGATACGTTATAAGTTATAAGTGCAATATATTATTTCTAAAACTATTTTACGATTTGACAATCCGTCTCACATTGAACTTGTTGATCTCGTGTTATCACAATTATCCGTTAAAAACACCAGCTACACTTAATAAATCTCTAATTTAAAAGAGTAAAATAAATCAACATCAGCGTACACTGACCTACACTTACATAGATAATATTTCTGACAGCAGTTTTCCTGCACCGCCAGATTATCAATAATATTGGGAGGTGGTCTCGCCAAATTGGGTTTTGTGTTAAACTGCTGTCAGAATAATCAAAACTTTAAGAGATTCTTTAACGTAATATTTTAAATCTAATTCTGTTCCCGATAATAAACGTACATACTTCTCAGTACTACTTGAATTGTCCTTCTTAAGAAGTTTTTATAAAAAATTTCCGCCCTTTTCTGTAAAAAGGTACGATTTAATAAATTACTGATTTTGAGTTGGCACTCGTAAAAAATTTATTAATTCTTCTGGAGATCGCCGAGTTTTCTCCTTCGTTATCTTTCTTCTTAATTTGAGGGGAATAAGACAATCTCATCTTCTTGTATCTGAAATAAAACCAAATATTATGCAGATTGCAGTTCTATTTTAGTCAGATCAGTGTTTAAACCTCAGTTTAACCTTGGTGAATTGATGACTTAACCTCGGTCAGGAGAATCAGCCCCTAAGTTTAGTAGAACACTTTATCGTAAAACTAAGTAAATAGTTAATTGGATATTTAACTAATTAACTAATTAACCCACCTCTAAATCATCTGACCCACTATTCCCGTTCTTATCCCCCTCTTTATCAGTCTCCAGCTCCAACAGTCTCTTCTTGTAATCAGAGAGGTACCGGTCAGTCAGGGACAGTGGTACCTGGTCTGACGGCGATAAACTGAAACAATTACCTTATTAGTCAGATAATTAGTTAATTAAGTGGTCGATTTGTTGATTAACTGTTCAAATACATGGATAAACTGCGTGAAACCATAGGCTATTAATCCAGTACGTAACCGCCTTGAGAAAGTCACTGCTTATTTCGAATTGGTACGGGCACTGTATACCGAACATAATTACGACGTGCTCGTGCATAATCATATATTGCACGTGCAATATTATATATTGCACGTGCAATATTATATATTGCACGTGCAATATTACCTAATGATAAATAGATTAGTTATAAACCTGTCATTATTAGAGCTGAGGGGCTGGTCGAAGAAGGAGGAGTCGTGTGAGTAGTCCTGGTCTGATCCGTCCGACTGGAGGAGGTTATTAATTAGTGACTAATGAGGGGTTAATAAGGAGTTAATTGGGAACTGATGTGGAGTTAACTAATTTAGAGTTCATTTAGTTAATGAGAACTGAGAAGGTATTGAGTTACTGTTGATGATTATGAGATGATCACTCTAACTGAAAGTGCAAGGGTTCGAGGCATTAGGGGCTAGAGAGCTCGAATACGGTCACCACAACTTAACTTACAAGAACTGACCGTTACAAGAACTGACAGGAACTTACAAGAACTAACAGGAACTTACCACGACGTCAATTATTTTCTGCTCGTTTTTATCAGTCAGCAGGTTTCGAGAGTTTGTTACATCAGGCCCGTCCTGGGTTTGGGACCTTCTCTTTCTGGGCTTCTTACCATTCGTGTGAACTGTCTTTACGTGACGATTCAGATCACCCTGGGTTATTAGTTATTAATAGCAATTAATTATCAGGCAATTAAGCAATGAATTTAGTTTTGATTCATATTGATTCTAGTACAAGAAAAGAACAGATGTGTGTTACTTGGCAGTGAGTAAAAATTTATAATAATAAATCATAGTTGTACCAGGTACCTCTCGACTAATATAAGTTGATTAAAGAACTAAATTAATTTTAATTAATTAATTGTGTGCTTACCACTCTGTTAAACTTCCAGTCACAAAACAAGCACACGTGGTTCTTTATCTTGAAGTGTACAGCTCTTATGTGCTCCATTAGATGACTGTACATAGTTAATGAATAATGTAAGTTAATGAGTAATGTAAGTTAGTAAATAATGTAAGTTAATGAGTAATGTAAGTTAATGAAAATGTAAGTTAATGAGTAATGTAAGTTAGTTAATAATGTAAGTTAATGAATAATGTAAGTTTATGATTAATGTCAACGTTACGCGAACTGTAATTATATGTGCTAATAACCACGACTGATAATTATCATAAGTTTATGATATAAGTCATGATATGTACAATGTTAAGAGTTACGAGTTGTAATAATAAGTTAAATAAGTTAATCCAATAATGTACAAACCTCTTCAACATGAAACCTTTGCCACAAAACGCACACAGGTTATCTCTAATTCCATAGTGAACACTCTTGATATGTCGCTGAAAACATATTTAGATCGTTATAAAGTGTGCCTATCAACGAGAAGACTGGATGATATGATTAAGAAACGGGACATTAAGATGACGTCACGTGACATTAATATGATGTCACGTGACATTAATATTACGTCATGTGACATCAAGATGATTACATGATATATACCTGTAAATGAAGTTTCTGAGAGAAGACCTTGCCACAGTTGATACAGGGGTGCTGCTTATGCACACCACTAATATTAACATGTACAGCCAAGTTCTCCGGGTCCACCTTAACTTGACTGGCAGAAAGCAGCTGACTCTGTCTAATACTCTCAGCATGACAATCAGGTGACATTGTCCTGCTGTGTATCTTAGCTCTCAGAGCCTGCTTCACATTTGGTTCCGTGCTGGAGGGACGAGATAGAGGAGAGGTTGAGTCTGTAGGATCTGAGCTTCCTACTTGTAGAGGGTCAGAGAAGAATGAGGGGTTATGGTCATGTGATCCAGGTAGGAGGGGGTCACATGAGGGGACTCGTTGTGGGTCGGAAGAGCTGGGGCTTGTAGTGATGGGGTCCGAGGAGGAGGTGGAAGCAGGAGAGGGGGAGGGAGAGGGGGTTTTGTAGCAAGTTCTCTGAAATTGTTGAAATAAATGGTTTTGATTTAGGTTTAAAACTTGGAGTGAATCGTAGTGGGGTTTTTTCCACTAACAAGGCCTGGTAACAAATATGACAAGATATGTTGGCGTCTTGCCAACACTTTTATAAAGCTCCATAGTCCATATGTCTAGAAAGTGAGGTTTATGTGTTAATGAGGTTTAATTGTTAGTGAGGTTTAAGTGTTAGTGAGGTTACCTTGGCACGTGGAGGAGTGGTTATGTAACTCCTGTCAGTCACCGTTCTCTCCGCTCTATTCCTCAACCTCGTTCCAATTACTTTGAACTTTGTGCCCTGAGATAAATGTGTTAAGTTTTCATGATTTGCGGAACAGGACTTCATGAAAATTGAGACAGGCATAAATGAAATAGAACGGAATCGACTACATATGAGGATTGAGGAAGGGTGATGACTGATGCTGTAATTAATTTTGATGAAAGCAATGGACATTTTCAACGGTTTTGCTGCGTCAAATCGAATGTGTATCTCGTACAGTCGGGTAGTTATTTAAAAAAACATTTTTGTTAGAAAACAAAAATGTTGTTCCTAACCTGGCCAGACTTAGACTCTGTAGAATTCTCCTGTGTTGATGAAGGAGCACGTTTGGTAGGAGAATTCAAGCTCGGTTGTGAGAGAACATCAGATACAACATCGGACAGTGTCTTTACAAAGAGTTCAGTATCCGCTATCACTAGCTCCGGCAACACTGTAGTGGTGATCATGGGGTTAATTAGGCAGCTAATTAAGGTGGTAATTAGAGAGTTAATAGATGTGGATACTGGTGGGGAGGTGAAACTGAAACATAGTTGTTTTGACACGCGACAGCAATGAACCAATCAGTTTGCACTATTAACCAATCAAACCCCAGAACCACAGTCACGTGTAAAAAATATGATTCAGCTCTCACCAGTGTCCAGTATTCATATCTATAAGGGAGTTAATCAGGGAGTTAATTAGGGAGTTATATTATATGTTGTTCCGGTGAGAAAAGGACGAGATAATTGAAGGAAACACTCAGTTTCCAGGTGTTTGTAATCCAGACATCATTCTGGACACCACTAAATGCGCTATCATATTACTCGCACATCCTGCGAACCGTGTAATAAAACTCTCTTCCAAACACACCACTGTGTTCTGAGTTGTGATAATTAATAAAGCTGGAGCCCTCCTGATATATTACCTGGCCTGGTTGCTTTATTCTTCCCGCTGCTGGATACTGGAACATCAGTCTGCTTCACCTGTACCTTCTCTGTTTCCTTCTTATCATCGGTATCCTTTATAAAGGAGCAATCTTCTATCAGTTCTACTTTGATAGGAGCTGAAGCAACTGCACTCGTCATCTTATCATAGCGTGTGCCCCCTGGTTAAAGGGTTGTCAGGTCAATAAAGAACCAGTCACTTAAATTACAAACAGTTTTACTCTTGAGTGCAAGTGTGAGATTACTGGAATAGAAACACAGTTTTAACCCAACTTTATGTACAGTATCTATTTGATCTTATGACAATTTAGAGAGAACCCGGTGGATGTCCTTGCTGTACGGCAGTGTTAAACAAGGAACTGAAACCGAGGTGGTTCCGTTCAGGCCCTTCACACTTTGTTTCTGTCTAGTTCTAATGTACCGTCACAATAGTGACTTTAATATAACCAATAAATGATAAATGAATACATTAAATCACAACTTGGCGTAGTGTTACGTCACACTTGGCGGCGGGTGACGTCACAACTCACAACTACCGTGGTGTGACAGTATAAAATGTATCCTGTCACACTGTAAACACAAATGTGTGACGGTTTTGAAGTGTAACATCTGACAATGACAACGATGTGCACCTCACTAGCAAACTATTCAACACTAACTATCTTGCACAAAAACCGTCCAGTTATTACTGCGACAAATGGGCTGAGTTTACTTCAAATTGTATTTCGTTTCGAAAATTGCAGTACTCTGTAAGCATTGTGGATCGTTGCTATGGTAGCCTCACGTGTTTTGTCGCTTGCACGTGGAGTAAATTTGTAAAGCTGGTATTTTGCACGTGCAGCAAATGAGTGATGTTATGGGATAGCAGTGCACTAACTTAGTACATGTAATAATGCAGCTGTAAATTTAGAACATGAGACGCTAATTTATATAGTGGACATGAATGTGTCCACTATAATTATGTGTGTACTATGTGCGGATAATGATTAATGCTATTTTCTGAAACCTGCTCGCACGTATGCCGTGCACCTATTTGGATACTGTATCAAGTACCTAAATAACTAAAATATGTACTAATGTAACAAAAATATGTATTTAGCATCCTACCAAAGTTGTTTACGTAAGCAGAAATAATAAAGATCTTGCGAAAGAGCTTTACTTTGCAGTCCACTTATACAAGTATACACTATAATACGTGTAAAGTGAGTATTATATTTTGCTCTTACTTTCAGACAACTAAAAAAGAATGTTTTATGCTCCCAGCAAAGGCATTGTTTTTAACAAGCTTACGTCACTAAAACACAATGTACAGCAGTGTGACGTCACACCACGTGACATCACAATATAACCCTGCACCACACGTGACACACACAACCAATACAAAGCGAACAGCAAAAGTGACGTTAGCTGGTAAAGAGAACGCAAGGACACGCAACTTGCACGATACGGGTCACACCGTGAGAGTCACCTATTTTGAGACATTACCATATATGGAATAATTGGAAACTGGTGACTCCAGCAGCGCAACACACACAGACACAAGGGCCGGAATGTAGCAGGAATGCTGTGTGACAACCTGTGTGGGGACAGTGTGATACGTTTACACGGAGTCCGTACACTCAGTATGTAGTGCGAGGTGTGGAGTTGGCGGAAAGCCAGTGACCAGTGTATAGTGTAGTGCGGACAGTGGACATGTTGGAACTTAATAAACAAGCGACAAATATAGCGATAATAAAGGCGTGTAAAACACGGAGTAACACAAAAAGCAACCAGCCTACACGCGTTAAGTAAGTCGAGCGGACGACATTACTACTACCTACACACATATGCTCGACAAGACGTACACTAAGATGTTGAAAGAGACCGCGTTGCACTGCACGTGAATGTGGCTGGAGCACGTGACGCGCCACGCCACGTGACGCGTCCACGTGCTCACTCCCGTCACGTGACGCCCAGCTTTACTGTTGCACGTGCAAGTTCTATATTTGCACGTGATGGTTGACGTGCACGATGCGCGCTAATAGCTGCTTTGTTTCTACTGTAATACACTCCGTGATGTATAACAGTGTATTTGTGACGGGCGGTAAATGTTACCGCGACCTGCACGTGGTGGTGCGTAATGTGACACGTGCAAGGTTGCCGTGGTAACCTCATTACGGTGTGATACGGGTGTGTTAAAGCCAGGACAATGATATTCCGTGGCTCCGTGTAGTTGTGTGTAATATGAGATTTATAAATGTAATCGTGTGTGTGTAATAATTTTATATGAAGGCATATTATACGCATGTTGTATTTAATATGCCGCGTGTTACGTCAAGTATTTTAGTTATGTGACGTCACTATCGACTGTAAAATATGGGCTGACTTGATCTTATGATAATGTGAGTGTTAGCATGCCATATCCGGATACAGGTATTTTATCCACGCTATTTTATTCTCATTAACACCGCAATAGTAATCAGACTTAACCACTTACACTGTTTATCTTATTAGATATTATTAAAAATAATTGTAGTGTCGCAACTTTTAAGGCTTAATATTGGCTAGACTATCTGTATCAATATCATGTGTATATATCTAGCATTGTATTAATAACATGCACATCGCACATTATAATCATTCAACGGCGCCAGTCGCCAAACAGAGATATAAAATAAAATGAAGATAACTTTTAACACATTAGCGGGAAAATAAAATATGCTATGTGTTACAATGATAAAATACAGCAGAAAAATTGCTACAATGATGAAATATAGCAGAAAGTGCTACAGTGCCAAAAAGGTAGCAAAGAAAATGCTACAATGATGAAAGATAGCAGAAAGTGCTACAATGACAAAAAGACAGCAGAGAAAGTGCTACAATGACGAAAGATAGCAGAAAGTGCTACAGTGCCAAAAAGGTAGGAGAAAAAGTGCTACAACGATGAAAGATAGCAGAAAGTGCTACAATTCCAAAAAGGTAGCAGGGAAAATGATACAATGATGAAAGATAGCAGAAAGTGTTACAGTGCCAAAAAGGTAGCAGGGAAAATGATACAATGATGAAAGATAGCAGAAAGTGTTAAAGTGCCAAAAAGGTAGCAGAAAAAGTGCTATAATGATGAGAGATAGCAGAGAAAGTGCTACAATGATGACAGATAGCAGAGAACGTTTTACAACAACAAAAGGTAGCAGAGAAAATGTTACAATAAAAAGTGAGAGCTGACAGTAACCCAGTAATATACAAAGAGCACGTCCCCTCCCCACACTCAGATATACACATTCCGTAATCTGATATAGAGGGTAATGAATGTACGCGTTTTATGGAACCGTGATACAAATCAAGGCCAAGGGAACGGAATTGTTGTTGGGACTTCGCGACGTTGTATCCTTTTTAAGGGTATTAAAATGGTGATCATAATTGCTGGTCATCCCTCAATTTCTTAATGGCAAAAATTTATTGATGTATGCGTTAGTAATGATAAATTTAAATATTTTAAGTTTTCGCCGTTTTTCGCTTATTCTGAAACAAGTGCTATTTGAATAACGAGCGTTTTCGATTTAATTTGCTGCCGGTTGAAAACGTGTTCTTAGCTTAAACGAAAAACCAAAATAACATAATAAAGAACAAACGGATGAATGCAGTAAATCTTAGAACAATCTCCAATCATCATATAAAACCCTTACAATCCCTCTTGTCAAACGACCGGTAAGGTTTATGAAGGAGCAGCACGAACATTATCAAATAACTAAGCTCTCTAGCTGGACACAGGGTTGTCAAGGTAACAGGCACGGCTAATGTATCATGTTCTGATGTGACTGTTGTAAATGTAACTGTAACCATGGTAACGTAATAGTGTCCCTGCAGCTAGTGGTTGTTTCTTGTTATTATGTCATGTAGCTTGTCAAGATGTAACCTTATGTTTGTAAGTACTTGTGGGATTATCGTTGATGCCGGAAATTTTTGATTTTTGGCGAAAATGCCAAGAATAGCGGAGAAGTGCGGGCAACTTGGTCGTTTAGCTCCGGACAGTCTATGCAACGTCTATGCAACGTCCATGCAACAACAAAAGAACCGTCTATGCAACGTCTATGCAACGTCCCTGCACAATGAACACTCTATGCACACTCCCTGCACGGTCAGTCTATGCAACGTCTATGCAACGTCTATGCAACGTCCCTGCACAGTACCATATGAACACCGGCTACTAGCCGGCTACTAGCTGGCTAGTAGCCACTTTTGTAATAACAGCTCCTCAACTTCACATTAACAACCGGCTACTAACCGGCACTTGAAAAGTGGTCACTAGCCGGCTACTAACCGGCTACTAGCCGGCTAGTGACCACAAAGTTATTATTACTTAGAAATACCTTGTAATTGTGTTTGACAGTAGATTTGTGGCAGGTGAGAGGTATTGCACGATAACACATCCTCACAACGCTGAGTACAACCCTGCTCCTTTAGAGAACGGCATCCTTCACGAGGGGGAAATTATCACCATGACGTGAGTGAAATAGTGAAATAGTGAAATTAATTGGCTGTTGTTAAAGTCAAGATATATAATGGCCATGTCTACAGTTAGCTTCTGTCTTTGTTTATTTTTTAGGGTTGATTGATAGGGTTGATTATAATCCTTCTAATTGGGGGCAAACTCTATCTTCAGTTCTGATATAAATCAATGAATCCCAATTTAATTTAATCAAGTTATTACTAATTAAAATTTGATAATTACTAATTACAATGTCATAATTACTGATTATGATCACATAATTGCAGCTGCAAGGAGGATTACGCATTTGACGCGTTTCTACGGGGCACCCAAACAAACAACACCCTCACCCTAGACTGTGAAGAACCAAGCGACTTCTCCAATCTAGATAAGATGTGTGTAGGGTACTGTAAAGTTGACCAACATCCTAACACTACTTATGACCCCAGCATCGCAATGGTAATTGATAATTAATTTGCAATCAATCAATTAGTAATTTGTTGGTAATTTTTAGGGTTTAAGATCGAAAATACGTCAAAGTAAACTGTTTAGAAGCATATTTTGGGTTTTGCTGTCGTTGAATTGCACTTCGGTGAGATTTTCCTTCATTATATTACACCGTTATTTGTGTAAATGCCGTAAGCGTTCACTCTGATGAATTCAGAAAATTCGTTTCCTGAAATTTAAAAAGCAAATTTCTCGAATTCCTACAAAATATATAGTACATATATTAGCCTTTCTTTCATATCGTATCACTGAATTAATAATCACTTTAAACTTCAGATAGGACAGAAGATAAAGATAACATGCGCTAACGGAACCTTCCTCAAACCCGTGGAGATGGGAAAGGAGTACACGTGTCAACAGCGGGGACCTCTGGTCTTACCTGCCTGTCAAGCTAAAGCTGAAGAAAAGGTAATTTGTGAAGTCACGTGGTGTGATGTTAAGTCACGTGGTGTGATGTCGTGTCACGTGGTGTGACGTCATATTTTAATATATTAGGAAACTATTATTAAGAATAGAATGAAATATGAATTGTAAAACTTAGTGTAAATCAGTACACACTACACAGTGCACAACTATCATTATTGGAGAACCTTATCTGAGGTTAAGTAAACTCCAAACTTTTTAAAGTTTGGAGTTTATCTAAATTCTACATGCAGTTCAAATTACTTACGCGAGGCAGTAGTGTAGAAAATAAAATACCGTTATCATGGGCTATACAAATCAGATTTAAAATGTAATTTAGATTCTAAATGAGTATTCAAAGCTAGTCAATGCGATGAGTATATAATGCAAGAAAACGAAAAATTGGGAGATTTGGCCACGATACGGCCACTATACAGCATAGGAAAAGGAAATCAAATTCTAAAATTAAAAACAACTTTACTAGCATTAAGGAAATCATTTGTAAAAACACTGTTTAAGACTCCCTCATCGGTGTTGACGTAAATATAGTTAGCTACATATTAACATATATAATGTATATCAAAATAAGCTCAGTTATGGATTAGGGTCATGAACTCTAGATTCCGCAATCGATCAGTCAGTGTGACTAATGTTAGCGGTCATTGTCCGTAAACATCGACGATATTTTTCGGGAATCCTATTCATCCCCGTCTCCTGCCCCACAGCTTTCTTGCATATCCTCAAATCGTTCTTGACAGTCATCATGAAAGTCATCATGAAAATTGCTGCCATCATCATCATCATCAGACCCGCCGTGCCCGCCGTGCCCGAAGCGGTGGCGGTGATGACGGAACCTTCTGTGGTGTCTAGGAGACCTTTGAGGACCAGACTGTCCCACCATGACAACCTGAGTTCCAGGAGGGTACACCTGCCCTCCCACTACCACTGGAGCTTGTTGAGCTGGGTAGTAGCCCTGCTGTGGTGGGTATAAGGCGTGTTGTGGTGGGTATCCAGGTTGTGGTGGGTATCCAGGTTGAGGTGGGTATCCAGGTTGAGGTGGATATCCAGGTTGTGGCGGGTATCCAGGTTGAGGTGACGGTGGGTATCCAGGTTGAGGTGACGGTGGGTATCCAGGTTGTGGACTGGAACCCGCTGGTAATACTGGTGGTTGACCAGCTGGCTGCAGTACTGCCTGGGGAGGATACCCGGCTGCTTGCGGAGGATACCCGGATGCTTGTGGAGGATTCCCAGCTGCTTGCGGAGGTGCTTTGTTATACACTATTCCGGGCTGACTCGATTCATTTCCCATAGTTCCTTTATAGTTCCTTTATCCCTAAAACATTGAAAATATAAAACGTGAGTTTTTGGGCACAACCTGTTTTATTTATGGTACTTGACCATTTTGTAGCCATGTAAATGTTCAGAAGATATTAGATATCAGGTATTTTGATTCTCCTTTACTCTTCACTCTTCAGTCAAACGACTGTAGAAGAGAAATTAATTATTCTTTAGAAAAACTAAACAACCAACATCCATAGAAAATCTGAAATCAGTTAAAACTTGAATAAAATTTTACAGTGTAGACTCTAAAGTTGATCATATCAGACTCATGATTCTCTCTAATATCTTAAATAATTACTGATGGGAATCGAGTTGTATCTAGGTATCCAGGACGACCAAACCTTTCGAGAACATCAAAACCAGTGAGCAAAACAGCAGAATATGGTAGCAGTGAGACAACTTGGAACTGGAGCTGGCACGAGAATATTCCGAGTAACAGTGACCATGTAACTCTATACCTTAGACTTCTCACTCAATTTCACCTGCCGTCGTGCTACCACGCCGCGCGGTTCCACGTAGATTCCTACCACGTGGTTCCACCTGGCCACCTGGTAGTCCGGACACATATTATAACTCTGTTGGCTCTATGAACAATTATACATCTTTGCAGAGTGGAAACTTCTCCTCTGTTGATTCAGCCGAATGATCGTGAAACTGTGATTGAGGGTCAAATGAGTAGCTGTCCATTTTTATTTGAAAATTTATATACATTTTTACAGTTTACAGTAATGTATTACAATTACAGATTAAATTTATGTTACAGGAGTTTTATAATCAGTGTTATACAATAGAAAAAGAGATAAAGCTATGAAAAAGCTCTCTTTCAAGGCCTGGTGTATATTGTATAACAATTAATTTTATAGAGAATCGGTCTTCTCTACTCTTTACTTTTTCAATAGACTCGTGTCTATATTATTTTGATAGAAATTTACAGTGGCGAGTACAATGAAAACGACTTTTTCAGTCAAACTGTGATGCGATATTTATCTTAAAATTCTTAAGGCATAAAATACCAACGTCTTATAAAATTGTGATCATGAAGTAAATTGTTTGGAAAGACTGATTGTAGAATTAGAGGGAGGATTATCTCGCCGTCTTGTGATAAAATTGTGATCATCGACATCAGTTCTGGTTCTAATTTTTCTTCATCTAGATCCACTGATCGCGCTCAGCTCGTGGGTTACCTCCTCGGATGGGGTAAGGTTCTTCTCGTCCAGGATAACGTTCCCCTCTCTCGGGATAACGTTCCCCTCGCTCGGGATAACGTTCCCCTCGCTCAGGATAACGTTCCCCTCGCTCAGGATAACGTTCCCCTCGCTCAGGATAACGTTCCCCTCGCTCAGGATAACGTTCCCCTCGCTCGGGATAACGTTCCCCTCGTTCAGGATAACGTTCCAATGAGTATGATGAGTCATATCCGTGCTGTGCGACGTTTCCAGATGGAATCTCTGGAACTTGTTCGTAGGTCTGATCTCTTTGTTTGGGTGATTTGGGGGTATTTCCTTCACAACAACAAGCCATCGTTGCGTTTAACGTGTGACATACAGCTGCGAGGAGATGGAGACAGATGTTAATTATAAACCACCCGTGTAGTCTGTATGATGCTATCCCCTCTGCTAGATACGCTATGAAGCCTAGAGAGATTAACGCTGAAAATAATACTAATTTAGATCGGGGGAGAGGTAAGTGGGGGAGGCGGTGGCCTGATTTGTATTTATGTAAAATTTAAATATATGCCTAGTCCTATAATGTATCAGTATCACAAAAGAATTCAGCGATAAACATTTATGTGCTGTCCCGGGGGGGGGGGGGGGGGGGGGGGGCCGGAATGGGGGATCTGACTTACCTGAGATTATCGCTAAGATCGTCGTTATAGTCCTCACTTCTTTTTGCTCAACTGAAATTAATGTTTAAATTTAATGTCTTGTTCATGCAGAGAAAGAAATAAAACCCAGAAATGTCCAGATGTTTTTCACGGGATTTTGTCATTAAAAATTAAGACTTTTCCACAAAGCTCACGAGTTTTGAAATATCTCCAATCATTACCTACGCCCTTCTTGTAGATCTGATATACTCTCACTCCCATTAAAAGGGCTGCAAGTACAGTTGGTATCAACATGACTCCCAACTGACCCACCCTGATACCTGTCCTCCGAGTCCCATCCACACAAAGTTCCAGATGATCATTGCTATGTTAGATATAATCGCAACAGTGGCGCTGATCCCGCCTACTACTGATGAACGGGGCATTTTGCAGTTTTGTATACTTCCTGAGAATATTGCGTCAGACACGGGAATATAACTTTTTAATATGGTAATGCTACGTGAACTGTGACCTGGTCACAATTAACAATAAACTAATAAACTTTCAATAAGCGGGCAGAATGGGAAGTAAGACTGAAAATACACTAACAAAGTCACATCATTGTGCAGTATAGTTTTACACGTAATAAACTTAGTTCTAAACGATCGCTGTTGCAGTCTTGGAAATGCATTTACATTAAATACAAATTCAAATGATTGATCAACATCCTGTTTGAGTTCCTATATTGTGTCAGTGGCCACTTAACATCAGAAATCAGAATCCCTTCAATAATCACGTGTGAATTAAGATGAAAAAAATTTTAAAATCGTAAATACGGTCACGCCCAGATTTAAGAGAACTCTTAGGTAATGCGAATGTATAATATCGGCCGAATAGAAGTTACAAATCTTTCGGAAAAATTTAGCACGGTAAATCTTGGTTTGTAAGCAACAAATGTATACTCAATGAAAACTAAGCCTATGTACACTGGACCAGCACTATATAATACAAGACGTGTATTTTTTGACATCATGTTCGCTCAGGTTTAATCTGATCCCATTCAATGGACATTATTTGTATACAGTGTCATAACTGTATTTGTAAATTTCATGTAACTTTACACGAGCAGAAATCTGAAAAAACTTTCGTAAGGGGTCAGGGTTAAAAAGGTGTCCAAATAACCGTATGATTTAAAACTTGTCAGGTCCCAATAACTTACCTAGCTTACACCATTGTAATATTGATTATTGCATAGTTGGATGAGCTTCGCAAAGATTGTCTGAAACACGCGTGTTGGATATGGCGAGCTTGAAATCATATGAAACGATATCCGTTTCATATGATCTGTTTAATGACTAATCAACAGGAAAGACAGGAAATGTTGCGACTTAATTGAAACGACCACCATACTTTGACTCAGTCGTAAACACGACATATTCACACAAATAATCAGGTTAATTGTTTCTGTGAAGTACATGATGGTTAAATGTAGTAAGGTGTAGTAAAGGTAGCCAACTGATGTTAACAATTAAAACGTGCGAGTGCAACTGTCGGCGTAAACAATCGTTTGGCACAAACAATAACAATTGTAATTGTAATGTCTACTCATTTATTTCCATGGTTGCATGATCAGATTGACGTTAGCACCACTTAACTACCACTAAGCAACACATTTGCTGTGGGAATGTTTAATCGACCCCTTGCATAAGGGGTAAAATTCCGAAAACACTCAAAATTTGGCTTTGAATCAGAATTGGACTGCCCCTCTGACATACGATATTACAAAGAATTTGATCAAGAACAAATTTTTGCTACTCACTTGAGGACCTTTAAACAGAGGTCGAATACCCAAAAATACCCAAAAATTGAGATTTAGATTTTAAATAGAATGATCTTAGAATGAACATTAGAATGAACATTATAATGAACATTGGAACTGACCTAGTGTATGTTACAGGTGGAACCAAGTGGTGGCAGTACCTCCCACTCCCTCACAATCCTGCTGATAATCTTCATCCTAACTGTTGTGTGTATAGTCGGGGGCTGGGTCCTCTACGCTTACCGTAACCCGACCTCTCCCTCCGGTCTCTTCCTTATTGAGAAGTGCAGACCCTGGACATGGCGCTCCCACACGTAAGTATTGTCAAACACAAGGTTTTGTTTTTTCAGTCTTGTTAAAGATAGAAATTTGGACTTAATTCATTCGTTTAACCCAGGTTTTCCTTTTCAAATATAGAAAATGTCACCTATTTATTTTATCCCACTCGGTCTGCAGATACCATCAACATGGTTATAATCCACGATACAGCTACCCGGATAGGCTGGCTGAGCGGGTTTATATCCTGAGTTAGCTGTAAGTTCTTTACTCACTCGTTACCATGGTAACTTAGAGTGAAAGTGAAAGTGAAAGTGAAACTCCTTTCTCCACAGGTACAGCAGGCACCAAGAAAGCTTGGCTGAATCTTACTACATGGATGGGGGAATATGATCTGCTGCGGCTCTTTTGCATGACCACGCATGATCATGCATTCATGCTATTTGAATATTTTAAGTGTCATAATTATGATAATTAACGCATAATTATGATCACCAATGGATAATTATTAATTATGCTGTAAAGAAACATGCTGTCAGAATACAAGGGTGATTTGTGGAAGTTTGTAGTTTTTAGCAGTAAATATATTTGTTGAATACAAATTGTAGATACCGAGTGTTCAGTGATGTGACTGTTATATTAGTGGGGAGATGATGCACAGTCCTTTCTTTTTGAATTTTCGTCAGAACACATTAAAGGAATGTACTCATATAATGCTAGCGCCTTGACTCGGTGTCCTTAACTAGAATACTACCAGGAGAGGGATCGAAATTGCTTCTTACTCCACACAGATTATTTAAACACATGTAATAAATCTGACAACCAAACTTACTTTACAAGGTTCCTGGTGCAAGTGCATGATCTCCCCCACAGTAGCTTCACGTAAAATGAGGTTTTATTGTAGTTGACTTGTCAGGTGACATTTTGTTGGCAATATTTTAACCTACAAATTGTGTTTAGTTAACATAACACGTGGCTCACTTATATCGTAATTTTACTAAGTTTTTATGCATTCACTAGCCCTGTTACTGTAAAGGTGCTTTTTCTCAGAAACTTTTCAGCCATTGATCGAAACTTCAGTCCTCTGCATGCTGCCTTAAAGTTATTTTAAGTTATTATTAGTTACTTTTAGTTACTTTAAGTTACTTTTAGTTACTTTTAGGTACTTTTATAGTTACTTTTAGTTATATAACATCTTGTATAGTTTTAAAACATTCTTGTGTGTGTGCCTTTTGGAGTGAATATCATATTTAAATTCTTTACTCTATTTTTATACGTATTTAATCTCCCTGAACTTCTGATATTTATTAACTTTACTCATTTGAATAGCACAGTTTTATTTTTTAAGAGTGTGTTCACTGTTCAACTCACATGATTAAAAAAGTATAAATTTAATCTAATTTATCTGGCACGCAATTAATAGTCATGGTGATTGTTATCTTTGAAATTTATCGCTAGTGGTTCAATGGTTATCGTAAAAATGCTCTACTGCACTTCATTTGACAGGTGGAATATACAAATTCCATCCACTTCGGCATTATACGATGGTTTTATCACGTAAAATGTATTTTCTGACATCATTTCCATTTTTCTTAGCACGTTTTTACTGTCAAAATCTCGCGTTTTAGATTTCCCACCAGATTAATTTCAAGAATAGCTTAACTCTTATTTCCAGGAGTTTTCAACAGTTAATCAAATAGGTTTTGATTAAAATATAAGTTGAACGCTATAAAAGAAATTGAGATCAATAAAATTGATTTTGAATTTATCAAGCAGTTGCTGATTTTGACCCGCACATGAATTAGTAAATTAATTTTCTGTTTTTTTCCCCAAATAATAAAAAGTTGGGAAAGTTAAATAAAAGTTTTTCGTTGAATAAAGTATAATTTTAAGTAAGTTTGGAAGATCGTTTTGATCGGTTTAATGATAATTTTGTATGAAGAAAACAATCGTTGTTTCTTATTTACCAGAAATATTAGCCCACGAAATACGCTTAATTTATTGAATAAGTGGATTTTATTTAAAATTTATGCTGTGTATTTGTATTGCCGTAAGATATCTACGACAAATAGTGTCGAGGGAAAGAGAATATCAGGATGTTAAGTTGAAGTTATGTAGAAATTAATTTAAAGTTTTCTATGATTTCATATATTGGACATGTGGTGTCTTACTTTATCGCAAACATAATTGATCTGAACAATTCAACGAATTTTTCAAAAAATTTTGGCGTAATTGTGTGTTTTAGTTCAGATGTGTAATTTCTTACCATCACATTAGGTTATTAACATTAAGTTATTAAAATTAAGTTATAAACTATCACTTAACTTGTTTTTTCTCATAAAAGCTATGCCACAAAGGACGGGGGTACCTATCACAGCTGCAAAGCGTCTCAAAATGGACCGGTAAGTAACGAGCAAGTTGTATATAATCAGTGTAAACGTATAAGGTATTATTAAACAAGTTACAGTATTACCTTAGGTAATATACATTAATTTATATAGATTAAGTTATATGATCTAAGTTAAATAAATTGCTTGCTTCCCACCAGGCTGCAGCTGGCTAAAGACCCTGTCCCTTATATTGTGGCAGAGCCGCTTCCGAGCAACATTTTGGAGTGGTCAGTTAATTAATTAATTAATTACTTAATTAATTTGCTAATATATAATCAGCAAGCTTTAACGAGTTTTCTCTTATTACATAGGGGGGAGCCAAGTAGATTTATGTAGATATTTGGATAATGTCATCCACTTTTTTCGTGAATTATCCATTGACAATAATCTACAAATATCTACATTTATCTACAAAAAATGTAGGGGGGGGGGGCCAACCATATTAAAGTATATTAAAGTATATCCCCGGGTCAAAATCGGAAAAAATCCTACATTTTAATATACTTTAATATACCTACAATTCGAAGATTTATATTCTTCGTTAAGATTTACATGATGAACTATATTTTTCACTCAGATTCGCAAGATAAGCCTGTTTTAGGACTAGTACAGAATTTCCATCCAGATTGGTCAAAAATTGGCTGAGCTATGAGCTTTAAAAAATATGCCCATATTTGGGCGTACGCTTTTGTCCAAATTCGCTTTTGCCCAAATTCGATAAAATTTCAATATTTTTTAATGAGACTAACTCTATGTGAAAGATGTAACTCAGTGTTTGTTGGATATAGTGGATACTAAGTAAAAAGACCTCCATGAAAAAAATTGGGAAAATTGCACATAATATCTCGGTTCAGAATACTAGCCAAAATAACTTCATTAAAATTGAAATAACTCCATCAGTTTTCAATATTTTTTCAAGAACTTTTTGGAATCGATTAAGGATTGCATTTCAAGCTTATTTTGGGCAAAAATTTTTGATGTAGGCCTCCAAGGAGATAGGGATATATTAAAGTATATTAAAGTATATTAAAGTATATTAAAGTATATCCCCGGGTCAAAATCGGGAAAAATCCTACATTTTAATATACTTTAATATGGTTGCCCCCCCCCCCCCCCCCCAATTTATATCTCAAATATGTTCCCAGAAATTTTACTGAATTTTTGGAGATAAATGTATAAATTTGTAGAATTTGTAGAATTTGTAGAATTTTCGTGAATTATCCATTGACAATAATCTACAAATATCTACATTTATCTACAAAAAATGTAATCTCAAATATGTGCCCAGAAATTCTACTGAATTTTTGGAGATAAATGTATAAATTTAATTTGTAGAATGTCATCCACTTTTTTCGTGGATTATCCATTCTACATTAATCTACAAATATCTTCAAATATCTACTTGGCTCCCCCCCCTACATAACCCTAAAATGTACATCTAACAATCGATTTCATTAATCTCATCAGTAAAGTTATCACCAAATTAATATTCAATATGCAAATATATACTTAACTCCAACTCCCAGGCACTACGTGGTGATGGGACCGCCTGGTTCCCTCTACACCGGAGGTTATTACCATGGTAAACTGGTCTTCCCTAAAGAGTACCCTTTTAAAGCACCCAGTATTTATATGCTAACTCCTAACGGACGTTTTAAGGTCAGTTCCTTTGCATATATACCTTAGTTCGTTTAATTATGGCGGCTTAAATTTTGTGGTTTTTTTTTGGAAATTCCGCCATATTTTATCCGTCATTACTTTTACACGCCACAATTGTATTATTCGCCATAAATATACGAACTTAGGTTGAATATGTAACAATGTACAGTATACAATATTGTGAATTTCGCTTTTTTCTTTGATGTTAGTAAGATGACATTTTCAGTGGAAAAGATGAAACTCCTAAATTTCACTTTCACTTTCACTTTCAGACGAGTACGAGGCTATGTTTATCAATATCAGATTTTCACCCAGACACATGGAATCCAGGATGGAGTGTCAGCACTATTCTTACTGGACTTCTTAGTTTTATGGTTTGCACTTTGCTTAAATTTTGTTAATAAAACCCCCATTTAGAGGTATGACCTTTTTAACGCAAAGTTTACGTGAAAATCAAAAAATAATAGAACACAGATAATAACATAACAATGAAAATAAAATCTTAATAAAATTACTAATAAATAATCATTTTCAGTTAGAAACGTCAGCGACGCTGGGAAGCATTGAAACAACAGATAAAATGAAGTCTATCTACGCTCGAGACAGTGGGGCCTATAATTTGAAAGATAAAAGATTTAAAGAACTTTTCCCAACTTTAGTAGAGGTGAGAATGCGTTAAAAGAAAGACATGCATATATATACAGGTATATATATAGGCTATTATAGAGGTATCTTAGAGTTAGACAGCTCGCAGTAATGTATGAGTGGGGGTTGTTTCACGATGAGTTTCAGGAGCAATTATTTGCGCGGCGCGCTTCAGAACTAAGTGATGCAGCGTCACGCAACATTTCAGCAGCACATACGTCATACACGATATAAGGGTCAGTTTTTAAATTTTTCTTCTCCAGGAAATAGAGGAGAAGATAAGATGTACAGTACCAGAAGAAACCCAAGCTGTAACAGAAGCCGTCCCACTCTCCACTCAGCCAAACAGCAACATGATCAACTTAGCCGTCCTCGTCGTATTTGCGGTCTTCGCTTACGTTGTTAAATTCATGGTGCAGAGCTTACAATGATACTAAAATTGTAATGACATCATCCGGTGACGTAACGAATGTTCTGGTGACGTCATCCGGTGTGATGATGTCATTTACAACCGATTACGTCAGAGGATGAGGATGGTGATCTGCATTAGATCGAGTGGCTGGATTAATAATTGTTTACAATGAAAACTACGCCGGACTCCAATATTAAAAAACCAGTTTAAATGTTAAATGTGTTCTTATTATTGTGGTGAACTGCATGCCAGTTGATTTCTCTGTTCCTGTCATTCGATAACGGTTATCTAAATCCTCATATTTGATAATTTGTAACTAGTGACGAATATACGGCCAACTGCAACCTATTATTTAAAAAATGACATTATTCATCATTCATGGCCCACCTGTCATGTTGAAACACATTGTTGGTTGGATTGTATTAGTATTACAGTTCGTCCAATGGGCGATTGAATCCAAAAAAGGGTACCGTCCAATTTATTTGACATTCGAAAGCATCACTTGTCACTGCAACATATTTGTATTCGTTGTTTGAGTTAACTTAAATCCAATAATCAAGTTTGCTATATTTGTTCACTGTGAAGGGAAATTGCTGTATAATTCTAATTCATATAAGAAAAAGGAAAACTTTAAATTTGATGAGGGAGCGTTAATTTATACCGATCATCTTTGAACCTTGAAATTGTAAATACCAGTTGAACTTTATTGAAAGTTAAGGCTTATTTTTGACTGATAATACTAATATATGTAAGTTGCATTTGCGATTTGTTTTCTTATCCCATTTAACTGTTTCATTTGTAATAACTTACTAATTGTTATACTTTATATCATTGTTCAACAGAAATTTCAATCTTGTTGCTCTACTCATGATTTAGTGAGGGATCGTTTAAAAAAGCCAAATTTTATCTGTTTCAGACCTCCCCCGTTACTGTAGTACTAGTAGTTGTACCCATGGCCATACTGTCACAGTGAAATCTAACCCCAATTTTTCCCTTTTTCCAGTGGC